>NW_027256881.1:234763054-235363054 GCF_029215685.1 Pituophis catenifer annectens
CGAGACTGCCTTCTGCCACCAGTAGCCTCTCACCGACCAGTTCGCTCCCATAGAGAGGGGCTCCTCAGGGTGCCGTCGGCCAAACAATGTCGACTGGCGGCCCCCAGGGGGAGAGCCTTCTCTGTGGGGGCACCTGCCATCTGGAACGAGCTCCCCCCGGAGATACGGAGGATCCAAGACTTACGCATCTTCCGCCGCGCCCTAAAAACGTTTTTATTCCAACAGGCTGGTCTGGCCTAACTCTCCCTTTTAAATTGGGTTTTAAATGTTTTTTAGATAAATTGGATGTTTTTAATTTTTTGAGCCTAAATTATTTAATCTGTTTTTAATAGTTTTTAACTTTTGTATGTCTCTGTATTTTATTTTGGCTGTTCACCGCCCTGAGTCCTTCGGGAGTAGGGCGGTATACAAATATGATAGATAGATAGATAGATAGATAGATAGATAGATAAATAAATAAATAAATAAATAAATAAATAAATAAATAAATAAATAAATATCCGCATAAGCAGACAAAGAGTTTGAGAGGCAGCACTGTCTGGTATATAAGTACTTAGGCTGAAGTCCTATCCATGAAGCATCTTACATCGTAACTGTCATGCAGGCTAGGATTCTGTATTTATGGCAAAGAGGCAGGTAGCATAGTGACATAAGGTTAGGAAAATCAGCAGGAGGAACCACACAAAATGAATCATGCTGCAATTCTTTTGCTTTTGCTATGCTGGAACAGAAAGCAACAATATGTACTCTAGAGGTGGGTTTCAAATTTTTTTACTACCAGTTCTGTGGGTATAGCTTTTGGGGCATGGCATAGCTTAGTGGGCGTGGCTTAGTGGGTGTGGTATGGGAAATATACTGTAAAATCTCCATTCCCACCTCACTCCAGGGGAAGTATACTGTAAAATCTCCATTCCCTCCCCAATCCAGGGGAATGTTACTGCAAAATCCCCATTTCCTCCCAATCAGCTGGGACTCAGGAGGCAGAGAACAGATGGGGGGTGGGGCCAGTCAAAATTTTTACTACCGGTTCTCCGAACTACTCAACATTTCTGCAACACGGTGAGAACATTACACAATACATAACATTCAATCTAAATAAACAGATAAAAAATAAAAGCCTAATTGTCCTTCTGGAACTGGCTAGTCCAAAGTTGATTGGCCAGTTAATTCTGAGAATTTCATTTAAGCAGAATTGACTAATATAATTGGCATAATTAAATTCAAAAGTGTTGGACGTAACCTTACTGAAACCCACCTCTGATGTACTCCCATACCATTAAACTAAAGTTGTGGGCATGACGTTGACAATTGCTTTCAGTTGATAGTAAGTGTGTTTGAATTCTGTTGGAATGGCTTTACAGTAAACATGTAGAAGATTGGTCTGTAGATTTTACAGAAGAGGCTTGATTTGTTATTCCAAGTGATGTGTTGTTTTCATCCTGCTCGAGTTGCTTGTTTCTTTTCTCATGGAGTTTATTATTTTAAAATCTTTTGGAAGAAGACGCTGGGTTTTCATTCAAGGAGGAGATGCTTTTTGGAACATAGCTAATCTCAGCCAATAATGCAGAGGGTTGAGCAAGTAATGTAAAGTAAAAGTAAAAAAGTAAACCGCCAGTAATTTCAATAGATATATCTGGAAATTTCTTGGCAACAAAATAGAAATGGCTTTCTACTGCTTAGTCATGGAAAGGCCAAGGGATTTCCTAAGTCTAACCCTGAGATTTCCTAATGGTCTTCAATCCAGGGATTAACTTGGCCCAACCGTGGTTAATATTGTTGAGATTTGATAGCATCACTGGTATTATCAGTTCTGTAGAAAGCCATAACCAGAAATGAAAACTGGTTCTTTCTCAGTCTCATAAATTTCATGCCTGAATCCATTGTTTCTTATTGTCAGTAAAGTAGGGGATATTCAAAAAGACAATGACAAATAGCTGCCAACTAAGGTAACAGTAAACAGCCCAACCCAAGAACCTCCAGGACCACTCGCTGATGGGGCAAGGCACTAGAATATAAACTGAGAGTGAACTCCTCTCCTCACTAGCACTGATGATGTTGCCTAGTTTGGGTAATGAAAATCTGCAAGAAAACTAAGCACTTTTCAAAGGACAACTCATCAGCCACTTTAGAATTGTATCAGCCAGTCCTGCATGCTTGCTTTTCAGGAAGGGGGTCTACAGGCAGGCGATCTTTGCTAGTTAGTCACAATTCTTGTGCAGGTGGCTAATAAACTGTTAACGGGCAAGCTTTAGTGTAGGCAAGAAGCACAAATGGTAAACTCAGGAAAAAGCCCTGGAGGTGCATCCTGGCTTAAGCCAAGAGTTCAAAAGGTGAAAAACACTGTAGACAGGTTCTCAACTGTAATGCCTCAAATATGTTTTTCACAGCTATTACTGCATATTGCACTGATACAGGTAGTCCTCATCTATACAACAGCTGATTTAGTGACCGTTCAAAGTTACAACGGCACCGAAAAAAAGCAATTTATGACCATTTTTCACATTGCGACATCCTCATGGTCACATGATCATAATTTGGACACTTGGCCACTGGCTCATATTTATGACGGTTGCAGTATCCCGGGGACATGCAATCACCTTTTGCTACCTTCGGACAAGCAAAGTCAATAGGTAAACCAGATTCACTGGCTTACTAACTTAACAAATGCACTTAATAACTGTGGCAAGAAATGGGGCAAAACTCACTTAACAACTGTCTCGCTTAGCAGCAGAAATGTTGGGCTCAATTGTGGTCATATGTTGAGGACTACCTTTATAACCTCTTATGTTAAACTCCCTTAAGTGCAAAATGTATATGCCATCGGCTCACATGAAAAACACACTACTAACAGGAAGAGGCAACCACACAGAATGTAATCCCCGTCAAACTTTCTCTCCACCCAGCTCTGCTCTAAAGTGGATAAGATTATGCATATATTGGAGTGGGATTAGATTGGAATGTAAGGCTTAGAATTTATAAAATGGTATGTGGTTTCAAAGATTGCTAATTGCTATCTTGTGCATTAAATCTTTATTTGATTTTCTTGGGAGTATTTAGGATTCTTTTTGTTGAGTTCTCACTAAAAAGGAAGGAACATTCTTCCTAAACTTTGTCTTGCCTTTAATCTATATGAGATCATCTATTGCATACACTGAAGCAAATGGAAACCAAATCTCATCAAGTCCTCAGAGTCAGTTTTTGCCCTGAACTTATCATGACTTTTCCACAGAGCACCCTGAACCCTCAGTAATCACTGCAGGTGGGGACTGAGAAGAAAGGTATCGTTAGACCTTAATCTGACATTACTATCTACTGGTAATTCCAAATTTAATGAGTGCCCAATTCTATCCTGTTTGTCCAGTCTGCCCTTCTCTTTCAGCCCCAAATGGTTTTATTTGAGAATGGAAATTTATAACTACTTTTCACTCACTTGGGACCAAGCCAAGCAAAAAGAGGTACACTTTCTTTAGGATAATCATGGTGTGGAACCACAGAATCATGATGATTTTGAAGGCTATTTAATGTAACCTGATTCTCAAACTAGAGCACCTTCATGACTAGTTGCTCTAGTACAAGGGTGTCAAACCCATGACATGTTGTCACGTGACGTATCGCAACTTTCCTCCCCTTCGCTAAAATGGGTGGGTGTGGCCAGCACGTGATGCATCCATCCCATGGGCCACAAGTTTGACACCCCTGCTCTAACATCAGTAGAAGTCTGTCCAGCTTCTGCTTGAAGGGAAAACCTTCTTGTGTATCCTTGTGGAATTGGCTCTGTGTATAGCATTCCCCTGATCTATTAAACCAGGAACTCTGTCAAAAAAATAGATGTGGTTAATCTGGCATAATTTGTTAGTGACAGACCTTGCTGACTCCTGTTAATTGTAGCATGCTTATCCAAGTGTTGATGAACATGCAGTGCTATTAAAAAAAATTTTGAGGACTTCGCTCAATATACTGTAGGTATGAAGTCTGTACTTTCCCAAGTCCTCCTTCTTCCCCTTCTTGAAGATGCAGACATTTGCTCTCTTTCATGGGGGACCTTACCAGGATGTCAGGAATTCTCAAAAAATACTGAGAATGGTTCTGCATTACTTCTGCCAGTTCCTTTGGTACCCTGGGATGTAATCCATCTGGCCCAGGAGTCTTGAATTCATTTAAATTGGGTAAACCTGTCTTACCACTCCAAGTCTATGGTAAGCTGCAATTTCCTTCTCTTCCCCATCTCTTCTCACAGAAGAGTGATCAGCTAGGTGTCCATTTAAAAATCAAACTTGACTTTTTGCTTATTAATGTGAAGGAGTTTCTAAGAATGGATATTGACAAACAGGGAGTTGATGATGATGGTTAGAAGTACAGTAGTGGCCAAAATTGTGGAAACCTTTTGGGAAAACTGTATTTTTGAGGTTTGATGGCTAATAACATCACCTTTTTTGGGGGGGAGTTTCAAGATAATCATATTCCACTGCTGGAATGGCCTGGGAATAGTCCAGAACTTAACCCAGTTGAAAATCTGTGGAGCCGACTAAAGAAACTTGTTAGTCAGAAGCGACCCAGCAATAAAACCCAGTTAATAGAAGCAATTATTCAATCTTGGTTTCACATTATAACAGCTGCAGAACTAAAAGACTTGGTTCACTCCATGGGAAGACGTTTTAAGGCCATAATTCATGCTAAAGGTTACCCAACTAAGTATTAACTGACATGATAATTTTTGTATATCTCATTTTTTCTATGTGTTTCATTTTTCTTCTTTATACTGTAACTGCTATTCTAATAGCAAATCCTTCATAAAAGTTATTGCATTACATTCTTGATTAAATTATCTTTCCATTGATATATAATTTTATGGTACTATTCCCCCCAAAAAGTGGTGTTATTAGCTAGTTTTAGAAAATACACTTTCCCAAAAGGTTTCCACAATTTTGGCCACTACTGCATGTAGAAGTCCTATGAAGAAAGATTCAAGGAACTAAATATGCTTAACTCAAAGAAGACAAGATGAAGGAAGGGCACAATAATACACAGAATACATGAATGGCCATCACACAGAAGTGGCCAAAATTCCATTTTCAGGAATGGCCCTGCTGTATTGTACAAAAGATCTATATAAGCATTTTGTTTCCATTACCATCCATGTTTACATTTTTGGAAAGTCCAAAGGTCCCAGTGCCTCTGTCAAACTGTGGTCTAGTTCACACAACGTTACCGATTTGATTTAATCATTGTGCGCAGTAAGTTGTAGACTACAGCTTAGTGGATTGTGTACATCCAGCTAATTGTGGAATATTAAAAAAAAAACACGTTGATTAACCATGACTGTACATGTGAACCTAGTTGTTGATTTCAGCAACCAGCAGTTAGAGACTACATTCAAGATTGGCAACCCGTTTGGAGCAGGGAATGCTTTGAAGGCAAACTGCTGACAGGCCTACTCTGGAGGGTTGAACAGAGCCAAAATGGATAGTGTATAAATATAAAAGTAAATGCAAATAAAGCGAAGGAATGTTTTCCTTCCTTCCAAAACTTCAAATGCAATTTTGCAAAAATGGACGTGAGCAAATTAACTTCGTTTGCTTCTAGGCTTTGTATGTGCAGAGGAATGTTAAGACACTGGTGGTCCAAAACTACATCCTGACCTTGAACTGAGGATTGAAATGCTTCCATGGATCTGGATTAGTGAATTAGGATGACAGACAGTTGCTGGCAGGAACCAGGATCCTGGGAAATCTTAGCTCTGGGAAATGATGGGAATTCCTTCACCATCCCATTCTATTCCACCCCATTCACATGCATGCACAGGCCAAAACTTTCCAAGAAATATGTCTGCCAAATCAGAATGTTCTGCCACCAGACATGACCTTTCATAAAGGTTTTGACGTCAGGAACATCCATAGATTTTTTTTTGAGTCCAAATAGACCATTATTTTTGCCTGGCTTCCTCTCATTCCCACAAGGAATTAACTCCAGTCAGCCTCTCACTTGAGTCATGATGCCTTCTGCCCATTCCTCAGGACATCTCTTACCCCCAAACTCAGCACTTAAGAGCCCACTCCTCAAGAGCAACTTGAACTTGGAAACATTCTGGAACATAATAACTGGGTGGGCAACGGTGGGTATTTTTTCCCACAAACTCCCAATTTCACCCAGGTGGCTTCTGCCCTGTCATGGAACCTGGGCCCATATTCTGGAAATGTCATCTCCCTCTCCTCTTTTCAGATATAGATTTGGTACAACTGGGGGGGGAGTATCACTCCCTCCCTGTATGAAGATGTTTAGTCTGCGGCTCTGTAATAACCCTCCTCCTTCAGCACCACTGTAAACATCTGTCAGGGTCAATCTATCCCAGGGCTTAACCAGACACAATCTCTGTTGCCTTCCCCCTCCCCCTCTTCTTCCCGCTATTCCTGTTTATGCAGAGGCTCACCCAAGAAGTTGCAAGAAGTGGGGGGGGGCTTCACCCACTTGGGGTACAAGTAGTTTTCCTTCTTTTGTTTCCAGGTTGCCCACACGCACCTTCCAACAATTGGAAAAGTCGCATCAGTAGACTCTTGTTATGCAAACCAGTGACTCATGATGCAGTAATGAGAAATCAAAGCCCTTGAGTGAATGAGCCATGCTCCCCCCCCCCTCCCCGCTCCCCAGTTAGTTGAAATGCTGGCTGTAGAACATTTTGGCATAGATATACCTTTCCATTGTGCTAATGGCAAATTCTGTATAGCTCAACTCTTGCAAACTCCTCCATTGGCAGAAAAAGATATCACTTTTTTTGCTTTATAATGACAAACTATGTAATTTCCTGCAATCAAAGAGAGCAGATGTTTACACTCAGATATCACCGATCTCTGGCCCCTTCTTTACTATCTCATATCTCTCCTTCAGATACTAATTTTTAAAAACAGATAGACATTAATAAATGTGTTTTAGGTACTTATAAAAAGAGCAGGTGCTACTATCAAGTCAGTAGGAGTGATCCATGTTGTGGCATGGAATGCATACCTTTGTTTTGTAGTCAGGCTGTGGTGGACTAGCAGAGTGGGAAAAGAGAATCGTATTTCACAGAAATATGAAAACACAGAGAATCATATTTCAATACCTTTCTTTTATTCCTGGGAACTGGACAACGTGTGCATTAACAAAGTGAGATTTATAAGCAGGATTTCTTCAAGAAAGAAGAAAGCAATTCTTTCTGACAGATTTCATTTTTGAAATAATAAAGCACTGACATCTCCAAGGCCAGGTTGCAAATTTTTAAATTACGTGAATCTTGCTTGTTCACGGTACTTAAAATCAAACAGAAAATAGGAAGCTGTGGAACATGTCATGGAAAACATTGGCAGAATTCTAGAATCTAGAAAGAGCAGGTTTGCCGTTGTTAAAATACTGGAGCTGTGGGCAGCGCTGTTCTGGGATATTAGAACTGGCATTGTTGGTTGCTGGCCTATACATGAGAAACAGGGGGTGAAGCTGAGTTATTTGCATCTGTAATCCCAGGGACAGGTTTGCAGGAATCATGGGCATAAGCAGAGCTATTTACAGAGAGCTGAGGATTAGAATAGCAGGATGAGGGTGGAATCACAGAATGGAGTCAGAACTATTTTTATGGGGAGCCCTGAACTGGAAAAGGTCAGCAAATTGGGGTGAGGCTGATTTACAGGGAGGTGGTAGAGGATAGAAGCCTTTCACAATGCTAAAGGCAGTCCATTTTCTTTATCACAGAACAACATTATTGGGCGATTACTTAAAGCAGCCATTAACCCTATACCGCCCAATAAGACAGCAAATTGCAGATCACATACTGTAGTTTCCCAACTTGCCTCAGAGCAGAGAAGAGCTGTTTTAGACTAAACTTGATGCTGCTCAGCAGGATCAAATCACAATGCCTGCTGTGCTGGGGAAACCAGCTCAGGCTGGGGAATGTGTGAAACGAGGCATCGCAGTTCTGAATGTGAGGTCCCAGAGAACCAAGAACACTGGGGGCTCCAAAAAAAAAGTGCTCAGTGCCATTTCAGACCTTCACGCGTAAAGGATGAATCTACAAATTTCTCCCAATTGCATTAAAATTCAGAAATAAGGTGGATGCATCCAGTGGATACATTAGTTATTCTTTGGGAGATGAAAGGAAATATTTTACTGATAGAAATCTTGGCTTTATCCATCATTGTTTTCTTAGAAAATTCTTATGCCACATGCCTTACTGACTTCATCTCACATTCCCTTTTGGCCTGAAGGCCTTTTGTTTAGAATTTAGATTGTAAAATATCTGTAATATTCTCAAGTCTTCTCCATCCTCAAAGTTTAAAAGTGTCAATACTGTTTCTATCCTGCTTCTTCAAAATCTAAATTTTACTTCAATAGAGTATCACAGGGAAAACCATTGCTTGCATGATTCTGGTCTTAGTAGTTATAAACATATCATGAGAGCTTAAGTATTTTTTCCAAGGCCTTTATTGCTATTCTACCAATTACTATTCTGTGGTGTATTTCTGGACTATTACTTCCTTTACTGTTGATAGGATCTAAACAGGCAGATACTAAAAAGAAATATGAGGGAAGAGGACAAAGGCATATCAATTTTTAAAATTCATAATACTTAGAATGTCTGGAGCCTGATCAAGCAATACCTCTGTGCGTAAACCTCAGTCTGAGAGAAATAGTGAGGGATTCTGCCACTCTCTAATTCCTGCTATTTCTGTCACTGAAAGATCTTCCTCTACCATTGCTTTCAGACAGGAGTTTTGGGGTACATTAGAAGGTTTTTTTCCATGAGCTGGAGCCCTCATGGTGGGAGGTGCCAGTCACAGAGAAGAATTTGTATGGACACAGAGGCTCTAAGATGGAGACCATTGTGTTGCCATAGACGATCAAGTGTTAAGACACCTCTGCATATCTGAGAAAGGGAAAGGATTGTTCATTGCTTCACACATGTTAAGATTTATGTATTGAACATATTACCTGAGCTGGGTTTGAAATGGAAGCAGAGGAAGAAACTCCATGGTGCTGCAGCAGAACCAACAGAGTACCTCTGTTTTCTATCCCCTCAGTGAGGCTTTCTTCTCTTAATCTTTACTGCTGTTCATTCTCCCTCTGTTTTAATAGTTCACTGTGCAGGGGATCTTCATTCTTAACCCTTTTTAGTGACCTCCCAGTAAGTTTATAACATAATAGGGAATTTACAGACAGTGAGTGTTTCCAGACAACTTGAACATGCCATTTTCCTGCCTTATTCTCATAATTTTATGGAAGTCTTTCATTTGTAACTCTTTTTTCCACTGCTTCTTCCAAAATTATTTTTGATGGAAAGAATTGCTGCATAATGTCTTATGACTCTTGCTATTCATCTGAAATTGTCCCATGCCATCTTTCATTCATCCTTTAAAATCCCATCACTTCCAAGTAGCTAACATCAACCAGAATCACAAACATTTATGTTCCAATAGAAGAGAGGAATATCTGTAGCTCAGGGTGGAACTATGAGATTCTGCTACTCTCCGAGCTTGTTATTTGCTTGCAGATATTTCTCTATCCGGTTAGATAACATCTTCACTGCAAATAAGTGTAGGGTTTGCTGGTTGTTTATATGCCATTGTTTGCCTTGTCAGTTTTGGTAGAAGTGTAGTTTCCTCCTTGTATATACAGGCAGCAAACCCCACTCTAATTCACACTGATGATATTACCTTGGTGATGACCAATCACCAAGCAAACAACCAAGCTTAGAGAGCACCAAAAACTCTACAGATGTGTTATATACTATACACCACTGTAAAATCAGCATATACCAAAACTAATAAAATCAGCAGAAGAAAATAGAAACTCTGCCAAGATAAAACAAATCAAATAAACTTTCCCCCCCTTGGGACCAAAGGAAGAAATGAATGAATGACCATAGTAGATACATGTCTTTCTAAACATTGGGTCTCCATCAGAAAGATAGCCATATAATACAATATACTGGTTACAGTGCTTAGCTGAAAATTTTCATACATTAGGACAGAGCGTATTGAGACAATAGACTCTTTAGATGCCTTATTTACTTTGGGCTCCAAGTTTTAAAAATCAAAATTGTCATTTCGAATTGAGTTTGGAAATGGGATTTAGTGTTATATTCTGCTCAGAAAGAAACGTATTAATGGCGTGGTTGAAGAAAATAGCTTTGATGTTTACATTCCCAGCTTGAATCTTGTGCTCTGTTGTCTCCTGTGGCATGTTCTTTTCATAGCTATATTTTACAATGACTTGGCTCTTTTATTTCAGGAGGGATAATTCTAAAATGATTCAAATATCCATCCATCAAATTATTGCAGTCCCTTTATTTCTGTAATAGTTTTGTAATCTGGGAAAGTGATGATCACATCAGCAGCAATTAAAAAAACAAAACAAAACACTCTCCCTGTAATTCCCCCCCTCCCCCGAGTAATTTCTTATGGGGCAAAATAGATGGGAAGCCATCCCAGTAACTGGCATGGTTTCCCTTCATTTTTGCAAGGAAAATATTTTCTAAAATTAGCAGGAAGCATAAGGATAGTATTGAGACATCTTCATTCTGCCTTTTTTTGGGGGGGGGGGCGGCTTAGGAAGATTTTTTTTTTTTTTGAGTTTGAAAGCAGCCACTCCAAACTAGGGGCTGTTTCTGCAACCATACAGAATCTTTCTAAAGAATTCCATTCTGGATATTTCCACAGGCTACCAGGTGAAGCATCTCCACGAGTATTTTTATAAGTAACATTAATTCTTTCATTTTGGAATCTTCCAGTGTTAGATATTGGTAATGGCATACAAGCATTTTTTATGAATGTCCATATTAGCCAATTCTGATATGGCATATTCATTTTGGCTGCACAGTTGTTCCTCTTAGCACCTGAGCTGTTGTATGATTCACAACTCCCACTTGTAGTTTTATTGATGCTTTTTTTATGTGCTAATTGCCAGCTTGTAGTGTGTTGAAATGTTCAGTGGGACATGTACCCTTGCCAGTGTTCTGAGAATGTGCAGCTTTTGGCCTGCCAATTTGGTGGAGATGAAATCAGGCATCCTGCTGCTTTGCAAATGCTAAGGGAGGAGTGCCCCCCCCTCCGCTTCCAAATTGAGCTTGTTCATAACTTTCACATTGATTCCAACTTCTTGTGCTATAGTGTAAGTCCTGGCAGGCTGATGACTTCCTAAAAATGTTCCACCCCCGAACACCTTGTGACCCAGCATGTGGGAATTGCCATGACTTCAACAATTATTCTGTGTAGGGATCCATCCAAAGCAGCCCATTTTGGCTGGGGATTTTGATTTGCTCATTCCAATGACTCATGCCTTTCTTGTTGGTTTGGCATCTGCAGCCCCTTTCAGTTTTGCAGGTTTGATCTCCAGGTCAGAAGCTGTATGGCTGGGGAACAATACTTGTAGATGATTATAATGTGCGTATGTAGGGGGAGAGGGGGTTGGGGAAAAAAACCCCACAAGTGTCTGCACAAGTCTATTACGTTGCTATATGGTGGAAAAAAGTGGGTGGGAAATATAAAAAAATTCCCACATGCTAGACTTACTTGGGCCCCTCAGTGTGTGTGTGTGTGTGTGTGTGTGTGTGTATTTATGTGCGGGGGGGGGAATCCAGAAATGGGATGGGAACCGCAACTCACTACTCTCCTTGGCCTCTCCAAGTTAGGCTCTTAAAGGGAAACTCTGCAGTCTCCACATGCCAAGTGACCCAGGTGAAGAAACATGTGACACCTGCTTTAATGGGTTGCCGGTTTCCTCCGCTGAACCGGGGCCAGCTTCACTCCGGCCCCCAGCCAAGCCCGGCAGGAAGGCTCGGCGCGTGGGGCGGGAACAGGCCAGCAGAGCCGCGGCGGGGAAGTTAAGAGGAAGATGGCCGGATAGGAGAAGAGCGTCGGGAAACGATTTAATGGCGAGAAGAAGGGAGACAAAAGCAAAGCCCGCCGTCCCGTTCCTTGTCCCTCGCCTGCTTCCGACCCAGCCCCGGCAGCTGGACGCGCTCGCTTCCTGAGACGGCAGCTGGCAGGACGAGCTGAGCTCCGCTGCGAAGAGAAGAAAGGCGAGCTCTTTCCCTCGCGCCTTCCTCTCCTGCCGCTCGCGGAACCGATAAATCCCCGCCCGGCCTTTCCACCCTTCCAGATCTCCTATTTAAGGCCCAGGAGTTGGTGACCTCCGCGCTTCCTGAGCCCTTTCTGAGCTCTCAACGTGGCCGTGTTTTTTGGGGGGTGGGGTGGGGGTGGGTGTCCTGGCTGCCTGGCAGAAATTGGCACAAGCGGCCGTTCTGTTGGAAACCCAAGAAAGAAAGAAAGCCAGAGGGAAGATTAGTGTGTAGATAATGCTGCCCATCCTAAAACCTCGATCAAGATTATTTCAGGGAACGTAGCTGCCTAACAAGGAAATCTGCACGTATTCTTGTGAAACCCAGTGTGGCTGTACTTGGAGGGGTACCCCACATAAACATATCTTTGCAACAACAGCCACAAGCCTTTCTTCACAGTTGAAGGGAAGGGCTTGTCGGCCATTCTGGAGTCTGCAAAAAGGCACACAGCCATGAAGTTGGCGGGTGCATGCCTCTGTTGCTTCTCTCTCCAGTCAATGCCAAGCACCTGATTTCCCTTCAAGGTAAGGCGTGAGGAAGCTAAG
Source organism: Pituophis catenifer annectens (assembly GCF_029215685.1). Classification (NCBI taxonomy): domain Eukaryota; kingdom Metazoa; phylum Chordata; class Lepidosauria; order Squamata; family Colubridae; genus Pituophis; species Pituophis catenifer. Next base: position 234,775,682 of record NW_027256881.1, read on the forward strand.
CAGGGTCTTCACACCTTGAGGCTGCCTTAACAAGCAGTGAAATAAGGAAATACTACTTGGGGGGTGAGATTAAGGCAACTTCCTAGGGATACAGCACAAGAGGAATATTACTGTTAATATTATTAAGGTGTGTTACTGCCTTGGTTAAATGTAGGCCTAGAAGGGTTTATAGAACATTGCACAGGCCTATGGGCACATCCTCATTGACTGGCTTGTCTAACAGCAGGGTCAAGATGGGGTTGCACCAGGGATGGGTTCTACTTACCTTTACTACCGGTTCGCAACAGGAGCGCACATGCGCGAGCTTTGCTCACGCTTGCACTTGCGCTTCTGCACATGCGCAGATCGTCAATTATGACGTCTGGGCGGGTGGGCAGAGCCTCCCACCACTTTTACTACCGGTTCTAAAGAACCGGACAGAACCGGGAGCAACCCACCACTGGGTTGCACAATACTTGCAGGCATAGAATAGATTGATCAAAGCTTCGACAGGAAGTATTGCGTGACTGAGGCTGTTTCTATTTCAGGAATTTATAGTGGTCCTCAACTATTGATTGGTCATTTAGCAACTATTCAAAGTTGGCAATGGATCTCCCCAACTCAGATTCAAAGATAAGACTGCTTCTCCCCGATACATGATTGCATTTGGGGCACTCGGCAACTGACCCACATTTACGGCTATTTGAAACATCATGTGGTCACGTGACCATAGTTTATGATTTTTTTGGGTGGAAACTGGTATTCCACTTCCTAGCAAAAAAACCCTCCATTAGGAACAATGGATTCATTTAACAACCACTGCATTTGCGTAATGACTATGGTGTTTGCTTAATGACAGTCCTGTTTGTTTAACAATACTACAAAAAAGTAGTAAAAACAGTCCGGGTCATGTGGTGACCCACTTAACAACCAGCATAATTTATGACCATAGTTGTGGGCCAGTGCTGAAATCCAAATTTTTTTACTACCGGTTCTGTGGGTGTGGCTTGGTGGGTGTGGTGTGGTTTGGTGGGTGTGGCTTGGGTATGGCAGGGGAAGGATACTGCAAAATCTCCATTCCCTCCTCACTCCTGAGGGAAGGATATTGCAAAATCTCCATTCCCACCCACTCAGGGGCCAGCCAGAGATAGTATTTGCCGGTTCTCTGAACTACTCAAAATTTCCGCTACCAGTTCTCTAGAATCTGTCAGAACCTGCTGGATTTCACCCCTGTTCTGGGCTCAGTTACAGTTGTAAGTCGAGGACTATCCTGTAATCTCTTACTGTCATTCACCACTGCGTTGCTGTATTACAATTGAAGGCAGGCTTTATTCTGCCATAGCAATGACTATGGCTTAGCAGTGTTTTCAGTTCCTGGGATGAAAATTTATCCTATTAGGATCTTATGCCAATCTATTCTGGCATAAATAGTACTTCGTACTTAACCTGTGACGGCCTTAAATCACAACAGCAAAACCACAACAGCAAGGACTCCTGTGATTTTAGACAGTCAAATGAAGAGGTGAAGTCTTTCCTGGCAGAGATACAAATGATGGGGAAGGAGCAGAGAAATAGTTATTCCTGTCAAATCTCTTTATGCCAAAATCATGTTGAAAAATGAAAGTTTTTGTCAGGAAAGATATGTGTAATTATTTTATATGAAGCTAAAATGCTTTCTCTACATAAGCACATTTTAATAGAATGTTAGGGTTGGAAGATTCCATTTTGATGTCAAATCCAACACCCTGTTCAGTTTAGCAATGCAAATTCGTGCAACCCTGATAGATAGCTCTATTGCTGCTATCTGGCAAAGGGCAGCTGAGTAACACTGCAGGGAAATAGTTTCACTGTTAAAATGTTCTTACTATTAGGAATTTTTCCTAATACCCAATTAAAATTTGCCTTTCTATAACTCAGACTATTATCCTGTGCCCCACACCATGGAGTGATAGAGGTCATAATCACCTTGTATGTAACATCCTTGATAACTGCTATCATATTTCCCCTTCAGTTTCTTTTCTGAAGACAAAATTTGCCCCTTTCTTGCAGTCTCTCCCCACAGGGTAGTCTCCTGTCTCTGATCATCTTCTTTGCCCTTGTTTCTTTCTTTGTCTTTCATTTAGTTTTATCTAAATGCTTCTTAAAGTGCAATGCCCAGAATAGAATCTGACCATTGCAGAATAGAGAGGAAGAATTATTTTTGATTTAGAAGACTTCTTTTTGATCTATCTGGCACCTTGAGGTGAGGTACTTGGTTGGGGGAAGTATATAAAGTTGGTGCATATATATTTCACTGTGATTTATACAGTGACTTATGGTTTGATTCTGTGTAAATGGACATGCATATGGTTAGTGGTAACAACAAAACAATATAAAATCTGTTCATATGGTGGGCCAGTCAGCTTTGCAACAGATTGTGCAGTAAATCTTTTTGCAATCTCTTTCCAGTATCCTTGCATTGGTAGTTTACTGACCATTAGTTCCCAAAATAAAAAAAAGCACAGTAAAGGTTCAGATGGAAATGGCAATTATTCATGCTAAACCATTAGGGGAAAGATCCTCTTGATATTAACAATAGAGCAGGGGTCAGCAATTATATTTCCCAAGGGGCCACATGGGAGACTGAGACTGTTGTGTGGAGGGCTTCTCTGCCATGGCCACCAACGCAGGTTGGACAGGGACAGCTGAAGGGCCAGGTGGGCCATAAAATGCCCAGGTCTGCAATAGAGCACTATCTTGATTAGATCTGTCTAAAATAATCCCATGGTCATGACCAAACATTGTTTTCCCTGGGACTTTCTTACAGGCTGAATCTTGAACAAAGCAAGAAAAAAGGGGGAGAAAATACTAATGTTGCCTGTGCAGTATAGTTTGAATGTTAAATAGGGCCTAATTAAGATATATATAAAAAGTGCAAAGATTTCAGTTTAACTCCAAATGATAATGGGGCAAAGGAATAAATTGCTGCTTTTCCCCCAGGAAAAAAAACAATAATAAAAGTCACATTAAAGATGCCCATTTGCTTACCCTGTTATTCCTCACTAATCACAACCTGAAAGCAAGAAGCTTCAGATGTAGGATTCCTGTCCTTTGGCTTTTACCGTGTTTCCCCGAAAATAAGACCCTGACTTATATTTTTTTGAACCCTGAAATAAGCGCTTGGCCTTATTGCCATGCGGTCAAAAGCCTGATTGGGCTTATTATAAGGGGATGTCTTATTTTGGGGGAAAACAGGGTACCAGAATTGCCACTTCTTCTGGACTTTAATTAAAATTGAAATTCAAATAAAATTAAAATGAAATTAAACCCTATTTGTGAGCTGCATATGCAATTTTATTTACAACAAAACAATTCTGCACCAGTTGCCAATTGCCTGACACATAAGTTAATTTTAATAAATAAATTAAAATACTTGTTATAAAATAATACAATTATGGTTTAATAAATATATAAAATAAATAACTTAAGGAAAAGCAAGACTAAAACATAGTGACATCTCAGAAATCTCCAAATGTTACACTGAATTATAACCTTAGTCCTGGGTATGTAAATAAGATTTGGGGAATTTCATGTTGGTTCTCTGTAAGCGTTTCTGCTTTCCCACTCTGTAGCAAAAGGGTAATGAGAATGGAAGTGGTACAAAAGAAATAAAATAGAAATTGCAGTCTAAATGTTTAGAGCCTGCTGAACAATTAGAGTAAGGAGTATTGGACTATTTTTCAGACTTGATGAGTATTTAATCATATTTACATAGCGCTGAATATAGCAGTGTAGTTGTTTATAGATTTGGGATTATTGCTCTGTATATTACTTATCTCTCATTCCCACCCGCTACTAAGAAGTGGTTTCTTCTGCAGTTCAGTGCCAGGGGCTAAATTTTAGAGAAGAGAGATTGAGTTTGATCATGGCTGCCACTGTGATGGGTACCAGATGTTCAATTTATGAACACATATGCAGAAGTCACTTTCCATACCAGTACTGCTCAGGCTGCTATAGACAGGCACGATCAGATAAGGAGCCCTCCTCCCATTTACCATGAGATGATAAAAAGTAGGGAAAATGATCTGGAATACAGGCTTCAACCTTATTTGAGCACAACACCTCTGCTATTTATTAAAGCAGGATGACTTTTTTCAGCCTTTTTCAGAAGTCTGAAAAAAGATGCCACCGTTTTAAGAGTTGCTTGAATTTAAAGCAGTGGTCTCCTTAAAGTGGTGGGATCTTATTTTCAGGTTTGTATAAAAACCTGAAAAAGCCCATTAGCAGGTAGATGCTGTGCAGTGTCTGAAACACTGAAACATACACAGCTCTAGTAAAATCTAATAAATACACTGAACTCTTCTGGACCAGCAGCTAATACATCTATGGTCATCCAGATGTCCTTAAACTTCTATTCCTAACATTTCCCAATACTAGCAATTGTTCTCCATATGCTCTACCCTGTACTTGTAGAAGTTAAGGCTATTGTGCTTCTTCCCTAATTGTTTCTTCCCACCATCCATTGAAGAATTCCAAGTGACTTTCCATGTAGCTCTTTCTGTTCTTCCAAAGAGATGCTTGAGGACCATTTTAAAAGCCCAGAGAGTAGAAAGGAAATTTCTACTCCCTTCAGTACAGAGGCACATGGATGAGGAATGTAGAGTCATTCTCCCACTTATAGAGCATCTATAAAATAAGACAGTTCCAGGTGCGAATGAAGTACCTCCTACGTAGTTTAAAGCTGAAGAAGGTGGAACAATTAAAATGCTAACTGTTTTATGTCAACAAATATCAAACACGACTGGATGACTGAAAAATATATGTGTGTGTGTATACTGAAGTAGAGCAATGCAAAAACATGCAGAATACTGAACAACTTCACTAACTTCTACTTGCAAACAAAATTTTACTTAACATCTTCCTCACAGAGGAAAGAGATGAATAGGCAACTTTCAGAAAAGGCAGTTCAGAGAGATATGGGCTATCAGTCACTAATATACAATAGATATTGGAGCAAGCAAGTTAAGAAAGAAGTTTATCTTTGCTTTATTTGTATTTGCTTTGCAATACATATGTTTAGATCTACAACATATGGAACATACTGAGGTTAATTGGGCATGCCAAAATTAACCTGATTATTCTTTATAGTACTCTTTACAATGAAGAAGAAGCAATTGTAGAAACTGAATCTTAGGAAATGGAATTCAAAATAGAGAAGAAAGCAAAATAAAGATGCATGTTAAGCCCATATCTGTTTGTTTGAAACAACAAACATGTTAGTGAATGGCAATATTGGCAGAGTTGACAGCTGGAATCAGATCAGTGGTGAAATCCAAATTTTTTTATTACCGGTTCTGTGGGCATGGCTTGGTGGGCGTGGTGTGGTTTGGTGGTTGTGGCTTGGTGGGCATGGCATGGGAAGGATACTGCAAAATCTCAATTCCCACCCCATTCCTGGGGCCAGCCGGGGGTGGTATTTGCCGGTTCTCCAAACTACTCAAAATTTCCGCTACCGGTTTTCCAGAACCTGTCAGAACCTGTTGGATTTCACCCCTGAATCAGATGAGAGGAGGGTTGAAGCACTAACAGTTGACATATTTAGATGGTACAAATACTATTACTGCTATTTTTTTTTTACAGCTGAAAGACAAGTAGCAAAATACAAATACAATTAAAATTTGATAGAATTTGATAGAAAGTTGAATAGATATATAGAAACTATGTAATACATTTAAAAACATAAACATTAATTTATTAGAAAATACCTTGTTTTTATAGTCACAGTTCAAAATTTGGCTGTTGCCACTATCTACTGTAAATAATACTACTGATTAGCTAAACTCATACTGTAGAAAATTTTAAAAATCTCATTAGAAAATCCAATTGTGGCCAATGGTTAATTTTAAGAAGATAAGGTAGTGCTAGTCAGTATGCTTAGTGAATTTACAATTGACTATGGAAAAGTAGAGGTGGTAGACAATACTGTTTTTTGGGGCTCAAGAATAATGAAAGATGGAGCAGAGTTTAATAATACGAAGAAACAATGGCAAACTTAATCAAGATGACAGATTCTGGATTTTACCAGTACATACATACTATAGAAATATATACTATATTTCTGCATTCATGAATTTGGTTCAGCTAACATGGATTTGGACTTTTAGTTAGTTCTGTGTTTTATGTAATCTTCATACCTAATTCAGAGAAAACAAATTGGTGAGGTGTAAAATAAAAATATAGTCCACATATTTTGATTGATGATAAAATGGTATGGGATTATATATAATCTTCTGGGTTACAGATTGATAAATATAAATAAACATAAATATAACTAATGGGTTCCCTGCCTATGGCATCTTCTCGAAGATAAAGCTGCATGTCTACTTCTTGACAGGAAATCATACCAATTCTTTTAAAAAAATTACAATCATTCTATTTCTCATTAAGTCCCATAGCTCAGCAGATGTTGCTTTTGATACCAGCTCGTTAGATGCAGCTTTTAATTAAAGTGTGAGCAGATACAGTCATGCGAGTCTCTGAACTGCCAAATTGACAGAGATTCAATGTGGGCTTCCCTGGCAAATCTTACTGATAATCACAAACAGTTACTGTTGTTTGATGGTTTGTGATTTCAGGTTGCTAAGCAAACCCAAACACACCTTTCCTGCTTTATTACAGATGCAATGGCATTCTCAGGGGTGTAGCATTTCCTGCAGAGGATTGGTATGTTTGAGGAAACAGTTTTCCTTCTGCAACATGTTTGCAAAGGGGTGTGTTGCTTCTTAAAAGCTCTATGCAATGGCTCATTTCTCAGCAGCAACAACAACAACAAAAGAAAAATGCCAGAAAAATCAAGTGCACATTTTTTTCCCCTTGCAAAACACACCTAACATGAGTTGCAATGTAGTCTTTGGCATTTGTCCTTTGCCAGTGTAGAACAGACTAGGAAATCTGCAGCTCAGGTTGATTCAACATCTGCCTCACAGTTATGGGCCTTGTGAATCAAGACTTCCAATCTTTATTGCTAATTGTTCCCACCTTCAGTCTCAGGAGGTTGTTGTGAAAGCCAAGAAGATGTTAAAGTGAGGGAAAAGGAAAGATCAAGCAAGTTTAACATATTTTACAGGGTGGGTAGGGAGTGGGTTATACAAAACAATTTCTATACTAATTTCATTTAACTTTCAACTGCTTTCTATTAACCCTTCCTTTTGCTCCTCATGGGCTAGGCCTCTTCCACTTCCTCCCCCTTTTTAAAATTTGACTTTGGAATCTGTTTATCTAAAACAGACCTGGGTTAGCTAATGAATACAGGTAGCGATGTAGCACACCACATACGTTTACCAAATGTATCACGGCATCTGCGTGGAGCCTGACCTCTCTATTTCTTGGCACCTTATAGCTCAGGGAAAGGGAGAAAACTTTAGTATATTAAATGTTCCTGTGCTCTAAAATTTATTTTATCTGGATGGCTAAAAAATTAAGTTGATTCCAAAAAACTTAATAAGTTACTTAAATGCAACGGTTATACTTTTTGCAGTTACCATACAAAAATGGCTCAGTAATTCATACCATTAGCACATATGTTACAAAACACTGAAACAAACAGTTTTCCAACATTTAAAAACAAGATAAGGCATGAATGAAATTCTGGGAAAATTTGCTTGGAAATTTCAGATATTTTAGAACATCTGAAATATGTTAGAAATCTTGTTAGCCATTTAAGCATTAGTTTAAAAAAAACATTTCTTACTGAAGTATTATTAACAAAACGAAAAGGAAATTACAGAACAAATGCATCTCCAATTTGGAAGTTTTGATATAGTACATTATGATAAACGATAAGCAAAAGATCTTGAAATGTTCATATAAATTATTTGACTATAAAAATATGGTTATAAAATTCTATGCATTCTGTAACAGATCATAATATGGAAATGGTCAGTTAAATGCAGGAAAAAATTATGTTGCAAGATTACTTACACTTCAAGATCATGGGATTTTTATGGGAGAAAAGGTCAATGAATTTGTATTATGAACAGAAATGGAGTACTTTTTAAAGGGCTTCCATGGAAAAATACCTACTGGAAATATTTTTTGTAAGTTGCAGAAATTAATGACCGGTATATAAAATCAGACTTTGTGGTTTTGTTCCTGCAATTACATATATTTAGATTTCTTCTTACTGCTGAGTATACGTTCTGTATTGGGATTCCTTGAACTTCTACCTCAGGACTAGAGAACTTGCCCATTCCAGTTCTCAGACTTTTCAGTCAACTGGAGGGTAGGTGGAAAGCACTTTAACTCAGCAATGGGGGGTGGCCCAAAGACAGGCTGTCATTTCCTCCTCCTCAGCCCCAGCCACATCCTACGTTAAAGGAGATTGGTGATGGCTTTTCCCTTTGGATTAGGATTGATCTTTTCTGGGAGAGAAAGCAGGAGGGGGGATCTGTCAGCTACTTTCCTTGCTTGTCCTGCATTAATCTCTAAAGCAGCACCCCTCCCTGCCTTGGTTACTGAAGCAGAACAGGGCTAAGCAATAAGGACCGTGAAGTGCATGCCAACCATCATCTTTTTTTGACACTCCCAGGCCTGGAGGAAAGCCCTTTAATGTGGGTGGCCAGGGGGAAGAGCTCATACATGCTTGTAAATCAAATAGTGATTGAGCTATCATTGTTGCTCCACCCCGTATGATTCAGGTGACTGCTTCCTCAATTATTATTATTCAGGCTGGTCACGCAATCACCCAGATGTTTAGATTCAATCAAGCATTTTTGTCCACCTATTGAATCCTTCCCAAGGATCTGGAAAAGGCAGATGTTTAATAATATTAAAATATTTCATCTCAGGATGATGATACATTATTATTGTTAGTCGCCTAGTTAGTTAGATATTTAAGCTAAATTTGGTGTTTTTATCCACTTACTGAGTCTTTCCCAAGTATCTAGGATAGGCAGATATGGTTGTTTAACAATATTAAAGGTATTGTTGCAGGATATAAGCTGTTTCAAGTAAAGCTGCCTTTTGCAATCGACTGATGTTGATTTTGTCAATGCTGATGGTGCTCAAGTGGTGTTCCAGACTTGAACAACTTTTGGAATTTAACACCCAAGACTACTACTATTATTGTTCATTTTACCTCCTCCTTCTCCTCTTGCTGAATCTTCTTGCATTGAACATCACCATCTTTTTAGAAAACAATTTTTTTTTAAAGCTGCAAAAATGTTCCAGGCATCAGAGGAAGAAGTTTTCTGGTGACTCATCAGTAGCAGCAAGTCAACATCAGACACTGATGTTGATTCACCCCCTTTCCCCCCTTTCAGCCCCTTTTCACCCCACCCAAAGTTATCCTTCAACAGAAAAGGAATATTTGGACTGAAAACCCACCTGGGCATTTTCACAGCCTTGCGATGTACCAATAAGTTCGCCTTTGCTTAAGGCAGATTTTGATATTCAATGTCTGATGCTGAGGAAGGCTGGAGAAACCTCTGGTTTTTCACAAGCTATTTTTCTTCCTTGTGGCTGTTCTCTGTAAAACCTTGAATCTGCTTTTCTACTGTACATAAGTGTGTACGTGCACACAGACACAAATGTGTATCGATTTCCTTCAAATAAATTCCATATATTTTCCCCAAAGAAATCAAGTCTTAGTTCATAGTCAATTTTCAGGGACTAATTTTATAAGAAAAAAATGGACTTGTGCTTTCTGTCAGAATGGATATAAACTAAATAAAGTAGTTATCGAGTTCTTCCTGAACTGGAGGTGTGAAAAATACATGCAGTTCATTTTTTTGGGGGGGGGAGAGAAGGATTAACTTAATAAGAGCCTGGTGGAGCAGTGGACTAAAGCGCTGTTAAATAGCACTTAGCTGCCAGCTGCCTGCAATTACTGCAAGTTCAAATCTCACCAGGCTCAAGGTTGACTCAGCCTTCCATCCTTCCGGGGTAGGTAAAATGAGGACCCGGATTGTGGGCAATAAACTGACTTTGTATAAAAAAGAACACTGCTTGGGGGGGCCAAAAGCCCTACTAAACAGGTATATACAAAAGTATGAAGGCTATTGCTTAACGCATTGTAAGCCGCCCTGAGTCTCCGGAGAAGGGCAGCATATAAATCGAACCAATAAATAAATAAATAAATAAATAACTATTGATTTTGGTAAATTCTAACAAGCATCTTCATTTTTCAACAAATACTCAAAACTGATTGTGTGAATCCAGTTACTGCAGGGTTTAAAAAGATATCGAGATCTAAAGTAAGAGAAATGTTTTGAATTTAAACAGGTCTAGTCAACACAATCAGTATCAATGGACTGGGGGAATTATATCCCAAACATCAGGAAGGCCCAGATCTCTAACCTGATTCTAGAAAATGAACCTGAAATGTTGTACAACTTGCTAATGAATTTTGAGAGAGAATGGAATTTTGTTTCCAATTTCTCACATGCTGTCTTGTTGATAATTGTGTGTATGTTTTTGCGTTGATTAAAGCTCACATTGTACTTAAAGTGCTGGATTTGAACTAGTGGTCTTATTCCTGCTTCCTATAAGGGATTATTGTTGCAATGACAAATTGTGGTACAATTATGTGTTAATGTGAAAAAGCTACTATAATCTTTATTTAAACAATGAGATACAGTGTCAGCTTGCTAATGCATTCTGTTTGGGAAAAATAGGAAAAATAGTTTCTCTATTACGTTAAGAATTTGGAGACGGCATCTGATGATCTATATGAAATGTTTCACTATGTCACATTGCATTGCAGAAATACCATTTCACAATGTTCTACATTCAATTGGCTTATTAGGTCAGCCCAAGTATCATGTGTTCACTGCAGCTTCCTACGGATGTTAGCAATTAAACCAATAACCATGAGAAACCCATAAGGCTGTACTTGGTCCCCATATTATTTGAAAGACTCTTCTTCATGGCCATGAAGTGCATGCCTCCAGTTCCTCAGTGGTTGCAACTAGCATTGTCCTAATCATTTAGAAGCCAGGAGACTGTGAGTTCCAGTTCCAGTCAGTCTCTCTCAACCGAACTCACCTCACACTCCCAGGGTTGTTGTGGGGAAAATAGGAGGAGGAAGGAGCATTATGTATGTTTGCCAGCTTAAATTATTTATAAAAATAATAAGGGCAGGATAAAAATCTAATAAATACACAAAAATAAATAAACACTCTGATGTCAGAATCGGGAACGTACATCTGGCAAAACCAGGCTCTTTTTCTTGGTTTAAATTGACTTCCTGCATAGCATGAGACTATCATACTTTCAAAAGAGCAGTGAAGTTATTTTTTTAGCAAGGAAAAAAAATCCAAGTCTAGTGTTCTTTTTAAAAAGCACCTTCACATTAAGACCCAGCAAACACTTTGACAAGTGCTAGTCAGCATTACATGGGCAGAGGACTCTATGAAACCAGATGACCAGCCTCCCTTGTAGCCCAAGCCAAAATCTTTTGGCAGACAAGAGACCCCTGAACAAAATGGAGGGAGCCGGAGAAGCAGAAACCAAAGCCTCAATTGAAGCTGGGCAGATCTGAGCGAGGCCATGTCTTCGGCCCCATCCCTGATGAAATGTTCTAGAACAGGGGTCTCCAACCTTGGCAACTTGCTGGCTGAGGAACTCTGGGAGTTGAAGTCCACAAGTCTTAAAGTTGCCAAGGTTGGAGACCCCTGTTCTAGATTGTGTCCGTGACCAAAGTTGTGTCAGAAGATGAGAGGAAACTCTTCTAAATCTGTAACACCTAAATTCCCTTCCACTAAAAGTGTGTTTTGGGAAATGTAAGGAGTGAAAAAGAAAGAGTAATGATTAATAGTATGGCCGGTCTTAGTCATGGGTAGTGGTAGAAATAGTTGATATCATGGGGTTATTTGAGAAAAAAAATACTCTGTTTGTCTAAAAAGGAAAAGCAGGAGACAATCTGAGGCTGAATAACTACACTCAATCAAAAGCTGTCAGAAAAGCTATAAGAATAAAGCAGATGAATCATCCATACAGTGCCTGCCAGTTTCTAGTTTGCTGTAGACCACTGGTAATCAGCATGGTGATTAGGATAGCACTAATTTGGTTTGCAGGTACTAAGTGTTCTGATTCAGAATGGATGGCGCCTACAGTTGAAACTGCCCTTAAAATAGGGATGAGCAAACTTCTAGTGGCTGGTATCCAGGCTGAACACTTTGCAAAACCATATGATCAAGCAAGAGGTGGAAAGCAGTGCATCATGTACAAATGGGCAGGACAAAGTTTTTCTGTTTGGGGCCTGTGAGATTTACTTTCTTTTGAATAGTGCTAAACTTACCTTAGCCTATTTTACATGTTATGCTGCAGTATTTATTTCCTGTCTCAAAAAGATGAGAAACTGCTGAAAACCTTCAGCAAGGCAGATTTTACAAGAGAGGCAAAGAAGTGGTTATTCATCCATCTATTAAATACAGGGGAAACTTTATCTGGAAAGCAACAAACCTAACGGGAGAACTAAACCAGGTACAACTTTATTTCACAGTGAGCTTCCAGTGAGCTATGGCTCATAATGCTAATGTGAATTGTAGTCACATTCAAATCAAGAGACCTGGCAGGAAATACTGTTCTTTTCCGCTAGTAAAGGCCATTTTTGAATGCTGTCTTTTCTGAGACATCCCATCCCAGAAAAGCAAAATTTGGAAGACAAATAGAGTGGACAGTCAGATTTCAGTGGCATGTAAAATAATGCATTTATTTGTGACAGCACCTATTTTACCTTCACTAATCTAAAAACTACAGCAACATTGTAAGTCCTGGATATTATTTTGATGGGAGACCACAAGCAATGCCAGACTTCAGTATTATTACAAGAAAACAACCTACGTATGTCAAACTCAATTTGAGGGAGACTTCGTTCTTATCTGTTTGGCTTATATAACAGGATATTAAAAAGTAATGTGAATGTGAAGATTTTTTTACAATGATTAACAATCTCTGTGTGCTGTCAGAAGCACATTGAAATCACTGTTGTAAGATGTAAGTAGATTGAACATCAATTTAGATATATTTCAGAATTCAAGTATTATAAAATATTTTTAATTTTGGTTGGCTTTGCGGGGAAAAATATAGACAAGACATGTCCATCATAGTTTATAGGATAAGTTTTGTATTTTCCCCCTTTATTCATTTAAATATTAAATATTGATTTTGACACTTCTCCTTTTACATCACTAGCATTTTCCAAAAAAAACATTGAAGGTCACCAATGTTTATAGGGACTAGTGGTATTTCTCCCCCAGTTCACTACAACAGAAAGTCTCATTGTTATCAGCACATTGAGAATGTTTCCATATGCAGGATTAGTATAATCCTATATAGTTCTCAGCCTTTGTGACCACACAAATTTGCTTCCCTTTTTCTAGGCATCCAATTAACTTCCAGTTCCATCAGTGGTGAAATGTAAAATTTGTTACTACCGGTTCTGTGGGTGTGGCTTAGTGTGCGGGGGGTAATGTGACTGGGTGGGCATGGCCAACTTTTTTTTTTTTTTACTTTTAAAACCATCTTTTTACAACCTCTTCAGCCGAAGAGGTTATAGAAAAAATGCTTTTAAAAGCCTCTGACGATCCCAGCTGAGTCACACGATCATCAGAGGCTTTTTTTTTTTTACTTTTAAAAGCATTTTTTCGGCCGAAGATGTTGTAGAAAAAATGCTTTTAAAAATTAAAAAAAGAGCCTCTGATGATTGTGCGGGTCAGCTGGGCATGTGGGGGGGCAGGGATTTTTGCTACCGGTTCTCCGAATCACCCGCCGCCATCGCTACTGGATTGGGTGATCCGGTCCGAACCGGGAGCATTTTACCCCTGAGTTCCATCATGGCACAAAGTGAATGGCAATGAATGCATTTGAGCAATTGAAGGGAGAAGCCATGGGGGTGGGCCATCTGGGAACTCCCAATGGTCCGTTACTATTCTCCACCTACCTTATAGAGGCAGGATGCTGGTTGTTGGCCATTGCCATTTCTTGAGCAGTAGTGATGAATACAATCAGTAAGGATGAGGACAATTGTTTTGACAATGTATCTGAGGGCCTAGCAGCTATGTGGAACTTCCCAGAATGAGGACAAGGGTGGGGCACTGAATATTTCCTTGGCAAATGTAATTAGTGATGAAGCAGAATTTCTCATGCTACAGCAAGGGCCTTCCAAAACCTCCCTCATTCTTTTTAGAAAGAATGATCAAGATCAGGCAAGAGCTACTCTATACCTAACATCCATTTGGAACTAACAATATCCTTTAAACTCCTTTTGTTAAGACACCACCCCTGCCCCGTTCAAAATTACAAAAGGATAGTGATACAGATTCGTATAGAATTTATATAAAAGGCAAGGAAATCTCTGGGTTGCGTGGGAGGGAGAATGGGTGGGCGCTGTCCCTGGTGGACAGAAGAACAGTGGAAGCAGTGAAGTAAGATGGAATCAGTGAGTCTGGGCTGGGCTTGGGTGTGGCATACCCTGAAAAATGTCACGGGATAGTCTTTAATGACGCGCGAGTGGCTGGGGCGGGCTGCGTACTTCGTAGGTGAATCACCCAAGTGGGAGGCATTGGCATGAGTAATGCGCTAGATTTTTATGGCAGCTTTACAGGCATAACCATATTTCTATCCTTGGTCTGGAAATAAAGATATATTGTAGATATTTCTGTCTCCAACAGAGGAAAACGGAAACACCAAACAAGCTAAACGAAGAATAATTTTTGTGGCATTCCTAACAATGCAGGAATGTGCCTTGGTCTTCCATATAATGTTTCATATTACTTAGAGCTTCTTGGCTGTGTTTATCTTTTCTATTAGCATCCAAAATTTTACTCTCAAAATGCTAAGTTTTATTTTTTTTAGAATTACATCATTTATGGTGTGCTAATAAACTTAGGAAATAGGGTTTCTCTTTTGGGCTAAGAGTATTATTTCAGCCAAATAGTTAAATATTTGACAGAAAAACTGTAGTTTAAGGCAGCTGCCCCCAACCTTTTGGGACTCCGGGGCCGGTTCCGTGGAGAGCGGGTTTTTTGCGGATGGAGTATGTGTGTTTTGTGTGTGTGTGTGTGTGTTTTGTGTGTGTGTGTGATGGTTTCTCACACTGCAGGCATCCTGCATATGTGTGGCTGGGACTTCTGTGGCTTGTGTGGCCTGGTTCCTGCTGGGCCGTGGACTGGTGCTGGTCCTTGGCCCTGAGGTTGGGGTTGGGGACCCATGGTTTAAGGTATATGATGAATGTATTTCAAAAATTCATTCATTATCTATAAAACATACAATGTTTAATGTACATTAATGAACACAAATCACTAACACACAATCTCTGACTAGTCTGTTGTATCCTGTCAAGTATTAGATCACTTAAAATTAGTATGCCTTGCTGAAAATAAACCTTTGCCTCAGCTTTGAACATTCACTGGGAATTCAGATGGGATCCCTAAGGAGACATTGTTCTCCTTAACAATAAGAGGGCCAATTTGGTATAATGGCTAAGGCACCAGGCTAGAAACTGGGAGAGTATGAATTCTAATTCTGCTTTAGGCATGCAACCAGCTAGGTGGTTTTATGCCAGTCTCTCTCTGTATACCCCATGAATGAGGCCATGGCAAACCATTTCCAAAAAAGTGTTGCCAAGAAAACTGCAGGGACTAGTCCAGGAAATTGCCAGGAGTCAAAATTGACATACATATTTCCAGAGAGACCTGGAAAACTCCAGAAACTACTAGCACTATATGGGCAAGGAAACAAGAATAGGAGTTTCCAAAAGAGAAAAAGGAAAAAAAAACATTATGTAAGAATCTTTTCATCCTAGAACAATCTTGGTAACCTTTAGGCTACGCTGGATTGGACTTGAGGTGAATCCAAGTAACATGTTTTATAATGAAAACACCTATCTTGGTTTCAGGCAAATAGTACTAGGGATTTTTCTTCTCCCGGCCCTACTGAAACCTACACATGCAGGCACACATCTTCTAAAGTTGCTATTTGCATCTGGGGAAGTCTTAATTGGCCTTGATTGCTTTTAATTGTTGCTATGGGAAACCTTTCCTGTGGGAAAAAAAAATAGAAAAAATTCTGCTGACATGTCAGATTAGTACAAGAATACATGCAGCCATTTTGCTTGTTTGAAACAAATAGGGTTGATGGCATTGCTTGACAAAAGGGTTTTCTGGTGAACTCTTCCCCCAGCATCAGAATATCCTGAATCACTCCAAGCTAAAAGAGCTATCTGTTCCCAGGGTCTGAGCCATGCATGTAGATTTGATTTGTGCAATGGGTTTGGGGAAAATATATTCAATGGGAGTGAACAAGACAAGTCCTTTTCTCCTATGGTTTCTCTAGGGAGTGGTGGGGTGTGGAGGAAGGAGGGATGGGGAATGTAGGCTTTGCTCCCCCGGTCACAGTGCTCCCTTTGCCCACAGCTCCTTACAAGTGTGCTCCCTGCAGGAGATTCGTGGGGGATCCTTGCCTTCCTGTGTGCCACGCTTTGGAACCTGCCTGGGGTGCCTGCACTGAACCGCACGGACCAAGTGACCACCAGACAGTCCATCCAGCAGATGTACGACCTTACTCGCTATCTGGAACACCAGCTGCACGCGCTTGCGGCCACTTATGTGAGTGTAGATGCTTTGGGAGAATGGAAGTAGCTGAGCTGAGCAACGGCCTAGAAATTCTTTTCTTGCTTCTTTCCCCTTTCCTCGAACCATCTCCATTTTTTTCCTGCCCAACTGGCCTCCTTGGAAAATTCTGCCTCCATGTTTCTCTCCCTTTGGATAACTCTGCAGCAAAGGAAGGCCAGGTTTCTCTCTGTGTATTCTGGCATGTGGGTTTAGTGCACCTCATGGAGGATTCCTCTTGTCACCTTTCCATAGGACTAAGGCAGTTAGTCCTTTTTTTTTTTTTCATTCTGGAAATTAAAATGATGCAAGAAGTGGTAGGGAAAGATATAAGTGCTGTAAACAGAAAACAGTGTCATTTGGAGCTTCATAAAACTGGTGCATATGAAGGGAAAGATTATATAAGCAGATATTGAATCCTGAAAGCCCATTGCAAGAGAAGGATGTTAAAAGGCAACAGACTGATTCGTCACATTATTTGAAAAGGGATTTAGGGATATGGAAATTTTGTGCCTGTGACACTTTGTGCCAGCACCTAAAATTTCCTCCTACCTGGTGAATAGCTGAAATACTGTTCTCTCTCCACAGCTATGGCTCTCACTTGGCAGAATATCTGACATCTTTTCTCCTCCCTGCCTTCAGGCACCGGTGGAGTCTCCCTGTTTACAATCTGTTGTGGATCTCCCGCTGGGGTGAGGTGAGGCCTCGTCTGTCAGAACTTGCCAGGGAAACGCCCGACTGTGCAGAAAGTGGGGGTAGCCCCTCATCAGCTTGCATGGCATCCCTGCTCTCTGGCCTACCTGGCATTTCAGGCCCTACCCTTTGGCAGCTTTCCCTGACACTGAGCATCAAATGCTATCAAATCAGGAATTTGCTTGGTTTGGACCATGGAAAATGCAGGAGCCATGTTTTCTAGTATATCAACATTCCAGAAATATTTTTTTAAGGAGGCGGATCAAGAAGGTCAGATTTTCACAGTCTAGAAAACTAAAGAATTGTGCCATTATACAGCAGCTAGTGTCCATTCACTGAGTTTGCGTGATGTGCACATTTAATGAGAACTTCTGTCCCAGAAATGAACAGATTTTTTTTCTTTTTTAATTTGATTTATATGCCGCCCTTCTCTGGAGACTCAGGGTGGCTTACAATGCATTAAGCAATAGCCTTCATACTTTTGTATATTTATACAAAGTCATCCTATTGCCTCCACAAACTGGGTCGTCAATTTACCTACCTTAGAAAGGATGGAAGGTTGAGTCAACCTTGAGCCTGGTGAGATTCGAACTTACAGTAATTGCAGACAGCTGGATGTTAATTACAATGCATTAGTCTGCTGAGCTATCCAGCTTATTATTTTGGTAATAATAAGCTGGAAGAGGCTGATCAACAGAAGCAAATTTAGCCTAAAGCCAACTCTCTGCACATATTCAGCTTGTGCTGGTTTCCAACACACACACAACATATATATATATATGCAGAGGTAAAGATAAAGATAGATAGCTGATATTTGATAGGTAGGTAGGTAGGTAGGTAGGTAGATAGATAGATAGATAGATAGATAGATAGATAGATAGATAGATAGATCACGCACGAGAGATGTCAAAATGATGATCATGATCTTTTCCTCTTTCTCTGTCAGTGTAGGAATTGAAAAACTGCATTCTGGGATGATATGTGTCATTTGTTGATAAAACTGTCCCTAATTAAATATTGATATTATAATACTTATCAAAGGTACAGTTATTTATCATTATAGCAACTAGAAGGAAGGAAGATAACATACATTGGATTAGTATTTGTATACTGATCCTATATTATAGGCATACTGATGATCAATATTGGAATTTACTTTGCCAATCCCAGTTAATGGTGCATTCCCATGTTGTTCACATGGAACACAAAAGATCTGAACGTCTTCAAAATATATAGCTGTGTATACAGAGATACACAATTTTCCAAATTCACATGAAAACAGGTATGAAACCTGTTACATTAGATTCACAGAAAGCCAGGTTTCAGTTAACACTTATTTCCAGTGAGTGAAATTATATAAATAAAGATATGGTAATAACAGTTGGTCTCTCAAACTTGTTGTCTATTTATATATATATATTTTTAAAAATGTATTAGCTAAATTTGTATGGCCTGTCATGCCACAGAAAGTGACTCTGGGTAGCATACAATAATCTGTATAAACTTGTAAATAAATAATAATTATATAATAATTATTAAAATAATTAAAACTTATAAAAGCAAAACTAAAGTAGGAAAAGAGAATAATAGATGGAAGAATGTTAATAATAAGGGACCCACCTCATTAGTTCATCTTGAGGGACCTTCAGAAGTTGAGAAGTGATGAAATCCACAATATGGGTGCTACAGCAAAAAAAGACCCACCGTCTAGGGCCTGCCAAATGTAGGTCTCAAGATATTAGAACCTGTAACATACTTATTTTATGAGATCTAATGGGACTGGTAAATGAAATTGGAGAAAGGTATTCCCTCAAATAAGCCAGTCCCATGCCGTTAGAGTATTAAAGGTCAATATCATAATGGACTATCTCCCATCCATCGTAATTGTCAAGAAATCAGATCATGATCCAGGCCTCTAGAAATAACCTAGGACAAACAGATTAAGATTTTAGTAAAGCAAAGTAAAAATTGTTTCCTGCAACCTGGTAATTTCCAAACCTTTGGGACTGTGATTCTAAGCATCAGACACTTAAGTGAATCGATGGCAATATAAACGTAATAATAAATAAATATCCCCTCATAACTCATCTAGGGGCTAATGGGACTTACATTCAAACCATCTGGAGAGTGTCAGGTTGGGAAAGGATGTTTAATAAGAAACCAACCTGAAAATGAAACAGGAGAGGTAAGGGTAAATGAAATGAAGATAAGGAAAGGCACTGTAGCAATATGAAGGAGATTGCTGAGGCCAATAAGTGTAGCAACTGGGAAATCAGATCCTATAGAAAGGCTATATTGCTCATTGGAAAAACCTACCACTATTTTTCCTGAGCTTTCCTGTGGAAATGGGGAACACAAGCCAATGCTTATAGCCCATCTACTGAAATGACCTGAACTTGACTTGTGCTAGTACTACCATTCCTCTCATTATGAAAGAAAGAAATTACTGAGAGAGAAAATTCAGGAGATTAACACAAGCGAGGAGGAATTTGGAGAGTGGCGAAGAGATGAGCCTGATGGTCAAGGAAGTTGGGTTGATGCCTTAGGGTGGGGGAGGGGTTAAGGGGAACCGCCCACAGGCGATCTTAAGTAGGTCAGCATTTACAACGCTTAATGGTTGGCAACCAAACAGAAGGGGAAAACAAAGCAAAACAACACAAAAGATAGCTAGGCAAAGTGCCCTATGGTCACCAGAGCTTTGCTCTAAACCTGTCAGGGAAGGAAAACAATTGGGCAGGCCATCCCGCTGGCAGCTTTTGGAGGGATGTTACACACTTTTTCCTAAGTGATTTCCGTAGAAGCAAAACTACTTCCAAAGGCTGCCATAGAAGGTATGGATAGAAAAAGCTTATCAGGCAGCAGAAGAAATGCAAGGATGTCGACTGGTAACACAAGAATCTTTACTACATAAGCCTTTTAGAGGCTGTGAAAGTGTAGTTTAAGTGCACCAGATCTCTACTATGGCCTTTCCTTGGTCTTCTGGGCTTGTGGGATATATCACTTCATATCTTAAACAAACAATGTATCTTCCAAAAACCTTCCAAGTGTTCTCTTCTTTATTCTTTCCCCCCCATGAAGCCCCTATTCTTAAATATAACAGAATTCCTCTTTCTCCTTTCCCTCTTTTCTCCTGCTGGTCTCATGGTGATGGCCACGTCCCAGCCTGCCTGTTAGCTGATCTCTGCTACTGCTATAAAATTGTTTGGGGAGCCTCTACTTGCCCTCGGGCAACAGAGAGGAAATTAATTTGTCTTCTGAGCTTGTCAGGTTCTTCACACACCCGCAGGGTTTGACACACCTCCCTTCCGCTTGGTGCTTCACCCACCCCACTGCCTGGGCAATCCTGGTGCCTGCGGGACACCACTGTTGGCAGGGGGTGGGGAATCCCAGGAACGCAGCCCAGCAGGGCGGGCAGGCAGGCAGGTGTGAATAAAGCCAGCATGTGCCTGTGTTTGTAGCAGAATGATCAGCCGGGAAGCAAGGATCTTTCAATGATAGAAACTTACTAACTGCAATAGCAGCATAGAAGTGCAAGAAGTGCAACAGATAACAGCGAGGTCTTTGCAAGTCAGTGGATCCAGGGACACTTTGCCCAAGCCCAGGGATGGATTGGTCAGCAGGCATAATTGGGCAACAGCGTACAGAAATATGTCCTCTTCCATGTAGCACTGTGTACAGGTAGTTCTTGACGTATAATCATAAACTGTAGCAAAAAGATTATAAAATTAGACATAAATCACTTAACAATTGTCATGCTTAGCCACAGAAATTCTGGTCCCAATTGTGGTTATCAGGACTACTTGTACTGCAATTGATCTTTCCCACAACCAAGCTAAGGTCTTATCCGTCCTTCCATCAGCAGAAACTCTACCAGGTGCTCCCACCGCTGTTCTATATTCCGTTTCTCTTATCTATATTCCTGGGCACTACCAAGTCACCTGTTTTCCTTCCAATTCATGGGTGACAAGACATGACAGCTTTTGCACAGCTTAAGGCTGTTGGAATAAGCAGGACCATTTTAACACATTTTAACAGCTAAAAAAATGGCAGCTTTTCCACTGGTGGACTGGAGATCAGATGAAGCAACATCGGAGGGGAGTGGGGAGGAATTAACAACCGAAAAAGAGATTGTTTGTTTTATAGTTAAGTGCAAGTGGACTCATGTCCTGTGATCCCATAAACTTACATCTCCTTGTCTTGCCTGTAAGAGAGAGAGAGAGAGAGAGAGAGGATGGAGGCATTCGCAGAGGCGGTGGGTGGAAAGCACTGGGAAAGTAGGTATTCCTGTTCAAGTGAGTTTAACACTTTCTTGTCTTTTCTCCTCAGCTTAACTACCTGGGGCCACCTTTCAATGAGCCGGACTTTGACCCTCCCCGGATAATTGGGGTAGAAGCTGTGCCAAGTGCCACTGTAGACATTCAGGAATGGCACAGTTTGAATGACAACGCCCGGCTAGCGGCTAATTACCAGGCCTACAGCCACCTGCTCTGCTACCTGAGGACCATGGATGGCACGGCTCCAACTGCAGTGCCGAGTCTGCACCACAGCCTCGCCCACTTCCGGGCTAGCCTGCAAGGGCTGCTGGGCTCGATCGCAGGCATCATGGCTTCCCTGGGTTATTCACTCCCAACTACAGGGCCCCCTCTAGAGATTACCCCACCCAGCCACTTCCTGCGCAAGATGGACGACTTCTGGCTGCTCAAAGAGCTACAGACCTGGCTGTGGCGCTCAGCCAAAGACTTCAACCGACTGCGCAAAAGGGTGCCTCCTTCCGCTGTTATGCTGCATCTGGAAACCAGAGGCTTTTGATTCCTGCCGTCGCCATTGTCTCTGCCTTCACCTCATTCACTGACATCATTCAGACCTGCCACTCAAGGACTAGCACTTCTGAAAGACTCCAAATCCAATGCCTTCTCCCAGCCCCTTCTCAAAATTGCCCTCTTCCTCTTCCTTGTCCCTTGCTTTTTTGGTGCTGCATTGCTCTCTGCTACTAAGCTGTGCCTCTGGGTGAACAGATACACATCTATACAACCTGTTTCTTTGCATCTCTTCCTTCTCCACCTTGTGTAAAATTAATATCTCCTCCTCCTCCCTCTCCTTCCCTCCCTCTCTTTCTCTCTTCCTCTTCTAGAGGGGCCATTCATTTTCCAGAAGGAGAGGAAGAGTGTTTCCCTTCCCATCTCTAGGATGAACAATTAAGCCCTAGCTGCAGGGCAGCCAACAGCTGCAGCCTCCACTGCTGATGCTCCAGTTGCCTTAAACTTCACTCCCTCCGTAGCTGGATTTCTCTGTATTCTCCCCATTCTGTTTAAGGGGCTGTGCCAATTAGAAGCTTATCAAGGACATTCTATGATCAGGCACTTACATGGGAAGCATCTCTCCAGTCAGGTTGTAAAATATGCCCAAACTGAAAACAGAGATGAGATACTCAGTTTAGAACAAACACGTGTAGGTTTTCAGCTTTCTTTCCCCTCCCTGGTTAGGTAAGATCATTCATTCAATGTTTTTTTCATTCATTCATTCATTCATTCATTCATTCATTCATTCATTCATTCATTCATTCATTCATCATATGTGCAGACCTACCCTTAGTAGGATAATTGTCTAAGCCAGCTGTAGTGGCCACCGCTTGTCTACACCGTTCACTCCATAAAACAGGATGGATGAAGCTCTGTGGTTTTACACTGTCACCAGCAAAGGAGAAATTTCCCACATGTGGCCCCATCCACCATTCTTTCTCTCCATCTTTGCCCACCCCTCCCTCCCTCCCTCCTGTCAGGTTGTTATTCTAAGTTTGTTTATATTAATATTTATTTATTTTCAGATGTTATTTATTAGATTGTATTTATTGCAGAATTTCTATTCTTGTATTAATAAATAAAATGCTTTCTCCAGGAGTGGCATTGGTTTTTATTTTCTCTCAACCCAGCATGCTCTGGACTAGTCGCTGTCACATTTAGTCTCAAACCTATAATTTGTGTGTATGTGGGTGCTGTATGAAAATGGGGTAATTATGTTGTTTCCTTGCACTAGAGGTTTACAATATTTTTATAATGATTTAAGTTTTTATCAACTAAAACCTAAACCAGCCTTATCCCTCCTGATGTTTTCAAAATATTTTGGAGCTATAACTCTAGAATTAAAATATATAAACCCACAATAGTATAAATCAGGCCAAGCTCCAACTTAATCTGGCATTTTGTTTCTCACACAACTGCATGAGCAGAGGGTTGCACTAGAATACCCCTAAGGCCCCTTCCAACTCTGTTATCCCTCTCTTGCCATGGTTTCTGTAAGTGGTACTTGAAGCAATCTGCCTCCAATCTGAAGATAGCCAAGAATCTCAAGGCTAATAACTGTCAATAGACCTGACTGCCATGATTTTTTCCAACTCTTTTTTAAAAACTCTCCAAGGTGGGAGCTCTCAACGTACTTTATAGTAATGAATTCCATAGTTCATGAACAGTATGAAGAAGTGCTTAGTTTTTTGTCTATAACTTCTTTTCATTCAGCTTTATTAGATGACCCATGTTCCCAAGGTTTTGAGAGAGGGAGAATAACGTTTCCATGTCTATTTTCTCCATATAATACATTGTTTTCTATACCTCAGTTCTTCTTCTTCTTCTTCTTCTTCTTCTTCTTCTTCTTCTTCTTCTTCTTCTTCTTCTTCTTCTTCTTCTTCTTCTTCTTCTTCTTCTTCTCCTTCTCCTCCTCCTCCTCCTCCTCCTCCTCCTCCTCCTCCTCCTCCTCCTCCTCCTCCTCCTCCTCCTCCTCCTCCTCCTCCTCCTCCTCCTCCTTCCTGTTCTAGCACTTTTCCCCATCTCCTTGATTGCCCTTGAATCTTTTCTCCAATGTTGTAAGAACTGAATGCAGTAGTCCAGGTGTGGACATACCATAGATTTTTTTAATGCAGGCATGACAGTGTTGACCATTGTCAATCCCCTTTCTAATGATCCCAACAAAGAATTTCTTTTTTTCACAGCTGCCACACTTGGAGTTTTCATTTGATGATTGACATGGCAGAGATTGCCCCTGACCAATTCCTATTAGCCATTTTATACCACTTGGGGCTCACCCTATTCCCTCCAGTCACTGCAAACCTCCCTCTGTGGCCATTTGGAGTTGGACTACAGGAAGGGCTGAACAACTGCCCTTAACAAAGGTATCTCATCTGCCCGCACCATCAGCACTTTCCAAAGCCTTTGTGAGATTTGTACGCTAGCTCTTTTGCACAAGTTTACCATTCATTTCAAAGAGTGCTAGAAAGTTGATTTAAAGCTAGAAAAACAGCCAGATTCTTCCACATGCTTGTAGTTAATTTTGTCACAATTGTGTGCATTGTGCCAATGGGTTTTTTTCATAGCCGTATTTGTTATTTCTTTTAATTATTTCTGAGGATCCAGTGGTAATGAGCTTCTGATTTGATTATCTGGTATCCATGATGTTCATTCATTCATTCATTCAGCAATTTATATAGCTGTCCATCTCTCACCACAGTGACTCTAGTTGGCTTACAAAAAAATTAAAACCAAAAGAACAGAGTATAAACTGTATATAGAGAAACCCTAATATCCCACATGCCTGGAGCCAAAAGAAAAACTATTTCATTTCAGTCACTGAGACAACAACTGACCCAGCCAAAATGCTTGTGGGAACATCCAGGTCTTCAATGGCGTATGGTTTGATGCCAACCAAATCTGAGAGGGAATGCTGTCTCACAGAACAGGCAGAGTGACAGAGAAGCCACAACTCCTAGATCTCATAAGATAGATCTGAAGCATGCAAAGTTTGCAAACTTTGCTAGTCCTGGTAGGGTGAGCAAAAATACCTGGCCCTGTGTCATGGAGAATTATATAGCTGATAGCCCTTGTATTGCATCTAGAAACCTGGTAGGAACTAGCACAGCTTACAGACCAGAGGTTGCACAATCATGTTGTGGATTGTCCCAAACTGTCCTTGATACCATATTCTGGACAAGCCAGGGATGAAATGCCTGAACCGGTAGCGATAAAAACTACCGGTTCGTCCAAACTGGTATTTCTGACAATCAGCTATGCCGCACAGTTTATATTCGCTAGAAAGCAGGAAATCCTGCTTTCTAGAGAAGCAAAATCGCGCAGCACCACTGTTTCCCTCCTCACTGTTCTACTTATCTTCCCAGGCATCCTTTTTCCGTGCGAAATGCGCATTTGGCACGCATCGCGCATACACAGGCAGTGAACCGGTGGTAATCCGTGGAGGATTTCACCACTGGGACAAGCCCCAGCTTCCAAATGTTCTTCAAGGGCAGCCCATGTAGTGTGTGTTACAGTAATCCAACCTGGAGTTAACTACAGCATAGATTGCTATGAGTAAGGCCTCCTGGGCCAGAAATGGTGCAATTGATACACATGGTAAATTTGTGCAAAGGCCCTCCTAGCCATGGTGAGACCACCTTCTCCTTGAGATGTTGAATTAAGCTTTGCTAGTTCATGGACAATCTTGTTTTTGTTCATTTCCTTTGCATGTTTATATCCAATTCCTACTGTTAATATTTATCAACAAGAATATGCACAATTGCACTGGGGAACAAAATATAATCTCAAGATATGCTATGGTAAGACAGTATGGTGTTGTACTGTTTTAATTTTCCACTACCATCTTTTTGTTCGTCCATAAGTGTTTTTTTTTTAGTGTGCAGCAGGAGTGGGTTCTAAAACTTTTTACTACTGGTTCTGTGGGCATGGCTTATTTTGTGGGCATGGCTTGGTGGGGGGGTAATGTGACTGGGTGGGCGTGGCCAACTTTTTTTTTTTTACTTTTAAAAGCATTTTTTCTAGGTTGCAGAAAACAATGCTTTGAAAAGCCTCTGCCAATCAGGCAAGTCAGCTGGGATCGTCAGAGGCTTTTCAAAGCATTTTTTTTTACCACTTCTTTGGCTGAAGAGGTTATAGAAAAAATGCTTTGAAAAGCCTGTGACGTTCCCAGCTGAGCCGTGGGATCCTCAGAGGCTTTTTTTTTTACTTTTAAAAGCATTTTTTCGGCCGAACAGGTTGTAGAAAAATTGCTTTTAAAAGTTGTTTTTTTTTAAAAAAAAAGCCTCTGATGAGGTGGGCGGGGTAAGTGAGCGGCAACCGGGCCAGTGACCAGTTCGGGGGCGTGGCCAGCTAATGTTATTACCGGTTCTCAGAACTACTACAAATTTTTACTACCGGTTCTTATGAACCAGTGCGAATCGGGAGCAACCCACCACTGCTGTGCAGATTACCTTTTCTGCAAGGCCTCTAGCTTAAGGGGAATGATGATTGGATGTAGATGCAGATGACAAAAACCCATTTCTTAGTAAGCTAGATGAATTCCAGGGAAGAAAACCAAAACAGTTTATTACTAATAACTTCAGTGTAGAATATTTAGAAACATTCTAAGGAACTCCATGATCTGAAAATTCTCTTTTAGGGCAAAAACCCTTAATATACTATAAAAGAAAAATTCAGGATACAAAATGTTGCAATATTGTATATAGTAAACTATAACTTTTAGGGATATATTGGAATCCCAGCTAAAATATCGTTGCCAATTTCCTCAGATGCTGTCAAGGATCTGAGTGAGAATATAAGGACACAGGCTTCTGCCCTGGATTATATTTTAATCATATTGAATATATTATCAACATATTCGAATATTAGGGTTTGAAGAGATTATTTTATTTAGATCATTAAATCCAACCTCCTGTTCAGTACGGAAATCGAAATTAAAGCTTCCTTGGGAGATGGCTGCCCAGCTCTTTCTTGAACACCCACTTCCATATGGGAGCCAATTGACTTTCTTTAGTTTAGTTTAACATCAACTCGCTTAGTAACTGGTTTCACAATCAAAACTTCCCTTATCATTAGGACGTTTTTGTAATACTTCAGTTGGCGCCTGTCTTTTTGTGGCTTAAAATTATTATTCCATGTCCTACATTTTGAGATGATAGAAAATGCTTTGACCTTTTGCATGATATCTCTTCAGTTATTTGGACAGTCTGATCACAGCATTCCCCTTCTCAAGGCAAAGTATTCTCAATTCCTTCAATCTGTTTTCATGAGATTTCATTCTGGGTTCCCTGATCATGCTTGTCATCCTTTGTTGTGGTCCGCCGGCAGCCTGCGGAACTGGCAGCAGAGTCAGACTGTAAGGAGGCTGGGGAGGAACATGGGCCAGTCTTGGAGCCTGAGGAAGGCTCAGACGAGGGCTCTGTGTTGGAGGCAGAGATGGGGCCAGGGCCATCTGGGAGTTATGTGCTACCTCTGCAGCCTCCAGAGTCTGACGTCAGAGAGACAGAGGAACAGGGGGAGTCTGTTCCCAGTGCGCACATGCGCAGAGCTGCCAGAAGGCAAGAACAGTTAAGACAAAAGGGACGACTCAGGAGTAAGGCTTGGAGATGATTGGCCCCTCCCATAAGACATAAAGGAGGAGCAAAGGCACGTGAGCCTTTGCAGGAAGCAACGTTGTTGATGTTGGTCGGTTTGTATACTGAAGCTCCATTATGACTCTGTGCTCCGTGTGGCCTTGCAAAGCTAATTGCCAATTAGGTCTTTGGCAGCTTGTCAAGGGAGATAAAGGTGGGTGCTTATCAGCCTTATCCTGAAGGACTGTAGCAGACTTCTGTTGGACTCTTTACAAACTCTTGGTGATTCAGCACAGGCTGTGAATAAACAGAATTCACAGCCGTTGAAATAAAAAAGGGTTTTGGGACTAATTGTGTGCTTCTTACTGTATCAGGAAGCCTAGATCAGAACATCCTTCCCTGTGCATCCCTGAGTCCTTGTGGTGCAGAATTAGGACACACTACTGAAGGTGGAAATTGATCAATGCTGAATTAAGTAAAATTCTTCCTTCCAAGGATATGGAAGTCCAAGTCTCAGATTATCTTGTAGGAAAAACTTTTAACCACTACAATGTGTGATTCTTTGATGTAAGAATCCCATAGTGCCCAACAATTTCACTTGCTTTTACTATGCCTGGATTTTCAAATGTCTCATTGTTTTCTGGTAAGAAATACTTTTCAAATTTTGTCATCGCAGCATTCATGAAATATTAATATTTCATTGAATTGACATGATGGCTTTGATGATTAGACAGGTTAGATAATAGAAAGAAGAGCACTATTATGTAACTTTGGAGTTAGAGATTAAAATATGATTGTAATATACCATACAATTATTACTTAGAAATGCTGTGAAGAATATTGGAAGCCACTTTTTTGGATCTTTTTTCTATTTTTTTCCCCATTTCCACCCCTTTCTTGCACTTTTCGCTTTCTCCTTAATTTTTTTCTTTTTCTTTTTTTCTTACTTTATAGTAAATTGTATTAGTTTTTATTTTCTTTTTTTAAAATTTCAGCATAAATCATATAAAACATTTCACAATTTGTATATTGACAATTTCTCTAAACCTGAAGTGCATCTTCTCCAGCAACATGTAATAGGAGAGATAATTTCTAACCACATTTGTCCTTGGCCCATACAGCATCAAGTTACACGTCTGCATTTCCTCCAGGAATCTGTAGGAGCCTAAGATTTTGAAGAGAAGGGGGAGTTTCAAAAACTCCTCATTTAACTTGTTCTGTAAAGAAGTGACAGCTCTTATAAACAAGATTTGAGCTTTCCTGTGTAATCCTGGAGCCTTTTCTACTGAATGTGCTGCATTAGGAGGAAGAAGATATATTTTTATCATGCCTCTCCTGCTCTGTGCTGGGACAACATGTATTTGTCCAAGTTTCAGACAATGAAAACTTCAGGAAGGACAAATAAGAGACAGAACATGCCTTTATTTTAAAGGGAGTATTTTTCAAGAGTAAATATACAACCTCCTGCCTTTCCAGAGCTAATCTACAGTATTTCTATTGCTTCTTTCAAAGAAACATCATGAATCACTTATACACTAAGATCTGTTTTAACAGACTAATTGGGAGGGTGGGAGAGCCATTATTCATCAATGGCCATTGAATCAGAAAGTATGTCACAGGGATGGTTTGTTATGCAAATGATGTCATTGTGCCCATTGTGCCATGTCTTCTTTAGGTAAATAACAGAAATGTAATTGACATTTTGTAAAAAACAGAAAGCTGTTGTGTGCATATGTCTGTGCAAAGCCTGTTGCATAGAAGTCGGGTAAATCAAGGTTTCATTGGTTGATAAATCCTAATATTAAGAACCATACTGAATGTCCATATGAAATTGCCTTAATATTCGACCATAGACATATCCTGAAACAGTAAATGGATAAATAAAAGGCTGATTGGCTGGCTGGATCATAGGTAGGATCAGTGGTGGGATTCAGCCAGTTCGCACCATTTCGGGAGAACCGGTTGTTAACTTTCTGAGCAGTTTGGCAAACTGGTTGTTGGAAGAAATCATTAGGGCAGAGAACTGGTTGTTAAATTATTTGAATCCCACCACTGGGTAGGATTATAGATTTGCCACTTAGGTGCTCTCCATATTCATTACAAGGATATCATTATACTTTTTCACTTGTTATCAGGACCTTTTCTGATTCCCTCTTTCAGTGTGTACATGCTTGGGAAATGAGATTTCAGAGAAATGAGATATAGAGATCTCGTGGAAATCCTCTTTGTTTCAGAGGATCTGTGGCTCCCTCTCTTCATTGCCCAGAGAATGGACTTCCCTCCACTGAGCCTCCTCCCCATTGCTACATACTCGTTGGGACAGATGTAGGGCTCAGTCTGGCTCCTAGAGCACATCTAGCTCTCTTCTCTTAAAAACCTCTAATTAGAATTCTTCATTGGCCAAGTGTGATTGGACACACAAGGAATTTGTCTTTGGTGCATAAGCTCTCAGCGTACATATAAGCAATAAGTGATAAATCATGATCATAGTCATCATAAAAATACCTTCATCATAAATCATAAGATACAACACTTAGTGATAGTCATAGGATACTAAATAAGCAATCAACATAAATCATACTAGGAAACTAAATAAAACAATGTAAATCGTCAAGATACATTATTATATCTAAATAATAATATATTATATTGTTATTAATATATTATTATAATATAGAAATATATATTATTATATATATTAGGTATGATTAAATCATAATCACTTTGTATTAAAAAAAATTGTGAGCCTCACTCTTTTTGCAATTCAACCCAAGATAAATTGTTGCATTTTTATTTCAAAGAAAAAGGACTGGAATCTTTTGCATGCATATCTCACACACATATATATATATTCATATTTCTTGCAACCACTATTCAGCTTCATTTCGTACACAACACTAGCCCATTGTACTTTGTTTTTAATTAGCATGTTTCATGAACTCAATCATAATGCTATGTAGACTATAGGCTTAGAATATTATGTAAATTTCACCAATTGTGATTTATTCAAGAAACCACAGTTAAATCATTGCTTGGAACAATGAACATTGCACAGGTAACTTTTTATAGCCATGATGGCGAACCTATGGCACGCGTGCCAGAGGTGGCACACAGAGCCATCTCTGTGAGCATGTGCACTGTCACCAGCTGCTCTTCCAGATTCCGTGGTGCGCATGCGGGACGGCCAGCGGTTTTCGCTACTTCTCATTCAATTAATAGGCCCCTTTCATTTCCTTATACTAGCCATAATGTGGAGGGCATTTTAGGGCATTATGTGCACAAGACAATGTGTCTGAATATAATTTAGACTTCAGTATTAATCAGCTTTCTAACCGACCAATACTACAAGCTCTGAAATAACAGGCCTTAGCGCGGCAGCCAGCTGCTATTCTGGGTTCTGGCGTGCACATGTGCGCCGGAACCCAGAAGAAAGCAGCTGGTCGGTGCGCATGCTCATGACAGAACTCAGAAGAGCAGCTGGCCGCCGCACGCATGTGCACCAGCCAGCTGCTTTTTTCCAGGTTCCGGCGCTCCAGCACTCTGGCGCACGCACACACGCTCCAGTTACAGCACTCGGTGCCGAAAAGTTTAGCCATCACTGCTTTATAGCATACTGAGCTGGCTAGAAGTGCAGTACACTGGAGGAATAATCTGTGCTCTGTGGCAGTTTGAGGAAGGTTAATAATACGGAGGGGACATTTTGCACAAAACTGAGGCTTTGTTTTTACTTCCTATTTACTCCGTTTCCACAGGATCTTTCAAATTTCTTGAAGACAACAAGTAACCCTGCCAGATATCTGTAGACTAACATTTCAATTTGCCTATTTCCACATCAACACCCACCCCAAATGTACATAGCTCTAATACTAGTAGAACTTAAAGCAAAGCTTGGTTTTTCAACATAATACTTACTTAAAAGAAAGCTAAGATTCACAGGTCCCATACCTGAACACTTGACCTTTGCCTTTTCGTGAATATGATATTCATTACCAAAAGTTAAAAATCTTGAAATGTAAAGCTAAAGTGAAATTTTGCATTTCGACGTAACAGAAGAGAAGCTACTGCCAGATACACTAAGGATTCTCCTGATAAACGGAATGAAAATATTCATATTTATTTGCCTCTATTTTTATTCAATGAAATACATTTCCTCTCCTTTCCTGGGCTGCTTCTGTAATTAAAAAAGAACCTAGGTGGTTTTTAAAAATAATTATAAATGTAAAAAAAAAAAATCAATAAAATTAAAAAGCCAGCAGGGAGAAAAAGAAATAATTAGAAAAGTTTCACTATAGTTAAATATTCTAAACCTAGAAGTAAGACTGTATTTGTGTGTGGGGGGTGGGGGTGGGGTAATTGTGTTTTGGCAACTTCTGAAGAGAAGTACAATTTCTGGAAGTTTATTCCAGAATGAAGAAGCCTTCTTGTACAAACTGGAAGTGGGAATAATTTAGAAACTGGTTGGCAGATCCCTTTCAAGAAGGTAATGGCTATTTGGGATAGGCTGCCAATGAGATTAAGCCTCCTAATGCTAGCCTGCGGTAGCTCTGGATACACTGGTTTTACCAAATGTTTCATCCTTCGGCTGAACTCTAAGGAAACTAGGAACCAATGACTTGTAGCTCTTGCAGCCCAAAGGCCCAGAAACAGGACTTAACAAACTTCATGCCATTCTGGACACTCAACAGGTGGATATATAGTACAGGTAGTCCTCGATTTACCACCACAATTGAGACCAAAATTTCTGTTAAGCGAGACATTTGTTAATTGAATTGAATTACGATCTTTCTTGCCACAGTTGTTAAGTGAATCACTGCAGTTGATAAGTTAGTAACCGGGTTGTTAAGTGAATCTGGCTTCCCCATTGACTTGGCTTATCAGAAGGTCGCAAAAGGGGGTCACATGACCTTGGGACAAAGCAACGGTCATAAATATGAACCAGTTGCCAAGCATCTGAATTTTGATCATATAATCATGGGGATGCTTCACTGGTCATAAGGGTGGAAGATGGTCATAGGTCACCTTTTTCAGTGCTGTTGTAACTTTGAATGGTCACTAAAAGAACTGATGTAAACTGAAGACTACTTGTATTTTACATCAATAAAATTCTTTTCTAAATGCTTAAATGTAAAAAAAAATGTTTAAAGGGAAATTAGAAATATGGGGTGGGAGGGGGTGGGAAGGAGGAAAAGCAGCAACACCACAGAGAATTCTAAATAAAACCAATACACTGTACTTCATGAACTGCTTGCTGAGATGTTGAATTTCAGAATATGTTTGCAGGTAGTAAGAGAGAATGTATCTGTCCCTTTTGCCAGTGGTGGGTTCCTCCCGGTTCGGTTCGGTCCGGTTCGGCCGAGCCGGTAGCGGTGACGATATGACGTCACCGAACTGGTTCTCCCCCCTGCCCTCCCACCCCCCCGTTATTCTTACCTTTTATTTGGTCCCACCCCCAATCTATTGCTGCCTCCTGAGTCCCAGCTGATGACTAGAGGGAAAAAAACTGTTTAAACTCTTGCCCCGGGGCTTCAAAGGGCCGTCCTACAGCTGATCAGTGTTAAAAACAAACAAATGAGTCGGGTCGTAAGTGCAAGGACTGGTCGTAAGTGTGAGGACCTTCCAGAAATGACTCTGACCAGCTAGCCACGCCCACCTAGTCATATGACCTCCAAGCCACATCCACAAAATAAGCCACGCCCACAGAACCGGTAGTAAAAAAATTTAGAACCCACCCCTGCCTTCTGCCTGAATGTTGACAAACAACAAGCCTTCCATGCTGGGTCTAATGCTAGTTTAGAGAAGATTCTCAGCTTTAAGTTTTAAAAAAATGATATGGATAATTGAAAGCCAGCTTCTTTGGGAAGAGAGGCTATTACTTTTCCCAGTTATGAATAATGATTGATCCCTGGTGTCCTGGGTCTAAAGAGCAAATCAGGAATTATTGACTTAGTTAAGACCTGTCTGGTTTTCATCAGTTGTGCTATTGTATAAATGAAATCACATTGGATAAGTTGTTCTGGTAATCAAAAGATGAGCTCTGTTTATTTGACTGCTCCAGTGCGGCGTGAATTTATCAGATTGTCACCCAAATCTAGGAGTTTTTGCTCCAATTTATTTTCAATTACCAACCATCTCACGAAGGGCCTCAAAAACTATTCATGTTGGAATGACTCATGGGATCTGGTGTTTAGTATGCAATAAAGGATTTTAACAAACTCAAATTTTCCTTACCAGCGAAAGGATATTATAATCAGATGACAAAAAAACAACTATGCATGCAAATCGGTGATGTTCACATTTACTATGGTTGTGTGAGTTTGAATGGGAAAGAACTGTCTCCGATTCAATCCTACCAACATTAAATGGCTGTGGTTGTTAGGGCTACTTACTTCCTCTTTAATCTTGGATGGGATAACATTTCCTCATTCAAATGTATAATTTGGGTTTTTTTTGTGGAATTGGGATCGTAGAAACACCCAGGAGCAGAGAAGAGTTCAGAGACAGATGCATAAATAAATGTCTTAAACGTATTTATTCATATGATAAATCATATTAACTATGTACAACAGAGATCAAGTCTCATGAGGAACAAACATGAAAAGAGAGAGATGGAGAGAGCAAGGTGGAAAAGGTTGGAGGGGGTTTTATACTCAGGGTAAGCCCCTCCTTTCCACATAGCGGTGGAGACACTCTCTACCTCCACTGGTGTCTATATGACACATGTGCCAATGACTTGCAAATACTTGACATTTTTCCTGGAAGATTCCTGTTCAGTAAGCAGGTAGCAACTATGGCCAGTAATAGTTTTTGTATAAATTCTTCTGATATACCACTTGCACCCCTTTCTCAGATCATTAGGCGCTTCAAGCAGTCACTCATGTTCTGATCTCCTTACACTTGACCTCTGCAACACACACTACATGAGGCTGCCCTTAAAAATCAACTGGAATTTCCACTTGGTACAATGTACACTTGGTGCAATGGCATGGGTAGTACACTTTGTACAATGTACACTTTGGTATGCCCATGTAAACATTCCTGCTTCATGAGATTCACTGGTTGCCAGATTCAAGGCACAGGTCATTACCTATAAAGCGCTACATGATGTAGGGCCTGGTTATTTGAGGGACCATCTATCTCCCATAGCTTCTGCCTGCCAGCTGATTCAATATGGAGGGTTGGCAAACTCTGGGCTTCTTCAATTAAACAATGCCACCTATTGAGTCCTTGGAATTCTCTGTAGCAGCATATTCCCTCTGGAATGAGGTTTTCCCCGGAGAGCCAGATGGCTCCTATTCTGTCATTGTTTAAAATGGCAGTGAAGACCTAGCTCTTCACCAGGTCTTTGGTGAGGGTGAGTGAAGCCCCTTTTTAAATTGTGTGGGCTGGTTTTTGCTCCTGGATAGTTTTGCTATATTGATATCTATTATTCTTATTCATCATTATGTTGAATTGTTTTTAAAATGTTTTTTATTTTGAATCAATCAGAGACATTGGGAAAGGAAGAGGAGGAGGAGGAGGGAGGAGGAGGAGGAGGAGGAGGAAGAGGTTCCCATCCAAAGTGTTCCTGTAATTGATCTGTAATGCTACATCTGTAAAGTAGATCTTGTCCATCTACTATTATCAAGAGAAGAAGGCTAATTTCTATCAGCTAAAGCCAGAAACTGCTTTTCTATATGAAATATAGACTGAAAACATTACAGCATGCAGTACAAAGAGCCCATAAATAAGGAATTATTATGCCCTCTTTCTTGGATATGAATTGCCTGTTAAAAGAGTCATGACTTCGACTAAGAAGTGGACTGGTTCAAAAAGCTAAAGAATGTGAACAAATATTAGAAACAGTAATTGCAGTTCTGTTTTTCTGAGTCAAGCGCTAAGGATGTGGACTTGGCTTAGTAAAGTGGCTCAGACCCACACTGCTGCTCCATAAAACAAGGCTGAAGCTCAGTCTCATAAAACACATTAGTCACTGTTACGGGGCTAAGAATAAAGGGCAGACGGGAGAAACTGAGGGTGAAATAGGGGTTGAGAGGGCAGTAAGGCTGGGATGCAGAAGAAACATTGAATGTTGTCCAACTTGCTCCATGCTTCTTTCTCTTGGGCCCTGCTTGCTCTTTGTGGGTTGGGGGGGGAAGAGAATGAGGGGGTGGTGACTCATGTTGCATTGGATTCCTGATCGCAAAGTTCAGTCTGGAGCAGGGTCTGAGGTTGGCGCCTCCTGCCATCTCTCTTTGTCTCATGGACTGTCTTATCCTGGAAACCAGCTGACTTGGTTCTGATTCCCAGCAGGGGACAAGGCCTAGGATGGGGCCATGGCCAAGAATGGGAGGAGAGCATAAAGCAGGCCAGGAAACAACCTTGAATTAACCACTATTGTTTCATCACCACCCTTCATCCTCCGCCATCTGCCCTCTTATTGTTCATAGGCTGGCACACAGCAATGCCAAATCACGGCCATTTAGAGGGCAATTTTCACAGCAGATCTAATGAGACATATTCTGTGTAAGCGTGTCTGTAGGAAGGGAAGACTGAGAGAGATTGCTGCATTTGGCTCTCAACCTTTCATTTTCAAAGCCTGAAGAAAAAGAAAAACGCCTGATCTTATTAAGTGGTATGATCTGAGAAATCACCCGGCTTCACTTTGGCTTAGAATAAAGGTGAACAATCTGAGGAGGTACACATAACCCTTGATAACCTTGAACAAGGCATTCCAAAATGCCTCATCAAATTGCAGTTTTTGATGGGACAGAAGGAGTAAAGTGCCAAAAACATGCCTGGAGCATTAATCATATCATTGCATTTAATTTTAATTACATTTTTTTTTTAAAAAATGAATAAAATGTAGTTTATGCCCTTCTGGAATTATCCATCCGCCATTGTGGCCTAGAAAGATTGTGCATCCTGCTCTAGAATCAGAAACATGGTTTGGGGAGAAGCATTAACATACCGTATTTTTCAGAGTATAAGACACAGCTTAGTTTTTGGGGAGGAAAATAGGGGGGGGAAATCTGCCTACCAGGTATTCATCTGGCTAGCGTCCTTAGTCTGGTCAGCTTCAGCACATTAGTTCACTGGTTTTGAGTGTGGGTGCTTTTTATCCCCTGCTTGGGGATAAAAAACAGCTTCTAAAGCACAGCTGAGAGGGAGCAGCAATGAGAAAAGCAGGCAAAGCACGGAGATTGCTTCACTCACTAGCGCCTTGTTAGGGCTGAAAAAAAGCTTTGAAAAAGCTACATTTGGAATATAAGACGCACTCAAATTTTCAGCCTCTTTTGGGGGGGGAGTGTGTCTTATACTCTGAAAAATACGGTACATCCCTATAGTGTTATGATCCCAACTGGAATCAAGTAAATTTGTCATTTTAAAGTATAAGTTCATAGGTTATTGCTTCAAATCATATTACACTGTCCTTGAAAGGAGAACAAATATGCACATTGTGTGAGAATTAAAACTGACAAGCTCAAAAGTCAGCAAACCAACCACTAGACTGGACCTCTGCAGTAACAAGGAAGAGGTCAAAATCTTTCTTCCCACATACAAGTGGGACATCTTGAATGCATGGCCCTATGAGAGAAAGAGATGCAAAGACTGAATTTTGAATTCGCTAGAAAAATGGCTTGCATTTTCTAGTTTGCAGTCATTTCTTAGTGGCTTTCTGAATTTTTGTAACAAAATTATTCGTAGAGGTCTGTATTTTATGACTTCTAAATCTGAAATCAACCAAAAGATGTCTGAGAGACAAATTAGCCATTAATAGCCACATTAACACAAACAATACCTATAGACTATGGAAAAGAGACAATCAACAAGCCAAAAAAGGGAAGAAAGAGACCCAAGCACCTCTCCACCAGCAATAAGCACCCAGATCAGCATAGAATAACTCCAAGGTTAACATCAGACCAACAATCAAGTAAACAATACTTCAATCAAGAAACTGCCAAAGAAGCTTAACAGCAAACAGCCCAAAGAATCTCTAAGACTACCCTCACCAACACTGACAGGCAAGTCACCAGAATATAAACTGACAATAAACAGCACTCCTTACTACAAACTGATGATGTTACCTAGTTTGCATAATGAAACATCTGCAAGAAAACAACCAAGGTCAGAGAGCATCAAGTACCCCTGTATTTACAACAGCTGGAATGTCCAGGGTCATGTGTACAACAGAGATGGTATTCACTTACCTTTGCTACCAGTTTGCAAATGTGAGGGTGCGCACGAGTGAGCGTAGCAAGCCCGCACCTCCTCCATGCCTGCGCAGAGGGTCAAAAACAGGACATGATGATGTCCGGGCAGGTGGGCAGAGCCTCCTGCCGCCAGCACTACCGGATCGCGCGATCTGGATAGAACGGGCTGAATTTCACCACTAGTGTACACTATTTGTGACCTTCCTAGCCAACTTCCCAAGCAAAGTCAATGGGAGAAGCCAGATTTGCTTAACGACCATGTGATTTATTTAACAACTGCAGTGATTTCCTCAGCAACAGTGGCAAAAAAGGTTGTATAATTGAGCACAACTTAGTTATTGACCGCTTTGCTTAGCAACAGAAGTCCCACTCCCAGTTGTAATCATAAGTTGAGGACTATATCTATGCAACACCAACACATACTGTATATATAAAAAGCAGGACTTGCCTTATAATGTCCCATTTGCTATCTTCCTGATTTTGACCTCCTCTTCTGGAATACCCCTGGTTATGCTTCATGTGAGTCAGCCCCACTATGTAGACCATACCAAGAAATTAACTCCACATGGTTAAAACTAATGTTATTGATGTTGGCTATAATAACAGAATCTTGCAAGTCTTTACATCAATCCCTAACCCCCTGCCCTTATGTGAATTAGAAGCTGTCTGCCTGAATCTTTCGCAAATGTCTCCTTGTTTTCAATTCAAGCCAAACACTTCCCATGATTCATATATACTCAGGACAACTTTGCCCTGCAAAACCTGACTTCATTTATTTATTTAATTTATATTCCACCCATCTTACTGTTTTAGTGACTCTGGGCAGCTTACAATATGATTCCATGAGTTGCCTTTCTTCCTTTTGACAATTTGTCACTATCACCCATTTCTACTTTCTGTTTTTATTTGGACTCAGCCCAACAATTATTCCAGATAAGTGAAGTCATTCAGATGAAAATATAATCTATGGCTTTGCATATGGCATATATAATGAATAATTCAATCAGTCAATCAATCAATCAATCAATCAATCAAAGAAAAGAAACTTTAAAGATGAGGGTATCAATACAATCTTTGGTCCACTTAGAGTAGGATTGATTTAGAAGTCAATCCTACAGAGTTCAATAAGACTTATTTCAATGAAAGCATCGGTAGGTCTGTATACCTATATTTCTTTATCTCCAACAAGAAGTTATTAAACTGCATCAATTATAAATAATTTGCAATGATTTTATGAACTGTTTCCATGAGTATGTTGACGCAGACAAATTATAGGGTTAACTTCTAACTTTTATAATTTTCAGAATTTCTTCAATAAAGCCAGTCACTAAGTTTTAATGGGAGTAAATGTGACATCTGGTGGTGAGAGGCAGTAGGACTGATATCCTGTGAATGAAAATATTCTTCCTCCTCTTATGATGATTTTGACATTCCTTAAAAGTTCTCTTGACCAATTTCTCTACTTAATAAAGCTTTTTTAGGATTTTTCAGTCTCTAGTAAACTTACCCAAACTATTTGTCTTCT
Organism: Pituophis catenifer annectens; assembly: GCF_029215685.1. Lineage (NCBI taxonomy): Eukaryota > Metazoa > Chordata > Lepidosauria > Squamata > Colubridae > Pituophis > Pituophis catenifer. The sequence goes on from NW_027256881.1 coordinate 234,815,027, forward strand.
GGTTACTGGATTGATACTCTTCCTCTTATGGGCTAGCAACTTCTTATTTATAGCGACGTTTGTAGTAATATTATAGTAATATTGACTACTTTGTGAAGTTTTAAAATGAAATTTCCAGTTTGGACTGAGAGTTGTTGACGCTATACCCAAAAAGGAAGCCATCCATAGAAGGCCACAGGGTCACCCATACTGGGAACAGTCAAGATTTTAAATTGTGTAGGTCATGAAGAGTTGTGCAATTGAAAAATCAACGTATGTACCCTAATAGAAACCTAATCCATTTAAAAGACCATTCTTCCTGGGTTTTTTTAAAAAGATGTTTTAATAGTTCTTTTCATGCAGTGGGAATTGCTGTGATCTAACAATGAAATCTCTTTGCTAATACCTTTTTTGCAGGAGTGATCTGTCACTCTTTCTTTATGGGAAACAGAATGAGTAAGATTTCTTCATTGGTCCAAGTGCTACAGTTTCTCAAGGAACAAAGCAAGTGGAAACAAACCTAGAGAAAGCAGATTTCTGGAAAGAGAGGTCTGCTCTAAAAATGCAGCAGAATTAAGCTGTAGAGACTGTGTTACTTCCGAGGACAGTGGGAACAATCACATTTAAAATATGCTCCTAGGTTACCAAGAGCAATAATAGTTCCTCTTGAGGTTTAGCCATACAAAAAAGAAAAGAACAGGATGAGCCTGCTTAATTCTGAATATGTGCTATTTTTCTAATCATAAAGATTTGGCTTTGCATACTACCAGATGTGACAGCATCTAGTTCACCTTGGCTGACCTTAAAAAAAAGCTATGCAAGTCAGGTCAGGTTACTAATACTTAGGTGACTACTAAGAAACCACAGGGCTGTAGGCTAACCCAGAAAATAAAACAATTAAAAAATGGAAGAAGGAAATAGCAAGTCACGTCCATGTTGCTACCAAGCAAGTCCCACGGATGTGGATAGGTAGTCTCCAAGAGACAAACGAGTTGAGGACACCTTTATGTGTTACTTTTATTTATGACATAGAGAAACTGCCTACCAAGGCTCACACTAGCCCAGGGTTTCTCAACCTTGGCAATTTTAAGATCAGTGGTGGGTTGCCCCCAGTTTGGACTGGTTCGCAAGAACCAGTAGTAAAACTGGTGGGAGGCTCCGCCCACTGACCCGGACGTCATCATAGGTGATCTGCGCATGCGGGCGCGATGCGAACTGGTAGTAAAGGTAAGTAGAACCCACCCCTGTTTAAGATGTGTGGGCTTCAACTCCCAGAATTTCCTGGCCACCAACATCCCAGGCTATCTGCCATAAAAGACCATTCCTTCTCTTCCATAGTAGTAGTTGTAGTAGTAATAGTAAAATGCCTACTTTGAGTTTCTGATTGTTTAAAAACATATGCAGCAGAGGAAGAATATAATATTGACCATTGATTTAAAGTCTTTTTCTTTTAACTGGGAAATTCGTTGAGAGTTCTACCAAATTTCCCTTTCTTCTAACCCAAATATAAAACAGTTATTCTACTAGTCCTCAAAAGACCTGCCCATAGAAGGGGAAGCAATTGAGATTGTGGATGAAAAGAAACAGCCAAATTTTCCAATTGGGGACCAGGTTAACTGCAGTCTGTACAGCACTGGGTTGGGACCACAGTGGAGGAAGAGGTTGACATTCCAAAAAAGATTTCTTAAACCAGTTTTATTTCCAACTGGTTTACAATGGGAAACAAGCATCTCCTTTCCATGATTGGCACCTGCTCTTGGATCAGGGGGTAGTATTCTAAGGCCTTTTCTGTACTGCAGGCTTTAAGCTGCTTGGCTCCTATAGGTATAAACTGCAAACGAAGCCTGCTTGAGAAGTCTCTTTCTCGATTTCAACCCATCCTTCACTTTTTCTATAGTGATGGCCTGATATTCTCTCTGACCCATGATTACCACAGTCCATGACTGGTAGATTTCCCTGGCAACCATGAGAATGTAGGTTTTCAACTAGCTTTTGTAACAGTATAGCTATGCATAGCCATGCCCTCAGGATGGAGGAAGATGAGTTCCATATGTCATACAACTAAGTGAATTGCTAAGCATCCAGGAAACTGGTTGGTCTTCCTTATCCAGGAAGCAAATTTTAGGGTAGTTGTTGATGAGACTGTCAAGAAATCAATGGCTGAAATTGTTTTTTCAGAGCTGAAAAATCTCAATTTTCATTTAGAAGAGCAGCATGAGTTGACTTGTGGGTGCCAATTGGTAAGACATCACATTTTATCCTGAAATACAAGAACAAATAGAGAGAGATGAATAAATGGAAAATCCTGAAAGAAACTTCGGGGTTTGCAGGCATAATTTGGGGGTGTGACCCACTAGAACCAGAAAGCAGGGTGGTTTTTTTCTTAAAGAGGAAGAAGGGGAAGGAGTTCTGACTTTAAATTACTTCCAGATCTCTCTGGAGAAAATTGTGCAGAAAATGAAGTCATTATTTTATCACACAGCTTGATTGTACAGGGAAATAACTTGTAGTCAAAATATTTGGAAAGGATCCATTTTACCACTTAATTTCCTGATTAATTTTGCAGGTGGAGCAAATCAGGAATAAATCTGACTTATATAAATGACCTATCAAGCTATTACTTACATCACAAGTGGACTCATGATTTGGAACCAGACTTCAGCAAGTCTTCTGCCAGACAGAGGACTCCAAGCATGGACCAGGCATTGCTTCTTTGTTGTCATCTACAAGCAACTGACTTTCCACAGTCTAACTATGCATATATCCAGTACAGTTCTGACCCCAGCACTGAGTGGGTGACTGGGCAAGATCATAATAGATATACTCCAGTAGTGGGTTTCAAATTTTTTTACTACCGGTTCTGTGGGTATGGCTTGATGGGCGTGGCTTGGTGGGCATGGCAGGGGAAGGATACTGTAAAATCTCCATTCCCACCCCACTCCAGGGGAAGGATACTGTAAAATCTCCATTCCCTCGCCACTCCAGGGGAAGGTTACTGCAAAATCCCCATTTCCTCCCAATCAGCTGGGACTCGGGAGGCAGAGAATAGATGGGGATGGGGCCAGTCAGAGGTGGTATTTACTGGTTCTCTGAACTATTCAAAATTTCCGCTACTGATTCTCCCGAACTGGTCAGAACCTGCTGAAACCCACCTCTGATATATTCTCATTATATCCTTTGTCATAGATGTTCTTCTATGACTTAATTTTTGTTTTTTTTTTAATTCATCATTGAATAATTGCTGAAATAGTTTTTCCCCAGAAAAACATTGTTTCAAATGTTTGAGTTTGTCATATTATTATTTAAAAAGCAGAAATGAAATGTGTATTTCATTGCCACAAGGATGATAAATAAAAAGGCTTTTAAAACCACTCTTACTGTACATTATGATATTGCAGCCTTTCTCACTTTCCATGAAAGAGAAACATCGTAACACCATAAATCTTTTGAGTTAAATTTAATATTTGTATTTTATCTGCATGTAGATTTGCATCTCTACTTGTACTGTATACATATTCTCTTTCATTTAAAGCAGGGATCTCCAATCTTGGCAACTTTAAGCCTGGAGGACTTCAACTCCCAGAATTCTCCAGCCAGCTGGCTGGGGAATTCTGGGAGTTGAAGTTGCCAAGGTTGGAGACCTTTGATCTAAAGAGTTGCCAACTATCACCCATTTACCCATCTGTTGGCCAGCAATTGATGTTCAGTAGTATTTTAAAGAATGTATTTTAACTGCACTTTTGATGGGGGCAAGATTGTACCCTTCATAATACCCATGGATAATGACCGCTCACCTGAAATTCAGATTAGGCAAAAGAAGAAGAGAGCAGCCTGCCATGTCATGGAAGTCAGCTTTTAAGGGAGCTACCTTAAGAGACATCTCTGCTGTGTGGCAAAACAGCCTTTTATTTTTGCTGAAATGAACCATTAACTGTGTCTTAACTTGGCTTGATTCCCAGAAACTCTGGGAGTTGAAATATGCTTTAAACCTGATGTGACCTGACACCTGGTCATAAGAGCAGAGGTGCAGTGTTCACTCAACAAGTCTGGTTTTTTTTCCCCCTGCACCCTACAGTTTTAATTTTAATTTGAAGAAATTCCATGAACAAGTCAAAGTGGAAGAAGCAGCCAGTGGAACCAGTTGGATGTCGATAACACCATCTTGCTAAATCACTTCTGCCTGAGGGAACTAATCTTAGGTGACTTTTCAAAACATTTTCCACAGAGAAGGCTGCCAAAGGGCCCAAGGCATTTTTTTAAACCTGGGAAAAGTGAGCATCTATAGCTACCCATATCTTATCAAAATGACTATGAGCAGATTTACATTTAGGCGGGAAAAATCAAAGGTATGTACAGATTACGTGAGACCTGGCTCAAAAACAGTAACTCTGAGAGGGACTTTGGAGTCCTAGTGGATGATCGCTTGAATATGAGCCAGCAGTGCGCAACAGCAACCAAAAAAGCTAATACAATCCTGCGTTGTATAAACAGAGGCATAGAATCAAGATCACGGGAAGTATTCGTACCGCTTTATAAAACCCTAAGTAAGACCACACCTGGAATACTGTAACCAATGGTCACCATACTACAAAAAAAGATGTTGAGAGTTTGGAAAAAGTTCAGAGAAGAGCAACTAAGATGATCAAAGGTATGGAGACTAAGACATATGAAGAACGGCTGCAGGATTTGGGTTTGGCTAGTCTAAAGAAAAGAAAATTAGGGTTGACATTTACGGGACCGCCTACTACCACCAATAGCCTCCCACCGGCCAGTACGCTCTCATAGAGAGGGACTCCTCCGGGTGCCGTCAGCCAAACAGTGTCGACTGGCGGCCCCTAGGGGGAGAGCCTTCTCTGTGGGGGCACCTACCATCTGGAATGAGCTCCCCCCGGAGATACGGAGGATCCCGGATCTGCGCTCCTTCCGCCGTGCTGTGAAGACCTTTTTATTCCATCAAGCGGGCTTGGCCTGATCTCTTCCCTTTTTAAATATGTAAATTTTAATCTGTTTTTAAATTATTGGGGTATTTTAATTTGTCTGGGCCAAAAAGTTTAATTTGATTTTATCGGGTTTTTAAATTTTGTGTATTTATGTATTTTATTGTTGGCTGTTCACCGCCCTGAGTCCTTCGGGAGTAGGGCGGTATACAAATCAAATAAAAGATAAAAGAAAGATAAAGATAAAGACATGATAACAGTATTCCAGTATTTGATAGGGATCAAATTATTCTCCAAAGTACCAGAGGGCAACAAGAAACAATGGTTGGAAAATAATCAAAGAGAGAAGCAACCGGGAATTAAGGAGAAACCTCCTAACAGCAGTGAGGACAAATCTCACTGGAGATTTTTAAGAAGAGACTAGACAGTCACTTATCTGAAATGGTATAAGTTCTGCTTGAGCAGAGAGCTGGACTGGAAGACCTCCAAAATCCGTTCCAGCTCTATTCTATTTTAACAGAAGATCAGGGTAAAATATGTTCTGCTGTTCAAGTGTTAACAGTTGATGGGTAACTCTTTCTTATGGTTCTTCAATGTAAAACTGAATTTGCTTTCAAATACAGAATATTTTCACTCAGTAAGCACAATAATTTGAGCCTGCTATTCCAGGAAGAAAAAGGAAAAAAAAATGGTATCTCCTTCTTATGTTTTAAAATAGGCTGTATCTCTTCATTTCCAAAAACTCCGAACTGGGGAAGTCTTGGTGGACAATCACTTAACTATAAGCCAGCAATGTGCTGCAGCTGCCAAAAAGAGCCAACACAGTCCTGGGCTGTACTAACAGAGAGATAGAAACAAGGTCACGTAAAGTATTAGTATCACTTTATAATGCCTTGGTAAGACCACACTTGGAATACTGCATCCAGTTTTGGTTGCCATGACATAAAAAAGATATTGAAACTTTAGAAAGAGTGCAGAGAAAAGCAACAAAGACAATTAGGGGACTGGAGCCTAAAACATGTGAAGAATGGTTGCAGGCATTGGGTATGTCTAGTTTAATGAAAAGAAGGGCTAGGGTGACATGATAGCAGTGTTCCAAAATCTAAGGTGCTGCCACAAAGAAAAGGGGATCAACCTATTTTGCAAAGCACCTGAAGGCAGAACAAGAAGCAATGACTGAAAATCAATCAAGGAGAGAAGCAACATAGAACTAAGGAGAAATATCCTGACAGCAAAAATAATCACTGAATTATTTTCACTGTCAGGATATTTCTCCTTAGTTCTATGTTGCTTCACTCCTTGATTAATTTTCAGCCATTGCTTCTTGTTCTGCCTTCAGGTGCTTTGCAAAATATGTTGACCCCCATTTCTTTCAGTGACCTGTTTGAACTCAGAACCTAAGATCACGGTGTAAAGTTTAATGTACTTTATACTGCTTGTATAATTAAGGGAATCCAAGCTTAACTTTTTTCCAAGATTATGAAACAGACTAGAAGGATTGATAACAGTTCACTATTATAGTTGATTACACAGTTACAAATAGATTTCAAAGTTCCAAAATCACATGACCAAATGACAACAGCAAATGGGGGAAATAGCCTATTCAACCCCCCGTAGAGCTTCAGCTTTGCAAGTTGCCAAACTGAGACTTTTTGACTGCTATAACAGTGGATAAATTCTGGAGGAAAATGGATCCAGTAATTTGAAGGACTTCTGGAAACAAAAGGCTGGGTATGAAAAGTAGCTTTGGAGAGCTTGGTGTTTGGCCTGGAGTGAAAGCTTTCAGGGTGCTGAGTACCATGGACCTTTGTGAACATCTGTTCTTGGAAAAAACACAGGGGTTTTTCTTTATTGGTTGTTAGGAGATAATTAAAGGAAGTGTTTTTCTGGCATTGTTTTGTCTTTAAAAAAATAAACTCTTTTTTCCAATAGATTTCTGTTCTTTCAAAACTAAGACATACATTTTAGGAATATGCAAATAAATTCCTTTTTCTTTGCCTTTCTGGAAACAGAATTTTAAACTTAAACATGTCCATTTTACTGTGTAAACTGTAAACTCTTTAGGCAATCATATTAATGGTCCACATGAGTTTTTCCATGTAGAGGCCTCTTCTATTCTTGCCACTATAATCAAATTAGGCACAATTTCCTGTTTTGCCTGTACATCCAAGAAGTAATCTTAATGGTACATTAGGGACAAAGTAGCATGCTGTGATTTTTTTTTTTTTACACTGTCAAGCACCTCCTTCCAATATGCTTGGTTTTTTTTTCACCCACCCATCACATCTGACAATCATCTATTCTTATCCCTATATATTACAAATGGAATTATTTTTTTCTCCTCATGGAGGTATCAAAGATTCAGTTTGATATCGAACCCATTGGCTTGACTTAGGGGGTAAATGTGGGACCATCTAAGCTTAAAAGGGATGTGAAAACAGATTGTTGTTATATGTCTTTGTTTTTATCAGTATCACAAATGCTTTAAACCCACATTTACTGATGTGGTGCAGGGGTGAAATCCAGCAGGTTCTGACAGGTTCTGGAGAACCGGTAGTGGAAATTTTGAGCAGTTCGGAGAACCGGTAGCGGAACTTTTGTGTAGTTTGGAGAACCAGCAAATACCACCTCTGGCTGGCCCCAGAGTGGGGAGGGAATGGAGATTTTGCACTATCCTTCCCCTGGAGTGGGGTGGGAATGGAGATTTTGCAGTATCCTTCCCCTGCCATGCCCACCAAGCCACGCCCACAGAACCGGCAGTAAAAAAAATTGAATTTCACCACTGATGTGGTGCAATAACTTCATGAATTGTTAGTTACCCAATCAATTGGAGTAAATCTTATATACTTCATATAAGCCAGTGTTTTCAAACTTGGCAACTTTCAGATGTGCTAATTTCAACTCCAGGAATTCCTCAGCCAGCATGGTGGCTGGGGAATTCTGGGAGTTGAAGTCTACATATCTTAAAATAGCCAAATATGAATAACAATGTCATAAGTTAATGTATTTGGTGTTTGAATTCTTGCAAGCATCTTGGAATATTAAACCAAGAAAAAATTAGTTATAGCTGTAAATATTTTAAATTGTTTATTCCAAATTTATGTTCGTGTTTGTGTTTGTGTGTGTATGTGTATGTATATGTGTATGTGTGCCATCAAGGCAGTCTTTACGCCTTGTGACTACATTAACAAGTCCTTGTAGTTTTCTTGGCATGATTTCAGAAGTGGTTTGCTATTGCTTGCTTCTTAGACTGAGACAGAGTGTCTGGCCCAAGGTCACAAAACTGGCTTCATGCCTAAAACTGGACTAGAACTCATGCTTTTCAGGAGAAAGATAAATGTTATAAAAGTAAATACCACATCAAAGGGCATGTATATATAAGCATACACACTAACATAAATACATATATTCTGGACAGATGTAAATATCTTTAAAGTATGTATATATGTGTCAATTCTGCCATTCTCAGCTTGATGCCTTGCTGGCATCCTGCCATCAAAGCCTGGGGGGCGGGGGGCACAGAGGGGCAAATGGGCAATAAACATGTATGGGAATGTGAGGGGAAATAGGGAGGGGGAATGACAGCTTGATGAAGATCAGGGAAGAGGGAAGACATTTTGTGCCAATACCCATGTATGGAATGTGGATTGCCCCAAACATTTCAGTGATTCTCAAAACACCTATGCGTCTCTTCATTGGCTGAAGATGAACTGGTCATGTGGGGAGAGCTGGAATGAGGGGAAAAATTTGTAACCTTTCATGCAGGAAACTTAATTCTGGCCTGACTTTACAGCAACCTTTAGTAAAAGAACCTATAACTTCACACAAATGGAGTTGAGGGTCTTTCTTTCCTAAGGGACCTGACTGGAACAGGTCTGACAATATGTATGAATGCATATATTTATTTATTTAACAATTTATACCCCATCTTTGAGCAGCGTGGTAGCCTAGAGGTGGAGCTCTCATCTCAGAAACAGGAGGCTGTGAGTTCAATCTTAGACAGATATTTCTCTCTCTGGGCACAAAGAGAAAATATCTGCTGCAAACTCCACGTAGGTGTCAAGAAGGGCATCCGGCCAGTAAATGCTCAGGTCCATTCAGTTGCCTTGACTTCACCCCGATGCAAGGGATACAGGGTTGTTAAAAGAAAAACAACCATTTTGCCTTCATGGTATCATACATAGTGTTCCCTCCTCCTTCTATTTTCCCCACAAGAACAATCTTGTGATTGGGCTGAGAGAATGATAAGTCCTCAGACTTCCATGCCTGAGAATAGAGTTGAACTGGATCTCTTCACAGTACATGGATTGATAAAATGAAGAAATGTTTCAGGACAAGAACAAACTCCTAACTGTCTTGATCTAAATTACAGCTGTCATATGATAATTAGAATTTTAACTTTTCTGAATTTTGGTTTTATTACTTGGCATATATTTTGATTTCTATTTCTCTGTGGAATTCAAACGATCAAATCCAAAACCATGAGGAATACTATATAAAATATATTATGTGATCCCTCTAACATTGTGGCAGAAGTTCTTTTTTTTTAGTTTTTACATTAGTTTTAATTAGTTTATTACATTAGTATTTCTAGCTTTATGCTCTGTGAAATAATTGCAACATACTCTGAAATAAGTACTATATTGATTCTTATTCTTATTCACAATATGAATAAACCTCCTATAGGCAAATAGCCAGTAAATCATTTTTTTAATTCATAGTCTCATAAGCATGTTAATATTTTAGAACAGCTTATTTCCTATTAAAATTTTAAACTACAGTATTTGAATTTTTGCTAAAACCATTTGAATTGTCTAAAACTGTAGAAAGGCAATATACGGTATTTAGTTATTTTGATTTCAATCCTAAATCAACACTGTTTTTCTATAGATGATTAAACAATATCATCTATTTGTAAGAATTTTGGAACAAAGAATTGGAATATCCCACAGCAACATACCAATGCTTGAAGATCTTAAAGCATATTAGTGTGTTTGTTATGATTTTAAGATGAACATAACTGAACAGCAAAAATATGTTTATTGGACACTTCTCTGAGCAGTTAAAAAGGCTGACAGTGAACTTCATGATGCTGCAAGCATTAAATAATGGGGAGGTTGGAGGATAACTGTATATTATATGAGAAATGCTTGCACCACAGCAATCTGAATTTTGTTTACGTTTTCTAGTACTGATTTGGGAAGAGATTCAGTTTAGAGATGTGAATGATTTTGAATCACTTACCAATTACATAAATGAAGAACTATGAGTTTACTGAGAATGGGTGAACCAGAAGAGATGGAAAGACATTACAGATCAGGATATATAATCTTAGGTTGATTTTTTGCACTTGTGCCAGAAGCACCGAGACACTTCCAGGTTGAAAGAATAACCAGTGACATCATCCTTGCCCAGTTGGAGGCTCCTTAAATGTCCCGGGCAGGAGCTGGAGGGAAGGATGAGAGCTCATCCCCGTCCCATGGCAGATCTTGGGTCTCGAATGCAGACTTGCTAACCTCCTGTCCAATAGTCCCAAGTTCCAACCACAAGTTATCACACTCCTCTTGGCTTGGTGACATTTATTTGTTGTCTACTTACAAACTGGCCCTTATTATCAAGGTAGAGAAAAGATGGATCAATCACCACTACTTTTTGGTCAATGTTTAATGCTTGGCTTTAAAACTTTTAATGTTTATATGTACTTTGTCTCTTTTTTCTTTTCTTTCTTTTCTTTTATTCTGCGTAGCAAGAATCATGATAATAACAACGAAAAGAAATACTACTACTATTATATTACAACCACCAGATCTGGACTGTAAAATAAAGGCAGTCACTAAGTGACAGGAAAGAGTTAGGTCCTTCTGTATCTGGCTACCACCTAATGTTCACCCTGATTTGTGCAGCTTAGCTTTGGTAGTTGTAAAGATATTTTTTTTTTGTAATGATGGGGGAGGGTGGGAGAGTTAAGGCTTTATTTATAAAACTATAGGGAAAAAATAGCAAATGGAATAAGAAAGAAAAGGGGAGAAAAGGCTGAACAACACATATATACTAGTGTGTTTCTCATATACGTACGCACGTACATACACACTCTATAATTAATTGAGTATAATTGGCTAGAAAAGTCCTTCATCTGGAGCTAGCTGCATCAAAGCAAAACCAATAAAAACTTAACACAATGTCATAAAGCTAAGCTATATTTTCATTGCCATTGACAACATTTTCACTAATATTATTGATGAGTGGACAACTACAGATTTTATCTGGGTTTTTTTTTTCTGCAAATGTTTCAGGGTGTTCTGAAATTGGTTGTTTCTTTCATGAATACAGCATGGGTTGAACAGAGAGAAACATGTTGTACTCCAGTCAAGGATCCATTATGACCAGCGGGGTTTCTATAGTTCATGTTAATTACTGGCCCATGGACTGATCAAGTACTTGGTGGAAACTTATGTATGTTGGCTTTCTGTATATGTATCTGTTTTCTTTGCTTGAAGAATGGTATATAGAGTAGTTTATTATTGGCAAACAATTTCAAAACAATTTCCATAGTGATGGTGTTCAGTGATATTTAGCAGTTGTATTCTCAAAGTCAGGCATGTGTCTTTAATTCACAAAAGCACAGCACAAGACAATCAGATACAGAAGAATTTAACGAAGTGTTATATATGCTATAGATTACATTTCTCGATCCTGAAATCCTGGATCATAACAGCTCTTTTAACCAGAATAATGTTTTAGATATCACTAAAAAAAACATTTGCCTACATGGCATAATGCCTAACATTGACATTTTAATTAGTTTTTCATTGTTCACATTATGGCAGCATGCAAATTGATTGACAGGCAATGCAGATGAGATTATTTCAAGGAGATATATACTGCAACAAGTAAATACATTTCAGAAGTTGCGGGGATCAGTGGAAGCAGAGAATATGTAACTCTCAACCATATTTCTGGCCAGCAACTTCCATCACTTTAGAAGGAAAATAATGCCCTAATTGACAGGTGCACGTAAGAGCAGAGGCAACTCTCGGGCAGACAGTGGGCAAGAAAAGGTGTAGTTTGTATTTCTTACATCAGCCATCTACCCATCCCAGTGGCACTCCAGTCATAAGGACAACCACTTTTCCAGACAATGCCCATTTAAACACATCCACTAGAGATTATATAGCAGCTTCTTAGGAATCCAAGTTTGAGAGGAGGATGAGGATGGGATATGCATGGGACCTGCATGCTGGGGCAGTTACCTGTGCCTGTTATAATCTGGTTCTTGGCCATTTCTCTCCAAGTGGTTTCTAAGAAGCATTGATCCTTCTCTGTTTGCCTTGTTCCACTTATGTAGGATTGTTCTAGCTGGGTTATTAAATCTGGGTGACAAATAGACAGTAGCCTAGAGATACAGAAAACTCTCCAATTCTTTGCTACCATCTCATAAATTTTGCAGCTCAGATGTGGCTACACTATAAACATGGCTGCTCAGCCCATACCTATAACAAATACAGCATTCAAATGTTCTAAGTAGAGAGTACTGGACAGCCATAGCAATGACAATCTTAGAGGATGTATTACAATTAACCCACTAAAGTGAATGCCTGCCCTGTTGTGTTAATGCCTGCAAAATGTCATAAGCTGTTTTCAAATTCTGGACTTTTAACTTTGTTCACCCTACTCGGCCCGTCTTTATGCATTTGTGCAGATACAGCACATTGGGTACTTATGTGTCTGCTCTACTATGATCTACCTCCTTTAATTCTGCATCATTTTAATTGCAACTCTGTCGTAAGACTTGAAGGTCCCACACCAGCCAGCCCAACCTTTAAGGAAGTAAAGGACTGTAAAAGTTCAAATAGAAATGTAAATAAATTCAACAATGGCTAGTCCGAGGCATTGTCTCACAATACACACACATACAAACTCCCTACTGTGTTTATTTCACTCCTCATCTCCTCCTTCCCTATGGCCAGGAACTCACTGGCTTGAAAGCTGAGAGCCGTGGGACAGTCTGGCTCCAGATGGATCATTTGCTTAAGTTGACCATAAAATTGTCTCTGTTTCAAAGGACGCCATTGTGTCTCTGGAGGCAGCCGAGCCCATTCCAGCTGTTTGGCAAGGGGATGGAAAGGCCATGTGAGATGCCAAGGCAGGCCTCCCCAGAGAGTAACCATGCTTCAAATTCCTCCTTGAAGCCTGTGGCATGGATATGTCCTCTGAAAAGAACAATTGGTATTACCACAGGCTGAGAAAGAGCTCTTACTGCTTTGATAGGATAATCATTTGAATAGTTCCTTCATTCCTGTAGCCAGCTTTGCTCTGCAACGAAGGCTCTGGAAAGATGCCGAGGCCTCCCAGCTTCCTCGGTTGGTGGTTTGGGGCTCAGTCTGTCTGCAGCCAGCCCAGGGCTCTGACCAGAAATGGCTTCCGCCATTTGAAGAGAAGGATAAAGGATTATTATAGTCAGCACTGAGGTGGTCTAGGCTAAATAAGGTAGTGGATGATTCTGCCAATTTGCTCTACTAAGAGAAAGCAAGCAAACCAAGGCAGAGTTCCTGCACAAAAGTTGCTGTGGTCTTGAATACTTCTTTTTATTTTCATCTTTTTATGTTCTTAGAGAACTTGGCTTTGCTTTCATAATGGGTTTGGAAATGATAGGCTTATCGCATCTTTAGAGACGTTGTGGTTTCCTGTTACTCTGGTCCTTTTCTGCCTCCCAAGTAGATCCTGTCCTAGTAAAGTGACCCCCTTGTTCACACAGCTACTCTTTTTCTTGGTTACCTAGCATTTCACAACTTTTTTCCTGTCAAAAGTAACTCAGAAGTATTTTTTAGGAACAGTACAGAAATCTTCCTTGATAGGATGCTGCTATCTGTTTTCATTATGAAAGTGAACCAAGGTGAACCAGAAAATATTATTTTTTTTATTGTATCCTTTTGAGTTTGTAGCTTATGGGGGCAAAATATTTTATTCTCATCTGGTATCCAGGAATTAAGCCTAAACATCAGATTAGCCCATATTTTAATTTCAAATATAATTTAGCACTGCTCATAAACCTAGATTTTTTTCTAGATGACTGAGAACTCTGCTACAATGGGTGGTTCTATTAAAATATCTTGCAGTTCAGAGCTTTATTAACCCTCACACATACCTTCCACCAAATAAAAAATAAAGAATAGGTTATTTCAATGTCTCTCACTAAGCAAACATGTCTTCCCCCCCCCACTCTGCCTTTCTAGGCACCTTTACTGTTTAACAAACCAAAATAGTGTTTTCCAATCTGCCAACTTCTAGCTATGTGAACTTCAATTTTCGGAATTCCCCTGCCAGAATAACCTTTGCTGAGCATTCTGGGAGTTGGAAGTCCATAATTTGGTCGTTGCTAGAGTTTGGAAAGACGGCCCTAGAGAGGTAGCCTTATATAGGTCCAAACCAAATCAGAAAGCTACATGATGTTTTTTGTTCAGCTCATTTTATTTATATAAAAAAAGTAAAGAATGATTTACACCCCATTTCCATGAAAGGCTTCAAAGCCACGTTGAAATTTTGATGCAGTCAAAATCATTATCATCACAACACTTCCAAAAAAAGCAAGGCATCAGTTGCATTGACCTATCCTAGCATGGGCAGCAATTGAAAAATGACGTTGCTGATGTGACAGTCTCAACTGAAGCAGTCAGTGTGGTTTATGCCTAGTTTGCACATCTAATATTGCGAACTCTTTAAAGAGAATTAAATAATAAAAGTTTCCCCACAAAAAAACACAACATATTTAAAACTCTTCAGAGTTAAATTGCCATTTGCACAATGCAGTCCTACATTTTGTAGCATTCTTAAACAGAAGTAACATAAGCAGAAGCAGTTTTACAATAGCAACATTTTGCCCATACCCTTAACCATTCCCTTATCATATAATCAAACTCTGATCAGGAAAATCATATTTATAATTTGCATCTAGTGTTGCATCTAGTGACCAAAGATCTAAATTTGCATATAAGTAAATGATTTTTTAAAAAATAAACGGTCACTCAAAATTGTTCCAGGAATAAATCTGGGCTGCAAAGTCCAAGAGGCAAAGAGGTGATTTGGCCATAAACTACAATTAGCCATAAACTGCAATTAACCATGACCAGCTTATCTTTGCTCTTAATTGGCTGCAAGAAGGAGCTGGCTCCTGGCCATGACCCAAACATAGTACCCAGAAGAAGCCCTCTAGAGGAGACAACCAAGCAAAGTTAAAGGAAAAAGAATATGGAGCTCTTCAAATACAGCACAATTATGATTTTCAGTTGTTTGGGAGTTGAGATTTGCTTTGAGGGCAGGGTTCTCTTGTGGGACTACGATACAAAAATGGGCGGTAGTCTTGGGAAATTTGTAATATTTGGTAGATATGCCAATGCTATCATCTTCCACATCCACCAACCTCTTCCCTTTTCCTTCCTGGCAAGGACAGAAAATTTTAATTCCTGCCCCCACCTCCTTGGAGCAGAGTCAGTGGTCAAATCCAATTTTTTTTACTACCGGTTCTGTGGGTGTGGTGTTGCTTGGTGGGCGTGGCTTGGTGGGCGTGGCAGGGGAAGTATACTGCAAAATCTCCATTCCCTCCCCACTCCTGGGGGAAGGATATTGCAAAATCCCCATTCCCACCCCACTCTGGGGCCAGCCAGAGGTGGTATTTCCTGGTTCTCTGAACTACTCAAAATTCCCCCTACCGGTTCTCCAGAACTTGTCAGAACCTGCTGGATTTCACCCCTGGCACTGGTTCTTAATTCAGCTCTTCAGTCAAATCTGTGAAGGTACCTGCAGGGGCAAGAAGATGCTGATCTGGAAATCTTGCTACATCTAAAGCAGTGGTGCATTCAGCAGAGCTATTGGGAATGTTAGATCTAAGTGTACAATTCTAAAAGAAGTCCTCCTCCAGTCTTTCTTCAAACACAACAGAAACACTGATTATTCAGCAACAGGGTATTTATTTACCAGTACTGCCTTGGTTAAGGAGCTTATGTTGGTGGTTATATATTAATAAAGCAGCAGGCACTTAAACTGAATATATTCCTAGTATTGTGGGCACCCCCTCACCTGGCAGAAAAGGCAAGTTAATGTGCATTCAATGGCAATTTGCAGTGGTTTTGCTGCGTTTACTCTAATAGTAAGTCATTCCTTCTAGTGTCCATATTTAAGGCTAACAGCTAGGTTACAACAATTCTGACAACCATTGGATAATGCCACAAAGTTATTTTTTATATGTCTTTCCTCTCATCGAGTGGCTCTCTGGATTCTAATAGCCCAGGTTTTGATAGTCCTATCTAAAAGAATAGAAGGGATATCTGACTAATATAAACAGATGTTGAAATTGCGTGAGATTCTTGTATGGTTTGAATGAAATTATGTGAAATGTTTATGTGGTTTTGATGATCAGGTGCTAGTTAGTAATGCCATGTAGGATGTACAAACTTGGCCACCTCTAGAAAAAAAAAAAAAAAAGATCCAAGGAAGACTGCTCAGGAGGTCCTTGACTTGAAATCAAATCAGAGTACATAAATGGGCAGAAGCATTTTAAAAAAATGATTATCTTTTATGCTCCATCACTAGATGGCAGCAAGAGTACCACTTTCTGAAATAAAAATCATTCTGAGACACTAAAAGTGGATTTGCCTGGTTTTCTTAGTGTATGATGCAGTGGAGAAATCCAAATTTCTCCAGTTCTCCACAAGAACTACTGCAAAAGGTTCTGTGGGTGTGGCTTGGTGGACGTGGCTTGATGGGCGTGGCAGGGAAAGGATACTGCAAAATCTCCATTCCCACTCCACCCCAGGGGAAGGATACTGCAAAATCCCCATTCCCATCCCACTCTGGGGCCAGCCAGAGCTGGTATTTGCCAGTTCTCTGAACTACTCAAAATTTCCACTACCGGTTAGCCAGAACCTGTCAGAACCTGCTGGATTTCACCCCTGATATGATGTGATTATGACTGAAGATGGTGAATGTAGCAAACAGATGCATTTTGTCTACTCTTCCAAAAGTTGTTTGCTTTGTCGTGTATTGAACAAATTTTATTGATTTGGTACATTGACAGTTGATTGTAGAGAAAAATTACTAATGAACAATTAACGGCTTGTATTCCCAAATCATGAAAACCAAAATATTCTTGCTACCTTCCTCCCCATCTGTTCAAATGTAATGTTTTAGTGTTATTGTGAGTATTTATTGCTGCAATGTTTTATGGCTTTAATGTTTGTAGCAGTGGTGGGTTGCTCATGGTTCGGTTCGGTTTTTGTGAACTGGTAGTAATGGCGGTGGGAGGCTCTGCCCACCTGCCCGGATGTCATCATGGATATTCTGAGCATGCGCAGAAGCTTCTGCGCATGTGCAGAAGCGTGCACGCTCCCATTGCGAACTGGTAGTAAAGGTAAGTGGAACCCACCCCTGGTTTGTAAGCTGCCAGAGATGCCTCGAGATGAGATGGATGGCAAATAAATCTAATGAATAAATAAATGAAAACTTTACAGATAAAAGTCTGTCTATAGATCCATCTACAACTATTTACTTTCCCTATTTCTGGAGTCAACCATTCCGTTTTTCATGAACTCCACAGTCCTTGACTTTTCTCTACATATTGATGGCCTGCTAAAGCTGGCCTTGCAAGTAATACACTAGAGCTGAGGATTATTTTTCAACTCTGTGACTCTTGAATAAAACTGAGAGGCATCAGCTCCTGGAGTTCAAATGTACCTGGGCTTGGTGGTTCTGTTTTTCTTTTATCAATAGATGTTCAACTTCTATTGCCATTTGTCTGGAGAAAGTAAATTTTGCAAGAGGGGAACTCAATATCACTAGCTATTATATTCTTCCTTACTCTCTTTCATGGTATAGGACAGTGATGGCTAACCTTTTTGCCATCACGTGCCAAAAGCAGGGGGAGTGCGGGGGTCGAGCGCGCACGTGCCCACACCCATAATTCACTGTGCCTCACCCCCTGTGCATGCATGTGTGACCCCCCCCCGCGCTCCTCCCGCTTTTGGCACGTGATGGCACGGTGGGCCTGGTAGGCCTCTTTTTTGCCCTCCCCACGCTCCAGAGGCTTTCTAGGAACCTGGGGAGGGCGAAAATGGCCTTCTTCCCCCCACCCACCCCCCAGAGGCCAGAAATGGCCCATTTCCCGATTTCTGGTGGGCCCAAAAGACCCGAAAATCAGCTGGCTGGCATACACATGCACGCTGGAGCTGAGCTAGAGCAACACTCGCGTGCCCACAGATATGGCTCCGCGTGCCACAGGTGGCACGCATGCCATAAGTTCGCCATCACAGGTATAGAAGACCTCTTATGATATCTAGCGTGCTTATCCTAATTTGTTGCTGCTTCAGGTTGAACATGGACTATGGCAGGTGTTGTAGATATTTGTGGTAAATTGCTTTTGTTTTGTATGGCTTTGTTCAGTCACCAGAAGTACATGCAACTCATCAACCTAGTTGACTTTTAAAGTGATAAGCAAATTCTGGGTTGGTACAATATTTCCTGTTTGTGTAAGAATGAAGCTTATCATTAACCAGTTTAAAGAGACAACGTCCAACAACATCCACACACAGAATACAGTAGACAGAAATTCTGATGCCCTATATTGAAAACCAAATTCCCTTTAGGAATAAGAGTGCCTATACTAACGGACTTGTAGATTCCTGTCAAATATTCATTGTTGCATTTTCAGGTGTTGTGCAAAACACTGGTTCCAACAGATATACTGAAATAAAAATTCAGAGAAGCACATTACTTCCCAGATGTTTCCCTATTATAACTAGCAAAAACCAAGTATTATTGTCCCAACTTATGTTGAATTAGTCCAGTTTCTTGAAGCTTTCAGAGACATTTCCCAGTTGACAAGACTTGTACCTGGTTTTGTTTTTAATAAATTGGTCATAATGTAGGAAGAAAGTCCAAATATATAGATATGTTTTACATATGATTCTTAGACATTGAGAACGACAGCACAATTTATTTATTTATTTATTTGTATGCTGCCTCTTTTATTCTTCTACAAATAACTCAAGGTGGTGAACATATCCACACCTTCCTCTTCTTATTTTCCACACAACAATAATCCTGTGAGGTGGATTGACTTGAGAGACACTGACTGGCCCAAAGTCACCCTGCTGACTTTCATGGTTAAGATGGAACTTGAACTCACAATCTCCCACTTTCTAGCCTGGTACCTTAACCAAGAGACCAAACTGGCTCTCACAATAATTCTCACTAGCAGTCTTCTTTCTTCCTCTAAGAGTGGCAGAATCCTAAAAGATGTTGCTTGGCATATGGAACTAATTGAAGGACATACTTTATACTATCCTATTAGTTAGTTGTCGAAGCAGTAACTGCCGCAGGGACTCATTGGTCTATTCTCAGCCTTTTGAAATTGGCAGAAGTGAAGATGATCACAGGACGGGAGATTCAAAGCAGTGGTGAGGTGGAAGAGCTCTCTTTAAAATAAAAAGGGTGTTATTTAGGGCCAAAGTACTGGATCCAGATTAGTGGTGGGTTGCTCTCGGTTCTGTCCGGTTCTTGAGAACCAGTAGTAAAAGTGGTGGGAGGCTCCGCCTACCTGCCCTGACATCATATTTGGCGAACTGTGAATGCGCAGAAGCGCGAGTGTGTGCACTCCCATTGAGAACTGGTAATAAAGGTAAGTAGAACTCATCCCTGATCCAGATATGGTGCAAAATGAAAGCCAAGGGATATCTATGGGCTATGCACCATTTAAAGGCCACAAGGATTTTATTTTAGAATGCACAGTTATTCATTCATAGCTATTCCTGCTTTTTGTAATCCTTTTCCGTCTTAAACTTGAATATATCCAGACACAGTCCCTTACATCTCTGTGTGAACATTATTTCCAACCTCCCCAACTAATGAAACCTGAATGCTGTCCCTGCTATTTCATGTGATTTGGAATGAAAAAAAGAATATACTTTGTCCAAGGCAAGAGATGAAAACCCTGGCCCCTTAAATATTGCTTGGAGATCTTGTTCTCTGGCCGAACTCTAGTATACAAGGCAAAATCTTTAGCATGCAATTTTCTGGCTAGTGCCTGCATCACTATTTTCATATGACCCTTTCCCCGGTACTCAGGAAGAGCATAGCCATGGGTCAGACACCCAAGGGCATCACTTAGGCTCCAGACAACCAGCTGCCCTTTCTGATCTAGGAGGCATGCATTTGGGAAGTCCTCAATCAGGCTCCTGAGATAGCGCAGGCTGTGATCATTGCCTCCAAATTCATAAGTGTCATTGAGTAGGGCTGCATGGGATGGGTTGAGCGTCCCCAAGTGGAGGGGGTCACTTCTGAGCCTGAAAGGAAAGAGCAGATGATAGTGAAGGTGGAACAAAAAGAGAGCATCCCACCATGTTGTTGTTTTTTTAATTTGATTTATACGCCGCCCTTCTCCGGAGACTCAGGGCGGCTTACAATGCGTTAAGCAATAGCCTTCATACTTTTGTATATTTATACAAAGTCAGCTTATTGCCCCCACAAACTGGGTCCTCAATTTACCTACCTTAGAAAGGATGGAAGGCTGAGTCAACCTTGAGCCTGGTGAGATTCGAACTTACAGTAATTGCAGACAGCTGGTGTTAATCACAATGCTATCAGTCTGCTGAGCCACCAGGCCCATGTTTTTTCCATGTTGGAAAAAAGCCTGGTAGGATATATCAAGGGTATATATCAAGAATATATCAAGATCAAGCCCTATCATGATCTCAGAGTTACCCAGTAGTGGGAAAACACAAATCCCACTTATTCTGAAATATCTCCTTAACAGTCTTTTGAAACTGCAGTAATCAGCTTTAGGATCTTTTTTGCGTTTTGCTTTATTTTAAATCTCTTTTAATATTCCCAAGGCCATTTTCTTTTGGAAAAGCCAATGAAGCAGTTACGTTCAGGGAATTCTTCCTACTCTCTATTAACTGTTGTTCATCCCACATCTTCCAAGTTGGCAGTAAAACTGGGACCTTATTTGTAAACCTGTCTCATTTTTACAAATAGGAAAAACAACTTATTCCTAGTTTTCTACAGAGGATAGGATTAGTTATAGAACAGGGGTCTCCAACCTTGGCAACTTTAAGACTTGTGGACTTCAACTCCCAGACTTGTGGACTTCGCTGGCTGAGGAATTCTGGGAGTTGAAGTCCACAAGTCTTAAAGTTGCCAAGGTTGGAGACCCCTGTTATAGAAGAACCAGAGGCCCTTGGTTTCATTACTGAATTCCAGATAATTGCATGGGATCAAATTAATAGACCCCCAAAACATTTGCCTTAGAAAGAGAGTACGATCACTCACTGGTTCTGACATAACTTGGCTGCATCTGGGTTCAGCAATGCCTGGTAAAAATGGGGCTCCATGTGGACACTTCTAGCCTCTGCCATGACTTTCACAGTCTGATAAAGCCCATCTTGGAGACCTACATAGAATGGACGTGACACAAGAAACAAGCCTGAGGTTCAGAGTGAAATCTTATCTTCTGTCTACTCCTAATACTCTGCAACTGGGTGGCCCAGAGACATTCACCAGCCACAGGGAAATGGTGGTAATGGTTAGAATGGAGTTTTGCATAAGCTTATAGATTTCTCCTCCTTGGCTAGAGATGTATATAATAGAATGGCCACTGCTCTAGTACACCAGGCCAAATGTCATCCATCATAACAAACTCTGGATTGAATTATCTGACAAGAACATAAAATAACAGAGCACAAGGATTTTTCATGATACCAACTTCTTCTGAGTTTAAAGACCAAATGGCAGTCTAACTATATGTGGAAGTCAAAAGGAAGATGACATATCCAGGGTTAGTAATTCTATGCATCATTTGATTTTCTCCTATGTTGTGCAGTTAGAAAAATAAGATATTGGCCTAAAGAACATCAAGAATAGGGTTTGTATTTCTCATAAGGCAATGTGACTGATGCTTTGATTGGTAATTTCACTTAAATGGTAAAATAGAATGCCTTTTTGCATTGATTTTTGCAAAAATTAAGAAATTAGACATATTTCTAAATGATTTAATCTGTTCAAGTTCTCAACTATTAGCTGAGAAGATTATCTAAAAATTCTCTTGCACTGACACAATTAAACTCGTTGGACCCCAAAATTCCAGTAGGTAGCTTCAGGGTTTGGTAGCATATAAGCCAAAATGTAAAGAAGTCTGAACATTTTCCTTGTGTAATTCTCCCCATTTACACATTTATTGCAAAGTCAATCTCAATTTAGGATTTTTTGAAATAATAACTGAGGATATTTCCTAAGCCATATATTTAATTGTTCATACTGTGTGTTTATCTATGTGTGCGTGTATATGAATGTGGAGAGAGGGGGTGGAGGGGAGAGATTTGTAGATATTTATTTATTTAATACTGTTTTAAGATTGCCCAATTTCTTCACAAATCTGTGTGGCTTACAAATAAATAAAGAGAAATACCTGACCAGAAAAACAAACACCCTGTGTTAAAATCAAACTCAACAAAACTAAGCTAATCTATACAGGGCTCCACAATTTAAGAGTTGGGGGAACAACCAGGTTTTTGGCACTTTCCAAAATCTCCTAAGGGTGGAAAAGAAATTGCCAGAGCCTGGCCTTGCCTTGCAGCTGGAAGGCTTTGTCCCAGTCTATGGCATCTTTGTGTTCTAGGAGGGTTCTGCAGGCATCTTCCTCCCGATAGAAAGCAGCATGCAGGTTGGCATAATAATCCCTGTTGTCCTTCAGCACCTGCAGGAAGTGGCAGCGGAAATAGAACAGATGGCAGAGACCATGTGGAGGAGCTGATGAGGTCAGGCTCTCTTGGAAGAGGGATATAGAAAAAGGAGGCAAGGAGAACTGCTATAGCATCCCCAAGGGCCTCCTGAATGGCTTTTGGGCCCCAGATACAGATGTGTCTTGTGTTTTTCCCTCCCCTTTTTCGCCAGGGGACTGTGGGAAAAACCCATCAACTTTCTGCTGTAATTTCCTACCTCCTTCCGTGGTCGGGTAAGAACAGCTTTAAATTCTGGCCAAGAGTCCACCACGACTTCGTGTTGAGCTGGGTTTCCACGGTTGATGTGTATCACTGCCCCACAGACCTTAAATTAAAAAGAGGGTCAGGAAGACCTAGTGGAAATAAAATTCTGCTTTTCCTCTCTAATTAATCAAAAGGTTGGGGGGGGGGGTATGGCTCTAGGTGCAGAAGTGAGTCATCTATGATTGGCTGATTCAGAACCACCCAAGGTCTTTTGAGGGCGAAATGCTACAATGGGTGCAATGTTGGAATTTGCTCTGTCGGTGAAAGCCATCACTCATTGGCTGATTCAGTCTGTTGAGAGCCAAATTCTATTGATGGGTGACTTGGAAGAATTCACTGTCTCACTGAAAGGCCAGATGGTTTTTGGATTTTCTGTAGAAGAAGAAATCAACGAAGATAGGTTCTCTTGTTTGCGCTACTTCAGGTACACCTATATTTTGGACATTATTGGCTTTGCATTTCCAGAAGTGACGAAAGGAAAAGTGGACATGAATGTGAAATGATTCCAAGGCTGCGATCAAACATTATTATACATTTAGAAATTTAACAGGGACAGTTTTCTCCAAATTCTCAGTAAATGGGGAAACATCAGCCCTTATATTTACACTGAGAGGAGCACTAAACAGGTGATTACCAGCAGTGTTTCAGGGAAGCCCTTTCGCAACACACTCTCCAGCAGCTGCAGCTTGGAAGAGCAGGTCAGGATCAGCATGGCTGGCCAGGTTGAGGGTGCCCTGCAGGTCCCACGAAGGCGTCTTTTGGCGAGCAAACCTGAAGAGGGCAAAAGAGGTAGAATTTCATCAATTCTTTATGAATCACCTTCCCTGGCTGCTGGAGACCAAGTGGAGATGGAATGGTCTCTGTCAGTGATGCAGATTCTGAACTCTCAAAAAAAGTCTTCCTGATCAACCTTAGATCGAATGGATCCTGAGTCATAAAATTGTACAGTGTGTCAGCTGGAAAGGACTCTGCCCAATCTTCAATCAGAGTCTGTGAGAGCCTTGGAGATATTTATAGCTTAGCTCCCTTAATCATTCCCTATAGGAAACGGTTTCAGATCCCTCCCCAGCCTAGGAGTTCTCTTCTGAACCTGGTTCTCCCTCCTCCTTTTCAAAAGCAAGGCCCAGAATCTCTCATGGAACTTCAGTGAAGGATATAACGGGACAATTTCCCTCCTCTGGTTTGGGCACATTGGTCCCTTTTTAGGCAGCCCAATCCCCTATTGGCTTTTTTGGATGCTGCATCTCAATTTTTGCTCAGATCCAGCCAGTTTTCTCTTTGGACTCCTAGATGCTTCTCACCAGCTCTGCTGTCATGCCAGGCTTCCCCAATCCTCTTTTCACACCAGAGATAGGACCTTACATTTATCTCTGATGATAACCATCTTCTCAGATTTGGTTAGAATTAGATTGAGAAAAGAGAGGGAGGGAGTGGGGAGGGAGAATAGATAGATATCATAGATAGATATAGATAGACAGGATATTAATAAATTACCAAGTAATACAAATTAATATAAAGAAAGAAAAAAGAAAAAGACATCAAAGAGAAAAGTAAAAGTGCAAGAAAGGGAAAAATAAAAGAAAATAGGAAAAGAAAAGAAAGGAAAGGAAAGGAAAGGAAAGGAAAGGAAAGGAAAGGAAAGGAAAGGAAAGGAAAGGAAAGAAGGAAAGGAAAGGAAAGGAAAGGAAAGGAAAGGAAAGGAAAGGAAAGGAAATACAAACAAGTAGCTTCCAATTAATGTACTGTAATTTCTCTATTCAATGCAGTCAATTTGGCCATCTCAACAAATTCCATCAGCTTCACCATCCATTTCTCCATTGTGGATAAAATTGAATCTTTTCAGCTTTGTACATATAACAGTCTTAACACATTTGTATATAAGTACAAAGTTCAATGTTTTTTTCTAGCTGCGTATCCATCAATTTCAAAAGAAATGTCTCTGGTTTCAGTTGTAAATGAGTTTTTAAAATCGTCTATGTTATTGTACAATATATAATTGAGTCCAAGTCCAAAATATTTTGGCTTTTTTACATGACCATCAAACATGATAAAATGTCTCTTTGTTGTTTACATTTCCAGCGTACATTTGAAGAACCTTTATACATACCAACCAATTTTTCTGGTGACATGTACAAAAAAAATACAATATGATACATCATTTTAATAAAAAATTCTCTTTAAGATTATGGAAATCATAAATTTCAATCATTCATTCATTCATTCATTCATTCATTTATTTATAAAATTTATTGGCCATCCATCTTACCAAAGGGTAACTCTGGGCAGCTTACACTCATAAAAATGTATCTATACATACACATGGCCCGGGGTGTATGGCCCAGCGGTCAGCTGCGCCTGAAAACCCCCTACATGGACCGAGACCTGGGAAGATCGTGGCAGAATTTGCTCGGAGAAAACGGGCAGGACTATTGGGGGTGATTTGGCCCGGAACATCGAAGGGAGTTGGGGAGTGATAGAGGGGGATTTCCAATTACCATCTGGTTTCCCCCTTGGATTCGCCCCCCCCCCCTATGAAAATGGCCTCCCCCCCATTGCTACCTGGACTCTCTATTAGGTCGGCCCATTTTTCCATCACTACTGACTCTGGGACTTTATTATCACCCTCCTGGATTTTTATGTTTGTTCTCTATCTCCTTCTGCTGCTGGCTAGTTTATTCCTGCCGCCCGATTTCCACCTTTAGGCCTTGGCTTGGGGGAGGAGAGATTGCAGGCTGGAGGGAGAAGCTGAGAGTCCAGGTCAAGGACTGCTGCTCCATCTGCAGGGAGAGAGTGACTATTGTTGGCCTTTTACATCCAGCCGTGGTGAGAGAACGGCTGTGGCCATCCGCCTGCACTGCAACCATCTGATCTGGTCGCCCCATCACTGTGAGAGAGTGAAGGGGCCCCAGCTTCATCCTGGCCAGCCTCTTTTGCCATCTCTCACCTCAATGACTATCTTTAAATTTCGCTGACATCCAAGGTTCCCCTTTTCCATCTCATCATACTTGTATGGCTTATACCTCGGCAGATTTGCTTGCGCTGCGAGATGCCCCCCTCTCGCGGCGATGGCCTTCCACTCTATCAAAGGCCTACCTTAAGGACGGGATTTGGAGCCCCGAGAGGTGGCATGTTTTAAAGCGGGGATTGAGGGGGTTTTAATTAGGGTTTTTAATAATCTTTTAAGGGGAACTGGGAGGGCGACCAAAGGGGATGGGGGGGGTAATCCACCTAGGTCAGGGCCCAGCCTGGCACAGGGTAACGGTCTGGAGGGCGCAGGACGAGGGATTGGGGATGTCATCAGCACGGTGGATGGGAGGGGCAGATATGGCGGGAGCAGAGGACCTTATCTTGTGCCGGGGGTGCGCACTCGCTACTTGAGAGCGATTGCACGCCCCGGTCCTCAAGGCTCCCCTCGGATACTAGGTGGCTCAGATACTCAGGACCTGGGCCTCCGGCTGATGCTGTGCAATGCCAGGTCCGTGGTAAATAAGGCCCCCCTCATTTACGATCTTATTCAAGAGGGGGGAGCGGACCTGGCGGGTATTACGGAGACCTGGTTGGGCCCGGAGGGAGGGGTCCCTCTGGTTGAGATGTGTCCACCAGGCTTCAGAGCATTCCATCAGCCGAGGGCCCAGGGGAGGGGCGGGGGGGTGGCGGTTATTATTAACGAAGGTCTGGGTCCGAGGGAGACCACTGTGCCACAGATTGCCGGGTGTGAGTCCCTCTTTGTGAGATGGGGTCATGGGGTTCAGATGGGCTTGCTGCTTACGTACCTGGCTCCCTGCCGCGTGGCAACGGCCCTGCCCGAGCTACTTGACGTGATAGCCACGGTGGCAGTTGATACACCCAGGCTTATGGTCATGGGTGATTTCAATCTGCCGTCCGTTGGTGAAACGTCAGAGATGGCTCGGGAGTTCATGGCTTTCCTGACGGCCATGGACCTGACCCAGTTAGTTCATGGCCCCACTCACAGGGGGGGACACAAGCTGGACCTGATTTTTGTCTCTGGCCAGTGGTTGAGTGGTCTTATTATAGGGGATATAGACATGAAACCCTTGTCATGGTCAGATCACTCACTCCTTCGTCTGGACCTTCGAACCGCTACACCCCACCGCAGGGAGGCGGACCCAATTAGATGGATCCGCCCCAGGCGCCTGATGGATCCTGATAGGTTCCAGACGGAGCTTGGGCCAATTCCTGAAGATCTGGCACACGACTCGGCCGAGGACCTGGTAGCTGCCTGGGATCGGGCGGCTGGTGGGGCCTTGGATCGAGTCGTGCCTTTGCGGCCTCTGACCCGGTGTCGATCCCTCGTGGCTCCTTGGTTCACCGAGGAGCTGAGGGAGATGAAACGCCGGAAAAGACGCCTAGAGAGCGGTTGGAGGGCCAGTCTCGCTGAATCTGACCGAACACTGGTAAGGTCGCATATTAAGACCTACCTAGTGGCGATAAAGACGGCAAAGTTTAACTACTTTTCCGCCTCTATTGCGTCATCAGGGAATCGTCCGGCCGCCCTGTTCAGGGTAACCCGCTCCCTGCTCCATCCGGGAGCGCGGGAGGATCCCTTGGAAGGCAGGGCGGAGGATTTCGGACAATACCTGTATGACAAAATCGCTCAGATCCGGGGGGATTTGGACTCTGACTGGGTAGATCAGGGCAGGGTGACGAGGAATAGTCTTGAGAATGTTACCTGAGAGGAGTTTGATGCTGTGACTCCGGATGATGTGGACAGGATTTTGGGGAGACTTAGTGCGGCCACATGTTTACTGGACCCGTGTCCCTCCTGGTTGGTACTGGCCTCCCGGGAGGTTACACGAGGCTGGCTCCAGGGTGTTATCAACGCTTCGTTGAGTGAGGGTCACTTCCCTGCCGCCTTGAAAGAAGCGGTGGTGAGGCCTCTCCTCAAGAAGCCGTCCCTGGATCCGGCAATATTGGCCAACTATCGTCCTGTCTCCAACCTTCGCTTCCTGGCGAAGGTTATTGAGAGTGTGGTCGCGCGACAGTTTCCACAATTCTTGGAGGAAACATCCTATCTAGATCCGTTCCAGTCGGGTTTCAGGCCTGGACACAGCACGGAAACGGCATTGGTTGCGTTGGTTGATGATCTCTGGAGGGCTCGGGACAGGGGTTGTTCCTCTGTTCTGGTCCTGTTAGACCTCTCAGCGGCTTTTGATACCATTGACCATGGTATCATGCTGCACCGGTTGGAAGAGTTGGGGATGGGGGGCACCGTATTACGGAGTTGGGGATGGGGGGCACCGTATTACGGTGGTTCTCCTCCTTTCTCTCCGACCGGTCGCAGTTCGTGTTGGCAGGGGGGCAGAGGTCGACCTCAAGGCCTCTTATATGTGGAGTGCCTCAGGGGTCGGTCCTCTCGCCCCTCCTGTTCAACATTTATGTGAAGCCGCTGGGTGAGATCATCCGTGGCTTTGGGGTGAGATACCACCAGTACGCTGATGACACCCAGCTGTACCCACCCCAGGCCACCCCAACGATGCCCTTGAAGTGATGTCCCAGTGCCTGGAGGCTGTGCGGATCTGGATGGGGAGGAACAGGCTCAGGCTCAACCCTTCCAAGACTGAGTGGCTGTGGCTCCCGGCATCCCGATATAGTCAGTTGACTCCATCACTGACTATTGGGGGCGAGTCGTTGGCCCCCACAGAGAGGGCTCGCAATCTGGGAGTCCTCCTGGATAGGCAGCTGTCCTTGGAGGAACATCTGACGGCTGTAACCAGGGGGACCTTTTGTCAGGTTCGCCTGATCCGCCAGTTGCGGCCCTTTCTTGATCGGGATTCCCTGTGCACAGTCACTCATGCCCTCGTCACCTCTCGCCTTGACTACTGCAACGCTCTCTACATGGGGCTCCCCTTGAGGAGCACCCGGAGGCTCCAACTGGTCCAGAATGCAGCAGCGTGGGTAGTGACGGGAGCAGCCTGGCGCTCCCATGTAACACCGCTCCTGCGCGAGCTGCACTGGCTCCCAGTGGTCTTCCGGGTGCGCTTCAAGGTGTTGGTTATCACCTTTAAAGCGCTCCATGGCATAGGGCCTAGCTATCTTCGAGACCGCCTGCTGCCACCGACGATCTCCCATCGACCCGTGCGCTCCCACAGAGAGGGCCTCCTCGGGGTGCCATCAGCCAAACAGTGCAGGCTGGTGACCCCCAGGGGGAGGGCCTTCTCTGTGGGGGCACCTACCTTCTGGAATCAATTGCCTCCAGAGATAAGGAGAATCCACGACCTCGGTGCCTTCCGCCGTGCCCTTAAAACCTTCCTTTTCCAGCAAGCCGGGCTGGCCTAATTTTTTAAGTGTTTTTAAGTGTTTTGTTTATTGTTTTTAATTAATGGGGCCAAATTTATATATGTATATTTTAACTGTATTTTAATATTTGTACTTGATGTTTTTACTTGGCTGTTCACCGCCCTGAGTCCTCAGGGAGAAGGGCGGTGTACAAATTCAAAATAAAATAAAATAAAAAATAAAATAAAACATTAAAACATAAATAAACTAAAACCAAACATTAAAATCTAAGGACAGGTACGGAAGACAGGGGCAGAGTAGGGGGAGGTGGAATTGTGGTCACTCAATCAACCTCCTCCACCGTGCTGTTCCCCCACTGGGATCCCAAGCGGACTTTCAGAGCCACATCTTTAGACTCTTATGAAAAGATAGGAGGGTTGGGGCCAACCTCATATTCGGGGGGGAGGGAGGGGCACGATGTTCCAAAGAATAGGAGCGACAGCAGAGCAGGCCCTCCTCCTGGACCCCACCAGCTTGAATAATTTGCCTGACAGGATTATTGGGATTATTCCCAATTTCAATCCTTTCAACCCCATATTCCCCCACTGATCCATGTATATATGGATCAGTGGTGAAATCTAAAATTTGTTACTAACGGTTCTGTGGGCGTGGCTTGGTGGGGGGGGGTAATGTGACTGGGTGGGCATGGCCAATTTTTTTTTTACTTTTAAAACCATTTTTTCTACAACCTCTTCAGCGAAGAGGTTGTAAAAAAATGCTTTCAAAAGGCTCTTTTGGAAAAAAAGGGTTTTTTTTCTTTTAAAAGCCTCTGATGATCCAAGCTGAGTTGCCTGATCGTTAGAGGCATTTAAAAGAAAAAAAGTCTCTGCCGATCAAGCAACTCATCTTAGATCGTCAGAGGCATTTAAAAGAAAAAAAAGGGTTTTTTTTTCTTTTAAAAGCCTTTGATGATCCCAGCTGAGCTGCGTGATCATCAAAGGCTTTTTCTTTTACTTTTAAAAGCATTTTTTCGGCCGAAAAGGTTGTACAAAAAATGCTTTTAAAAGTAAAAAAAAAAAGCCTCTGATGATTGTGCGGCTCAGCTGGGCTTGGGGGGGGGGGGGCAGGGATTTTTGCTACCGGTTCTCCGAACCACCCGCCTCCATCGCTACCGGTTTGGCCGATCCGGTCCGAACTGGAAGCATTTCATCCCTGATATGGATCAATGTTTTTAGCCTATTTTATCATACATTCTTTCACTTATTCTTCTTCCATTTCCTACTCCAATAAAAATTTATATATTTTAGCAATAACTTGACAGTCATTTGTACATTTTTTTTCCCTTGCCATACAAATTTAGATAAGTGTTTCTGCCATTTTAAAAGGTACATCAGATGTCAGAAGTGATATTATCTGAAATAAAAAATAATATTCCAAGCAAGACGTGTTGAAATCTGAACCAACAATCTCTTCATTAGGAGTCTGTACCCATTTTGCAAAAACTGCGAGAAAGGCCCCATCAGCTTCAGATATGCTTAGGGGGGAAAAGTAAAATCCCTTTTAGTGAACAAACAATGGGGAGGAAGACGTTGGAACCAGAACTTCTGAATAGACTTAGGCTTGTGTTTCGTTGATCTGCATCTGTATTGCTGCCTTGGCCTGGTGTATCCATTCCCCCCCCCCCAGTTGATGGAGAATAAGATAGATGACAGAGATTGGGTGTTCGGTACACTGGAATTTCTATGCACAAACTGGGTGTCCGTCAGTTTTTTGTCATTTTGTATGTGTTATATTTCCCCCTTTTCCCTTCCAAATTACTCAGGAGCTTTGTTGGACTATTGGCTGCATCTAAGGACTGATCTAGGTATCTGTAGAAGTTGCTAGCTTCATCTAAGAGACAAATTGTTGTGGAGAAAAAATTATGTTAACATTTTTCCTATCAGCCATTTTTAGAAGCATTTGGGGAATGAATAGATATTAGAATTCTGTGCAAGTAAAATAAATAATTAAATTAGAATGTCATGTTGTTTCCCTTGCAATAAAATTACCAGTATTTACTCTCTGCTAACTCAACCTTTTTCCCCGTAGCACTCCAAAAGGCAGATGAAATATTTCAGTTTAAATGTCTTTGAGATAGGGGATCTTTTAATTTTTGTTTTTATTTTCAGAAGGAGTTTCACAAAATGATATCATAGTGATTCTAAGAGCAGTTCGATTTTTAAAAATATTTTAATGATATTTTTTCAATACAGTAACATAGTTAATACTGTTTTTGTTTTCCCCCCTTCACAATGTTTTGTATCTCATCTCCCAGAATTCAAGAATTCTTGCATGCTCATTCAACTGGAGTAAGATTTAAAGTGATGGGCAAATTTATGCAAAATTCCAAACAATTAGTAAAAATTCATTCAATGGGAATAAAACTTGCTATGAATCAGTTTGTAGATATAGTAATTGCATCCTGCAGTATCCACACCACCTGAGGAGAGACTGGATAATCAAATATTTCTTTAACGTGAGATAAGATGCTACTACAGTTGTAGATTTTGATCAAACATTGACAGTTGTATTTTCAGATGGTGTGCAAGAAGCCAGTGGGAGCAGTAATTGCTTTAGAAAGTCACTGGCCCATTTTATTCTCTGTCTTTGAAGCAGGCAGAAGTGAAGACAGTTGTAGGATAGGAGACTCAAAGCAATGGTGAGGTGGAGGAATTCTCTCGCATATAAAAGAGATGCAAGTGCAAAGTGCTGGAGCCTGATATGATGTAAAATGTATGCTAAGGTAAAGCAATGGGAAATGTATCATTTAAAGAAGTGATGGCAAATCTATGACACACTGTTTTGGGTGGCATGCATTCACCAACACCTGACAACTATTCTTGAAAGCACGGTCCCATTCTTGTGCAATTTTTGGAAGCTGCAGATACCACATGAGAATGGGGTATACTCTTGTGAGGTCTCCAAAAATTGAGTGAGAATGGGGTGTAAGGTCCGGCTATACGCTTAAGCTCTCAGTGAACCAAAAAAGAAAGACTTAAATGGAGGCTTGAATAAGAATCAACATTTAATCTTTGATCAAAGACAAAAGGCTGGGTAAAACCATTCTGTTGCAATATTTTCAGGATCAGACTCAATAAAATTAGTGAGAGTTAAAGGTTTAAATATACTTCCTTTTATTTACAATAGGCATTCTATATTCACTGAATATTCACAGATAGAAGCAAGGAAAAGGGTGTAGGTGGCTCCTTATATATACAATGGGTGGAGCTATAAGTGGGAGTGGTGAATTATGAATACATTAAGAAGTGAAGAATAAGTTAACCCCTGATACCCCATTCATATACTATTTACACATTAGAGAATAAGGCATTTACATCTGACAAATCCCCCTCTAAATGCCGATTCGTTATACAACACCAATTACATTCTGATTCAGGACAATACAAGACATACAATTTAGATGTTAAATATTTGTGTTGCTTAGAAGGTAAAGGCTTTGTCAATATGTCAGCTAATTGTTCTGAAGTATCACAATGCACTGCTTTAATAAATCCATCCTGAGATAATTGCCTCACATGTTTAAATTTTATATCTATATGCCTGGACCTTTGTCCAATGGCATCAGATCTAGATATTTCAATGGCCGCTTTATTGTCTTCATGCATAACAAAAGGCAAAGCAGGTTTTTTCCAAACATCTGAAATTAAATCATTAAACCATACAAGGTTATTTGCAGCTTTGGATAAACAAACATATTCCGCTTCTGTCGTTGAAGTGGCTACTAGTTCTTGTTTACCAGTATACCAGTAAACTGGACAGTCATTTAAGAGAAAAATATAACCAGATGTACTTTTTCTGCATGATGTGTCTCCAGCCCAGTCCGCATCTGCATAACATGCAAGCTTTGGTTCTTTATTATCACTAGGTTCTAATACTAAGCAAAAATCTAGTGTACTTTTCAGATATCTTAAAATTCTTTTAACAGCTTCCCAGTGATACATTGTTGGTTTGCTGACGTGTCTGGATAATAAATTGAGTGGTAAGGCGATATCTGGTCTAGTCCAATTAGATATATAAAGAAGTGAACCTATGATTGATCTATAAAACGTGTTATCCTTGAATTCAGGGGAAGATTCATCAGTATTTCTAAGAAAATCAGTTTGCATAGGAGTATCACAGGGTTTGGCATTGTTTAAATTGCATTTATTTAAAAGTTCTATAATCTTATCTCTCTGAGTAAGTTTGAATCCCCTTCTAGTCTTATTAATTTGAACACCAAGATATTTGTTCACTTTACCTAGAGATTTCAACGAGAAATGTTCATTTAACTTATTTACAAAAGTTTCTCTTCTCTCTTTGTGTTTTCCTATATATAAAATGTCATCTACATAAATCAACACAAATTCAATGTGATCATCACCCTTTTTGACAAAGAAACAGTTATCAGCAGTGGTAGCGTTGAAATCCATGGTCTTAAGTACTTTTACTAAACAATCATACCATCTTTTACCAGATTGTTTTAATCCGTATAAACTCTTGTTCAACAGCCAAATTTCATTTTTGTTGGTGTATTGACTGTGAGGTGCTCTTACGTATATTTCCTTATCTAGTTTTGCGTGTAGATACGCAGTCTGTATGTCATATTGAAATACATCAAGATTGAGTGCTGATGCTACCACTAGAGCTGTTTTGACACTCTCTGTTCTTACAGTGGGGGTATACGTGTCAGTATAGTCCTCCGGATATTTCTGTGCATAACCTTGTGCAACTAATCTAGCTTTATATAGAGTATTGCCTCCTTCTAAGTTCTTAATTTTATATATCCACCTGGTACCAATAATTGTTTTATCTTTAGGTGCAATTGCAGGTGTAAATACATTTAATCCTTGTAAACTTTCCATCTCTTTTTTCATAGCTAATTCCCATTTTTCTTTTTCTTCACGAGGGAGTTTTAACACTTCCTCATAAGTATTAGGTGTTATTGGCTCACCATCCATATGCATTATGTAATCTCTGTATTTATTTGGCATTTGATTTCTGTTGTTTCTAATGACTCTTTCAGGTTTGCTATTGTTATCATGCAAATATCTTGCTTCTTTTTTTGTTAGTGTGTCTGTCTTTATTTTGTGTTGGCTATTTGTCCAAGTTTTGGTTTTGCTTTTATATTTGTTGATGTCCTGTTTTTCTATGGTCCCTTTCTCATGAGATTTTGTATCTTTACATTTATTTGGAAATATTTCATTAAGATGTAATTTAGACCAGTTGGCCTGTTCATGGAACACAGCTGTTCTGGAAACTATAAATTTGTTATTATTATCAATGAATCTGTACCCTTTGGTGCCAGTTTCATATCCCATAAATCTGAGTCTTCTGGATACGTTTTCTCCCTTTCTTCTCAACTGTTTAGGTATGTGTACGTCTGCAGTGACTCCAAATATGTGCATGTGTGCTAATTTTGGTTTCCTATTATACATTACTTCATATG
The DNA here is from genome assembly GCF_029215685.1 of Pituophis catenifer annectens. Taxonomy (NCBI): domain Eukaryota; kingdom Metazoa; phylum Chordata; class Lepidosauria; order Squamata; family Colubridae; genus Pituophis; species Pituophis catenifer. Next base: position 234,849,697 of record NW_027256881.1, read on the forward strand.
GTGTCTTATTTACAATACTGGACCAGGTTCTATTTTGTGTGTAATTTGAATAATGTAAGGCTTCTGACCAAAATTGTTTGCTTAAGCCAGCATCCTCCAATGTGCATCTAATCATGGTTTGTAATGTGGAATTCTTTCTCTCTGCAATCCCGTTCTGAAACGCAGAAAATGGACTAGACGTGTAATGTAGCATTCCTCTATCCTTTAACCATTGGGAGAATTCTTTAGACATGAATTCACATCCCCTATCTGTCATAATTTGTTTTATTCTGATATTGTGTTGTGTTTCTATGCGTTTGTAAAATTCCTTAAATTTTTGAAAGGTTTCATCTTTGTGTTTTAATGTATAAACAAACCCATAACGGCTATAATCGTCTACTATTGTCAGGAAGTAACGTTTTCTATAGGTGATTGATGGAGTTAATGGGCCAACTAAGTCCATGTGTACTAAGTCAAAAATTTTGTTAGTTGATCTAGTAGATTTTCTTGGCCTGGGACTAGTTTTTAGTTTTGTAGATTTACATACTGAGCATTCCAAATAGTTTTCACAATTTTTTATTTTGACACCTTCTGCGTGTTCAGTCATTTTTTGTACTACAGGAAAACTGGCATGTCCTAACTTCCTATGTAAGATGTGAGCACACTCATCATGAATTGGTTTACCTATTTTTGGTTTTTTTTCATTGTGTGCATCTGCGTGATCATGAGATATTTTACATTCATCATTGTCACTGTTACTAATATTTTCATCATCTGCTTCAATACAATCTTCCATATTTGAATCAATGTTATGCAACCATTTTTCCTTCGTTATCAGATAAGGTAGGCCTCCTTTAATCATCACAGTGCCTATATTTATTTTATTCTTCTCCAAAGTCGCTTTTCCCTTTGAGAAAACTATATTAATGTCAGAATCTCTACTTAGTTTTATGGCACTTAGTATGTTATGAGGTATTTCAGGTATTAACAATACCCCCTCTATTTTTCCTAGACCAGGCAAGGTTACATTTCCTCTGCCTAATACTTGAACCTTTTCTTGGTTAGCTACCTTTATTACAAATTTATCTTCTGTAAATGAAGACAATATATTTTTGTTATTAGTGGTGTGATTAGTTGCTCCAGAATCAATAAGCCAATTATTGTTCTCATTTTGCTGTATTTTAGTGTTGTCTTGTTTATTTAATCCATTCAGTGAACCAGATTTTCTATCCTTTGAATTATCTCTGCCCCCTCTATTCTCTTTGTAATTTGGTGGGCTTCTATATCTATGTCTATCTATGGAAGACTGTCTATAATTGTATTTGTTCCTATATTCTGACCTATGTCTTTCCTTTGAAATTTTGGGACAATCTCTTCTATTGTGTTCCCTGGATCCACAATTGTGACATTTGAATGTTTCATTATATTTTTCTTGGAAAGCTACTTTCCTATAAGGTTTGTGTTCTGTGTGATTGCTAGAACGATTTCTTCTTGAATTGTCTTCTGCTATCAATTTATTGGATAGACTTTCTATGGATAAATATCCTAGATTGATAGTGTCTAAATGTGACATAAAACTGTCCCATGATGAATCAAGTGAGTTGATAATAACACTTTTCATTGTTTGGTCTGAAATCACCTCCCCCCTCAAATGCAGCTCAGCTCTTATTTTGTTTAAAGATATTAAATGCTCACTTATGGAAACCCCTGGTTTCACTCTAGATGAAAAGAAATCCTTAGACATTCTTGTGGTGGTAGCCACACTATCGCTGTGAAACAAATTAAACATGCATTGAATAATTTCTGAAACAGTCAGATTAGGTTTGATGCTATGATACATTGCAGGAGACACACTAGATATTATTAAGAAAAATGCTTTATGGTGTAAACAATCTATTTTTAAAGTCCAAGGTCTTTTTGGGGGACTAGTGATAAAAAATAGTAAATTTTCCTTCATAAAGACAACCTGGAGCTGTTGATACCATTCTTGCAAATTAATGCCATCAACCCTTAGTTTTGGGAAGTCACTGGGTAAATTTCCGACATTATTTTGTCCATTACTTACGACCTGAGGTAGTCCGTGGTCTCGCAAGTGTAGAAAATTGCAAAACGGCATGGGGATGCTCGCAACGAGTCTGCGTGGTTCTCTCGCCAGTTCATGTCTTCCCGGACCGTCTGCGTAGTTTCGCGCATGCGCGTTGTCCATTTCTTCTTTGGAGTCGTCGTGGAAGGTTCTCTCCATTGCGGCTCGCTCGCTCTGCTCTGCTTCAGACGAGTCGGTCTCTGGTTCGACCTTGGGAGTTCTGACGACGGCGGCTGCTCTTCTTTTTCTTTTGGGGGCGTTGGCACTTGCTTCGGTCTGTGGTGTAGGGCGGAATCGACAAGGCTCTCTGGGTTCGGGCGTCGTCGCTTTCGAAGTCAGGATGGGAGCGGGCAGGTCTTGAGGTATCGGCTTGCTCGCTCGCTTCTTCGGTGGCTCTTTGGTAATTTTTAGTTTTGGCCCAAATGCAGCAAAAAGTGTTTTCATTGCTGATTTTATTTGGGATTTTGTTGAGTCATCTTCACTTTCTGATTCTGATTCTTCTGAGGAGTTCGAATCTTCTTTTTCATTTTCGTTGTCTGATAACGTTTTTCGCGCCAGAAATTTTGAATTGAGCATTTTGATTGGCTCTGCTTCGCTCACCTTGGAGGCCTGTTGAAACCAAGATGGCTGCCATTCAAAATTTCGCGCGGGATCACTGTTTTTCTTCTTCGTAATGACTTTCTCTGCAGTTATATCACTCACTATTTTTGGGTCTTTAGACTTCTCATTAGTGATATTTTTCTCTCTCGCTGCTCCGCTGTTCTTCAGCATTTCTTGGAGGTTCGCGATGAGGCTTTCATCATTCTTCTGGCTTTTTAATAGTTTTAATATCTCTGATCTGAGTTCGTTATTCTCTATTTCGATTTCCTCCTGGTCATCATTTTCGTCTATTATTTCTTCGTCTTCAGTGGTGTATTCTTCGGATTCTCTCGAAATTGCGTTTGTGTATTCGTTGATTATTTCTTGTTCTGTTTCCATTTCTTTGCTGTAGGCCCTGGTGTTGGGCCTATCTTTCTTAGACATTTTTTAAGTTTTTTATTGAGTCAATTAACCATCCTCTGCTACCAGCTTGTTGCAATATTTTCAGGATCAGACTCAATAAAATTAGTGAGAGTTAAAGGTTTAAATATACTTCCTTTTATTTACAATAGGCATTCTATATTCACTGAATATTCACAGATAGAAGCAAGGAAAAGGGTGTAGGTGGCTCCTTATATATACAATGGGTGGAGCTATAAGTGGGAGTGGTGAATTATGAATACATTAAGAAGTGAAGAATAAGTTAACCCCTGATACCCCATTCATATACTATTTACACATTAGAGAATAAGGCATTTACATCTGACACATTCCAAACACATACAAAGAGATATGTATATGGGAGGGCTCACTTCTTCAGAGAAGATGTAACCACTTTTATACCTTTAAAGCACCAGTTAGGTCCCCAACTCTGGCCCCTAATTTATGTTTGTGTATTCTTTGTTGCCCTGCAAAGGAATCTAAACTTCCAATTAGTCTTATCTTAAGCATTTCTTTGTTTACGTAATTGGCTACTTAGCCCCTGGCTCTGGAAGACCAGATCTTATCCAGATCAGGCATAAATTAGGACTGAGGTGTAATTTATCCCTTTGTTGATGGCTAGTTTCAACTGAGATACGTACCATGTTTTTAGATGGCACAGAAAGAGATTGATATGAGTTCAGGTCAAATAGCAGGGACATATGTTTGACAAATACCAGATACATTTCAGAGGCCTAATGACAATATGTTTGTAACAGGAGATACAAATAGAAAGGAATAATATATGTGATACAAATACAAAAGCACAATATATATGTTACAGGCCTAATGATTACAGAATAACAAGCTTTTACTAAATCTAGTATATCAGTATTTTATATTCTATCTTTATTATTGTTTCCCTACAGGGGCATATACTTTTACATGGTTTTCAGAGGCAGCAGAAGCCATGGAAGTGTATTCTTTGAACCTTCTTCAAGAACGAATGCCTTGTATGACCCACAGCACCTCAGATCAGCTGCAAGGGCCTGACAATAGAAAGAGAGCATCGCCTGAAGGTAAAGAGCTGCAGTGGTGCAGTGGTTAGAATGCAGTACTGCAAGCTACTTCTCCTAACTGCCAGCTGCCTGCAATTTGGCAGATTGAATCCCACCAGGCTCAAGGTTGACTCAGCCTTCCATCCTTCCGAGGTGGATAAAATGAGAACCCAGATTGTTGGGGGCAATAGGCTAACTCTGTAAACTGCTTAAAGAGGGCTGTAAAAAGCACTGGGAAGTGGTATATAAGTCTAAGTGCTATTGCTATTTCTAAAGGCATATGACAGATCCAGGAAAGTCCTGGGCCACTAAGGCCATTGTGCCATTCCCTAAGGCTTGTGAATTGTGGGGAATGATGCAAGGTGACCATTTTCACTGGCAGCAGTGATGCTAGGGTTGAGGTTCAGGCTCAGACTTCTACTTCTTGCCAGCAGCACTGCCACTGAGTGCTGCTGCTCAGGGCCGCCTAGATGGAGGAGAGAATAGAGAATTATTCCTCTTTTGTTTGTGGGGTGGTGACGCACCAGCAGATTTAAGTTAGGCACTTTCTAAATGTTTGACATACTCAGATCAAAAGGTTCGTCATCACTGTTTCCAAGAGTTCCATTTTAGAATGCTCATTTATTGAGAACTATCCTTGGTCCTTGTGATTCTTTTCAGACTTAATCTTGAATATATCCAAAGAGACAGTCCCTTAAATCTAAGGTTCAAATTTATTCCCAACCACTCAGTCTAATGAAGCCAGTAGTGGTGCCACTGATTCTAGGAGGAAAAATCCAGTAGGCTATTTCAGGTGATTTGGAGTGAATAAAAGAACATATTTTATTAAAGGCAAGAGATGAAAGCCCTGACTAATTAAAAATTTCTTGGAGTTCTGGTTCTCTGACAGAACTGACCCATATAAGGCAAAATCTTTAGCCTGCAACTTCCTGCCTAGTGCCCAAAATACTGTTTTCATATAACTCTTTTTCCGGTATTTGGGAAGGGTATAGGCATGTGTCATACACCCAGTGGCATCACTTAGGCACCAGGCAACCGGCTGGTTTTCCTCATCTAAGATACAAGCATTTGGGAAGTCCTCAATCAGGCTCCTGAGGTAGCGCAGGCTCCGATCATTGCTTGCAAAAGCCCAGGTGTCATTGACCAGAGCTGCATCAGATGGGCTGAGTGTCCCCAGGTGGAGGGGCTCACTTCTGAGCCTGAAAGGAAAGAGAAGACAATAGTGAAGGTTGGTGGAACAAAAAGAGAGCATCCCACCATACTGGGGGGGAAAAAATATTTGCTCACACCCAGCAAAACAAAAAGTCTAACTAGATATTTCAAGAGAAACCATAGTCTCAGAGTTATCCAGTATTTGAAATACACACGTCTCAGTTGTTCTGAAATATCAATAGACTTAACATTCTCTTGAAAGGGCAGCAATCTAGTTGGGATCCTTTTGTTGTTGTTGTTGTTGTTTAAATCATAGTATCTTTTATGTAATTGCTTTTGGAGAAACCAATGGAGCCGTTGTATTCAGTGAATTCTTCCAAGTCTAATCCTGGCTCCCTATTAAACATTGTCATTCCACATCTTCCAAGTTGGCAGAGAATGAAAAATGATCCACTATAACCACTGGGGCTGTATATGTAAACCTGTTTTTAACATTTTTAACTGGTTTTATTCTTTTTATTGTTTTAAAATGTTTTTTTTACATTTTTAATTGTAATATATTTTATAAACTCTAAGCCGTCTAAATTAATTGACTAAGATGGGCTGCCACAGAAATTTAACAAATAAATGAAATAAAACATACTCCTAGATTTCTACAGAGGATATGATTAGTTATCAAACTTTCAGAAGTCCTTAGTTTCATTATTGAATTCCAAATAATTGCATGGAATTGAACCCCAAAACAGTTCCCTCAGAAAGAGAGAACGATCACTCACTGGTTCTGACATAATGTGGCTGCATCTGGGTGCAGCACTGCCTGGTAGAAATAGGGCTCCATGTCGACACGTCTAACTTCTGCCATGACTTTCACAGCCTGATAGAGCCCATCTTGGAGACCTGCGTAGAATGGAAATATCACAGGAAACCAATCTGAATTTCAGAGTGAAACCTTATTTTGTTTCTGTGCCTAATATTCTGCAGTTGATGCCACGGAGAAATTCTCAGTCATGGGGAAATGGCGTTGATGGCTCGAATTATTTCTCTTCTTTGCCTAGAGGTATAGGGAATGAATGGCCACTGCTCTAGCACACCATGACAAATGGCACCCATCGGGAGGAACTGTGGATTGAATTATCTAGCATGAATATAAAATAACAGAGTGTAAGGATTTTTTAAGATATAGAACTTCTCCTGAGTTTAAAGGCCGAATGGCAGTCTTAGAGGTTCCTCTGATGATTTCATGTATCACTTCAGTTTTTTCCTTTGTTCTCCAATGACAAAAAAAAAAGACCAATAGCTTAGGGTTCAATTGTGGGATCCTTGGTGCTTTCTGAGCTTGGTACTTTTCTTGCAAAGGTTGCATTGTCCACTGATAATATTTCTTAGCTTGGTAATGAAATGTCTGCAAGAAAATCACCAAGCTCAGAGGTCACCAAAGACACCCTCCCCGCCAAAACAGACATCAATTCAAAGGTTGGATCTGTCATAAAGCAATGTGATTGATTCTTTGATTAGTACTTGAATGATTGTTCCATAGAAATAGAGTGCCTTTGTATTGATTTTTGCAAAAATAGTGATAAACTAATTAAAGAATTTGATTACTTTCTTAATGATTTAATCTGTTCGTGAACTATTAGTTGACAAGAATTATATACTGCACGATTCTGAATTTTATAGTGTTATATTTAATAATTTTATATTGTTATAATTTTATACTGTTAAGCACTATAAAGAACTTTGAACTTCTTCCTTTTGTGATTCTCCTGTTTTAAACATTAATTGCAAAGTTAATCTCAATTTATGGTTATTGTAAATGACAATACAGGGCTATTTCTTAATGCATATTTATTTTTGTATGTTTTTTGTGTGTGTATCTCTCTCTGTGTATTTATTTATTTATCAAATATATATAGCCAACTGCAAAGAGCACTCTGGACAGAGCTCAACTTCCATAAACACCCTATACAAATAAAAAAGAGAAAGAAAGAACAAACACTCGTCTTAAACTCAATAAAACTAAGCTAAGTTATACAGGGTTCCACAACTTAAGAGTTGGGGGAACAACCAGGTTTTTGGCACTTTCCAAAATCTCCTAAGGGTGGAAAAGAAATTGCCAGAGTCCGGGCCTTGCCTTGCAGCTGGAAGGCTTTGTCCCAGTCTATGGCATCTTTGTGTTCTAGGAGGGTTCTGCAGGCATCTTCCTCCCGATAGAAAGCAGCATGCAGGTTGGCATAATAATCCCTGTTGTCCTTCAGCACCTGCAGGAAGTGGCAGGGGGAATAGAACAGATGGCAGAGACCATGTGGAGGAGCTGATGAGGTCAGGCTCTCTTGGAAGAGGGATATAGAAAAAGGAGGCAAGGAGAACTGCTATAGCACCCCCGAGGGCCTCCTGAATGGCTTTTGGGCCCCAGATACAGATGTGTCTTGTGTTTTTCCCTCCCCTTTTTCGCCAGGGGGCTGTGGGAAAACCCCATCAACTTTCTGCTGTAATTTCCTACCTCCTTCCGTGGTCGGGTAAGAACAGCTTTAAATTCTGGCCAAGAGTCCACCACGACTTCGTGTTGAGCTGGGTTTCCACGGTTGATGTGTATCACTGCCCCACAGACCTTAAATTAAAAAGAGGGTCAGGAAGACCTAGTGGAAATAAAATTCTACTTTTCCTCTCTAATTAATCAAAAGGTTTGTGTGTGTGTGTGTGTGTGTGTGTGTGTGTGTGTGTGTGTGTGTGTTTATCTGGGTGAAGAAGTGAGCCATCTATGATTGGCTGATTCAGAACCACCCAAGGTCTTTTGAGGGCCAAATGCTACAATGGGTGCAATGTAAGAATTTGCTTGGTCGGTGAAAGGCCAGATGGCTTTGGGATTTTCTGTAGCAGAAGAAATCAGCAAAAGGAGGTCTCACATTCTTTTGCTCCATTCTACTACTGTGTCACCCTTTTCAAATTTTACGCTTCTTTTTTAGAATAGTATGGGCCAAGATACCCCTGTGTTTTGAATTTCATTTGCAAATGTGGCTAAAGGAAAAGTAGACTTGAATATGAAAAGACTGCATGAATGGCATCAGATTTAATTACTCATTTAGAAATTCAACAGGTGCAGTTTTCTCCAAATTCTCAGTAAATGGGGAAACATCAGCTCTTATATTTACACCGAGAGAAGAGGAGCACTAAACAGGTAATTACCAGCACTGTTTCGGGGAGCCCCTTTCGCAACACACTCTCCAGCAGCTGCAGCTTGGAAGAGCAGGTCAGGATCAGCATGGCTGGCCAGGTCAAGAGTGCCCCCCGCAGGTCCCACAAAGGCGTCTTTTGGAGAGCAAACCTGAAGGGGGCAAAAGAGGTAGAATTTCATCAATTCTTTATGAATCACCTTCCCTGGCTGCCGGAGACCAAGTGGAGATGAAATGGTCTCTGTCAGTGATGCAAATTCTGAACTCTCAAAAAAAGTCTTCCTGATCAACCTTAGATCGAATGGATCCTGAGTCATAGTGTTGCAGGAAACTCTTTTTACCGATTCAGGAGACAAGACCACGAAGGTTGGAGAACACAGGTTTATTTGCGCAAAGGTTCAGAGCATTAGCATGGCAGATTCTGAACCCCGGGCTGCTCCCAGGGTTTGTCTTTTATACAGTTTGCAACCCTAGCTTCTCTGAGGCGTTACACTTTGTCACACTTATCTGGATACAGCAGTTCAAAACAGGTTACATCAAAAAGGAGAAATTATCTTGCTATACTTTCTATTTAGGGTATTATCTTACACCATCTGTTACTTAAGGTGCCCAATCCTTTACCAGATATTCTGTTACAAAATAAAGTAGTACATAGGTCATCGTTACATTTAGCAAGTTCCTTGTTCCTTCCTAAAGCTTGCAACATATATGCAACATAACTTCTAATAAAACTTAATGCATCCCTGAATACATTTATTAATATTTTAAGGTATTTTTCCATACTGCCTCATTCCCCCCTTTGAAACTTCACCTAAATCATATGATTACTGTGGAGTTTCATATATCAGGGTGTTGTCTTCCATTGTGCTTAGCTTTCTCATACTCCCATAAGGCCATAGCCTGGGCTGTGGCTCTCTTTTCCACAAAAATAGAGGTATCTTGGAGCCCACCACATTCTGTATGTTATGGATCCCCCCTTTGCGTACTTGAAGGGGCGTCTGGGTTCCTATATTCCCTATTCATTACCTCTGGGTAATTTACAGGGCAATTACTGGGCAATTGACTATCAAGTGCAGCTTGACACCAATCCCTAATGTCATCTTCATTAGGGGTTACTCCCTCATTCCCCCCTACTCCTGAGTCTCCGTCCTCTCCTACAAGGCCTACAATACATATAGCTACACAGATTCTGTTAAGTTGTTCTGTTGTGGGATCGCAGTTTCCAAGGTAAGTTCCTTTCGTCGCCTGTGCGTTGGGTGTTAGCCTCCGGAGTAACACTTGCAGGGGTTTTCTTCACTTCTCCTATTCATAGAGGGACAGCTCCCAGAGTGTCACCAGAAAGGGAGAGGTTCCCTCTTGTCCTTTGAAGAGTTAGTTTCAGTGGTTGAGCCGAGTTGCCTCTGACTTTCCACTGGGTAGGGGCAGCCACTTTAACTCGGGACCGATGGATCCATGATTTGATTTCAACAACCTGTTTGGTTGTAGCAGGCCCTGTAATATTGTCCTTCCTTTGTTGTGGAAAATAGGGTGGCTTCAGCTTCTTAATGGCCCATTGATAAAGGTGGGGCTGAAACTCTGCCTGAGTTTCTGCTTATTTTCTTTTAGGGGAATTTCCCTGCTCTTTTAATATTTTTTTGAGTTTCTTTTCCTTTTTCTAGGAGAGGAGTGAATCATATCTTCCAACAGTGGTAAGGCTGGTCAGTCAGGCTTGGGAAGGTCTGATCCACTCTGGTTGCTGTGATGACCTTTTTTGTGACTGGATCCAAACCCAATTCTCTGGCTCATCAGTATTGCAGTTAAGTGAACTTAAAATGTTTCCTCATAAACTTGGGCTTTTTCTTAAAAGCACAGAGAGGGAAAGAAAGGTTGAACTCTATTCTTCATCCTGTCTAGATGGCCAGACCAGACTGGGAGAAGTAATTTTCCTTCCTCTCAGTGGTTTCAACTCTTTTCTAACAATTTAAAATTCATATCTCTAGAGATCAGGCATTTAACAATTGCAGTTACCTTGTACACAAGGTACACAAAGACTTAGACATACACACTTGTCATGCTAGGTGCACATCAACAAATAATTTTTAACAGAAATCACATCAAATTAATCAATTCAAATTAACTGAGTCTTCCCATTTGGACATTTTTATTTTTATTACCTGATAAACCCCAGGTGGGAAGAACAATAAACAATTTTCTTCTCTATTCCTAGTTCTTTCAGAGTTCTCTGGCTCTTTTAAGAATGGTAAATTATCAGAATCTTTATAACACTGCAGTATTTATTTTATCTACTCTGGGGTCCTCCTACCACACATAACAGCATAAACTAACCATATCTTCTTTGGTCAGCCCCAATGTCTGAATCATCTTACTGTGTGGTGGGGCTTCCCATCTTCTAAATATTTTTCTCTAAAGGACTAGTCGGGACTTTTTACAGTTTGGGATTCTTCCTAATCATTTTAGTGAACTTCTCACTTTTACTCAAAGTTACATCCATTGTTCTATCTCCTCAAGCACTGGATTGTCTCTGCCCTAGGGATGTTCTGTCTAGCTCTTTCTAGCTTGGATCTCCCAGCCGATGCTGGCCTATTTTTAAAGATCCAAACTCTTCTCCATCTATTTTAGATCTCCCAGCAGGCGCTGGCCTATTTTTAAAGATCCAAAATGTATAGAGACTTTTGTTCACACATCATTTGCACCTTGCCAGGGCTCTCATGAGCAAGTTTGAACTCCACTTTTTCTTTTAAGGACCTTTATTTAGCCAAATTGGTTTTCCTGTGTCATCCCTACTAAAATCTTTCTTGGTCCTTGTTGGTATGCACTCAGGCCATCCAGCGTAGGTGCATATTATAACTAGCATTGCTCTAAATGGACCTGATCGTGACATATCTGTAAAGTCAATCATCAGGGAATCAAATGGATAATTTCCTCTAGGTTGATATCCTTGAGGCGGTTGGGGTCCAGATCTCGCATATCGCACAGACATTTGCGGCGATACTGTATACTTTGTTGATGTAGACTTCCCTGAGGAGGACATTGACCAATGCAGTCTTTCCCAGGTGTAGTTGCTTGTGGACCTGTTGCACTGCATCCCATGCCATGTGCCCCGGGACAAAAACGCGTTGGTCAGGAAGGATCCACCACCCATCTTCCTGCCTCGCTTCAAGTTCTATTGCTTGTTTCACTTCTTCTTGGGAGTACTTGGGTCTAATCTGTTCTTGGGGGACCCACAAGGTTAGGCAGGTTGCCTTTATGGTTAATGGCTTCTGCGCTGCCCATCGAGCTTCCTGGTCTGCCTTATTATTGCCTTGTTGGGTGTCGGAAATTCCCTTCTGATGCCCTTTACAGTGCATGATGGCTACTTTTCAGGGAGCCCAAACACTGTCCAACAGATGTAATATCTGAGGCCTATACTTAATGTCCTTTCCCCCTGCCATTATAAGGCCTCTCTCCTTATATAAGGCTCCATGTACCTGCACAGTCAGAAAGGCATATTTTGAATCTGTATCAATATTTACACATTTGCCTTTAGCGAGTTCCAGAGCTCGGGTCAATGCATGTAATTCTGCCAGCTGAGCACTGGTGCCTGGGGGGAGGGGCTCAGCTTCCCATACTTCTTCCAGAGTCACTACAGCATATCCAGCTTTCCGTATTCCATCTTGTACAAAACTAGTGCTGTCTGTGTACAATGTGAAGTCGGGGTGGGAGAGTGGAACATCAGTCACGTCTGGGCAGCTGGCATATGTTTCCTCAATAGTCTGAATACATATATCGTGTGTGGCTTGCAGGTCTGGTTCAGGCAACAATATGGCTGGATTTAATGTGGTTGATTATATTAACTTGATCATCGGGTTGTATGTGATCAGACTTTGGTATTTTAACATGCGCGGATTGGTCAGCCACAAAGAAAAATGTCCTTTTGTTTCTAAGACAGCTTTGAGGGCATGGGGTGTGTGAATATCCAATTCCTGGCCGAAAGTCAATTTACTAGCTTCCTGTGTTAACAATGCCATGCCCGCGAGGGCTTTTAGACAGGCAGGCCAGCCTCTTGCTACATTGTCCAGCTGCTTAGAGAGATAAGCAACAGGGTGATGCCATGTCCCCAGTTTCTGAGTAAGGACCCCCACTGCTACGTTCTGCTTCGTATCTACAAACAGCTGAAACGGCTTCTCTAAGTCAGGCAGTCCTAGACTGGGAGCTTGCATTAAAGCATTTTTTAGGGCTTTGAAACTTTTCTCTTCCTCTTTTTCCCCTTGCAGAGGTTCTTTATCACTTCCTCTCGTCGCCTCATAGAGAGGCTTAGCAGTTAGGCTGAAGTTAGGAATCCAGATACGACAGAAGCCCGTGGCCCCTAGAAATCCCCTCAAGTCTTTCCGGTTCGTCGGTGCAGGGAGCTGACAAATGGCCTTCTTTCACTCGTGACCCAGAGTTCTCTTCCCGTGTTCACCATCATATCCTAAATATCTCACTTTCGTTAAGACCAATTGTGCCTTTTGTCTGGATGCCTTGTAACCAAGCTGTTGTAGGAGATGGACCAATTCGTTAGTATTATGCCAACAATCGCCTTCCGTCTGGCCTGTGACTAATAAATCATCCACATACTGCAACATGACATCTGGGCAGGGGATTTCCAGGGCCATCAAATCTTTTCCCAGTGCAGCCCCAAAAAGAGTTGGGGAGTTCTTGAATCCTTGGGGTACCTGTGTCCAAGCATACTGTTGTTTTCTTCCTGTCACTGGATTTTCCCATTCAATTGCAAATAAGTGCTGACCCTTCTCATGTATCGGTATTACAAATTAAGGGTTCCGGTTTGCTTCCTGCCGACGAAAGACGGTCCCGTTTTTGGACCGCCAGCCCCGCTGCCTGTTAGAGCCGCTTCGATCCAGAGAAGCGGCTCGGAAGTTCCCAAATCCAAAGGATTTGTGGAAGAGAGTGGGCGAGAAGCAGGTTGAGCCCCTGTGAGCCCCCAGACAGCTGTTTCTGGGGAGGAAACAGGCGCGGCTCCCTTTCAGCTCGCCGAGACTCCGGACAGCGTGGGATGAGTCTGCCCAGCGCAGAGCAAGGCGGCAGGAGCAACCTCTCTATTTAAACAAAGTAAACTCAAATAACCAGGGGGAGATAACAACTTGAACCTCGAAACCTCGAAACCTCGAAAATGCAAGTATTACTACCCCTATGATTCAAAGTAGAAGCGTGAGCGAGAGAAAGTTGCTTGAAAATGGCGCCCGGAAAAGCTAGTCTACGTGGCAGAATGGCTTCTAAGCAGACCAAACAGGAAGGGAAGGCGGCAGGGGGGGGGATCTCCCACACGTAAACCTGAACAGCAGCCTCCCAGCCAGCAGAGCCAGAAAAAAGAGTTTGATTTTGAAAGTTTAAAGGATTTTATTACTCAGGCTCTGGATGAGAAATTTGAAAAATCACAACAGGAAATTAAGCAGGAAATTAAAGAAATTAAAGAGGTGGTGCAAGAGAAATATGATAAGGTGACTAAAAAATTAATGACAGTGGTGTCTGGATTGTCAGAAGCAATTATTAAAATGGATGCTAAGGTGGAAGAATTTAAATCAGAAATGAATGTTAAAATGAAGGAAACTGATTATAAAATTTTTGATGCTGATAATAAAATGCAGAGATTTGAAAATGAAATTACAATGATGCAGTTCAGGTCCATGGAATTCGCTATAAGGCTGAGAGGCATAAAAGAGAACGATAGACAAGACCTGAGACAGATTTGTGCTGATGCTCTAGCTGTGTTGTTAAAGATTAGCCCTGAAGAGATTTTTTACAAAATGGATAAAATTTACAGAGCGAATTCGTGGGTGGCCAGACAAAGACAATTGCCTAGAGATGTGGTGATATATTTCACAGACAGAAGAATGAGAAACGATATTTTGCAAAAGTCTTTTCTCTCTGCTGTGCAAGTGGAGGGAACTCAGATTGGAGTTTATAAAGAGCTACCACCTAAGATGTTAAAAGATAGAAAAGATTTTGGATTTTTAGTGAATGAATTAAAAAAACAACAAATCCCATTTCGGTGGGATGCTCCAACTGGCATAATCCTGAGGTATAATGGAGAAAGATATCGATTAAACACTGTTGAGAAGGCAGAACAATTTTATTCTAATGTTTTTAAAGAGAGTTCACCATCCCCACGTACATCTACTGTGTTGGAGATAAAGGAGAGTGATAAGGAGAAGCAACTTCAGCAAGAGATGGAAGAGCAGTTTAAGCAGGGGGAACCAGAGGCAGCAGAAATGCAGGGAGCTACAGGAGGTTTTCTGGATGAGCCCCTGCTAGACCTTCCTTCGAAAATTGTGATTGAACCACCTAAGACTACAAGAGAAGTGGCTTTGGACCTAGCCTGGATGTGTGAAGCTAAAGATCAGCGTGTAACTCGAGCAATTTCTAAGCAATTTAAAGAAAAGCAACAACAGGAAAGGCCCAAGCCACAACAATACAAGAAGGGAGTCAAGAGTAATATACAAGAATGTGAAGCCATGGGGGGAGCAAAGCTGAAGACTACCGATTCGGAAGATATTCGGCAATTCTGCTCGTCGCTTCAAAAAAGTCTACATGACGATTAAGTTTTTATCTTGGAATGTGAACGGACTAAATTCACCACAGAAAAGGAAGAAATTATTTACATACTTGAGACAATTTAATAATGCTATAATTTGTTTACAAGAAACTCATGTTAGAACACAAGATCAAAAATATTTGATAAACTCAAAATTAGGAACACATTTTATAGCCTCAAATTTGGAAAAAAAGAATGGCGTGGTTATTTATATAAATAAAAGACTGTCAGCTAAAATTATAGAAGCAGATGAAGGTGGTAGGTTTATAGCAATTGAACTGCATACAGTAAGTGGTTTAATTCTAGTGATCGGAATTTATGCTCCTAATCAACAACAGGATAATTTTTACAAAACTTTGTATTCTAAAATACTGCAATGGGACTATAGATCTATTTTAATCATGGGAGATTGGAATGGAGTAATTGACTCTAAAATAGATAAAAAGAGTTCGGCGAAGTCAAGGATTAGACTACCACAGACTTTTTTTGATATGAAAGAAGATTTGGAATTAAAAGATATCTGGAGAATACATAACCCCAAAGAATTGGACTTTACTTTTTTTTCAGATAGACACAGATCCTTTTCTAGGATTGATTTTATTTTACTATCAGCTGATTTACTTGTAAAAACAAAAAGAACAAAGATTTTTCCAAGGACTTTAACCGACCATAGCCCAGTATGGATAGAAATTGAGATGGGAAAGACTGAGAGAAGATCATGGAGATTAAATGAAAATTTGTTTAGATATAAAAATAAATATAACAGAACTTAAAAAGCAGATGAAAGAATTTTTTGAAATGAATTTGAATAAGGGTACCCCGATCGAAATTGTGTGGGATGCGAGTAAAGCGTATATGAGAGGGGTACTCATTCATATGAACTCTAAACACAAATTGAATCGACAAAAGAAAAGATCTGAAATGGAAGCAGAAATAAAGAATAAAGAACAGTTACTTATAAAAAACCCAACAGATGAAAGAATACGTGGAGCTATAAAACTTCTGAAAGATCAATTTCAAATGCTCATGGCGGAACAAACAGCAACAAATTTACAATTTGCGAAACACAACACATTTTGTAATGCTAACAAACCGGGCAGATGGTTGGCTTATACACTAAGGAAGAAGCAGAGTACACGGATTATTGATAGTATTGATATTGGAGGGAAGGAAATTTCTCAACAAAAATTAATTAAATAAGTTTTTGTAGATTATTACACTAAATTATATGCCAAAGATGACACACAGAATGGACTTATAGAAAAATATCTAGAAAATAAAAGAGTTACAAAAATTACCAATCAACAAAAGGAGAGAATGAATTATCCTATAACAGCCGAGGAGATTATTGCCGCAATTAAACAATTGAAAACAGCTAAAGCTCCTGGGACAGATGGTTTAACTGCGGTGTACTATAAAACTTTACAAGCAGAAATGATTGAGCATCTTAAAGATTTATTTTGTAGTAGGGGGGGTAAAATACCCCCATCATGGAAAACAGCTTATATTTCATTGATACCGAAAGAGCAAATAGGTCCTAAAAAACCTGAGAATTTTAGACCAATATCTCTTCTGAATAATGACTATAAAATATTTGCAAAAGTACTAGCCAACAGGCTGATGCCAGTAATTCAAAAGGTGATTCATGATGATCAAGCGGGATTTATCGAGGGTAGATACATGAAGGATAATGTAAGGCAAGTAATAGACTTATTGGAATATCTTGAGAGGAATAAACAGATACCTGCAGTGCTGGTCTTTTTGGATGCGGAAAAGGCCTTTGACAGAGTGGATTGGAATTTTCTATTAAAGACTTTAAAAAAGATGGACTTTGGGGATCAATTTATACAGGCAGTTTCAGCAATTTATCAAGAACAAAAGGCACAGATTATTATTAATGGAAGTTTGACAACAGATTTTAATATTGAAAAAGGAACAAGACAAGGTTGTCCGTTATCCCCATTGTTATTTATTTTAACATTAGAAGTCTTGTTGAATACAATACGGGACTCGAGTACCTTGAAAGGAATAGTGATAAGGCAAGAGGATTACAGAATAAGGGCATTTGCAGATGATCTGGTTGTTACCCTAACACAGCCGATGGAATCAATAATCCAGATGAAAGACATTATAAAAGATTATGGTACAGTATCAGGATTTAGATTGAACCAGAAAAAAACTAGGATATTGATGGAGTAGGGGGAGGCTTGGCTCAGAGGCTGGGTTAGGACTGAACGAGTGGCCCCAGTATCCACAAGGAAGGGGATAGGTTTGCCTCCTATTGTTAAACTGACCACAGGTTCCGGGAGGCGGGCTGAATCCGGTCGGTCTCAGTCCCATTCCTCCACTTCTGCCAGGCCTATGAGGGGGCTTTTGAAAGTCCTTCTCTTCGTCCTCTCCCTCCCTGGCTTCTCCCTAGGCCACCTCTGTAATTCTTCACAAACCTGCCTCTTCTTCCTTCTTGTCCTTCCTCCTTATCCTTTTCCGGGCACTCACCCTTCCAGTGCCCTTCTTTCTTACATATGGCGCACTGGTTATGTCCTAAACCCATTCCATACCCTTTACCTCTGCCACCTCCCCTTCCTCTTGGTACCCCCATCATAACGACGGCCAGCAATTCAGCTTTCTTCAGCATTTTCTGCTCCTGCTTCCTCTCCTCCACCTTGTCCCTATTTACAAAGGTTTTTCAAGCCACTTCCATCAGTTCACTCATAGGCTTTCCCATGGCTCCCTCCAGTCTTTGTAACTTTTTACGTATATCTGGGACACTTTGTGATATAAAGGTCATGGCAAGCATTTGAGCATTTTCAGGCGCTGTTGGATCAATAGGAGTATACATTTGGTATGCCTCCAGCAACCGAGTATAAAAAGCTTCCAGACTCTCAGTGGCTTCTTGCATCACCAGGGAAGGCTTAGACATGTTAACAGCTGGTTTTCCTGCTGCACGGACTGCCCGCATCACCAATGTTGATAGTCCTGAATTGCCCATAGTTGGCCATATGGACTCTACAAGGGATCCTTTGTAGGGAGGCATTCCTCGACATATGCTTCAAGAGTGTGACCTTGCGGTAGATCGGGCTTCACTATCTTTGATACTGCAATCCTAATCTATTCCCTTTTGGGGTGGCATGGTGCATGAGACTAGGAACCTACATTGTTCAATTTTGCACTTCTGGATCCAAAGTGGGGTCTTTGGAGTAAGCCTAGCCACACATCAATATAGGGTGCTTGGTCTGGGTGTCCTAATGTGGGGTGGAACACTAACTGGAGTACCTTTAAAGCTATAGAGGGGTCTAATGTTCCCTTACCAGACAGTCCATGTTAAAGTCTGGCCAGTCCACCTCACAGAAGACCCGCAACCTCTGCTTGCTCCACTTAATACCATAGTCCTCAGTCATATAGGCGGTATTAAAATGCTTCAACATACACTCTAATGGAGTGAGGGGCACACTTCCACCCCCTCCCATTATCCTCCCAGGGCACCAGACAAGACAAATGAGGGAAAGGGTATGAGAGGAAGGTAAGGGGTCCGTTCCTCTTGGGATGACATGAAGGACTTGGTTTCACACTTTCACGTCCGACCCAGGGAGCCGGATGAGCACGGTCTCCGATGGGAACTGCAAACGCCACTCACTTTCTACTGGCCCAGGATGCTGGACACTCACAGTCACCTGTGGGAATCGCAATAGCCTTTTACACCACACACTTTCAACACTCCTCCCACCTTTTTCCAAAGAGAGGGTGATCAATCCTCTCCTCCGTCCCTGTTTACAGGGAGGGATTATTCCACACCCAATACTTGCCTGCAGGCGTATCCTACGTCCTCCGGCCAGCTGGAGAATTTCCTGGTCTCCTTTCCCTTTACAGGTGGTTCTTGGAGGTGCCTTGCATCACTGGGAAGTCCCTTGGATCGAAGTGTCCGATGGTGCCTGGGATGTTTCCTCTAACTCAACAAGGCCCCCAGCAGAGGGGCAACCCTCCAGAGAGTCCCAAGACTTGTTGCCTCCTGGCTGGTTCACCAGAAAATGGTGCAGGAAACTCTTGTTACTGATTCAGGAGACAAGACCACGAAGGTTGGAGAACACAGGCTTATTTGCGCAAAGGTTCAGAGCATTAGCATGGCAGATTCTGAACCCCGGGCTGCTCCCAGGGTTTGTCTTTTATACAGTTTGCAACCCTAGCTTCTCTGAGGCGTTACACTTTGTCACACTTATCTGGATACAGCAGTTCAAAACAGGATACATCAAAAAGGAGAAATTATCTTGCTATACTTTCTATTTAGGGTATTATCTTACACCATCTGTTACTTTCGGTGCCCAATCCTATACCAGATATTCTGTTACAAAATAAAGTAGTACATAGGTCATTAAGCTCATCGTTACATTTAGCAAGTTCCTTGTTCCTTCCTAAAGCTTGCAACATAACTTCTAATAAAACTTAATGCATCCCTGAATACATTTATTAATATTTTAAGGTATTTTTCCATACTGCCTCAATAGAATTGTGTCAGCTGGAAAGGACTCTGCCCAATCTTCAATCAGAGTATGTGAGAGCCTTGGAGATATTTATAGCTTAGCTCCCTTAATCATTCCTCATAGGAAATGGTTTCAGAGCCCTCCCCAGCCTAGGAGCTCTCTTTTGAACCTGATTCTCCCTCCTCCTTTTCAAAAGCAAGGCCCAGAATCTGTCATGGAACTTCAGTGAAGAATATAATGAGACAATTTCCCTCCTCTGGATTGGGCACATTGGTCCCTTTTTAGGCAGCCCAATCCTGTATTGGCTTTTTTTTTTTTTTTGGAGAGTGCTGCATCTCAATCTTTGCTCAAATCTAGCAAGTTTTCTCTTTGGACTCCTAGATGCTTCTCACCAGCTCTGCTGTCATGCTAGGCTTCCATAATCCTCTCCCAATTTATTTCATTTTTTCCTGCCAGAGATAGGACCTTACATTTGTCACTGATGGTAACCATCTTGTTAGATTTGGCAAGGTTAGATGAGAAAGAGTGAGGATGGGATGAGATGAGATGGGATGGAATGAAAGGGAGGGAGGGAGGGGGGAGTGGAGAGGGAGAGAAAGAGACGGACAGACAGGATATTAAGGAAATACAAATTAATATGAGGTAAGAAAAAAAGAAGGAAAAAAAGAAAGGGAAAATGCAAGAAAGGGAAAAATAAAAGAAAGTAGTAAAGAAAAAAGACACAAACAAGTAGCTTCCAATTAATGCCGTTTCTCTAATTAATGTGGTCAATTTGGCTATCTCAGAAATTCCATCAGCTTCACCATCCATTCCTCCATTGTGGATAAAGTTGAAACTTTTCACCTTTGTGCAAATAATAGTCTTAATGCAGTCATATGTAAAAACAAAGCTCCATAATTTTTTTGGTAGCTCCATTTCCATCAATTTCAAAAGAAAAGCCTCTGGTTTCAATTGTAGATGAATTTTTAAAATCTTCTGTATTATTATATGTAATTGAGTCCATTTTTTTTTTTTTGGCTTTTTTACATGATAAATGTCTCTTGTTGTTTACATTTCCAGTGTATGTTTAGCCAATTTTTCTAGTGACATATACCAAAAAATATAAAATGATACATCATTAAGACTATATAAATCATAAATTTCAATACTTTCAACCCATATTCTCCCAGTGATCCATATGTATATTATAACCAACATTTTTAACCCATTTTATTGTACATTCATTCACTTATTTTTCTTCTGTTTCCTACATTAAAAGTTCATACATTTTATCAATAACTTGACTGGCATCATTTGTACATTTTTCCTTTGCCATTCAAATTTAAGTATGTCTTTCTGCCATTATTTAATTGGTACATCAGATGTCAGAAGTGATATTTTCTGAAATAAAAAATAACATTCCAAGCAAGACGTGCTGAAATCTGAACCAGCAATCTCTTCATTAGGGGTGTGTGCCTATTTTGCAAAAACTGTGAGAAAGCTCCCATCAACTTTGGCTGTGTTTAGGTGAGAAAAGGAAAGTACCCTTTCGTGAACAAAGGAGGAAAGGGAAGACGTTGGAATCAGAGCTTTTGAACAGAAGTGTGCTTGTCTTTTGCTGATCTGCATGTTGTACTGCAGCCTTGGTCTGATGTATCTTTTTTTTTCTATGTTGAAAGTATATAGAGAATAGGTTAGATGACCTTGACAGATATCAGATATTTGGGAGACTGGAATTTCTATGCACAAACAAAGCATGTTTGTCGGTTTTTTGTCATTTTGTATGTGTTGCATTTTTCCCTTTTCCCTTCAAAGTTAGTCGGGCATAAAATCTAAGAGCTTTTGTTGAACTATTGGCTGATCTAAGGACTTGTCTAGGTATCTGCAGGCACTGCTACCTTCATCTAAGAGACAAGTGGTTGTGTGTGTGTGTTTGGGGGGGGGAAATAGTGCTAACACATACATTTGTCCTACCAGCCACTTTTGGAAGAATTTGGGAATGAATAAATATTAGAATTATGTGTAAGTGAAATGAATAATTAAATTAGAATTTGATGTTGCTTCCCTGCAATAATAATCAATGTTTACTCACCACTAATTCAACTTTTTTAAAAACACTCAGAAAGGCAGGCGAAACTTTTCAGTTTAAATGCCCATGTTCAAATAATGATTTTTTAAAAAAACAAATGCAGTAGATTCACAAAATGAGATCATAGCGATTCTAGGAAGAGTATTTTTTTTTTTTTTACTAAAGTGACTTGAAAAAATATTTCAATGGTCATTTTTCAATAAAGCAAAATTGTTATACCATTTTTGGGTTTTTTTGCCTTCATAATATTTTGTATCTGATCTCCCAGAATTCAAGAATTCCTTTAGGTTTATTCAACCTGAGTAACGTTTAAAATGATGGGCAAATTTATGCAAAATTCCAAACAATTGGTTGAATTTGATTCAACTTACTTTCACCAGCTTGTAGATACCGTAATTGCATCCTGCACCATGAGATGAGGCATGATAATAAAATCTTTACAGTATTTAACATGACACAATGTCCTAGTAGAATTGTAGATTTCGGTCAACACTGATAGTTGTGTTTTCAGAAGACGGTAGGAATACTAATTGCTTTAGAATTAAATTTTCCAACCTTTCCACCTTTGCAGACTGGCCAGGTGGGGGGGGGAGGGAAGAAGGGATGATTCTGTGAAAGCAGTGGGCAAGTGTGTGTGGAGGGGTGCAGTTCCATTTGAGTGAGCGGCACTGAAGGTATGCCTGCCACTCGCACAAATGGGGGGCGCACACATGCATTCACCTGCTGCACGCAAAAATGGAAATGTATGTGCACTTGGCCACCATTTCAATGGCCCAGTTCCAAAGAGTTCAAGGCCCTGTAGTGGGCCATGGCTCAGGAGTTGAGGACCCCTGCTTTAGAAAGTCACTGGCTTATTTTATTTTCTGTCTTTGAAACAGGCAGAAGTGAAGATGTATTGTAGAATGGGAAGCACAAAACAATGGTGGGTTGGAGGAGTTCTCTCACCTATAAAAGAGATTCATGTCCAAGGTGCTGGATCCTGATATGGTGTAAAATGTATGCTAAGACGAAGCTGTGGAAAAAGTATCGTTTAAAGAGTGATGCCAAATATATTACACACAGTTTTGGGTGACATGTATTCACAAACACTTGACTACTATTCTTGAATTCACACCATTCTTGTGTAGACACCACATGAGAATGTGGTGAGCTCTTGCAAGGCCTCCAAAAATAGAATGAGAACAGAGTGCACTTTCGTATTATTTTCTGAGGTGGAAGAAGCCATGGAGTGAATTCTCTGAAGTCTCTTCAAGAATGAAGGCCTTGTATAACCCAGAGCAGTCACAGGCCAGCTGCAGGGGCCCGTCAACAGAAAGATAAACGGCTTTTTTTATTTATTTATTTATATGCCGCCCTTCTCCGGAGACTCAGGGCGGCTTACAATGCGTTAAGCAATAGCCTTCATACTTTTGTATATTTATACAAAGTCAGCTTATTGCCCCCACAATCCGGGTCCTCATTTTACCTACCTTAGAAATGATGGAAGGCTGAGTCAACCTTGAGCCTGGGGAGATTTGAACTTGCAGTAATTGCAGGCAGCTGATGTTAATAACAGTGCTTTAGTCTGCTGCGCCACCAGGGCTCTTTGGCATTGCCATTGAAAATGGTCGCCTCGCACCATTCCCTGAAGCATGCAAGCCTTAGGGAATGGGTAAGATTGCCCCAGTGGGCAATCGTATCCATTCCCTAAGGCTTGCACACTTCGGGGAATGGTGCGAGGCGACCATTTTCAATGGCAGCAGCTGTGCTCGGGTTGAGGTTGAGGCTCAGGCCTCTAATCTCTGGCTAGCATCGACACTGCCAGTGAGTTCTGCTTCAGAGTAGTCTGGATGGAGGATGGAATAGAGAATTCCTCCTCTTTTGTTCATGGGGAAATGACACACCAACAACCTCAAGTTAGGCCAGACGTGGCCCACGGGCCAGATGCATCATGTGCCGGCCACACCCACCCCTGGGTTAGCAAAGGGGGAAAATGTCCACATATGTCATGTGAAGACAACGTGACGACATGATTTTGACACCCCTGAGTTAGGCACTTTCTAAATGTTTGACATACTCAGATCAAAAGGTTCACCATCACTGTTTCCAAGAGTTCCATTTTAGAATGCTCATTTATTGAGAACTATTCTTGGTCCTTGTGAGTCTTTTCAGACTTAATCTTGAATATATCCAAAGAGACAGTCCCTTAAATCTAAGGTTCAAATTTATTCCCAACCACTCAGTCTAATGAAGCCAGTAGTGGTGCCACTGATTCTAGGAGGAAAAATCCAGTAGGCTATTTCAGGTGATTTGGAGTGAACAAAAACACGTAGTTTGTCAAAGACAAGAGATGAAAGCCCTGACTAATTAAAAGTTTCTTGGAGTTCTGGTTCTCTGGCAGAACTGACCCATATAAGGCAAAATCTTTAGCCTGCAACTTCCGGCCTAGTGCCTGAAATACTGTTTTCATATAACCCTTTTTCTGGTATTTGGGAAGGGTATAGGCATGTGTCATACACCCAATGGCATCACTTAGGCACCAGGCAACCGGCTGGTTTTCCTCATCTAAGATACAAGCATTTGGGAAGTCCTCAATCAGGCTCCTGAGGTAGCGCAGGCTCCGATCATTGCTTGCAAAAGCCCAGGTGTCATTGACCAGAGCTGCATCAGATGGGCTGAGTGTCCCCAGGTGGAGGGGATCACTTCTGAGCCTGAAAGGAAAGAGAAGGCAATAGTGAAGGTCGGTGGAACAAAAAGAGAACATCCCACCATACTGGGGGAAAAAATATTTGCTCATACCCAGCAAAACAAAAAGTCTAACTAGATATTTCAAGAGAAACCATAGTCTCAGAATTATCCAGTATTTGAAATACACACGTCTCAGTTGTTCTGAAATATCAATAAACTTAACATTCTCTTGAAAGGGCAGCAATCTAGTTGGGATCCTTTTGTTGTTGTTGTTGTTGTTTAAATCATAGTATCTTTTACGTAATTGCTTTTGGAGAAACCAATGGAGCCGTTGCATTCAGTGAATTCTTCCAAGCCTAATCCTGGCTCCCTATTAAACATTGTCATTCCACATCTTCCAAGTTGGCAGAGAATGAGAAATTCTCCACTATAACCACCGGGGCTGTATATGTAAACCTGTTTTTAACATTTTAACTGGTTTTATTCTTTTTATTGTTTTAAAATGGTTTTTAAAAACATTTTTAATGGTATTATATTTTATAAACGGCAAGCCACTCGGAATCAATGACTGAGATGGGCTGACATAGAAATTGAATAAATTAAAAAAATGAATAAAATTAAAAATACTCCTAGTTTTCTACAGAGGATATGATTGGTTATAAAACTGCCAGAAATCCTTAGTTTCATTATTGAATTCAATATAAATTGCATGGAATCAAATCCTCTTAATAAACAGTTAATCCCCCCAAAAACAGTTCCCTCAGAAAGAGAGTACAATCACTCACTGGTTTTGACATAATATTGCTGCATTTGGGTGCAGCACTGCCTGGTAGAAATAGGGCTCCATGTGGACACTTTTAGCTTCTGCCATGACTTTCACAGCCTGATAGAGCCCATCCTGGAGACCTGCATAGAAAGGAAATATCACAGGAAACCAATCTGAAGTTCAGAGTGAAACCTTATCTTCTCTCTGCTCCTAATTCTCTGCAACTGGGTGGCACAGATACATTTCCCAGCCACATGTGGGATCACAGGTGGTGATGTGTAGAATGGAGAGTGGCATAAGCTTATAGATTTCTCCTCTTTGGCTAGATTTGAGGGAAAAAGCAGGTTTTTGGCATTTTCCAAAATCTCCTAAGGGTGGAAAAGAAATTGCCAGAGCCCAGGCCTTGCCTTGCAGCTGGAAGGCTTTGTCCCAGTCTACTGCATCTTTGTTTTCCAGGAGGGTTCTGCAGGCATCTTCCTCCCGATAGAAAGCAGCATGCAGGTTGGCATAATAATCCCTGTTGTCCTTCACCACCTACAGGAAGTGGTACAAAGACACTCAGAGCAGCAGAAATAGAGCACATGGCAGAGACCAGGTGGAGGAGTTCGTGAGTTGGTGAGGTCAGGCTAATTTGGAAGAGGGATATAAAAAAACAAGGCAAAGTGCTACAGCACCCCTGAATGTATTTTTTGTGCCCTAGATATCTATGTTTCATGTGGGGTTTTTTTTTTTTTTGTTTTTTTTTTGCAAGGGAGCTGTGAGAAAACCCCATTCTGCTGTAATTTCCTACCTCCTTCCGTGGTCGGGTAAGAACAGCTTTAAATTCTGGCCAAGAGTCCACCACGACTTCATGTTGAGCTGGGTTTCCACGGTTGATGTGCATCACTGCCCCACAGACCTTAAATTAAAAAGAGGGTCAGGAAGACCTACTGCAGGAGAGAGTCTGCTTTTCCTCTCATGTAATTCTTCAAAAGGTTGTTGGCAGGGGGGTGATGGATCTGGGTGCAGAAGTGAGTCATCTCTGATTGGCTGATTCAGAACCACCCAAGGTCTTTTGAGGGCCAAATGCTACAATGGGTGTGATGTAGGAATTTGCTCTGTCGGGTGAAAGCCATCTCTGATTGGCTGATTCAGTCTGTGGAGAGCCAAATGCTATGATGAGTGAGTTGTAGGAAATCTGTAGAAGAAGAAATCAGCAAAGATAAGTTCTCTTGTTTGCAGTATTTCAGGTACACCTATATTTTGGACTTTTCACTTTGCATTTGCAGATATGGCTAAAGGAAAAGTAGACTTGAATGTGAAATGACTGCATGGCAGGCACCAGATATTATTATGCATTTAGAAATTTAACAGATGCAGTTTTCTCCAAATTCTCAGTAAATGGAGAAACATCAGCTCTTATATTTACACCGAGAGAAGAGGAGCACTAAACAGGTAATTACCAGCACTGTTTCGGGGAGCCCCTTTCGCAACACACTCTCCAGCAGCTGCAGCTTGGAAGAGCAGGTCAGGATCAGCATGGCTGGCCAGGTCAAGAGTGCTCCCCGCAGGTCCCACGAAGGCGTCTTTTGGCGAGCAAACCTGAAGGGGGCAAAAGAGGTAGAATTTCATCAATTCTTTATGAATCACCTTCCCTGGCTGCCGGAGACCAAGTGGAGATGAAATGGTCTCTGTCAGTGATGCAGATTCTCAGAAAAAGTCTTTCTGATCAACTATGGATTGAATGGATCCTAAGTCACAGAATTATATAACGTATGAACTGGAGAGGATGCTGTCCTAGCTTTGATCAAAAAAAGATCATACTGTATGTGAAAGCCTTGCAATATTTATAGCTTAGTTCCTTTAATCATTCCTCATAGGTAATGTTTTCTAGACTTCTCACCAGCCTAAGAATTGTCCTTTGAACTGTCTCCCATTTCTCTCTTCTCCTTTCAAAAAACATTGATCAGAATCTCAAGTGCAGCCTTGTGACTGCAGAATATATGGGATGATTTCCTTCTCTGGGTTGGGCACCTTGGTTCCTTTTTTAGGCAGCTTAATCTTCTATTGTCTTTTCTGGATGTTGCATCTCAGTGTTTGCTTGTGTCCAGCCAGTTGTCTGTTTGGTACCCTAGATCCTTCTCACGAGCTCTGCTGTCATGCCAGGCTTCGTCAATCCTCGGCCTATGTATTTCATTTTTTCCTTCAGAGATACCGTAGGACAGTGAGGGCGGACCTTTTAGAGACCGAGTGCCCAAACCTCAACCCCAAACCCACTTATTTATCGCAAAGTGCCAACACGGCAATTTAACCTGAATACTGAGGTTTTACTACCTAAAATAATGATAAACAAGGCAGAGTTCAGCTTCAGCTCATTGTTCTAAGAAAAATGTGATAAATGGACTTTTATGCCGTTTTGTTTTTTTTCTGCTTTTGAAATAATTTATTGTTTAGCAACAATAAAAAAGAAAAAAAATTGTAATATCATTTCTTTCCCTCTCTCTTTTCCCCCTTTCCCTCTTTCCCACCCTCTCTTTATCTGTTTCTCTTTCTCTTTCCCTCCCTCTCTTTCTCTTTTCCTCCCTCTTTATGTTTCTCTCCCTCTCTCTTTCCCTCCCTCTCCCTCCCTCCCTCCCTCTCTCTCTTTCCCTGGAGAAACCCAATGGAGCTGGGCTGGGGTGACGGCATGCATGCCCACAGAGAGGACTCTGCGTGCCACCTCTGGCACACATGGCATAGGTTCGCCACCAGGGCTGTAGGACGTTACATTTGTCACTGATGAATAACAATCCTCTTAGATTTGACAGGGTTTCAGTTTTTTACTATGTAATATTGAATCATGATGTTTGTCCTATGATTAACTATTGAACCACCTCCTTGTTCATGTCCTAAAAAAATATCTGACCAACATCTCCCCCTTGCACCCTCTCGATTGTTGATCAATTTGTTAACTAGGGCTGGCTCTGTGAATCCACTTGAAATTTCCTTCAAAGTTAATGCAGATCTTGGGCTGTGATTGCTGTAGCGGTTGCAGATCAAAAATAAAGGAGTTACTCTGGCACTCCTTGTTTTTGACAAATCTATGGTGGTTCTGTAAATTTCCTGACTCCTCTGTCTTTTGCTCCTTCAACACTAATTTTGCTGTTTAGCATCTTCCAAGTTTTCTGGTTTGCAGTTATGGGTTTTCTTTGGCCAGCCCCTTTCAACCCTGAGATAATTCACCTGCACTTAGAGACTTAGTTTCAGGTAGCATTTGTGGATCACATTATAGTTTTATCAGCCCTGAACTATATTACCCATGTTTCTTCAATCAGGTTAGGAAGAGCATTATTCTTCTAGCTGAGAAGGCAGGTCAATACTTCTCCTTTCTCCCTCTCCCCTTTCCACCACGATTCTTCCATTTTCTATAGGCAACACCCACAAACTTGCCTTGACTCTGCCTTTTTAATATCAGTGCACCAAATAATACTCTTTCATTGCAGGTGGCATTTCTTCATCAGACTCATCTTATTCTGATTGTAGTTTTCTGATTCTACTCATAGAGATGCAATCTACCACGTTCTACTCACTGTTCTGTTTCTTTTTTTCTGGGTATCTCCTTTTCACTTCTCACTCTATGGGCACACAGTTCAGCCATATTGATATTGAATGCTTTCCATTTTTAAGGTTTGTGGCTTTCCTTCCAGATTTTGTTTTTCATACCCAAGGCAATCTCTTTGGAGCTTGTTTATTCTTTAGAATTTCAATTCATGGTATGCTGTCCATTTTTAAAAGACTCCATTAACATTTATTTTCCTAAGCTCTAACATTGGTTCCTGGTCACTTATAAGGCAATTTGATTACATTATCTATATGTTTTCATGTATTTTGTACCAGTACTAAAGAATTGGTGCAACAGTAGCTAAGAAGGTTTTGTCTTATCAATATATGAATTTTCTGAAGGAAAGTCTGCAATGAAACTTCAATGAAACCTGTAATGCGTACTTGCAAAAGGACACATCTGGCTGAGAGGAGGAAGAAGAGGGGGGCAGAGGAGAAGGCAGACTTGAATTATGAAGGGATTCGGAGGGCACATGACACCATCCTTGCTTCGTTATTCAGTCAATCAACCTTTTATTCCTGAAAAATGAACCATTAACAGGACGGTACCTTTGTCCTCTGTGCTGGAGGCCCAGAAAAAAATAGGCATAATTGAGCTAGCAAAGAGTTTTGCCTTGATTCAATCTGGTTATAAACCAAAGAAAAATAGAGCTCAAACACTGTAGCTTATTTTTCGATGACTGACATTCATCACCCATCTTTTCAATTTAGCTTCTACAGGTAGTCCTCAATTTACGACCACAATTGAGCCCAAAATTTATGTTGCTAAGTAAGACGTTTGTTAAGCGAGTTTTGTCCTATTTTACCACCTTTTTTGCCACAGTTGTTAAGCAAATCACTGCAGTTACTAAGTTAGTAACATGGTTGTTAAGTGAATCTGGCTTCCCCATTGGCTTTGCTTGGGAGAAGGTCGCAAAAGGTGATCACATAATCCTGGCACACTGCAACTGTCATAAATATGAGTCAGTTGCCAAGCATCTTAATTTTAATCCATGACCGTGGGATGCTGCAACAGTTGTAAGTGTGAAAAACAGTCATAAGTCACTTTTTTCTGTGCCATTGTAACTTTGAACAGTCACTAAATGAACTGTGGTAAGTCAAGGACTAATTGTATTCGGTTTTTTTACTATGTTTTTCACAAGTGAGAGTGGCTGTGACTGATTAGTAATTCAGAAAGACGGAAAGGTATTTTGAATAGCAATGTTTAATCATATCTGCTAATGAATTTGGCCCCAATCACTTCTTAGAATATGAGGCATCCAAGATCCATTCCTTGATTCTCAGATACTCTTTTTATACAGAATATATTATGTTTAGATTATAGGTGATTTGACCATTCCTTTCACCATATTTTGGGGATGAGGTAAACCTCTTGGACCAGGTTTCAAGGTAAAAAAAAAAACACCTTTATTTAGAACAAATGTGATTGAGCGGATCATTCCTTGTGATGTCAATTTTTCAACTAGAGTAGGGTGACTTAAGCATAGTCCCTCAATGCATGTACATTGCCTGGTATAGCAGGGGATTTCGGTCTAGGGTTACAAAATTTAGTATTTTCTCCATTCATAGTGTAACAAAGAAATGTTATATTTGTTGAATTTGTAAACTGCAGAGGAAGCAATTCAAAAGCAACAACTCTTGTCATCATTCTGGCCATTGTCTAGCCATTGCAGGCCGAAGGCCTCTTCTGCATATTTCCAACCAATACGGTCTTGAGCTTTCCTTTATCAGTTGGTTAAATCAAGGAAAATAGCTTCTTTCCTCATTCTGTTCTGCTAACTGTGAAAGCACAAGTAGCTCAGCTCAGATAATTTCTGATACCCTCCTTTTTCCAACGCCCTCTGCATATTGTTATTGTTTAGCACAACAAAGCCATATAAAGGATATCCAGCTTTATAGGCCTGCATACAAAGTGCCTTAGCTGTTATAGCTAAATATCCCTTCCCACGGAATGATGGAAGGGTATACCCATGTGCTTGTGCGCCAAAAAGATCCATCAACGCCCAGCTGATAAGGTGTCCCTCCTGGTTCAGGATGCCACTACTAGGGAAATGCTGTATAATTTTGGCCAGATACCTGCGGCTTTGTTCATTGCGCCCGTAGGGCCAGGTTTCATTCAGTAGATCAACGTTGGAACTATTCAAGGAGGAAAGTCTGAAGCCGGGCTCTAGCCTGGAAAAGATGAAAGGCAAAAAGAATAAAATCAAAGAGATGAGAACAGAAAATTAAACGGTTAGTTTATCTATTTAGTCTATTTAAGGTTCTGGGAATTGAAGTCCACAAGTCATAAAGTGGCCATTATTTCCCATCTCTGATTTAATCCAACACTGGCCAGCCAGACAAGTGTGAGCTGTTTCCAGAAAGGGCAGCTGCTTATCCAAGGCATGATTTATGATCATTTTGTTTCTGTAAAAGTGCAGAAATGAGGAATCATGAATTGATTCCATTTTTCTTCATCAAAGTACAGAATTCTATTTTTTTTTTTTGTTACCATGTTGCTTTTTTTAAAAAAAATGCTATCCATGATGATGGGCACACATTTCCAGTGTCTCATGTATTATAAAGCGATAAAGAATAAAATGCAAATATTCCATTTTTATGAGATGGGAGTTTCAGATAGTCTTTCCTTCCCAGGCCAGACTAACTGAGCTTTGGACAGGCAAAAAATAAATAAATAAAAATGAAATGAAATGAGGAGATGTGATCCCGTATCATGGTCTTTGCTAATGGATAATCTTTCACTTTGTGAAATTTGCAATCAGTCTACAAAACCTACTGATGTTGAATTACAATGCTTGAAACTGCTAATCAGATTTGTTTTAGCATTACTGTATTCCACATCCCATTTTCTCTAATATCCTGCCTTTGGAAAGGCAAACATTCAGGAAAACCTCAAAGCTTACACTTTTAACAATTAATCATTTTTTCCAAGGACCATCATGCCTATTACTGTTTTCCCCCCATCTTTTCTAGGCATGCTTTCTGTTACACCTCTCCTCTTGTGTGACTCTGTCTCTCTGTCCCTGGAGGAATCAATGTATCCTATAGCAATACTGTTGTTTTTGGCACCCGACTGACCCATAAGCAATGTGAATGCAGATTTCAAAGACAGCAGCCATTACTGTGGGAGCCTGATTGTAACAAAATCTTCAGAATGCCTTAAGAGTTCTGCCTCAGGCCTCAACAGTTGAACAGTGGTGATGGCCAACAGGATAGTCACTCACCTACCAGTATGCCATTTATTTGGATCAGAAAGCACATAGAGGGAGTGAGGAGTTACAGTTAAGTTTGTTTGTTTAGCAGCTGCTGCATCCTGGGTAGCTTCAGGTATCCCTTCTTGAGTCCCTGGAAAAAATAATAACATAAACATTCATTTACCAAGAAAAGGCTATATGCACAAGTTGGAAGTACAAAAAGGCAAGGCATCTGAGATGTACATGACCCCCGGACACTGCAACTGTCATAAATATGAGTCAGTTGCCAAGCATTTGAATTTTGATCCCGTGACCACAGGGATTCAGCAACGCTTGTAAGTGTGAAAAGTGCACTTAGATTTTCACATATGGCTTCTCCATTTTGGCTTTCTTTTTGTAAAGTAAATGGTGGCATGTTTTAATATCTTACGTGTTGTTGTTCATCTCAGGTTGTACTTACCTACTTTTAAGAACTGCTAAGGACCAGATTATTTTTACTATGCTCTGATATGTAAAAACACACGACTCTAAGAGGGTGTACTTTCTTTTTTCACATGACTTTTGTCTGGATCAATCCAAATTACCATTCCTGCAGTTTAATCTAGATATGGGTCATGTTTAATTTGATAGTCATACAACCTGCTGAGATGGATTCAGTTCACACTGGGAGAGGAATAGGCAAAGAATTAAAATGACATACAGAAAATATTGCCAGAAGCTGACAACATCACTGTACAGTTAGAGGTTGGAATAATGTGAGAAGGGAGCATACAATTATTATCTTCCCCGGCTTCAGTGGTAATTACTCAAGAACGTTTGAGCCATTTTCATTCTGATGTCACTGCCTATATACTGTAATAGAAAAACCTATCTGACAATACAATGCCTTTTCTTCACTCCTTCAAAAAAGACCATTACCAAAGAGATGGAAGGTGTGGTCCCAGTTCACAGCATCTGTATCCTTTACAAGCCTCCGATACGCATCCAGATCCTGATAAAATGCTGCATACACATTGGTATACATGTCTGAGGGATCTGTGACAATCTAGAAGAAAGGCATGGAGCTCATATATAATCTCCTGATTCACCTCCTCCTCATATATCTCACATCAACCATTTGCCAAGCATTTTTTTTTTCTAATGTGGAGATGAAATTATAGAAATAATCATCATGCACTCATCAGCGCAATGCCTTCCTTTTTTGGAAAGGCCAAAGGTGGCCTCTTCCCAAAAAGCAGCAGTACCTTAGATTAGCAATTGTTAGCATATGGTATAAGTCTAACAAGTTGTCCAGGCAATATATTCTGTAACTTTAAATGTAATGCTGAGTAATTGTACTGCTGAGTCATTGTAATAACTAATGACTGCTGACTGAATGCTGACTGCAATTATCATAATTGTACTGTTGAGTCATTGCACTTATCTTAAGTGGATAATTACTAGTGTAAACTGTATATAAGAAGGAAGCCGAGCTATAGTCATTGTTGGACCTGCTCTCATCATTGCTTGACTTGCTGCTTGACTGGAACTGTTGATTGGAACTGTTACTATCGTGTATGAAGGAGTTCTCATCGTGGATGGATCTGCTACCATCATGATTTGTTACCAGCGTTGAATTGCTGTTTATTACCAACTGCTGTAAGTAAGAAGTTATCTGTAACTTCGGACTGATTTGAATGGCTAAAGACTTGGATTGATTAAAAGACTCTACAACTGTTTTTCACTACAAAGTAAAAGCTTTGTTAAACCAGTTTGTATGTATTGTATTCATTGCTCTCAGTACCGTTTCTCTGTGCACTTACTCTGCTGGTTGGTAACACAACAATATCCTTAACAGCAATACCTTAGATTGTCCCTCAGTTTGGCTAAGAACTCCTAGATATTCCTCCCTTCCTTCTTCTCTCCCTCCCTCTCTCAGAATCACCAAGGCTGTTTATTACCTCTTTGCATGGTCTGGTAAGGACAACTTTGAACTCTGGCCATGAATCCACAATAACCTCGTGACCAACTGGGTTCCCCCGATTTATGTTCATGACTGCTCCATGCACCTGTCAAGAGTCAAGTGTTAGTGCAGTTACAGGTATCAGCCTGAGATCAATGTGTGGAGAAAAGGAGAGTGGCATTAATTTAGATTTGCTGCGATAACTTTTACCTAATGTTCTATCACTCCCCCTTCCCCATGTGTTGAAGATGTTCCAGAATTACTTCTTTCTACTGCTGAATAAGATGAAAAAATTTCATCTGTTATGCAGAAAATTGCAGATCTGCCCTTCAACTTTCCATTCACCATGGATCTATTCCCATTAGATGCATCTGGCTGTATGTACTTTTATATCTTTATGATTCTACAATACGTGTTATGTTACATGAATCATATTTTAGATATAGATACAATTTTCAAGGAATTGTTTCTTGCTATTTTTGGTAAATGTAAGCAAAAAAGGTAATACTTTATTTATCCTGAGTACCAAATGTTACATTCTAGAAAATGAAGTAATTGTCAAGATTCTACCTCAATGTTCTAGTAAATGTTTCAGAATTACCACAATTGTCTGAGGGAGACTCTTCCTCAGAATTCCCTCCAATAAGCGCAGTTTGTAAGGACAGGAGAGGACCAGCATAGTTTTGGAGCTTGAAGCTGATGGGTAGAACAAAGACATAAAAATACCTGAATGAGAGTTCACTTCTCCATACCTTCCTGTCACTCCCAAACTGGATAGATGCCCTCTATCTCATAAAAACAACAAATTTATTCAAGATCCCTACCAAGGGAAAGCACAAACCAATGCAGCTTCTCTGCTTCCCACTGTAACATTCTTTCCCTTTCAGGTCACATTTGAACATAACCCAGGATTTTCCCTTAGGAATCACCAATATTCTGTCGTAGTGTCTCTTACTCACCTTCAGCAAGCCAGTTCTTTGTCAGGGCAACTCCACAATTTCTCCTCCCTTCTTATGTCAGTCTTCTGTCCAGTCCAGTTTCTTTAATACTTGCTTTCCTATCAGTTTTATACTACAGCAGATTAACTATTAACAGATACTGTGTGGATGTAGAGATTCCTTGATGAAGAGGGTGTTAAAGGGTTTTTGGTAATAATTGGCCAAGTCCCTGAACCCCAGGACAGGTTTCTTCATAAATGGGAAATTATGGTATTGAAAGAACAGAAGCTTCTCTCAGGTTACAAGTTCAGGTTGCACGAACAGACTAGGCTAGCAGATTTGCTCAAGCTGGAACAGAAAATACAGACAAAATACTTTGTGTTCAAGTTTCCAGAAATATGCATGTCTCAACATTCATATGAGAAACAGCTACAATGATTCTTCATTAAAAATAAGAAAAAGGACAAGTTATTTTAGAACCTAGGATCATCCATTAAAGATCAACAGAGGGACATGTAGGTTAGGTAAAAAGAAGATTGTTTTTACTGGTTGTCACAGAGGATGTGCTATTATATAAAGTGATTAGTTAATTGCATTCAAGTGATTTTTATTGTCTAGATATGCATTTATTTGGATACATTTTAGGGTTGTGCAAATCCTTAGAAAGAGGTGCTTTGGAACAAGCAGGAGGCCCAAAGCATTCCTTTTTTATTATAAAAGCTTATTTCTTTCAAGCTTACCTGTCAATGCTGCTCCCAATGCAGCTTTGGTAGTGTATTTGATCACTGCATGCATATGCAAAGACAAGGAGCAGCTTCCGAAGCAGCCAAATGAAGCACACCATGACAACAAAGTTCCATGCATTATTTCCCTCAATGAGGGTTCTCCTGGGCATCAGATTTTATTTCTCTTCTCTTCTGTACCTCTGGAATAAGCACAATCTTGAATGTTATAATGCCTTTCTAGAGAGTGACCTGCTTTGAGATGAAGTTAAAGGGGAACAGGAATGTGAAAAATGGATTCTGGTAGAGATCTAGTTCATCTGGAAAGCTCTAATAAGAATTTTGCCATAGAAAACCTGAAAGGGAAACATCCCTTTCAGAGATATTTCCTTAATAAAGAAGCAGAATGACCAGAGGAGAGGGAAAAAGCAATGGGAACGGGAGCAACTTCTGACTTCCTGCCAGCTTCCCCATTGACTTTGTGGGAAGCTGTCAGGGAGTGTCAGAAATCATGATCATAAGTCAGTCATAAGTCAGACCATGGCTGACTGTTGCAAAGCTGCAGCAGCCACAGCTTTGCGAATACAACTGGTATGAAAATCCTTGACATTTTAATTACATGAGAGTAATGGATCTCGGATTTTATATGCATTTTGTAGGTTAGCAGATTTGTGGTATCTTAATTCAAAAAGATGAGATCAAGAAATGGAATTTGGGAGGAAATATTGGACATATGAATTATGTTCCACCATAATGGTTTAGAGGCAGTAAAAACCTATCACTGCCAAGATGAAGCAGCAAACAATTGTAGATTGCACATTTTTGGAAGTTATAAAAATCCAGGCATTTATTCAAATCTATCTCCATCCTTAGGCATATTTTTATTGCACAGCTTTGTGGAGAACATAACCAGTCATTTTTCATATTAACAAAGCAAAATGTAATTTAGTTTTGTATATTAGGAGTCAAGTAAAAGCCAAATATAACAATTTATTTAACGACAAAGAGATAACTCCCAGGAAAAGAAGCTGCAACATCAGAAGGTATCAAATCTTATCCATGAGGAATGCCAAAATACTGGGCTCCCTTTGCATTTTAGGAGGAACAAACAAGAGACCACGACTGAAAAGCAGTTCAGTGCTGGAGGTAAGGCAGAAAAGTCAGAAAGTCATTCAAAAGAAGGAAGTGTGATATGGATGGATAATTTTCAGTAATTTTCACATAGTCTGCATACCTAACAAGGACATCATGTTATTTCACCCAGTACATGTGGAGATGGTCTAGTACCATGATGGCGAACCTATGGCATGCGTGCCAGAGGTGGCATGCAGAGCCTTTTCTGCTGGCTCATGCGCCATCACCTCAGGTCAGATCTCCGTGGCGTTTCTTTCGTGAGCTTGTTTCCCTGCAAACAATGAAACAGAAGCTCATGAAAGGAAAAGATCTTACTTCTTGCCGTGCTGCCAGTGTTGGGATGTCCTGCCTCCCGCCGGCCAGCTGGTCTTCGGGTCTCTGCTGCACTTGTGCGTGCGCATGTCCGCACATCCACCATGCATGTGTGTGTTCACGCATGTCCGTGCATGCATGCATTAGTGCATGTCCGTGTGTTGGCATGCATCTTTCCGTTTGGGCATGCGCATACGCGCAGTTTGGGCACTCGGTGTCTAAAAGGTTTGCCATCACTGGTCTAGTGGGAAAAACTCTAAAACTAAGCATGACTGGGTCTGTTCAGAAAACTCCAGGAGATGTTAATGGTGCCAGGAAGGCACATGACATGAGTTTACCAGGCTTGAATTTGTACCTTTGAGCTTGGATTATAAAACCTGCAGGTTGTAGGCTTGGTACAGCTAGTTTTAGCCAGAGAAACCCCATTTTGTTGAAAAACCTTCATTTTGCTCCTAGATGTTTTTCTTTTGGGGCCTCTCATTCTTGGGCCTCATATCCTTTCCTAAAATTCCTGGAAAGCTAGTGATATCCTTGATCAAGAAACTGGAAGAAGGCCAACAGCTTATTCAGGGTTAACTTCCCCTTTCCTGTTGCAGATACAACAACTAAAAAAGTTTGTACACTTAATTACCCACCTTATCAAGTAGGGACAGGGCTGTAACATTTTAGCAATGAACCCAATTTATGGAAAAGTCACTCTCTACCAGGGTTAAGAATACTTTGTCACTTGTTGCTAATGATCATGTGCCTTTGTCTTCCAAAAGTATATAAAAACTATGCTAATTTGGATATAGGAGCTTTTTCCTTTGTGATGTAGTCCCAAGAGCACATCTTTTTACCCTGTACACAATAAACAAAGTCCAGCCTTGTGTGACAATTAGCTACTTCACATCAGGGAAAAAACAAATCCGCATTTAGTTGGGCCAATCTATGGTTTGGACAACATTTTTGGAAGTAGCAATATCAAATCAACCTCGGGCCATGAGAGAGTGACTGGCCCAGTGGTGAAATACGATTTTTTTTACTACCGGTTCTGTGGGCATGGCTTGGTGGGCATGGTGTGGCTTGGTGGGCGAGGCAGCGGAAGGATACTGCAAAATCGCCATTCCCATCCCACTCTGGGGCCAGCCAGAAGTGGTATTTGCCAGTTTTCTGAACTACTCAAAATTTCTGCTACTGGAGAAGATACCCACGGATGACGACATTATCAAGAAAATTTTGGAGTGTGCTGAAATGAGTAAATTGACATTTGAAATTAGGGAACAAGAAAATAAACAATATTATTTGATATGGGGTTTATTTTATCAATGGTTGGACAAGAAAGAATGGAAATGAAATATGAAATGGATAAGATAATAAAACATATAAAGGGGATTTTTTTCCCCTTATAGAGGACAATTTACTGTTAAATAATTGGTAAATGAGAATAATAATGTAATAAATTGTTAAATAAGAAAATGTTGGATAGAGGATTAAGCACAAAAGATTTGTAACCGATCAATACACTTTCTGTGATTGTAATGGATGATAATTGTTTTATGTTTTAAGTTTTGTTTAAAAATAAAAAAAAATTTCCCCCCCAAAAAAATTCCGCTACTGGTTCTCCGAACTGCTCAAAATTTCCACTACCGGTTCTCCAGAACCTGCTGGATTTCACCCCTGGACTGGCCCAAGATCACGGCTTTGCCCCTGAGGTGAAACTAGAATTTACAGTTCCCTGTAGCTTGGTGCCTTAACCACTACACCAAAACTGGCTCGGACTAATCATTCTTAATAAAGTTAATTATGGGCGTAAACTTTCAGCGATTCTTGAATTTAATGCCTGAAAGACCGCTAATCTCGCGCAGTAAGTGTCCGTTCCCACAGATCTCAGCAGAGCAACGAGTGCCTTTTATAAAAGGATGCTGCGCGAAGGCTCCAATCGGGACATTTCCCGTCCATCAGCAGAGGCCTTCCTTCCCGTTCCCTCCAAGGCAAAGCGAAAGCAGCTCCGCCATTGGCTAAGCCAATGCGACAACAACTACACGCCACACGGGCTATTCCGGGTTGTTGGGAAACGAGCTTCGCAGCAGGCCCACCTTCTCCGCTCCTGCGTTCGCACGAGACGTTCCGCGCACTGCTTGGACCCGTGGCGATTCGCGAGGACGGCGCCCGCCGCATTTCTCCTAGGTTGGCTTCTCTTTCTTCAATAGGAGAAAGCGGGGGAGGGGGAAGCTTCTTTCTTCTCGACGTTGCTAAATGTCTATGGAGGTTCTCAGTCATCCAGGTCAAGGTTGTCCCCAAAGGGGCTTTTTTTTTCAAGAGGCAACTGGACTTTCTGTTTTTTTTTCTTTGAAGAAGACGTTTCGCTTCTCATCCAAGAAGCTTCTTCAGCTCTGACTGGATGGTGGGGGAATGAAACCCACTCAGAGCTGAAGAAGCTTCTTGGATGAGAAGCGAAACGTCTTCCTCAAAGAAGAAACCAGAAAGTCCAGTTGCCTCTTGAAAAAAGCCCCTTTGGGTTCTCGACGTTGCTTCTCTCTCCCTCGAGGAAGGGAGCGAGCGAGAGGTTGGAACTTGGATGGATCCGTGTCTCCTGGGAATAAAATTTAGACGCGGATGTTGGCGAAGGAAAGCCTTACTCGGGGCTGGGGGGAGAGCAGCTGATGGGGAGCGAAGACGCGGATGAAGGTCGGGAGGATCGGCCCCTCTGCTTTTTTCCATCCTTCGCGAGGGATTATTAGTATGCTTGGGGATTGAGAGGCGTCCCGTTGGAGAAAATCAACGGGTTGATTTTCTCCCCCGCCCAAGGGAGAAGAGGACTGGGTGCTGTCTACGTCTCTCAGCCTTAATCGGGCAGTGCCAGGGCTTCCTTAAGGTGGTTATAAGGCGAGCGGAGAATGGAGGAGCACAGAAGGTTTTCTTCTTCCCCGCTGAAGAAGTGGGGAGTCGCTCTCGCAGGTGGGAATGAGACCGAAACCCTCTGCTCGAAAGCGGGCAGCTGAGGGGGTGAATCGCAGCGGCTTCTCGCCTCTTCCGGAGCTTCAGGAACTGGAGCCGGAGCCGGAGCCGCTGGTCTAAGCCTCTCTGCTTCTCCTTCTTCCCCTTCACTGGGAGCAGCCTGGAGAGACGCTCGGGGACTTCGCATGGAGCTATGAGCAGGAAAGGACTCATCACCGATTGTTTCCAAGTGGTGAAAAAGGAAGGAGGCGGGAAAGAAAGAAAAGAGGCTCAGAGCCCACCTCAGGGTAAGCACTTCTATGGGCTCCCCCCCCCCCACAATCTCGCCTTTGTGGGTTCCATCTCCTTCCTTTGTTTTGGCCATTGGAATGGCTTGGTATTGTGGGTGGATTCCTCTGTTTCGTTACTCTTTCCACCCATGCCAGAAACAAGCACTAGTCGCCTTCTCAGGTGGTTTTGCAAGCAGGGCTATTGCTCACAGAGCTGGAAAGTACTCTAGAGTCAACAATCAAGTCGACCTGTGCTCATAGTAAGCATTTCAATGGTTAGTAGGACTCCTCTATGATCCCACTCCCCAGTTCTTTCTACTTTCTTGATGTCACTGGAGGCAAAAGGGAAAACTAGCAACGCTTCTAACCTCAGCCTTTGCTGAGCTCAAAGAGATGTCTTCTCCTAGCATTCGGCTCTGCCAACCCCATTAGGAGAGCTTCAACAAGTCAGCAATGTTGCAGAAATTCCAATCCCAAAGTGGGAAGCCTCTGTTCTCTGGTCTATTTTTCTTTTCTTTTGTGCCTGACATCCTGGCAGATGCCTCACCTGGCTAGATTTATTCAATTTCTATAGCTGCCTACCTCAAAAAATGGACTCTGCACAGCAAACGATAATAATTAAAAGCACTCATATAGTACAAAATTAAATGTATATGGCAGCTGAGAAAATGTCAATATAGTCAGAAAATAGGGCCCTTCACACATTTGGGGGTCTCAGGTACAAAGCCCAGTCTTTGGAGCCTTACTACAGGCCAACTGTGTCAGGGTCATCCTCAATTGTTAAGGAGAGACTATTACAAAGGGCAGGGACTTTGGTAGAGAAGATACGTCTCTTGGTCCCCACCAACTGACATTCCTTGGCTGACAAGGCTCTTAGCAAATTACAACTCCAAGCTACTTCCATTATTAAAAATAGAACTTCAGAACAATGAAAAAGAGAGGAGATGGCGAGAGAGAAAAAGCATTCTTTTCACTAGAAAAGGAGAGCAATGATCTTCTCCTGCAATCACGCCCACATTCCCAGCAGCTTCTGTGGAAACCTAAATTTTTCTAGACTATAAAGAAAATTGGGTTCTCGGATAGCTCCCCCTCCCAAAAAAAAAGTTGCCACAGGTACGTAGTGGGGCAAGAAGAGTTCATGCAGTTTTTGAGGCCATATTTACCTGATTCTTTGTTCTTGGTGGCCTGAAAAATGTCTTGGATGGTGCTTTGAGGGAAGTTTTTGCAAACCAGTTTGTACAATAGAAATGGATACATAAATAAAACTGGAAAGTTATGAAATTCCATCTCCCCATTCTGCTTTACGCATGCATAACAGGGAGTTCCCATGATTAGCAATAGTTTAATAATACTAATGCAATTCAAATCTTATTTGGGAATTCTCCCCTTGCCCTATGTGAAAGTTGGTGAATTATGAGAATTTACAACCATACATCTTAAAGTTGCCAAATTTGAGAAACACTGGTATAGCTGGAGAGATGCTAACAGCATGGCTGTGGCCATTTAGATTTTGGAATTGGCTAAAGATGAGGTGGTAACACAATTAATTGGTTAAGTGCCACCCTAAGCCCTTTATGCAAGAAAAATGCCAGCGCTCCACCTATTAACACTAATGGGTTGATTGCTTCTCAGTTTTAGTTCAAGCAGAATCTGACCTACAAGATACCGCACAACCTGATCAGTTGGAAATACTGAAGCAGTTTGATCTCAGCTGGCAATATGGTCCCTGCACTGGTAAGAATGTCTAGTTATCTATTGAAACAAAGTCCCAAGTATGGTACATATCATGAAAGAAGTAAATGTTTGCCTTTTCTTTGCTGTTGTTTCCTTCCTGCCAAAGTTTGAAATATAACCTCATTTTAACAGAAACTTACACGCTGTAAAGAAATGGTTCATAAGTGGTGTATCATATTGTGTTGCAGATGCATTGAATGTTTGCAGTAGATCAGCAATTATTATTCCCAGTTATTTATTGACACAGTACATCATTAATACTTATTGAAGGAGGAGATAAGTTCACTAAAACTAAATAGCCATTCAATCCAAATTTACATACTTTGCTATCATCCCCAAACCAAATAATTTTATTAATAGTTATTATGCAAATGTACTTAAATTGATGCAATGTCTTTATGTCAGTTGTCCAGACTGCTATAGAAACAACAGTCTAATATTAGGAGGTGAAGAGCAAGTAGAATGCTGTTGTATCCAAAATTTGCTGAATGGTGTTTTGTAAAATTGAGGGTTTAATGTAGCAGCAATAAAAATAACTACCTTACCTACTAAATTTACACTGTATAATTTAAGACCAGTTGGACAAAAAAAATGATTGGATATTTATCAGAAAGAATTCCATATTCCATTGTGGCCCAGAAAACAAGTTAAAGTCTTCTGTACTTAGCTTTGAATGCTGGATCCAAGTACTAAATAGAGCTTGCAAGTCTGAAGTATATAAACTTGTACTGTAAAATACCATGCACGATGATAATGCCAGACAAACAATAGTAACGTAGAAAAAAGAAACTCATAAATCATTCTCAAGCTCTCATAACCACAGTTGTCTCAGATAAACTGATTAGGAAGCTTCCTGCAGATATTACATTCTTGAATCACTTTCTTCTGCTGACAGGAATCACCCGTATGC
This sequence comes from Pituophis catenifer annectens, assembly GCF_029215685.1. Classification (NCBI taxonomy): domain Eukaryota; kingdom Metazoa; phylum Chordata; class Lepidosauria; order Squamata; family Colubridae; genus Pituophis; species Pituophis catenifer. The sequence goes on from NW_027256881.1 coordinate 234,892,359, forward strand.
AGCGCTGGGAACGAGCCAAATTCTTAGGACTCAATCCCCCTACAACTGTGCAGGATTTGCTTCTGAAATATAATAAGGACCCTTTTGTTATATATAGGTCAGTATATTATGTGTCTACACTTTTCACTCTCTTGTTTGTTTTAAAAAAACTATCCATCAGAAAGGACAAAATTATGAAAAATAGCATGGATTATTGGGTTAAATTCTGGTATTACATTTGTGTGAATAGGCTGTAACTACCTCTTTAAAGAAAAGACACAGATTATAGAACAAGTGAGATATAAGGTAAACCAGAAGAAAATTTCCAGCCATTCACATTCAGAATATAGAATTTATGCAGAAACACAGCCACCATTTTTTCCTTAAAGCTCAAGTATCCATGGCTTGTATCATAGTAGAATTGTTAGTAACAAAGACGCATGATGACTTCATGAGAAAAATATTACTTAGGATCAGCAAGGATAGAAGTCAGAACAAAGGCGGCACGTCAGATATGTCTTTTCTTCAAGACGTCTACCACAAGCAGTGTGAAATGTATTCAAGCAAGGAAGCTTAATTCCTTCTGTATTTATAGCCTTAACATTTATAGTCATGTATTTAGAACAGTGAAGGCAAACCTCTGACACACGTCAAAGGTGATATGTCACATTTTGGCTGACAAACCAGCATCACCAACAACTGTTCTTGAAAGGATGCCCCATTCTGATACAATTTTTGGAGCTTGTTGAGGCTGCATGAGAATGGATGTGTTCTCACACAGCTGCCGAACTTTTCAAAAATGAGTTTTAATTGTACCGGTATTTCATTTTTGTAATTAGTGAGTGTTTCTTTGTATAATATATAGCGCCACATGGACTATATTTTTTAAAAATAAATAAATAAAGAATTGTTTCTCTTTTGCTTGAGGAGGAGCAATGACAAAGTTATTTTCCAAATTTGTGATATACCAAGCCCAAAACGTTCACTATCGCTGCTTTAGAGCTATATGTAACCTTTTCAAAGCTAAAGAGAGAGTAATACCGGAGCCTTCCATCCAAATACTGATTGGCGCCTAATTTTTTTAGCTGCTTCAGTGTTATAGGAGTAAGTGCACTGTGAGGACCCAACATTAAGGAGATGATGAGAATTTCAAGAGGTCCCAGATATGGTCTCCCTTTGCTTCCCTTCCATGAATTCATTCCCCTCCTCCTCCGCTTTGGCCAAGAACATGCTAGCTTTGAAAGTTGAGAGCTGTGGGACAAGAACTGACTCCAGATGGAAAATTTGCTTAAGTTGACCATAAAATTGTGTCTGCCACAAAGGATGTTGTTGTGTCACAGAAGACAGCCAAGCCCATTCCAGCTGCTTGGCAAGGAGATGGAGTGGCCATGTGAAAAGTCAACCCAGGCCGCCTCTTGACAGTAACCATGCTCCAAATTTCTTTCTTGTAGCTTGTGGCATGAATATACTCTTTGAAAAGAGCAACTGTTGTTACCTGAGGCTGAGAAAGAGCCCCTGCCATTATATCACCATAATCATGTGGATGTTTCCATCATTCCTGAGAATGCTGCTTTGCAGTGGTGGTAAGGTTCTTATAGGGGTGAGAAGGCCTTCTAGTTGATCTCCACTTGGGACTTTGGCCTCAGCTTTTAGAAATCATTAATAAGAACTAGATCAAGAACTGATTTATACTAATAATCACAGCAAGCCAAATTCAATATGGAATTGCAATCTTCTTTGTATTTTTAATGTTTCATTCAATTTTGAACCTGGTTTTTATTTTGATAAGTGCTTGTGTACTTTAAGAGGTGCTGAAAAATTATCAGCATTTTTGTCTATGCATTATGAGCCACTTTTCTAAAAGAATTTCATGCTGTCTTTAGTAAAATTGCATCCTAAGTAAAAGCTATTGTATTGGTTCCATAGTTTTAGGGTGTGGAGGACATATTCAGTAAGCATGTGCTAGAGCTCTAAAGCTAGAGCTACTGAACTAAAGCTACAGAGAACTGAAGGTTCAGCTGGATCAGCATTGCCAAAAAAGGCTAAGATCTGATTACTTGCTCAGATTTCTTAATTATTAATAATTATTCTGCTTTTGGTTTAATGTTGCCTTTTATCATATTGGTTTTATTGATTGTGCATATCGTGATATTTATATATGTATAGCAAACTTTGAAAAATAATAAAATGCACTTTCTTGTACAATTTTTCACTCTTTTTCCTGGGAGTGAGGAGGAGAAACAACAGCTTCAACCTTCCACAGATATTGCAATGAGCTGGAATTTCAGCACCACAGCTTTGGGTGAATGTTAAATACTGAATAGCCTGTAGCATAAGATGTCAAACAGCACTTAATTTGTATCTGCAGAAGCAACAATGGTCTGATATGTTAAAATCAATTTCCCAAAGTATTCTATTCCATCTAAATGTATAAAAAAAACGATTAAAGTAATGGAAGGCACATCTGGTAAGATAAATGAAGACAGGAGCTGAAAATTACAGAAACTACCATGTTTGATAACATCATGATAAGACATTCGTTTAAAACCTGTAATACAAGTGATAATTTAAAAATGAACCTTTAATAATATATAACAATTTGATGCTGATTGTATAGGTATGTATAAGTATTTATCGGTATATGGAAACAACAGTAGCAAAATATCAGGAAAATAACAAAAGGAAAAAACTAAAAATACAAGCTCAGCATCAAAGAAAAATAAATTGCATCCGAGATGTAACTGAGATAAACAAAGATAGCCTCTGAAATTACAAAATAAAATGCAATCATAAGACATCTGTAGTTGTTCATTAAAACTTTGTAAAATTGAATAAATCTTCAACTAGGGAACTCTCAGGGCACTGGAAAAAAATTAAAACCTTGTTTGTAGCCAAGGTAGGCAACAATTTGCCTGCCTGCCTACTTATCATTTGGCAAGAGTTCAGAAGTGGTTTGCCACTTCCTGCTTCCTAGGGCTGAGAGAGAGTGGACTGGCCCAAGGTCAGCCAATTGGTTTCAGACTTAATGCAGAACTAGAACTCGGTCTCCCAGTTTCAAGCCTGATGCCTCAGCCACTACACCAAACTGGCTCTCTGCTAATACGTATTAGCATTTTATTAACATAATTTGTTGGAGGTAACTTTAGATAAAAAATTCCTCCTCTGTACATGAATGAAGGAGGACACAAAAGGATTACAGATTAAATGACAATATGTATTAAAAGAATAAAGGATATTCCAATTTGTAATGAATTTTGCATATTCCTATCTTCCAAGAAAATGTTGGACAATGGAATGTTATATTTTCACTAAATCTCTAAACCAATGGCTGTCTTTTTAAAATCAGTTTTCATTTATTTTAGACCTGCCGTGATCATCACTTTGAGGTGGTGGTAGATGTCCTAATGCCTATAAGCACCACATTGCCAATCCCTGCCCCATGCAATTATGAAATATAGAGAGGGTCCATTTATTGTTCACAGTTTTCACTCTTTATCAGTATCAGAATGTTTGCTTAAAGGCAAGAACAATTATAAGGACATAAGACTAATGTTCATGCTATCAGATAGAATAGATTAAATGCCAACAGAATCTGAATACTTTGCTATGCTTGCTCTCTACAATACCTTTAGACTAAGATATAACTCCCGAGTGAGAAATACTTTAATTAAATGAGTACATTCCTTAAAGAAAATTGTCTCCCATTTGATAATTTCACATAGAGGCAGCAGTATTGTGAAAAGTTGTCCCTGGTAAAAAGTTGTCTCACTATGAATTGGATAGCCAATGTTCGAGAACATTTATTATAGAAGCATTTATAAAAAGAAGCTGTGCTACAAGACGGTATTTTAGAAAAGTTCCCTATGCTTCCAGTGCACTTGAACTGCTTTATGGAAAGCATTAGTTGTATGTAAAAATTAATTAGGCAGCACTTGTATTCTCAGAACTAAGCAAAACACTCCTTTGAACAGAGGACATAGGATTGCACTGAAAATAACTCCATCAAATCACTGCTTTATAAGAACCTGCCCATGTTCTTCAGAGTTTAGATTTTTAGTTTTTCTCTAAATATCAAGATACAATCTTTAAACATCTGTGCTGGAAACCAGGTTACACCCTCTTGTAGAAATTCAGGACATGTCCAGAAAATGGGCAGCTCTGCATAAGATCTCCAATCAGGAATGTAAGAGGGAAATAAGGCAAAAGTGTGCGTCTGTAACCATCCACATGTGAAGCCTGCAATCAGCCTGTAGGACACACAGTTTTTTAAGGCATGAGCAGACCGATATGCAGTACAGGTAATCCTCGACTTACAACCACAATTGAGTCCATTGCTAAGTGAGACAATTGTTAAGTGAGTTTTGCCCACTTTTATGGCCTTTCTTGGCACAGTTAAGTGAATCACTGCATTGTTAAATTGGCAACATGGTTATTAAGTGAAGCTGACTTCCCCATTGACTTTGCTTGTCAGTAGGTTGCAAAAGGTGATCACATGACCCTGGGACACTGCAACTGCCATAAATATGAGCCAGTTGCCAAGTGGCTGAATTTTGATCACGTGACCATGGGGATGCTGCAATGGCTGGCCATGTGAAAAATGATAATAAATTTCACTATCATTGCAACTTTGTGGGATCACTAAATGAATGGTTGTAAATCAAGGATTACGTGTAATTATGTACTCACACCAGGGACTGCTAGCCATAAGTTTTCACCTTCTGTGAGAAACTGAATCATGCTAAGTATCTTTATTGCCCTCTAGTGGGAAAACTCTGGAAATGAAGACTCATACTCTTCCCAGTTCTATAAAAATCTAAAGCATGGGTATCAAACTCGTGTCACGTTGCCGTTTCATGATGTTTTTCCCCTTTGCAGAGCTGGGCATGGCCTGCACGTGACATATCCGGCCTGCGGGCCCCCAGTTTGACACCCCTGATCTAAAGCCATGCCTGATGACTCCTTTCTACAATTTAAGAGGTACTCCAACTGCGTACCTTTTCCTGTTCCCTCTACTTTTCCACTGTTCTTCCATGATGACCAGCACCAAAGGTAGCCCCCAGATTCCCTGCTGTGGAATACCTAGCACCAATATTGTTACAATGTCCTTATTTGCATGATGAAGGGATTTCCTGAGTTAGAAGTTCTTATTATGGATTCCCAGCAATGTCTGGGGGAAGGAAGACTGATCTTCATCCTAGTTGTTGCTCTTGCACTGTGGAGAAGATACTGCCCGTAGAGCTTGGCCAGGCAGATGGCTTGGTTGAGTCAATATTGACGTGATTTTGCTCAGCTGCAGAAGAGAGCCAGAGATAGCTACAAAAAGAAAAAATAAACAAAATTCCCCATTAATAATAAATTAAGCTATATGCCTTTTCCTGATCTCTAGAAATGATTGAGTTAGAACAAAAGCCATAAGTATATACACTATATTTTCCTTGCATAGCCAATATCTTGTGATAATTCTTGCCTTTCCTCTGCTCCAAATCTAGACATGGTTGTGCAGTTTTCATTCTATTTCACACTTAAATTTTGAGTTACATATGCTAGCAAAATCACAATAGGCAAATTATAGAATTAAGATAATTCTTCCAATTCCTCCTTTCATTTTTCTCATATAGAACTTATATGGTTGCCTATCTCACACAATGACCCTAGGTGATCATAACCACCAATAAAAACAATTGGCTGAAATAAAAGCAGAACAAACTTCCCACTAGGGGCCAGAACAAGCAAATATTTGACTACCTGACTCAACTCCACCCTAGTCCAATGCTTGGGGAAAGAACCACGTCTTCATAGTCTTCTGAAGGCTAAAAGGGCAGGGGTAGTTTCCCAGCACTTAAGATGCTATGTTTATTTCATGCTCTGATAGGACCCTGGAATACTTCCAAGGTATTTGAAAAAATCTGCCTGGAAGTGTCAGATTTCTTCACAATTGTAATTTGTCCTACCAAAGTGCCAAACCATACCAGGCCGCAAGATGGGTAATGTGCAGTGCTGCTCCAACCAGTTCATCACCGATTGGCAGAAATCCTTGACGTTGCCCGTGTTCACTGTTCTGGTATAGCTCTCAAACAGTGGCTTAATTATAACACTGAACTGCAAGTTGAAAAGAGTTAAGGATTCATTACAATCAACTTTTTCCATTTAAAATTTTGCTGTGGCAATTACAATAAATCAGACTTTATGCCCCCAATTTTTATCCTCTGCAGTAACCAAATAAACCCCAGTTCCTGATGGATACAATCCAAAAACGCCAGTCCTCTAATGTGCGCTGACGTACATATTCTTCATAGAGTTCAGAAGCCTGATTTGATTGTGGAGGTAATACAGGAGCTCCATTAGGTGGAAGTTGGCGCTGGAATTTACTGCAGGAAAAAAAAAAGGTACAACTCAACCATGTAAACTTCCTTTACTCAGATCAAGTGACAGCTCAACCATTCAAACCTACTATTCAACTTACTCAATGGCAGTGCTCAACTCTTCAATTTCTCCACGCAGTCTTTCTGCCATTTCCTGATTTTGTCGGCGTTCTTGCTGAAGTCTTCCTACATATGCTACACTCTTCTGCAAGAGCAGTGCTTTGCTGAGCTGAGAGCATACAAGATGGAACAGAGGAAGGAAAGACAAACAGTTCCAAGAGGATCAGAGGAGAAATGGGAAAGACGAGATAAATACTAACCTTTCTTACAGGGAAAAGATATGTACCTTAGTGCTGGTTTGGTCAGATCCTGACAGTACTAGACTGGCAAGAGTGTTAAAGCCCGAGCTGATGATCATACGACGGGCACAGTCAGCAGAAGTAAAACTTGATCGGCAGCTTCCCTGCAAGGGACAATTGCATTCTGACAATTCTCAGCTTTGTAGTTCATTCAATTGGGCTACACAAGATAAGGCATTGTTTTTGATCTGCAGAAGACACATGGCATGAGAGGATGGGGTACATGGGTGGAGTCAGGTGAGATTAATATATTTATTTATTCAAAAAGAAGATGACTCTGAATTTAAGACAATTATCCTCAGCCCAGGTGATTATAAACATAAATAATATTGCCACCTCTACTATCGTATTCTAACTGATTCTGATACTTTTTAGATTTAAAAACAATTTAGGAGAAACATGATCTTCCTTTCAAATAGTGATCTTCTCACCTGAATAGGATTATGTTTGTATTTTTCCTGGTGACTACACAGATTCTTCTCCTTGGCTATCTTCTGAGTTGAGGAACCTGGAACAATTCCCAAAATATAGGGATAAATGGGCTTATATCCTGTTTTCACCTAAATGTGATATATAGACTAAAGTAAAGGAATAGATGAGACAGGATATGTGAAACGACTCCATGCCTAGCATGTTTACCAGTATCAAGCAAGGCAGCAGCTGAGACAGGAACTGGTGAAAGCTCCTTTGTAATGGAGACTGACCTCAGTAGGACATCAGCAGGGAACTTTGAGGTGCCACAGATCTGTGGGAGATAATAAAAAGAGTTGTCAGATAGGGATTATGAAGAATAAATTGTGCATATCAATCCAAGAAGTCATAAATAAATCTATTTATTGAAAGGCCTCCAGCACAGAAGGTGGCAAAATCAGAGCTGCTCATCTTACCCTTTTCAGAAGATGACAAAAGAGAACATCTTTACCTGTGCAGATTTTGTAGCTGGAGTGAGGGGCAGTGGGACAGGACCTAGAAATGAAAGAAAGAGGTGGGGTTTTTTTACCCATTTCTGTTTTCAGTCTCTATGAACCCCCAGTCATTAGAAATCTTGGTTGGCTAATGAGCCCTACCAGGAAAAGAACACTAAATTTGGCAATTCACCAGTAAACTACATTAGTTAGAGAGCCAGTCTTCTGAAGTGAATCTACCTTACCTTATCTAGAAACAAGCCACCAGTTGTTACTTAAAATAATGGGCATCTCACTCAGCACGGCATCTAATATCAAAAATCCAAGTAAACCTGGCCACCTCACAACCATTGTTTTCATCTAAAATTTTGGCTTGTATTACTCAGCTTGAAAACTACTCCTCAGAGTCTATTTATAGCTGTACATTTAAAGTTGCATATGCAAAGAGTAGAAAAAGGAATTCCGGAGTTAAATTTTTGCCTTTGTTATTTTTTTTGATTAGAATATGCACTCTGAATATGAGTATGAGCTTTGCATTTCAATTAGTGCCTTTCAATATTATTTCAATTTGGGAATTAAGGAAATCTTTTAATAAAGTGATTGTGTAGATTTTAAAATTTGTACATGGACTTTAAATGGTTCGTATAAAAATACATTGGAAAAATATAACCAAGAAAAGCAAGTGTTGGACAGCCTGCAGCTGTCATGCTTTTACATAAGTAACTTCTAAAACTGTAATCAAAAACAATAATCTGTTATTTCCTATATAAATGTATATGTATACTGTGTTCTTAAATTTACATTTAAACCAAAATAGAAAAATTAGTAAAGAGCTCTTAACACCCATTACTTATGCCTACAGGCTAACATCCTAAATCTACTGAAGCCACTGCCACCTGAGCTGCAGATTATTAAACAATTTTCGAGAAGTGCAAATACAAAATAACATTTATATACTTCTAAAGTTCTTGTGTCTATAACATTAACTGGATGAAATGGTGCATCATAGGGCAAAACATTTTCAACCAAGGTACCTCAAAAAAGGGCTAACATAGAATGCATTCAAAATCTGGGACCCATGACTCCTGTGAAATTGAAGTTTGGCAAATGTTATGACATAAAAATATTATAAAGTAGTTTTATGACATATTACAAAATATAATAAAATATTTCATGTGGTCAATTGCAAAGGAAATGTTTGCCGTGCTATACAGTTCAACATGGGCTACTTTTGAGGCAGATACATCTCTGAATATCTCCCTGAATTTTTAAGAACTTTTCCAGTAGATTAGAAACTCTGCCATTGTTGAAAGCATTGATGAATCTGGTAAGGAAATATTTCTGAAACAATGACCCAAAGGTCATGGATTGTCTAGAATTCTATAAATCTATGTTTCATTTTCCTTTTGTTTGAGTTACTTGACAAGAACAAAGCTAACTTCCATAGTTATGGAAATGAGGTGCCCAAAATATATAGCTAGAAAGATCTTTTAAAATGTAAACCTTTTTCAAGCTTCACCAATGTTAGCAAAGATGAAGAAGTTCAACTGATGGCAGTCTGAAAATCAAATGTCTACCCAGGGGTGTTCACATGTGTGTCAAAAAAAGGCAAGAATGGCACTTGTGTCCTTGTGATTGAAGCCCTGCTACTATTTTACATGCATTGCACTTTGATCTGTTTAAAAGGAGCTAGGGCACCAACTGAATGGTTGCGGCCACTTTTTTGTTGTTGTTGGCTGTTTCCCCCCTATACCTGGTGACGGTTGTAAAATTAACTACCGTAGGATAAGTGGACAAATCCCTAGTATTACTTAAAAACCAAAAAGCAAAAGTCGAAAGAAAGCTTAACTAGTGCTAAGCCCCATTTCTCCTCTCTATGGAGCCCTGCTTAGCAGTACGTACCAGCTGTAGGTAGTGGAGTGAAGGAGGGCTGGGGCGTTGCTGGCTGATGATGAGTAGAAGGTGCTGGAGCAATCCACTGAAGCTGCCTGACTCCCCCACCCTTGGTTGTGGAACCACAGTTTGGCATAACAAAAGATCCCCCAGGAGGGGATGGCAAGGTCTTTTCCAATCCAGTGTTAGTGACGACAGAAAAGACAAATGTGGTTTGTGGCTGAAGATGCAAGATGGGAGGGGCAGGTGGAGGGCTGATCCTTGGTGGAGAGGTAGGGAAGAATGGCAAGAAGATCTGCTGTCCAGTCAGAGGTGTAGGCAGCTCCACATCCAGAAGTGGGTCTCCCAATGGTGGGAGTTCCTTAGCATGAGGGGCAACCGGAGGCAAATCTGAGGCGTCTTGGTCTAAGGCAGTAGCATCTGGCAGAGGTGCAGGAACCTAGGGAAGGCTAAGGAAATGTCAGCTCTTATACAGATTTTTTTTTAATTCTGTCAGCACTTTCTTACTGTTGCATAAGGAAGGGTGGGAGGGAAAGACTAATTACAGATGGACCTTGCTTAATGACCATTCAAATTAACAACGGCCTTGGAAAAAGTGCTTTACAGCCTGTAAAGCACTTCTGAACTCCCCCCTCCCCATAGTCATGTGATGACATTATGGGTGCTTGGCAACTTATTCATACTTATCACTGGTTACCCAGTGTCAGCAATCAGAAAATCAATGGGAGAGCCAGCAGTGAAAGTTGCAAGCTGTTGTTGCTACCTGCTGAAAGGACTTAAGTGGAATGTTACATGATTGCTTTGCTCAATTAACATGATCCCAAAATTCCCAGTTGCAATGGTTAAGTGATCTCCTAAGGAAGAGGCAGGGAGACAAGGATTTTAGTACATAAAAGCTCCCTGCCTCCTCTCCCTTAGGAGATCATTTATGATTGTAACTGGGAGTATTGGGATCATGGCCATTGAGCAAAGTAGTCACGTGACATCTCATTTAATGATCTCTTCGCTCAATGTCTGAGTTTCCTTTCCCAATTGTCCTCATTAAGCAACCACTGCCTTTAATTTCTGATTTAAATTCATAACCAGGCACAGCACCCTTTTTGCAGTAAATGTAAACTAATAGTAAACTAATAGTAAATTATATAGTTCTTTATGTATGATTTAATTCACCTTATATAGGAATATACCAGGGAAATATAATCCAGAAAATCAAATAATGGATTGAAACAATTATCTGAGTATTGGGGTGAGCTGGGCTACACTTTTCAAACTGCAGGTTTCATTCCCTGTAACATAACTTCTAACAGAAAATAATAATCCTCACTTTATATATATGAAACTAAGTACTAGCCTTATTGTGGCTAATGTAATAAATGACTGGACATACTGCTTCTCCTTACCTGGAATATAGGCTGAGAACGACAAGAAGTAATAAATTCTGTGAAAAGAAAAAGGTAGGATAGATGACTTGGAGGAATCAATGAGTAATAAAAATGAGGATTGGCTGATAAGCTCAATCAATTAAGCAAATAACCATTAGGATTTTTCTCTGTTAGTGGCATTTAAAAAAAAACATATACAGGAAGATGGACAATATGGGACTGGAACCCGAGGAAAGAAAAAGCACCTTATAAATTTTGCCAGACTACATCATATAATAGTTGTCATGGATGGAGAGTATATTTGACAATAACCATATTAGTATTAGTTGCAATCTTTAAATTTTAATAGGAAGAATGGACCAATGTTCATAACTGAAGTTTTATATCGTAATCTGACTCTTTTCAAATCTCCATAAAATAGACAATAGTGATTTGCATTAGATTTTAAATTATTGGCAAAAGGTTCTGAATTGTAGATGGAAACAACTCTATTCAGATTTAGGTTTAGGAGATAGGTTCTCCTACTTGAGCAAGGGGCTGGACTAGAAGACCTCCAAGGTCCCTTCCAGCTCTATTCTATTCTATTCTATTCTATTCTATTCTATTCTATTCTATTCTATTCTATTCTATTCTATTCTATTCTATTCTAGTCTAGTCTAGTCTAGTCTAGTCTACTCTACTCTACTCTATTCTCTATTCTCTATTCTCTATTCTGTTCTGTTCTATTCTATTCATTTCAGTCCTCGTGTTAAATCAGAAATCAGATGATCTTTTCTGATACTGTTTGATGAAATAGATAAAAAGTAAAGTCATCCTCATGTTGAGCTTGATTCCGGATGACTACACAGACAGGTCTTTCTTGTTTATTTGGTAGCAATATGGAAATGGTTTCCAGGATGTTTTTCAACCTTCCAGTCTTCTCTACAGCTCCAATATTCCCTGGTGGTCTCCCATCCAAGTACCAATCAAAGAACCAGAACAGAAATGGAGGAAAAAGCATGACTGAATTGACTACGGATCATAAATAATGAAAGGAGATGATGGCCAGGCAGCCTTTTAAACAGTCTTGACAAAGATAAGGAAACAAATGAAAGATAAAGAAAGATGGAATGAAAGACCACTTTAGGTTCCAGGACCATTGTACTGGAATACTGTATAGCACATTCACCAGAGAAACAGTGTTGATCAATGTTAGAATAAGATGGAACATGTATATTAACTAAATCAAAAGGTATAATCCAGGGTTCAACTAATGAATATCCAGTGCCTCTTTCTTTTGTGTTTTGTTTTTTTTTTACTTTTCAGTCTGAGTTGACTGATTGAATCATTTTGGTGAATTACAGAAATTACTACTTAATTCCTCTAGTGATTTATTAAGCCTGCTATGAAATAGATGGATCAAGTGGGATTAGGTTCAAGTGCTACAATATAAAATATACTCATCTGGGATTCAAACTAGACAATGGTGCTGTTTTCTAGCACAACCCTTTCCATTTCTATTCTCCCTGCTTTCTGCCTACCCACTCAGTCAAGAAACTGATTTTCCTCCACCTTTTATTTATTCTGCAAAACAGTGTTTTGTCATGTCTGTTGATCGTTTAGCCTTGAGCATAAATGTTACATTAAAAAAGAACATTCACTGTGTGAATGAAATCACTATTATTATATAGACGCTGAAAAAAAGATTATTTTCATTTATTCACTTACAGTTACTGATTTGCACACTTGTAGACTTGTAGAATCTTAGCAGGTGAGAAGATTTTGCCAGAGCAAAACTATGCTCTTCTTTCTTGTGACGTAGGCTGTCTTGACTTAGGCTGTCTTTGTTCACTAGCTATATCTCTGAGCCAATGTAAGTAATCAAGGACTCTAATACTATTTACTGTTGAGGTCAGAAACCAACCTTTCATAATCTGGGGATTAATTTGAGGCTTTTGAAAATAAGTCAGCAATCTCATTTTCTCCCAGATACTTTGCATTTTGAGATTGTGAAAACATTTTCCCACTGAAACATACTGGTACATTAAATAATGGAAACAGATCTAAAGAATCCAGCAACACATTCCCATGCTGTACACTTTCTGTAATTTTCTGGAATATGAAATTTTTAAAAACACAGCCTTGAATTGACCCTAAGAAACTATGCAAAGCTCATTTAAAAATATAAATATTTTGTCTATGGAATGCTCCACCAGATCACATAATCCAACTTAGTTATATAAAATTGGGGAATTTTTGTTACCATGAATAGGGTCCAAAGTGTTCACAAATTCTTCTCCAAAATTGGGGTGAAGTTGGGTCAGAGTAGGCTGGATCATGTCAGCATTACCCTGGTGAGCTGAAGACATAAAATAAGGAGTGATATAATTCACTATTCATTTTATTTATTAAATTTATATCACCACCCAACTCACACCATGGTGACGCTGGGTAGCTTACAGCATTAAAAATCCACAATATAAAACTCTTAAAATGCCACCTTCTCCGCCATACCGACTACCAATGCAATTACTCTAGCCCAGTGATGGCGAACCTTTTAGACACTGAGTGCCCAAACTGTGCACACACATGCATGGACATGCACACACATATGCACAGACATGCACGCATGCTTAGCAGAGACCCAAAAACCAGCTGGCCGGCGGGAGGCAGGGCATCTCAACACCGGCAGCACGGCAAGAGGTAAGATCTTTTTCTTTTGTGAGCTTCTGTTTCGTCGTTTGCAGGGAAACAGAAGCTCACAAAAGAAACGCCACGGAGATCTGATCTGGGGCAACGGCGCACATGCCAGCAGAGAAGGCTCTGCGTGCCACCTCTGGCACGCATGCCATAAGTTCACCATCATGGCTCTAGCCGCTTGACAATAAAAAGCAAATTGGCAACCAATGCAGATCCTACAAAGGATATGATGCATGAATGACTCTAGGCTTGTGTAAAACTGTATGAGCTGCTACATTTTGAACCAATTGAAGCTTCTGGATATTTTTCAAGAGCAGCTTGAAAGTCCAAACAGGGCTTGGGTGACTCTGAGAAAGGCATGTTGGTCCCGGAATGGGTGTAACTGGTGCACAACAAGGAGCAGGCCCTCCTGGCCACGACTGCCACCTCCTCCTTAAGCAGGGGTCGTAAATCCAGGAGAACTCCAGATTATGCACCAGGTCTGTTTGGGGCAGTGCCAACTCCATCCTTGACCACAGATAATTCTCCCAAACCCAAGGAGACTCAAACCCATACCATCTTGCCAAGGTTCAATTTTGGCCTGTTGCCTCAATAGCCTCCATGGACCAGGAAAAGGCAGTTGCAGCATTGCTTACTTAACTCAACAGAGATGTATAACTGAGTATTATCATCACATTGATGATATATTTCCCCATGGTGAGGGATGGTCTTCCTCAATAGTTTCATGTAGATGTTAAACAGGAGCAGATGGACTACTCCATCTGCTCTCGCCAGATAACCGATCACATTTGTGTCCCATATCTGGGGCTGAATCTTTATTGAAGAGGTTCCAGATACTGTCTCATTCTGGATCCTCCGGAGATGCCACTTGATCACCTTCTCAACAACTTTCCCCCAAAAGGGAAAGCTGGAGATAGGACAAAAATTCGTAGCTATATTTACAGCTTTCATAGCTAAATAGCATGTGTCATACACAGTCTTTACAAGTCAGCAACTAACTCCTATATGGAAGCCCTTGGAAAGCTGTCTGCACTTGGGCATAAGGAAGAAGTTTCACTACAAAACTATTGTGTAATGGGCATAAAGTGACTTCTCACCAAGACCACGTAAATTGGGACCACCATAAGGGTTGCGGCTGGAGACCATGGTATCCAGAAGTGCATCCAGATCATGTAAGGGATCAAGCTCCATTGGACCTCCACTTGCTGTTTCAATGTTGAGTTCTACCTCTGAAATTGCATCAGACACCTCCTGCACAAAATAGGGTGGGGGGAAACCCATATGTTCCAGCAAAGGAATGGGGAAGTGAGAGCCTGGAATGCTCAATGGTTGTTATTCTAAGTATTCCAGCTTTAGAACTCTGCCACAGGGGGAAGGAAATAGGGAAAGGGAACGTTTGAATATTAAAATAGTACCTGACTAGGATCACAGATCGGTTTGTCAAACTTCTTCTGCTCCTAAAACAAAAAGACAGGTTGGTTTGAATTATAATACATTTCTGAGAGAATCATTAGCAAAGGAAATTTTAATCTATTCAATTAACAAAACCACAAAGCAGTAGAGAACCCTTATAAGCAACTGTAAATATTAATAAATGATTAGTGACAAAAAGTCAAAATTATGAATTAACTACGGGTGGAGAAAAGGTCTTTGGTCTGAGGTACCTGATAGACAAAAGGGCCCTTCTCTGAGGAAGATGGATAGCTTAGAAATATGAAATATAAATAAAAATAAAAAGGATAATCATCTAGTAAATCTAATACTAGGTCCCATGATTGGGAACCACAATAATAAAATTTCTCAGTTATAAAAGACTACAAAAATGCTAGCCAAACAGAGGTACTTTCATACAGCCCTTTTTATCTTCATCATGTTTTAAATCTTGTACATGCAGGCTGAATATGTACAGAGGATTAAATTGTTTTACAATAGAATTAGACTCTTGGCTACCATTGCAACAACACAGAGGACAACAAGATAAAGAATATCATCTGGCGATGGAAAAACGCAATATAGTGCTATATTCCAGCTATTTTATCATACTGATATCATATGTTATCCAAAAAGCTTTACTTGCTTGAGAAGAAACTTACCCGAATATGGAAGAATGTCCTCCATTTATGATATTCCCTAATAACAACCCCAACCTGGCGTTTCCAATATTTTCCTTCCATAATGACAGCCTAACAAATAAATAAAGATACAGGAGTTAAATAAAGGCAAAGAAATAGAATCTGGTATTTATGGAAGAGATGTTGGAATGTAGGATCTTTGGTGATCTCTGAGCTTGGTGGTTTTCTTGCAGATGTCTCATTACCAAACTAGGTAACATCATCATTGCACTCAGAGAGCATCACACTCTGGTAACTCTTTGTGCCACAAAATCCTTGCTCACCTCAGGCTTGCGATGCTGCTCTATGTCACTACATTCTAGGGGAGTCACAAAACTGCACACAGGATTCTGCCTCTTCTCCACATCTGCATCCAAAATGAAACAGAAACAGAACTCTAAATGCCATTGCCACTTTCAGAGACAGACAAATGTACTTTTTTACTGATTGAAAGTTCCCCCAAATTGTACATTTACAAACCAAAGAAAACAGACTATGTGATGTTCAGAAGTACATGCTATTGCTTGCAGCTCATTATAGCGCACAGAAAATAGTTCTTGGCTACAGAATTCATCAAGAACATGGACTCCTTATGGAAAGGAAGTGCCTTGGGAATAAACTTCTGAATTTACCCTGTTCCAGTACTTACACTGTAGATACCATGCCCTCCAAATAGCATTATTGAGTCGAATCTTGTCACGCTGCAGCAATTTCAGCCCCTTGAAGGTTTTCCATTTGGGAGATACAATTTTCCCACTAAAAATAAAAAAGAATCCAAAGAAACTTCTGTAATATCTGGTATATCTGGATTAAGGAATCAGTAAATCAAGCCAAAAATCATTAAGAAAGCAAAATGAATAGGAATACTACCTCAAAGACTTGACAATATAGATACAAATATTCTTACACTGTCCCAATAAAAGAAGAAAATAGGTGAATTCAAAATAGAATAATAAAATGTATGCAATTATTTATCTTTTTGAAAGACTGAGTAATGTGCAAGGTTTCTTTGAAAGTTAGTATCTCATCTCTGGTTTGCCTTCCCCATTGGATTTTATGGCAAACTGAAGGAGATGAATGAACAGGCGCACAACAGCAGATTAACTGATGCAGAAAACATCTGGAGACTATTATAAGTAATACGCTGGTCTCAAGATCAACTTTGTGACTACTGAATTAGAATGATTTGTGATGTGTCATCAGTGTTTTCAAATGAAAAAAAAAAGTATTTCCAATAGAAAAAATTCTTAAAGAATAATACGTTGAAAACTTTTCAGCAGTTGGATACTGTAGACTACATTCTGTTTAATCTAATACAATTATGCCATCCAAAAAAATTACTGTTGGAAGGTAATTACAAGTCAATTTTCCCTCAAGAACTAAAAATTTAGCCAGTGGTCTGAATACCATTGACACCACTGACGTATCACGAGCAACAAGACTTGATAGCCTATCTTTCTGAAAGTCATGGGAAGGAACATAAACAACATGGAGATTCATGTAGCCAGTGCAACATAGCCTGACCAAAACCACTTCAAGTCTGGCAACTGATTTACTGAGTAATTGTTCCAAAAGCAAAGGACAGATTGCTGTCTTGAGCATTTCCAAATTGAGTTTATGGATGGTTCTTGCCAAAGATCTTCAAAAATTGGTGATCAAAAGATATGTGATAATAACAGAAATATATTTTTGTTTTTCAACATTTTTTTGGTAACAAGTATGAAATGGCAGAGAGACAGGGGAGATTTAAAAGTGGAAGAGGTTACTGCCTCTCCTTTCCCTATAAAACATTATGAAAGGGACAAAAATGAATGCACAATAGAGGCCTTGTGCTGAAGCATTCAGAATTCCCTTTTCTCCTTTGTTCCCCAACAGCTCTTTGAACCAAGTCTACTCTAAGAATGGAGAACTCTGGTCTAAGGCTTAGCTGGCAGATTAATCATGAATAGCTTTCTAATACATAATACTCTGTTACAAAGGGCAACTATAACAGTTACAGGTAGTCTTTGACTTAACCACAGTTCATTTAGTGACATTTCAAATTACAACGGCACTGAAAACAGTGATTTATGACCATTTTTCACATTTATGACCATTGCAACATCCCCATGATCACGTGATTTACATTTGGATGTTTGACAACTGGTTCACTTTTATGACGGTTGCAGTGTCCCAGGGTCATGTGATTTACCTTTTGCAACCTTCTGACAAGCAAAATCAATGGGAAAGCAAGATTCACTTAACAACCATGTTACTAACTTAACAACTGCAGTGGTTCATTTAACAAATGTGGTAAGAAAAGGCGATCTCATGATCCTGGGAAATCGCAAAGGTCAATAAATATGAATAGAACAGAATAACTTTGTCACCTCGAATGTACACCAATCGGCATAACATTAAAAATGAAATTTTGTGGCCTACAGCTCTCAAAGTTGAACCAGTTGCCAAACATCGGAATGTTCGGCACATGACCATAGGGATGCTTGCAAAGGTTTGTAACTGTGAAAATTGCTCCCAAGTCACTTTTTTCCCCACTGCCGTTGTAACTTTGAATGGTCACTAAATGAGCTGTTGTAAATCGAGGACCACCTGTACAGCGTCAAAGGAAGACTGATTGCTGGAAGCTCTGGAGCAGGGGCAGTGGGGAAATCCAATTTTTTTTACTATCAGTTCTGTGGGCTTGCCTTGGTGGGCATGGTGTGGCTTGGTGGGCGTGGCAGGGGAAGGATACTGCAAAATCCCCATTCCCACCCCACTCCAGGGGAAGGATACTGCAAAATCCCCATTCCTTCCCTACTCCTGGGGGAAGGATATTGCAAAATCTCCATTCCCACCCCACTCTGGGGCCAGCCAGAGACGGTATTTGCCGGTTCTCCAAACTGCTCAAAATTTCCGCTACCAGTTCTCCAGAACCTGTCAGAACCTGCTGGATTTCACCCCTGTTCAAACTTGGCGGCTTTAAGACTTGTGGACTTCAACTCCCAGAATTCTCCAGCCAGCTATGCTGGCTGGAGAATTCTGGGAGTTGAAGTCCACAAGTCTTAAAGCCGCCAAGTTTGGGGACTCCTGCTCTGGAGCCATCCACATTGGTTGGCCCGGTCTTCTTGGCCCTTCTCCCTCCTGCGGGTCTTTTATGCGCCAAGAAGCACCAAGCGGGGCCCGCCTCCCTTCGTCCTTTCCTCGCCATCCCTCCTCACCTGTAGGCCAGGGTCATGCATTCGAACAGCTTCGTGAGGGAGGCGTCGATATTGAGCGCGCCGCTGCTGCGCGGCCCGTAGCGGTAGATCTGACAGGTGCCTTGGTTCACCGTGTCGAAGTCGTAAGGAGCTCCGAAACCGGGCCGGGCCGCACTTTCAGCCTTCGCAGCCGCAGCTTTCCCTAACGCTCCGGCCCCTCTGACTCGCTCGGTCACGCAGCTTTGCAGGCCTAAACGAACGGCTCGCTCGGCCGAGTTTATGGCCTCTTCGGAACCGAGATCCGGATCGGGGTCCGACTCGGCGTGGGGTTCCGAGACCATGAAGTGGCCACTGTGGATGATTTGGGAACGGGACATCGCTGCTGCTCCGGCTGTCCGTCTCCGTCTCCGTCTCCACTGAGAACATCGCTAGCAAGGCCAAAATAACGGTGCTACCGTCACCATGACAACAAAGGATCTCTCTTGCTCTCTCTCCTCTGCCCCTCCCCGAACTGGAACCTGTAACTTCGGCTGCCAGGACGCGGGGGAAGGAAAAGAGAGGGGACCCTACCGGAGGATCGCCCGAAGTCCGGCCCTACCGCAGGCTCCCATAGCAACAAGGAAAAGGCGTTCTGCGCATGTATCCCTCCTCAGTCGCAGAGCATGACGGTTGTTGTAGTTGTTTCAACTTTCCTCCAGAGGGCGTTACCTCGCGGCACGAACGCGAGGTATTCGCGAGGGGGGTCAAGCGCTAACTTTAAACTTTTAAAACCTTGATTAAACTTGTTATGCCTCGATTATCAAAATCTCTCCGCATTTGGATAATTGGATTTTAAAAAATGCATTTATGCATTTTTAAGAAGAAGTGGATTTAATGATGCAACGCTTGTACCCGAAATGAATAAAACACAGAACTCCGGCTGGATAACTTTGACCCAGTCAGTTTCAGCCCAATCCACCTCACAGGGCTTTTTTAGGGGAAATAGGTGTATTAGATATGTTAGCTGCCTAAATTCACACATAAACACACACACAATAACTGACTACTGCATCTAGGCAAACAGTGGGATAATCGAAATAGCCTTAATATTTCATCAGGTCAGTCATTGGAATTGAAAATTGCCTCTATCCCACTGTAATATGACTGGCAAATTACACCATTAACCACAGGCTGTTAAATGCAAACCCTTTCCCTAAGGGTTTCCAATGATGTGACTATGGAATATATCAACTGATGCTTCTTTTTGCCTCAGAATAAATGCCCTGCCACCATGCCTCCCCTGCTTTCTGTGGGCAGCTAATGTTTTTACTTGGGAGAGTTTTGCTTCTGACTTCTACCAGGAAGTTCCCACTCCAGCAATCAATTAGATTATTGTACAAATATGTCTGTACTTATCAGTAAGCGTAAGGGCACAACCCAACAATGAACCCAGGACTACAGATTCCAAAGAAAATTGCAACAATGGAACACAGGTATTAACATATTTACTTTTTTTCCTCCACAGATGTTTTATGTTCATGTTCATTATGGATACAATGAAACCAGTTCTCCTTGAACTCCTCACAACTGATAATGAGGTAAATGGTATTAACAGGTCCAGTTATTGTTAACTGATCACATAATGAACCAAATCTGGACAGCTTTGCTTCATTAATAAACCTGGGCAAGCTTAATCTCATAAACTGCTGTGAAGAACCTATTAGTTGCTTCACAGTATGTTAATTGTGGGTTGCTTTTGTTGCTGTTTGTCCCATGGGTGGTGTTTCTACTTACAGGCTGAATTTTTGCAACATGCCCACCCATGGTGGTTTTAATCATGTGTTCTTGAACAAAGCATAGTTGTGGAATTGGAGGTCACATAGCAAGTGAAGCCAAACCAGACAAAGTGTGGTCTAGCATAGAGTATGAATCCAGTCCCAGCAGGAAAAAAAATGAGAGCAACCCAGTTTTTGTCAATTCACAGAGCCTTGGGAGTGGAAAGCATTACCTTGAGGCAGTGGTGAAATCCAAATTTTTTTACTACCAGTTCTGTGGGCGTGGTGTGGCTTGGTGGGTGTGGCTTGGTAGGCGTGGCAGGGGAAGGATACTGTAAAATCTCCATTCCCACCCCACTCCTGGGGAAGGATATTGGAAAATCTCCATTCCCACCCCACTCTGGGGCTAGCCAGAGGTGGTATTTGCTGGTTCGCCGAACTACTCAAAATTTCCGCTACCAGTTCTCCAGAACCTGTCAGAACCCGCTGGATTTCACCCCTGCCTTGAGGAAGAAAAGCTATTCTCTTTCTCTGTTACTTTGGTTAGGATTAGTAAACAGATGTATGCTTCAAAAGAAGACATAAAACCTGAGATTACCAAGTGGAAAATGAATGAACTTTATTTTCAGGCTGTGTGAAGCTGGCAATGGCACAGTAACTGTAGGTACACAAAAATAAAATGAGTAGTTCATTCCCCACTTGGATCACAGTGAGAGGATTCAATCTTAAACCTTCTCTGTAAAACAACCTTTGGCCCATTTGGAGGCCTCACGTCTGACTACAATTTTCACTATTGTGCTGGGTAAGGATGACCAGAATTCTATTCCCTGGATCTGGCAAATATCAGACTGGGGCAGAACAGAATATGAAGGCAGTCAAAGCAAATTAAAGGACAAACAGCCCTGCCATATGAAACTTAAAACCGTGACATCTTCAGGGCCCTTAGAAGGTCAGTAACACATAAATGGACTAAACCCAAAAGCAACACTGGTGTTTTCCACACCCATGCTGCCATTTCCCATAGAAAGGAGAAAAATGCACTTGGAAAGCAGTTGTGGTCTCTTTTAGGAGTAGAGAAGTTGTCTCCTCCTAGGCAGTGTACAGAAAATGTATTTCCAAATATCACAAATGTGTCTTCAGTCTTGGGATTCCATGAAATCTTTTGCTTACTGACAGTAGAAAGGGGGAAAGGCAGAGAAAAGGTTTTCAGACTGAACTGGGGTCCATGTCAACACTGGCCTGGCGCACAACCCGTCGAGACCTGGAACATGGCAAGGAAGATGGCAATTGGTGCTTCTTGGAAATTTCAGGATTCATCTGTCCCTCAAATTCCTTGGTCCGACTCACCACCAGGGCAGCATCAGCCAGCTGAGCCACTGACAGGCGATGCTGCAAAGGGGCCCTGCGCCCACACGAGCCAGACCCTTCCATGTGCCGAACAGCTTTATGCACCTTGCCTGGTGCCGGGTGGTATGAGAGCTGTTTGCAAGGCTGAGCATGGACTCTGGAACCTTTGCTCCGTCCCCTACGCCCTGGCCTCCGTCCATATGCCTGCTGGTCTCCTGGAAGAGACAATTTTGCTGTAACCGGCTTTTCATTTTCTTCACTTTGGGATGACAGTTCACAGGTCTTCCTTTCAGCATGAAGAAATACCTGCTGAGAGAGGAAGAACTCATTGAGTTGCACATCACCAACTACATTGGATTCTCTTTGATTTACTTTGGCTTTACTTTGACCATGTCATGCATGCACATTCATTCGAGAAGTCAATGCTAGGAATGGTTAGTGGATCAAGAAGAAGGGGCAAGCCAGAAACATACTGGTGTGACTCCATCAAAGCTGATACAAAGATGAACATCCAACAACTGAAAGAAGCTATGCATGACAGGAGAGCACTTGCCTATAGTTGCCAAGAGTTGGACATGATTAAATGGTTAAAACCAGCAGTCCACCACCTTTGTGGCTTGGTGGCCTGGCTGGGGGGAGGGGGGAGAGGGGAACTGGGCAACATGGTGCACATGCAGCCCTTGCATGAGTAGCAGGCCGGTGTGCATGTGCAAGTGCCTGCCAGCCCGCTGCTCGCACAAGTTGAGCTGCGTGCGCATCTGTGCTCCAGCAACCACTGACGCGGCCCAATTCCAAATAGGCCACAGCCCAGTAGTAGGGTATGGCCTGGGGGGTTGGGCACCCTTGGTTAAAACTAGCACTTCCTCCATCACTTTAGTTTCCATATTCCACTGCTCTTGGTTAACATTTCTATGCAACTGGCTTGGAACACTTTCGTTTTAGAAACAAAACATTGGGCAGCTATTGCTAAGGCTTGTATGCTTTTATTCTCTCTTAGAAGCATCTAATTGAATAATTTTACACTAAACTTTTTTAGGTCTGGCTGCTCCATCTCCATTCATTTTACTTTCTCTGACCTGACTTATTAGACTAATACAACTCTCCGTCCCAGAAATGTCACCTATCTTCATTTATGCAGTAATTTGGGACTTTTGGGAATCTGGTACAGCAAATCATCATGCACAACCCTTAGTAAGAGAGGGTCTTAGAGCCTTCTAGGGTACAATCAATCAAATTCATTATTCAGATTCTAGTTCTGACAGTCCAATCTGTAGCAGAACCTAGGTCCTTCATTTCAGATTTTGGAAGATGAACTTAATTTTAACTCTTGATAAGGTGCTTGCTCAGGTGAGATCATGTTCATGTTTGCTTTGTTAAAATTGTGTCTCACATTTTACTAGTTTTAATACAAGAGATTACATATTCTTTTTTTAGGAGGAGACTATAGGGTTACTACTCTTGAAAAAAAAACCAGACCCAGAAGATCTGTATTTCAATATCAGTACCAACATTACAGGTAGTTCTTAGTTAATGATAGTAATTAGGAATGGAAACTCAGTTATTTTGCAACATTGTCTTAAAGTGCGACATCATGTAACCATGCTGACTTATGACAGCTATTCCGGAAATTCCAGTTGCCATAGTTAGGCAAATCTTCCACGATTGTT
This sequence comes from Pituophis catenifer annectens, assembly GCF_029215685.1. Classification (NCBI taxonomy): domain Eukaryota; kingdom Metazoa; phylum Chordata; class Lepidosauria; order Squamata; family Colubridae; genus Pituophis; species Pituophis catenifer. Next base: position 234,915,973 of record NW_027256881.1, read on the forward strand.
AGGCACAATGTCATGGGATTGCCATTTGAAATCTCCAGCCAGCTTCCCTATTAACTTTTGTTTGTTGGAAGCCGGCAGTGAAGGGCGCAAATGGCAATCACAGGCCTCTAGGGATGCTGTGATGGCCACAGCTTTGACGATCAGCTGTAAGTCAGCGTTGTAACTTAGAATGGTTGCTGAACAAATGGTCATTAACTAAAGAACATAATCTTAATAGTATGCTTTTATTTATGGGTTTACCCTGCTATTTTTTGATATAATTGTATTTCTAATTGTAAACCACTACAATATTTCTTTATAATTGGAAACCATTACATTTTAAATAAATAAATATCCGATGTCAGTTTTACTCCCTTCTTGTATTTCTAGATTGTAAACAGTCTCTCTTTTCTGCTCCCCATTCACTCCTGCTCAGTTACCTTTACACGATTCCATACCTCTTCCTCAGGTGTGCCCTCCGTCACAGAGATGTGTTCTGGGCTATCCATCTCACTGATGCTGCGCATAATTGCATAAAGATTAATGCGTTCCCGTCGGAGTACGGGTGGCTTCTCAGGTACTTTCATGGTAGCCAGGTGTCTCCGCACCTCCTCAGCTCCTGAATCATCTGATGCCCCAGGTTCTTCTGCTGCCTGAAGACTGAGCCGGGGGCTGCCTATGGAGGGCAGGGGATAACTGGGATTCTCAGAAGGCTCATGTAAAGGACGAAAATAATACTGGGGAGTTGTTACTGGCACTTCTGGTTCTTCATCTGAGCTGCTCAGAGTCTCGTACTCCAGGCTTCCAGAATGATCACTGCTGGCATCGCTTATATCGGAAGAGCCTCCTGAGGGGGCATCTCCCACCTTTTGTTCCCACAGGCTGCTGTGACGGCTGCATAGAAACATGAGAGGGGTATGACATTCTGGGATTTAAAGAGTAACAGGGTTTCTTCCTTTGCTTAGGAGATTGACAATGGCAGGTGAGTAAGGAATCCCTTACTATCTTTCATAAAGAGCTAAATAATTTATGGACCTATAATGAAGTCACAGGAGATAACTATAAAATAAATTTGCCACCGCTTGATTGCTCCTTCCAAAAGTACCTTTTTTAGCTGCTCCCCACTGAAATTTCCACAAAATCCATACAAATTGGAAGGAACAGAATAATTAGCACCCTATTTGTATAGCCCTATTCAGGCAAATTTTCCATTTTCAAAGGCTACCATTGTGCAGATTTGCCTATAAAATGGTATAGGACAGGAGAACCAATTTTAGAAGAAAAGATTGGCTCAGGCAACTGGATATCGTTCCACATCCTTTGTCCTTTACGTATGTATCAGCCCCATCAATAGTGTCCTCTTCCCTTCCAATTACCTGGCGTCCAGCATGCCCTGGTAAAGTTCCAGCTGTCTCATGAAGCCTGGATTGGGGTGAACAATTGGTCGCCGTTCTCGCACGTGACCAAGAGCCCGTTCCAGCGACCAACCATACTCCTTCATGGCATAGGCAATCACTGTGGAGCCAGAACGGCTCACTCCCATTTTGCAGTGCACCAAGACGCGAGATCCTTGAGTTCTGTGAGGGAGAATCATGGTCATAAACAGGGCTACCGCAATACCCAGAACAGAAAGAACTTCCAGGTTCTTGATTGGCTTCTTTAGGCACAGACTGTTACGTTATGATAATGTTCTCAGAAGTGAGCAATGCTTAGAACAGCTTTGGAAAGGAATCTGTTTATTCCAGAATATTGTTCCCACCAAGGATGGTGATCCTGAGTCAGGGATATCCTTCTTGTTTTTTTAAACGAGTGGCTCTGACAAATGAGGCAAGGATTCTCTCTCTCTTGTTCCCATACATAATTCCTTGTGGTTTGTGTCAAAAACTGTTTATGCAAAACTGGGCTCAGAGATTCACAACTAGCTCTTTGCCTGCATCAGTTCTGAATAACACGCGGAGATGTGCTCAGCTGCTGCTGAAAAGAAGAGTGAATAAAGAGGCAAAAAGAGAAATTCTTCCCAGTTTTGCAGATCGTCTGCATGTATGCAATATATGCATACATAACATTTCACAAGAGATGATGCTTCTTATAAAACTCTTTCTTAATTGAATCATTCCATACAAACACTAAAACTTGCCGCTCTGGACAGAGTGCTATTAACTGGATTAGGGCAAAATTAAATTAAACTCTTTACAATACATGCCAGTTCAACCATGTTTGTGTATGACAATCATCTTGATGCTCAATTCTCACCGAACATCTGAAATGAAGTTGTGGGTCTCCTTCCAGTATGGCAGTAATTGTGAGGCCTCTTCATCATAAATACGCACATTCATGTAAGTGAAATGCTCTGGGAAGAAGTTGTCAATCTCACGAGTCACATTGAGGATATGGCTGACTCTAAAGATAGGCAAGAAATCAAGCAAGTTTTCCCAATCCACTCTCATAAAGAGACTGTTAACCAAGTTAACCACTCTACCTAATTTTAGCAGTTTCTTCTATCCCCATTTACCTAGCCTTACCCTGTCTCCTAAATTTTCCTCCTACAATTACTTGGTGTCTCAGGATGGAACATAAACCAAGGGTTGAAAGTACTTCCAACAAGTCTGACCTGAGAGCAGTGGTGAAATCCAAATTTTTGTACTACCAGTTCTGTGGGCGTGGCTTGGTGGGCGTGGCAGGGGAAGGATACTGCAAAATCCCCATTCCCACCCCACTCCAGGGGAAAGGATACTGCAAAATCCCCATTCCCACCCCACTCTAGAGGGAAGGATACTGCAAAATCTCCATTCCCACCCCACTCCAGGGGAAAGGATACTGCAAAATCCACATTCCCACCCCTCTCCAGAAGGGTACTGCAAAATCTCCATTCCCTCCCCATTCCAGGGGAAGGATACTGCAAAATCCCCATTCCCTCCCCACTGCTGGGGGAAGGATACTGCAAAATCTCCATTCCCACCCCACTCTGGGGCCAGCCAGAGGTGGTATTTGCCGGTTCTCCAAACTGCTCAAAATTTCCACTACTGGTTCTCCAGAACTTGTCAGAACCTGCTGGATTTCACCCCTGCCTGAGAGGCATGGTAAATAGCTATCTCAAAGTCCAAGGATGAACTTCTAGCATTCTGAGCAACATCTTAAAGATTACAAACCTGTTCTTTTCGAGCTCCTCAAGGTTGGCTGCATTCCATTCAGAGCCCTGGAGGAACAATACCAGGTACACAACTCACTCTCATGATGTGTAAGCTATTAACAAATTTATGTGCATTATGGACTTCTTATAGCAGTATATTCAGAACCTAACTATACTTTAAGCAAAGTCAGTGGTACAAGCCCTGCTCCGTACATTTTAGAGTAGAAAAAGGTAGAAAGTACTTTTTCATGCTATCCCATGAGAAAATATAGGTAAAAAAAATGTCACAAAGCCCCCTTAAGTTCTATTTAAAGAAAATGTGCAGGGAGTATAAACACTGCATTTTGGAGATCACTTATTCACCAATCATCCACCTAAAATGTGTGAATGCCATTTGTAATGGTCATTTTGTTGAGAGTGTGTGTGTGTGTGTGTGTGTGTGCACGCACATATGCGCGCGCATTTAAAAATGATTTGGAAAGCACTTTTTTAAAGCAGAGGTAACTTTTTTCAGATTCCGTACAAGCCTGAAAACTTGTTATTTCTTTAAAAAAAATCACTAAAGGTGCAGTTCTTTTAATACATCAATTTTTACGTGTATTTTGTATTTTTTTCAAGTTAATGTAGAAATCTGAAAGACACAACTGCTTTAAAACGATTCTGCACTCTACTCCCACATGTTCCAAAGTAACTCTACTGGTCATTTCTGAAGCATGCACAGGCCTCAACCACATGTAATGAAATAATTATTGCATCTCCCAATGCAATTTTAGGTATATATTCTCAGAAGTGAGCTCCATTGCGTTCATTGAGATGCATACCCAGGGAATGCAAAGTAAGATAATCATACCCAGCTTTTTCCTAAATGAAGCAGTTTCCAATTTCCCCAGAGGCAACTCTTGCTATGTACATGTATACATCCAGACTAGACTGTATTGTTTCTCCATTTCATATAATACATGTGGATATATGCATAATTTTGTACTTATTTATTTTAGTCATGTTTATATAGTATATATTGGAGGTGGTGACCTTTTGAGAGCTGTATGCAATGAAATTTTATTTTAATGTATGTCGATTAGTATACATTTTAAAGTGACAATAAAGTTATTCTAAGTCTAAGTCTACAGCATTCATGTTATTAAAGTCCAACTGTCTTCTTCTGTTTCCCAACTAATACAGTCTTCAGTTTTGCTACAGCAAATAGCAGAGAACAGAACATGCAGAGTTTAGCTGCATACAATGGGGCAGAGGGAAGCTTATTATTTCAAGGCTCAGGGCAGACATAAGATTTGACTCAATTTCACACCAAAATGGCAGTAAACCTCAGGAAGAAGAAATTGTGCTACTTACACTAACACAAATTTCTACATCGCCACTGAACTAAATGTTAGCAATAGTGAATATAATATCAAATTAGACCTATCTGCAGATAGTAAATAAAGGAAGCTATAAGTCAAAAATGATTAGCCCAGAATATAGTGAGAAGCATTATTTGGCAAGTCAGTAACTCTCATAGACTTTATTGCAGGCTGTTGAATTAAACAGGTCATAGGCAGTCTATTTTGTATTCTGTACTTGAGGAACCACTGTCCCTAAAGCAATGTTATTAGCAAAGAGGATGCTATTGCTCCCTTGGAGAAATACCTGAATTTTTATATGCTGTATGGTTTTCATTTGTAAATCACCCCGAGTCATTCAGGTGAGATGAATGGTATATAAATTTGATTAATTAATTAATTTCCTGGTAGAAAGCTCACTACAGAATCAGAATTTTTCCGGGAAAATTCAACTGTATGTGATAAACTCCCCAATGAGGCCCATTCCAAAATACTAGATTTCCACTTTCAGAATTCCAAATCAAACATTAACCATGTTAATTAGAATTCCAGGAACTGGAATTCAGTTGGAATGGCTGATTTCTATGATACTACTTTTAACAGAGGCCTGTGAGATACAACAGGGGTCCCCAACCCCCATCCCCCGGGCCACGGACTGACACTGGCCCATGGTAAGCCAGAAATTGGGCCATGCAAACAAGAAAAGTCCTATCTGCGCACATGCGAGATGTAGGCAGCACACGAAAGCATACCCCCTCCAGTCCATGGAAAAACCTCACTCCATGGAACCGGTTCCTGGAGCTCAAAAGGTTGGGGCCACTGGGATAGAAGATACTACTTCTTTGGGGAGTAAGGCTATTAGATGGCAGCAAAATACCTTTCAGTCCTGTAAGGTAGACCAGACTAAGAAACCAATGCCATATGTCTAAAGCTACTTTTATTGGAACAGCTATGGTAACAGAATCTTAAAAATCTGAATGTGCTCCCGTCCTCCCTCACTTTATCTTAATGTGAATTAGGGAAGGTCCTGAGACATTTACTCAGATTAGTTTCTCAGAATGGAGTTAAGATGCACTTGTCTGATCATTACCCTGTAGCTGATTTTCCTCTACTCCTTCAAGGCTGTTCTCTAGTCTCTCTATATCACCAATCAAGAGGCACCAATTGTAATCCTTGGGATCCTTAACCACTGGAAAGCTGACATCAGGGGTCCCCTCTTGTATTTTCTTACCAAGTAGAGGTAGTCAAAGATCTTAGAAGGCCGATCCATTTGTGCCATGATAAGCAACATTTCATTGTCAATAAACTCCTTGTAATCTTTCAGACTACAGCCAACCCGCCGCTCCAGTTCTGTACGAATCTACGGAAAAAAATGACTGATGTTATCTTCCACTTGGGCTTTTTCCTAATCACACACATCCTATTCGCTATTCTGCCATATAGATTCTGACTTCCCAGATATTTGCCAATCCTCCCCAATCATTTTTCTTCCTATTAAGAACTGTCACGTTTCTTGTGCTCATAGTCCCATCTATTCACACACTTTGCCATTCCCGTTTTCCCCCACACTCCCATCACCTCCTATTCCAAGGTCCTCTGGTCCCAACATCCCACCTCCTTGGAGGTGATGCTCTCCAGGTCAGTGGTGCCCATCACCTCACGCAGCTTGGCCCGGATCGTCCGCTCTGTCACGTCCTGTGCTGTCTGCCTGAGGCACAGAGATAAAGGGTCGGCAAAGCTCTCGGCCCACCAGACTCTTTCCCTAACACTATCACCTCAGGTTTCCCACACACCCATACCCATTCCCCCCAGCTGCAGGGGTATAAATCTAATATTATTCTGAGCCTTAACATTTCCTTACAATAATTTATTCCTTTAGGCCTAAAAAATGCCACAGGATTAATAATGGGATTTGAATAGCATCTCCCATCCCCCATTGCAATTTTTCAGTCTAGGTTATTGGTCTGGACTTCAGAGGCAAGACTCAAGAAGAGGGCATGGTATGCACTAGACTGACTGGGATGGTTGTCCAAAGTTTGCCTGGGTTTGGGATTACTACACTGTGTAAAATCCTTCTAGGAAACCTCACAGGCCTACAATTAGCTCCAGGGGGAAAGGGGGCATCACTGACTGGTCTGAGAAGATGGAGGGAGACGTGGGCCGCACAGATTCCAGGTCAGACATGGCTAGCCACTCATTAATGCAGCTCTGGTCAGAATTCACAGCCTTCTGATACCACTCGGTCCAGTTCAATGCACCCCCTCCAGGAAAATAGTTGTTGGAGACTGCTTCGTTGCATGCTTTGTGCAGCACTTGCAGTGCTGACCTGAGAGCAGAGAGAACAATTAGATCCTGAGAATATGAAGTCATACTTAAAAGTGTTCAGAGCAGGAGAGATCACATCCAAGAGTGATCATAAACTGTAGTGGTTAATCCCATTCTTTCATTTTTCAGATACAGTTAATGAGTACAGGACAACTGAATATATTTGTAATACTTTCTAAGCATCATAAAATTTAAACTTTTATTTTTTTTAAAAAATAAATATGATTGACAGCTAAAGAACTCCAAATTTTCCTTTTCCATTTTAAACCCTTTGGAAGGTACTGCTGTCATTAGAAAAAAGCAAAAAAAAAAAAAAATTCCTTCACAGCATGAAGGGCAGTAATAATAGTTTCAGTATCTTTCCTGATATTCATTTATTGCCTTCTATGGATATCTTAAATATTGTTCATCCAATCAAGAGCCTTGCTCACCACATTGTCTGGACAGAGATGGGCTTAAAGATCCGTGTTTGTCCCCCAGATGTCACACTGAAGCCCCTAAAAAAGAATAGGAGAGTCAACTCTTAAGTAACTTTGTACTCCAGGAAGATGGCAGATATCTGGAATGTTGCAAAGAAAAATGTAACAGTATGGAGAGTTGTGAAATATCCCAAAATACTAGATTCCATTGTTGGCTGAAAGAAAAGAACATTCTCCTCAAACACATAAAAAATTAAACTAGGCTGTGTCTGCCTTTTGGAATGACATCAGAATTAATCCACAATTTCTAAAAATAGATTCTACCAGTTAAAGTTATTATGTCAACCCTACCTCCCCTGTTCTCTAAATCGTGTAGTTGTTCTAAGGGCTAGCCTGGGAAAATCTGGTTTTGAAGAGTGGCACATGAATGCTAAGGATAAATCAATCAATAATAATCCTAGAGAATCTTGGTTTTTATATATAAAATCTTATTTTTATTGAAAAGGATTTTATAGACGTAAGCAACCAAGAGTAAATTAATGGAATTTTATTGGGATGTGGCAAGAATGGGCGGATATATAATTTCGTTTTGGGGCATAAAGGGAGAGGGCTCAGTCACAAAGCAACTCCAATGAGGAAGGAAAATATTTAAAGCATCGTCTCCACAAAGTGCCTTTACTGTATATTAGCAGCAAGGCTGCTTCCTGGACACAGCTGAATGTGGGAAAGTTTTGGGAAAGCAATTGATGGATTCCCTGCTGTTCTGTTCTCCCCCTTCTTTGCATTGCCACCGATCACTTCTCTGAATGTGGAGCGGCTTTCTAAAAAGTCCTGAGCAGGTCAATATTTCTGGACCTAGAATTTTGAAAAGGACATTCTAGGATTTCAAGCTCTCCTACCTACAGCATGAGTGGTGGGACCATTTCTCCCAGTTGTATCAACCTGGCAAGAGAAGCATGTCCTATCCATTAGAAAGTGGACCCTGGAAGTGTAATAGTATGAGCGAATGACCTTGGGAGACAGGAGAGGGAGCCACAGACTGAGCAACCAGCATGTAAAAGATATCTCAGTTCACAGAAGGATTGGAGGGGGCATAGGAAACATTTCAGGAGGGACTCTCCCTAGTTTTCTGGAGAGTAAACGAAAAAGAGGAGAGAAATACTTTCAGTTTTGCAAGGTTCTGTTAATGAAACCTTACAATGAAGATAGAGCTAGTAGTTCTGATTGTATTTCTTGTCTACCTTGCAAGACTTACAAAATGAGAGCCTTTTCTGTTGTGGGGCCCGATTGCTAGAACATCATCCCCCTACAAACCAGATTCACCCAACCCTGCTAGCCTTTTGCAAGGACATAAAGGCTTGATTTTGCCATTGAACCTGGAACTCTGACAGCGTGGGTGAGTCATTTCTTGGTTGTGTTAATTGTTATAATTATTAGTGCTGGTGTGAGTTGTTTTTTTCTTGATTGCCACTTATGTTATTTATGTGATTATATCATTTTTATAGTTTTTAGATATTGTTAGCAGCCCAGAATCAGGTACTTGAGCTGAGTGGCCATGTAAAACAATTAAAGAAAACTGCTGCTTTTAATCCTGCCACACTAACACATATTCTACCTCCACTTATGCTTATTGAAGTTTATATACAGGGGTTACTACTGTACTGGATTTTAAACTGTAAATCCATTTGGGAATTTTTTAAAAAAATTATTTTTGAAAGAGCCATGCAAACTGATTGTGATATATTAGTATTTTGAGAATGGCAACAAATGTAATACAATGCAGGTATAGCAGAAGTAGCTTCTGGAAAGATACAGATGTTGGGGGGGGGCAGACAAAATGAGATAACTTGTACTGTAATATTAAAATACAAGCTACGTAACTTATATACTTGCTTCTAGTGTTCTTGATGTAAGAACAAAAGGTCATTGTATTATAACATCACATTTCATCAGTTTTTTTGGAGGGGGTGTTACTGTGACTTGCAGCAGAAGGGAAGGGTCTTTTAAAAAAAGGAACAGATGGAAAAGAACACAATACAGAAATGGTCGGTTCCATAAGATAAAAAGGGAAGGATCTAACCCAAAAACAATTGAAATCTCTTAGTGGTTTAGAATATACTTTATGCCACTTCTATTTGTGGAATAGAAGTAGAGAAGGCATCACCTGTTTATTCCACACTTGTAACATAAAAAAAAAATCAGGTACACTTTGTACGACCTTTCATTATCCCAATCTATTTATGTATGCAAAGCAAGCTCCTGATAGAAACTTAAAAGAAAACAAAAAACTGCAATTATATGGAATAATATAAAGGAATAGTTGTCTTACCCATCGCCATCAAGGAAAACCTGTGTGTCACTCCAAAGTGGAAGCACCATACCCAGTGTGCAGGTAGCCAAACTATTTGAGAAAGAGAAAAAGAAGGAATTAGAGAGCCTCTGAAACAAGCATTATACTGCATGTCTGCTTTGGAGACTGGTTTCTTTGGCCTTTATCTGGATCCTTTCCTAAACTTGCAATCATTTGATAAATACTATGAAAATAAATATATTATCAGCAAGTTTTCAGTGAAACAGATGTTTCATAGCAGAGAGACGATATTATGCAGGCAGGAAATATTTGTGGTGGCTAAGAAGAAAACACAAAACATTTTTATTTTGCTTCTTGATTTGCAATTCTGCTGTAGCAAAGTTTACTTGCTTCCAGCTGAACTCATAAATGAAAGAACTCACTTTGGAAAAACAGTAGAGGGAAAGAGAAAAAAACCCTCTACGAACTGCCAAACTGGTTTGACCAGGGAATAAAATACATATAGCAGGCTACAAATGCATGAGGCAAGGAACAACTGTAAAACTAAAGTAGTTCTAATGAAGATTTTTCTATGTAACTACTTTTATGAAGAGAACAAAGGAATTATGAACAGGAGCACAGATGCATTTGTTTACTTCTAATAATAGCACCAAATTCCAAGTATGACTCCTAGTTGTTTACCCAAAACAGTAAAACACAAAATGAATAAAAGAATTAAACTGCATTACAATAATTATCCCCGGCACCTCTTCACAATGGCGATAATTACAATTACCTATTGAAGTCTCTGTGGAATGGTAATGTTCCTAAATTACATCAGGTGGCTGCCAATTGAACCCCTAGGGGAGGGTACTCCAGAAGGAAGGGTCTGCAACAGAGAAACTTTACCTCCAGGTTTCCCCTCAACAACCTCCTGTACACAGGGGCCTTGAATATCCTTCCTTGGGATGTGCAATCAGGCTAGGTCAGTTGTAGATTGAAGACCTGATTCTAGAGATATCTAGAAGTCAAGCCACGTAGACCTTTAGAAAAGTACCCCACCCCCCAAAGATTAGCACAAATGAATAAGGAGAAATCCTCAATATGCTGGAAGTGTGGAGAGACTGTTGGGAATTACTACCACATGTGGTGGGAATGCCCAAAGGTGCAAAAATTTTGGAATTTATTAAACTGGCTGGAACAAATTTTGTCAATATAGAAGTCAAACCGGAATTTTTCTTACTGGGAATTATAGAAAGAAAATATAAAATTTGGCTCTTGCATATGATTTAAAGTAAACACTGAAGAATGTTCTCTCTTTTTCTTCCATTTCCCCACAAATCATTATTTAGAAAATGGAATTATGTGGCATGACAGGCTAACAGGCTAAATTGGAATCAATGGGTTGATTTGCAGTACAGGCAAGGGCATCTGGCTCCCAGCTCAATCAAAAAGTTAAGCTCCAGGGTAATTTAGGTATGCAGGTATGGTTAATAGGGTCAAACATATTTTGCTTTCCAGAATATTTTCTTTCATTACCAGCCATTACTGAAAAACTTATAAAAGGACCTGAGATTAGTGAGAGAACAACCAATGGATTCTCAGGGCAGATAAAACTACAGCCTCAGTTGTAGGTAGAGCCAAGTTAATCCACTGCATTAGCCAAAGTTCACTGAGAAAACCAGAATGGATGAAAGCCCAGAATGAAGGTTTATAAACCAAGGCTCATCCACATGCTGAGACAAAACTAAAGTAAAGTGTGTTAGTGTGATGTGTGAAACCTGGTCATTCTAGCTATTTCTCAGTATAATACCTTTCGTTTTCCTGATGTCACTGCACCCTTGCCATCTCACCTTTCATCAGGGAAGTCCACCCCCAAAAGCACCATCTCGCTCTTGCTCTCCCTCTCCATTGCTGAGACCACCAACAAGTATCGGATTCTATAAACTCGTGCTGACTCCAGTCTCACAGCCTGCAAGGAAGAAAACATACTGCATGTTTGCCTTCTGGTGCCACTTACATCAATACAATCTCCACCATGAAAATGTGTGGTGCTGCCCACAGATCAGGAAGGATTTTGTTCAGAAGCAAATGGAAGCTGTTAGGAGCCCCGAGTCTTGACCACACTTCATATTTATGCTTACATTAAAACTAATGTGATTTATACCAAATCATGGTTAGCAACACATATGTACAGAATCTAACTAGTCCTAGAAGAAAAGAACGTCATTCCTTCTTGGCAGAAGTGGAACAGTGGAACAAGTTCCAACAGTGGAATTTGAGCAGTGGTTTGAGAACTTTTTTAAAAAAATATTTATCTAGAAAAAGACACATTTGCAAGTAAGCTGAAGTGTGCTTTGCATTGCATTGCATTTGGTGTTTATAAACTAATTTCCAAAAAGTATGAATCTTATCTGTAAAATCATGGTGTATCAAGATTTAAATTTAAAAAGTCAGACTATGGTATAGAACTATAGAAGTTTGTAATTCATCTTAGTTTTCATCCTTAGGAACTTTTGTTGTTTTTTCCTAAGTTAAGATGCCTGAAATTTTAAAGTACATTCACACAATGTACTACACTGATTGTGTATTCACAAGCTAGTTTTTACATTTTACCCCCATTTTGAGTGATTCCTTAACAGCCTTCTGTGGCTAAGCTTCTAAAATGATGAATATCTGCAAGACATTTAATAGTATTAGTACTGCAATAGCTTATTTTAATTGTTAATTGCAGATAGACAAGGAAAGGTGAATTCTTCTATCAACTCCTTAGAGATATTATTTAATTTTTAAATAATATTTATTACTGTATTTTATACTTTTCTCTCCAGTCTGGCTACTGATATCTTGTGCAAATATTGATAATCCGGCAAAAATCACATTCTGCAGTTCTTCCTGGCTACACTTCAAAAATGAATAGGGCCAAGGTCTGCTTGGGCATGGTATCAGAAATCTTAGGGGATGAAATGGGCCCCTTAAGTATCTGCATCTTCAGAAAACAAACACAAAATGAATGTTTTAAAGTCCCCTTTGGGGAATCACTACCAGCGTAATATGAAGTGTGATTCCAGCCTAGATTTTACAAATCCTTTGGTGATGGATTCCACACTAGCAGCTGACATGGAAAACCAGCAGTTTTGCAAAGATTCTTAAGCAAGATGTGGAGGTGTGGACAAAATCCTTGGGGCTCCTGAACTGAGAGGACCCCCAATAGATGTTCATTCATATTTGATCCACTTTTCACTAGGCAAGGAGTAGATCGACAATAGAGAACCAACTGATGTTCAGAGTAGTAATGTGTCCGCTATAATTTTTTTCCCTAACTGAACAACCCCTGGCAAGCTTCCAAAAGGAGTTAGGGTCTATCAGAACACAACTTGATAGCCATGGCCTGAAATAAATTGTTCCTGATGCTTGGAGACTGCTATGACTCACTCTCTAGGAAGAAGAAGAAAAAAGGAAAACAAAAGTTATTTAAGCCCATCTGGAAATCTCCCAGCAGAGGCCTCAGAGACAAAATTTGGATCAGGCTCAGCAGAGACGCCAGCTTTGGCTGCTCGCCCAAGAGACGAAGAGCCCCACAGGCCATAAATGGGGAAGTGGCTGAGCTCCTGGCTGAATGTCTGAAATCCAAATTCCAAAAGGGAAAAATTCTTCCCCACCCCACCAGAAGGACAATGAGCGCTCGAAGAGAGAGTCCCAGAAGATGGACAGGGCTGAGTTCATTTCTCACAAGACTGCCAAGTAGCATCAGTTCTGGTTTTGCTTCACAACAGGAGATAGGAAAAAGCAGGCTATTTCAGGTCATGAACAAGTAGTAATATGAAGAAGGAAGCCACTTGGAAAGTCTGAATCAGCCTGGGAAGCAATCTGGGTTTTCCAGAATTTCTCTTGAGGGAATAAACTTGTGTCTCCTGCAATCTGCAGGAGGCAACTTGCACGATGGACTGGGGGGATTGGCGGGGGGGGGGGGGGGGGGAGGAGAAGAATACAACAGAGAACATGAGAACAAAACTCTTCTGTATTTTCTAGAGTTAATTTCAGCCACCCCGGAGGTGCATTTAGCTACAGTATATGAAACCTCACCTGCAATTTGAGTGATATGGTTCAGATCAGTGGTGGGTTTCAAATTTTTTTACTACCAGTTCTGTGGCTGTGGCTTGGTGGGCGTGGCATGGCATGGCTTGGTGGGCGTGGCAGGAGAAGGATACTGTAAAATCTCCATTCCCTCCCCACTCCAGGGGAAGGTTACGGCAAAATCCCCATTTCCTCCCGATCAGTTGTGACTCGGGAGGCAGAGAATAGATGGGGGCGGGGCCAGTCAGAATCTTTACTACTGGTTCTCCGAATTACTCAAAATTTCCACTACCGGTTGTCCAGAACTGGTCAGAACCTGCTGAAACCCACCTCTGGTTCAGATGCAGGTTTTATTGCATTACGGAAAAGCAGGTAACCACTAGTCTCTTATAAAAAACAAAAAAATGTGTCTGCAGAACAAAGTTGCTCCTTTCACTACTAATAACTAATTGCTGTATTAGCCAGCATGTTGAGGATCAGGGAAATGTTTCTTGCTATGTCATAGAGAAAAGCAGAGCATCCTGGATATTGAAGGGGGCTCAGCAGGAAAGGAACCTTTTTGTTCCTTAAACAAGATAGGTCAGGGCTTATTGGGTTCCTAGTTTAGTTTGATTGGCAAAGTTCTCTGGTCTGCCAGGAATGCCACATCTTAAGTAATCAGACAGCAAATGGGGAATTGGAATCAGAAACATCATTGGAGTATGAAGTTGCAGAAAGAAATGTGGGAAGACATTACTGCCTAGACTTCAGGCTTCCTGAGACTCAAGTAGCAATGCCTTTCCAGTCTCTACTTTTTCTCTGTTGTTTGCATCCCTTCTTCCTGTCATTAACAATCTTACCAGCTGGATGGTGTCTTCTGGCCGCAGCAGCTCTACCATTTGCTGTAAGTGCAGTTCTTGCTGCCCAGCAACAGCATCTTCACTTTTAGGTGTTAGGTCTAGGGGAGTTGCTGGACCCTCCTGGACCGCCTCCAACTTGTCTTCTTCTGGCAGGAGTAGAGCAGCTCCCTTGACCATGACAAAGCTGTGGCTGAAGAAGAAGAGGTAATAAAAAAAGAGTTGAAAGACCTGCTTAGGCCGTGCGCTAGTTGGAGAATGGCTGCTTTCAGGGAGAGGGGAAGTTTAGAAATGTGAAAAAAAGTAAGGGGAGGGGAGGGGAGGCAGGCAGGCAGGAAGGAAAAAAAGAAGGCCTGACATAGCCAACAGCTAATTTGCAAAGGACCAAGCTGGGCATGCCTTTTCAGCAGTGGGATGAACAAAATAGTGAAGGTCAGCTGGCATGGCAGAGTGCACGACAATAAGGGCGGCTGAACTGGAGCTTTCTGAGACTTCTGGGGTGGGGGGGGAGGGGGGCAGCTGCTTTGCACCATGTTATTAGAACTTCTTGGGTGTTTGGTGCTTCCCTGGCATGGCACTGTTTTGCTGCACTGTGAAGGCTTCCCAGGCATTGGTGCTACAGTGGGCAGGAGGCTGCTTTTTAGGTGTTCAATGCTTCCTGGGGTGTGGCACCTTTTCACTGCGCTGCTGGGCCAGGCTACAGCAGCTGAGGCTTCCAGAGGTGGCTGTGGCTTCTTTCCCTGTCCTCTTGCACAACACTGCAGCAACCCCAATTCATGCACGGCCTGTGCTTGACCCCCCCAGGGCCTCCCACACACACCCCTGAGACATCCCTGTGTTCCTTACCTGGGACTTCATCTGCTTAACAACCTGCAATTCTTACTTAACAATGGCAGCCAGGAATGCCAGGATTTTGGTCACTAAACAAAGTAATTACATGATGCCTCATTTAATGACTGCTTCATTTAGCAACCAAAATGTTTGTGCCAATTATAATCATAAATCAAGGGCTGCTTCTAATCAGCCAGCTATTGTGTACAGAGAAAAATGAATAAAAACTCTGCTGGCTTGAAGCGTTAACCTCCATCACCGAGAATTTAAAAGAACAGTTGGTTTTGAAATTAAAATAAAGCCAAAACAAAATCAAATAGTTTTCCTTCTAAAAAATATATTAAAAAGTCCAAACATAATTAATAATGAAGATTGAAGGAACCATATTAAATACCTATGTATTGTTTAGTTTTAGGTTTTATTGTTTCACATTTCTTAAAGTTATCCAAGGGGTTATGGTACAAACCACCCTCACTTTGGGGCACTTATATTTCTATAAAAGTGTGTGGGGAAAGACAAATAAAGGAAAAGGACTAAAGGGCTTCCTACAGTGACACACAGGAACGTGGGCAATTATGCCTTTACATCTTTTAAAAAGCAGAGCTATTTGGAAACAAAATTTAGAATAAAGAAGCAACATTTGGAAACATGAATGGTTTCATTTTTTCACTGATCAACTCCTACAAGAAAAATAGTCTATTTGAAAAATAGTAAATATTGCTTCAGAGGGAGAGAGATAATTTCATTCCATTTTGATTAGGGACCTTTCTGATACTATTAGAAATTAAATATAAATATATTTCCATATCTATAAATTGGGAGGATAACTTATCCTATTTTCTATACTTGTATCTAAGAATTTTCTTTCGTAGTATATGTTTTAGTAATCAGTATGAAATTATCATACTTCTGCTGTGCAGAGTGAGGAATTTTCCCTCTGAGAGGGATCTTTAGTATGGATCTTATGAAAATCAACCTTCCTAAAAAACCTTTCTTGGCCACACCTCGTATATAATTCTTTTAAGACCTATTTTTATTACAAAGAAGAAAGGCAAGGGAGCAAGCATACTACATTCAAGGCACTAATCTCCAGCATTATCTTTATATCCAAATGTTTCTTGGCTCCATTAATACTTTAGAAAAATGTGGGTGAGTCTCTCAGTCAATGTGGGTGACTGGTGCCCAGTCTCTCTTTGGCAATGTATTATCTACCCTGAAAAAGAGACAGCTAGTGTGGAAAGGTATAGAATATTAGGAGAGTAAGTTGTACAGATGGCACAGAGTTTTGATAAATGAGTGCTTGTTCATTTGATCAACCAACCAACCAATCAATAAATATGGTTTATGGTTATGTACTCATGGCAGCCATTTTATGAATAGGCAAGCATGTCCCTAGCAGCCATTTTGTCACGGTATCCATTATATGCTCTCAAATATTCAACTGATCATCAATCCAAAAAAGAAAGGGGAGGCCTGTTATAATATTGCATTCCTGATTGGAAAAAAAATATATGATTCTGGCTCCAGTATGCTTATGATCAGAATTTGGACTTTTAATTCCCTAAATGCTATTTGTCTTTAGCAAATTGGATATACCCTTTCCATAGCAATTTGAAACAATCTGTTCTATTTTTAAAAAATCTCAGATGGTTGCACATTCTTCCAATCTTGCTTTTTTTAGTGCTGGTATATTCCTGACAAAGAATAGCAAAATTATTGAGTTCCTAAACAAGCATTTCAGGAACATTCATACATTATGTGCATATTTCTTCATTTCTTCACCATGCAACTTAAGAATTGAAATCATTTCTTTAAAGTTTCAAAAAGAATCCATCTATCTCCATCCTCTGAGGGCATGTGTGTGTTTTGTTTTTTAATACCAAATTTAACTGTTGCTCATTGGAGGCATCACAGTTAAATTTTTATGATTAAAAAAAATGTGAAAATTTTAAAGGGCAGGGCCTGGAAAACCTATAACTAACCTACAACCTTTTAAAAATGATTATTTAAAGAATATTACGAACAATCACTACATACCGTCGCTGCAACTGTCTTCTTCTAGGAATATCTTCATCCTGCAAGGGATTTCCATATTGATTAGCATTTCTCTCCAATGCTTAAGGCTGCTTTTTAGGTGATTACAATGTTAAAAGAAGTGGTCACTTATCACATCCACCATAAATATCCCACACTTAGTCCCTTCTCCCAAAACTTTTCAGAGGCTGTAGCAGATCCTCCCAGTTAAGCAGAAGCTCTGAATTCTAATTCAACAATCACAGGAATCGTAAGAGATTGCCTTTCACTTAAAACTTTAGTAAGTGCTCTTGATCTAGAATGTGGGACATGACTTAAACCCTAACATAAGCTAACACACAACAAATAAACATGGCTCATTAAACAATTAACTATGCAGTCTCATAAGTTAAACAAGTCATTCCTCATACATAATTGGAATGGTAAGCTTACATGAATCAAAGGCTATTCAACACTGTTGTTAGGTGCTTAAATCAAGGGTCAAGACTGAATAGGCATAACTGATAGGATCTATCCTTAGTAGTGGTCTGACAGAATTTTCTTTGTACCAAGAAAACAATGTCCAATCCAAATATGTGGAGTCATCAAGCAACTATTTCTGCCATTGGCCTTGGCATGAGAAAACTTGGCATGACATAATGTTCTTATCCCTAATACCTCTGCGGCAAAAACAGATACTTTTGGGGACTTCTTTTTTCAACTAGAATCCTGAACATTCACAGGACTTCCATTGCAGAACTCTGGCCCCACAATCTATATAGCTGTCTCTTAGATCATTCGCTCTGCTTGTTCAGCTAGACATGGAGGAAGGAGGGAGGGAGGCATGTTGGCTATGGCAGCAACAAATGCCAACCCCTGGGAAATCTTGCTAAGCACCTCTCTCTCTACTATTTCACAGCAACACTAGTATATTCCCAATTTATGCTGACATGAAAAGAGCTAGAAACTTTTAAAAAAACTAAAAAAAAAACCTTAAATCCAAATGTATCACTTTCCAGTCAGTTCTACACTTTCATGATACAAGGACAGATCCATGGGATATTTCCAAGCTTTCTTAATTAAAGAAATACTGAGCATTTGAAGTAGCTATTTGTATATGGAATGCTTCAAATCCAGCTCATTTTATGGTAAACCAATATGAAAAAAACAACTATGCATTGGAAGCAAGAAACCATTTCTTTGAAGGACAGCACACATTTTTAAAGTAAATATAATTAAACATTTCAAAGGATTGTTTTCCTATCTTGAAATTCTGTCTCCATCTTTAAAAGGAAGGAAGAAGGATGATTAAATTTCAGTTCAGAGCACAAGACTGCTGTATTCATTTTTGCTTTTGGATCCAAATAAGGGCTCGTTTTACAGAAAAGTTACTGTCTTATAATTGTGGCCTTCATAGCTTTGCTAATTCTTAATCTGTATCAATGGCTAGAACACATGCTCTTTTATGAAGTCGCAGGCCAAGGTGCCCCCATTCCAGTAATGAGACCTATTTGTTAAGTTGCATGATGTAACAAGACAGAAGTTACCCTTTAGAATTCTAGTAACACTTTCTTCAAATCGAAAGTATTGCATATTTATTATTTTTGCAATGTCTACAACAGCCCTATATACAATTATTGCAGATGGTGAGGTTGAGGCTGAATGTCTTGCCCATTTTAAATGCCCAAGGCTAGGCAATAAGATTCCAGCTATGTGACATTACTGGTACAAAAAAACTTTCTGGCTCGTGCTCCTAATGCTATTCTAGTTCTCATTATTCTCTACCAGTCAAATATGTTGTTGCTCTGTGAAGTCAAATACTTCCAATTAGACAGTGTTAGATTTGCATTTAACAACCTTCTTGATTTGTAAGTAGCAAAAGCAAATCAAGCACCAGATATGCCCCAATGTCTGGCTGATGCTCTATAACTGCCCTGGCAAGTCCCATGTTGTATACATTTTCTTTCTGTGCCATAGCTTCACAAAAGCAGGAATTCTTCCAAAGACTTGGAAACAGATATGCAGAGGCCAGCTGGGCACTGTTCCCTTGCTTGTCTCTCATCCCTTTTCAGGATTCCTAGATTGGCCTTGAATTCCAGCTCTTGCATAATCTTATCCATGTGCTTCCTATTTTGTTGGCAATTTCCTGTGACATTTCTAAGCACCAGGGAAAAACAGCAAACAAACAGCACTTGTGCCACTTCTTAATTGCCAGTTCTTTGTGCAATGTCTAATTACACTTGAAACTCAAGATCATCCCACAGGCTTGAGAAGTGAGCTCAGGCACAGGTGCTCTAGTGCAAGAAGCCCAAGGCTCTATCCCAACATTGGTGTAATGGACTGGAAAGTCTTCCTCTTTAAGGACATTATGCAAGAGATAGTTCTGCAGTACTCCTTGGTCTCTGACGTTGCAATCTGTCAGGAGCTGACAGGAAGTAGTATGTTGTGAAACTTACTGACAAGCAACTCTTAGTGCCTACTTCTCTCACAGAAACTTGGGCTGTTGAAAACTGATTAGAGAAAATAGTATATTAATGGGAATGCAAGGAAAGGCCACAATTTGACAAGTTTCCAAAACTGCTTCCATACAAGGATAGGATAGAAATGCAGCAGTCTAGGAAGAGAAGGGAAGCACCTTTCAACAAGCCACTATAATCTGTTGGAAAAGAGATCGATAGACATGTTATAAATTGTATTTTTGCAGCTAAATCACTTCCTTGTTTTTGTTTTGACCCCTGCAATCAAGAGGACTGAAGTGCAAATCAACTGGCTTCCAGCAGCCGGACTGCTCAGGAGGCCTCTCATCTTCTGAGCACCCAGCACAAGACAGAAGCCAAGGCTACTCCTCCAGCACATGTCCAGACAGTGCCCCTGTGCATCTGATCACCCAGAATAACTTCCAGCCCTCTATTCTGTATTCTATACTATAGACACGGATGGCACAGATCTTTTCCAATGTTATTTTTAACATTTTAAGATGGCATTTTAATGTTAAAGAAACTGAAGCTGTAGCCAAAAATTTATTATAATAATAATTACCCTTTTGCCACTTTTTGGCAATTGTAAAGCAAATGGATGATTGCATCTATCTTCCATACTGCAAGTGGGAGTGTGGATCCACAGGGATCCAGGAGGAAAGACTTTGCCTAGAGTGTGGCAAAGCTCCCCCTCTCCCCATCCACCCAGCACAGCTGCTTCTCTTTTTTTTTTTTTTTTTTTTTTAATTTACATTACATGCACATTACCAGAGGAAAAAAAAAAGAGAGGCCTGCTAAAATCGGATACTCTCTCCCCTGAGCCTTCAAGGTTTTGTTTTCCTTGCCCTTAAGGAAACTGCAAGTACACGGTTTTTTTTTTCCACGAACAAGATGGTGAACTCTGAGGCCACTCTCTGCAAAACCCTGCTCACAGTTTGCAGTGACCGATAAGACAGATGGAAGCCAAATGCACTCAGGGAAGGGGGCCCCAGGTAGGACAGGCGTCCAAACATCCTCGGTCCCCCATCCCAGAAAGGAGAGACCGCGAATGTCCTCCGAGGAAAGAGCGTCTGAAAGGAGGGTCGGCGGCGGGATCAGAACGGAATGTAGGACTGTATCATCTTCGACAGTCCTGTCCAGCGTGAAAGGCACGGGACGGTTTTTTGGGGGGGAGGGGGGACTCACCTTGCAGCCGGTGGGGGTCGAGTGGCCACTCCCCGATGGGGATCGACAGACGGTAACCAGCGCCATGCGCGGACGAACTCCTGCGCTTTTCCTCCGCTCCGGGGGAGACTGAGACGGTGCCACTCGGAGCCAGCGCAACGCCGCCGCAAACCGTCTGTAGGAGGCGGGAGTAGCGGGCCACTCATTCACTCATCCCAGGGTGGGAGCCTGCCAACCGTAAACTTTCTGCTCCTTCGTCCAGCCACTCCGACGAACAAGCGCACGGATATCGTCTGCAAAGCAATACCGAGTACGTCCTTTCGGGGGTGGCTCTTAAAGGAACAGGCCCGAGTGGCGAAAGACCAGCGGCGGCGGGGGGAGGAGGAGGAGGAGGTGTCAATCCGCGGCAACTACGGGAACTCGCTTCCCAAGGCAATCCCCTCTCTCTGCTGTCCCGTTCTCCTAATCTTGGGCCAGGGCTCAGTAGTCCCGCTTTTACAGAAAGCCGGACCCTTCATACTGGTGGAAGAACTGTAACTGCGGGGCTGGAGGGTCTTTCAGGCTGCCCTGTGCCTGGAATATCTAGTTTCCCCCCATATACCTGGCGTTAGCCACGGGGCTCACGTGAAGCGATCTCCCGCTGGGGGTGGGAAGGGGGTGGTTTCTGTAAGTTCACCAGAACCGCTGTACAGATTGGACAAAATTTGCAGCTGAAAATCTTGTAACAGGCTCTAGCTATTACCAGTCCTGTTTTCAGAGGTTCCACCCCTTCCCCGTCTGGTGGGATTGCTAGGCTTTCGGTATCTAACAGACAGAGGAAGAAACTACACTGTTCCTTTAATATGAAAAGAGGAAAAGTTCAGTATCTAAACTTGAAGTGGTTGGGGCAGGAGGGGGAGAGCATTTATCCTGCTCCTGGATTTTGAAATTTTATTACTGGCACTTATCCCATGCTTAAAATAGAGAAGTCTCTGGAGTCTGGCTTGTTATAACTATAGCCATCTATGCCTTGCTGCATTGTTCATGTTACTACTACAATGACTCAGCAGGTGATTTAAAAAAAAAAAAAAAAGTCTGAGGAGTAGTTTGGAAAAACACAGCATCATCTCTTTTTTTTTTCAGCCAGTAAGACCACTGAATTCAACTGCTGTTGCCAACTAGGATCTTCCTAAAATTCAGCAGGAAGGCTCAAACTTTCTCACAAGATCCTACTGAGCGATAAACAGTGGCGCCATCAGGACAGAACTCACAGCTTTATCAGGAAATCTTCAAAGGCAGTAGGAGTGGTGTACCAGACTGATATAAAAGAGCACAAATCATTATCAAGGGACTTCCTCTATGATATGGTCAGAGTTGAAAATCACCTAACTGCATCATTGACCACAAACACCAGTGAGACACCAACAAATATTGATATGACATTTTGTGATCAAAGAACAAGTCAAATGCTGGAATTCTCAAGTCTCTTGGCAGTTGTCTGTCCCTTTACAACAGTCCCATGTTTCTGTCTACAATAGTTACCACAACAAATAATGTTAAGGCTCCAAGAGTTAATTTATTGTGATAAGCATATCACGAGCTGATCATCACATCTAATTATTGGGAGTACAATATAGTTTTTTTGTATAGTATAATGCATCAATTCTTGAACATTTTGAAATAACTTGGCTTGCATTCTGACTTGATTTGGGTGTTGGGGCAAATACTGTACTGGTGGTAGGGCCTAGCCAATTATGGCTGATCTCAAAAACTAAGGAAGGTTGAACTTGGTTACTACTTCTTGGACAGAAAGATAGCAAAAATGCTAAGGCTGGAAACTGAAAAACATCCCAGAAGTTGGCAGTAGGGAAACACCTTTATATTGTGGCCCAAAAACCTACATGGAATAGTCCATAGAATTATTGGGAATTGAGCTTGACTTGGAGATCGTAACAATACTGCATTTTCTCTTATTTCTCTGGACATAGCTTGCTTGAACATGTGGGGAATGAGAGCAGAACGTTTCATACAGTGTTTAACATCCTAGCTGCATCTGCACATGGTTTTGAGTCAGAATAGATACAATCTCCAGGTTCAGGTAAGTCTTAATATTTGAACTCTGCTCAGAATCATCCCTTGGTCCTCCAATCCAGTCAGTTATAAACAGTAACAACACATCTCATAACACAGTATTAACCTCTTAAAATTACTGAGGCAAAATAAAGCTACCTTCCATTTAATGTACCAAGTGAGTATTATGACTAGCATTAGTGTTCTAATGTTTCAGAGAAGAACTTGGATTGTCCGGGGATTGTCCATTTTTCAAAATATGCACCTCGCACATCTGAACAAAATCAGATGCCCTGGAACCTTCCATACTTTCCTGAACGAAGGAATAGAGAGTAGAAAGGCTATACAAAATGAACACAACTAATTAATGGTTATTGCAATTTTAGTAATATTAGAAGTATTTTAAAAAAAACTATTTGACAGGTTTTTATCACATGGCCTCATAAAGCCAGCAAGATTTTGTCACACAAATTACATTTCTGTGAATGACCACTAGGGGGGACATGTAAGGCAGGAAATTAGAGCAACAAAATTGATCTTGTTCTGTACATATTACTGTAGTAGTAATGATTCCAAGAGTTGACCACTGGTCAGATATGAGATTTCAGGATTCTCATTATTCACAGAACATAGTAATTTGTACTTCAAATTCTGTGAGTCAATAAACCATATATGGCACCCAAGAAGACGACAGGGGAAAGGCTTCAGGAAATACAGAAGCAGACAAAAATGAGCAAGGAAGCAAAAAGAAAAATGCATAGCGAGCAAATATCCAGAGAAAGAGGAACCTGACAAAAGAATTACTGGGGATGGAGGTTTAAGAGGGGGAAAGCACAGGGAATTAAGGCAAAGAAATGTTTAACCCAAATATGAACCATACTCTAGGGCAGCCTTCAACCTATTGCTCCCTAGATGTGCCTCCTGTCCTCCAATTAAAGCAGAGCACAATGGTGGCAATCTGAAATAAGGGGACAGCAAAAGAAAAATGCAAGGAAGCTGCTCAATAAACAGAGTGGCTAAAACAAATGTAATAAACTAAGGTGTGTCCTGAAAAGCAATGTCCCGAGATAGAAGTGACTGCTAAAATGGAAGAAAATGCAATTTGGAAGAGGGAGAAAAAGAAGAGCTTGGTAAAACTCCTCACAATCTCAGTGGTGTGTTGCTAATCCTTGATCTGGAAATTCTGCTATTTATTGCTTCCACTGTCACCATAGCCTTGTAAGTAAAAGGAAGATGGGAGACTAAGAAGGCACATATGCTAAGCATTTCATATAATAATTTAAAATAATCAAATATATTATTGACTGCAAGTTTTGATTCTAGAAGTAGGACCACTTTCTCTTGTTTGACCGAGTTCATAAAAATGAAAGATTATCAAACATACGGAATTCTATGCATTTGGCTTGTTGGAAATGTTGCACAGACCTGACTGGTTAAGTAATTCTTTGTGAACAATCCACTAATTCCTTCTTAAGACATGCTACCACAGTATGATCATTCAAACCACAAACTGAGTTTTTTTTTTTTAAGTAAACAAATCAGCTTGTTCAGTAATTTAAACATGATCACAAGTACCACAAACGGAGCCTCACATTATGTTTATATGAGAGCCACACAAACTGTGACCAAGATAGTTGAAACTGAAGAAAGCTACCAAAAGCAGATGCTGGTTTCATGTTTTTTATTTAGTATTCCTGCTGCCCAGAGCTCCCCGTGCCTGGTCCTCAGACAGCAGGAGAAAACTGCTCAAGAGTGGACCCAGCTCTTCCCTTTAGACCCACTGGGTTCAGTTTTTAAAAAAGCACACACCTCCGCTCCCTTTCTAGTATATATCTTTAAAGATATAAATAAAATAAATTAAACACGGGAAGAGGGGAGAGCAGCAGCTCATGATGAGGAAGGGGGAAAAAAGACAGGAATGAATATTATTCATCAAGCTGCAGCCTGACTTCAGTCTTACTGCAAATATCAATGCATTGAGCTCCTGGATCCCACCCCCTCTATTGCCCAAATCCCCAAGAGGCCAAAACCCATGCAAAGACAGAAGCTGCAACAGCACACTTCTAGCAACCTCAAAAAAACCTGCAAGCTCATCTGAAAAAGAGAAACATCTTCTTTGATTATTTTTCCATTCTTTTCTATCAGTTTTTGCTCCTTTTCTCTTACTCCCCTTCTCTGTGCTGTAGAAAACAATTCCTCCATGAAGGATAAAGCGGTTAAAAAAAATTTACAAGAAATAATATTAAAGGACGGAACCAAGTGAACCACAGGAAATGCAGAAGGTTCTGTCTTCTCACTTCCAGCCTGACCCCAACAGGAAAAGGGGCAAAGCATGGAACCCAACCCAACCCAAAATACAATGGCAGCAAGGAGAATTAGGCTGGGTGGTGTGAGGCTTGAGCAAGGCCGAGGGACCCCTTGCTAGCAGGCTGGGATGCTACTTCTCTGTCAGAGAGAGCTGGAGGATTCGTTGCAGCTCCTCATCTTCTTCACGGCGTTGGCGCTCCCGTTCTTCCTGCTCCCTAGACGACAGCTCCATGGCCAAACGCAGCTGCTCATCAAAGCTGGGGTAAGGTGGAGGCAAAGCTGAGGAACCGCTTCCATTGGTGCTGAGTGCTGGGTTGCCCTCCGGAGCAGGCACATCATTCCCACCTCCAGACTCCACAGGGACCAGGCCTGGCCCTGACTGAAGGAACATGCTTTCTTGGATGGCCCTGAGAAGGAAGAGGGAAGTTTGTTGCATCATGAGAAAGAGACAGGAGTTGCTCTTCTGCTTGTTCAACAGGTGTACTGCAGCCTACCTTACTTAAAGGCCTTCAAACATATCTTTGCCCATATTCACAAGTTAGCATTCTGATTGCCTGGCTCAATCTTGAGTTTCTCCTTGCTCATACAACAATTACAAAAGAGCCTCTGGCTACCAGTACAAAGCAATGGGTCAGCTTTTGATTCAAGCTGTTTGTACCGATTATAAACTCTGTATGCTAACAACAACCTTCTGAATTTACTACATTTCCTAGGTAATGGTAACATTTTGTTGTTGTAATAAACTCATATTCACATAATGGATCACTGCCTGAGGACAGATACTCTTTACTACCTCCCATTACACAAGGCTCTTTTCGATTTTGTGATTTTTTTTAAAAAATGTCCTACTATTTCCAAATCAGAATGTGACTCATTTAATCAAGCACTTAAAACATAGTAGTTAATGGGACATATCACACTGAATTGATTCTATTTATCACAGAATATTTGTAACTTAACAGTCATAGCAACATCTGGATATCCAGAGAAACAATTGTGGACTGGGAAGCAGTTTATTATCATCTGCATTTGCTTATCTGTACCGACCATCTATTCAGATGCTAATGTTGAGACTGCAGCTGCTTTCTCAAATCTCTTGCTTTGCAGATATGTTGCAATTACATTTTTCAGAATTCTTATAGGTGAAAGACAGGAGGCTGGGAAGACTGTATAGATAGTCCTCAACTTACAACATCATTCAAAATTAGAACAGCATTGAAAACAGTGACTTATGGCTGTTTTTCACATTTACGACCGTTGCAGCATCCCCATGATCAGGTAATCAAAATTCAGGTGCTTGACTCATAGTTATGACAGCTGCAGTGTCCTGGGATCATGTGATCACCTTCTGATAAGAAAAGTCAATGAGGAAGCCAGATTTACTTAACAACTGTGTTAGTAACTTAACAACTGCAGCTATTATTACTTATCAACTGTGGCAAGAAAGGTCGTAAAATGGATCAAAATTCACAACTGTCTCATTTAGCAACAGAAATTTTGGACTCAATTGTGGTCGTTACTCGAGGACTACCTATATATACCTATATAGGAGAAAAAGTGGGACTTGAAGAATACTTGTGAGCATTAACAATTTTCTACAAAGGTTTTTATAAAATACACTATTTTCTTCCATGCATGGATCTGAAACCTTGAAGTCTCAGTTCAAGAAAACATAGGCTACTCCAAATTAGTGGAACTGTTCATGCACAGAATTTTTGGGCAACACACCAGAAAGGAGCGGCTGAATATAGCGCAACAAAAAACAAACATTCTGGGGAAATTAAAAATTCTCTGGCTTTGAAAAAACACAAACTAATTCAATAGCTAAACCTTCCTAGGAGAGAACACTGAGCTGTTGGCAACATCATTACCAACTAGGCTTTTCCCCAGGTGCTAGCCACCTTATTTTGGAAGGTAGAGCAACCAGAAAATGAGTTTAATCCATGGGCAGGCCCATGCTAGAACAGGTGAACTTCAGGCACAAAAGCTTTATGGATCTTTGTGTTCAGAAGTAAATTGGAAGCCACTTACGTTTTTAATCATTGGCACAATGTATCCCAGAACCTGGGTCCATTTGGCAGCTGAGCAAGCATTATTTGGAATGAATGGCGGTTTGTGAAACCCTGCCATGTGTAGTACACAAAATACTTACGTTTTACTCCCCTAGGTTGGGACGTTTCCATAAATATACAATGGAAACCATATAGGTCTCCCACAACAATCTGAACTATAGGGGCAATTGCAAATTGAATAATTTGATTCGGAATAGGCTAAACACTGTCTCTAGACATATGAAAGAAGATGTATTTGTTTCTTTTTTTCTGGATGAGATAAAGTGGAGCATTTAAATTATCAAATAAACCGTGTCCATTTCTTTCTATAGCTTTTCATGGGTTTGCTGCAAAACTGTAAGATTCACAATTCTTGGGCTTACCTAAATTGCTATTTAGTGCATTTTTCCCAAGTGCTCCTGGGAGTGTTCATGTCTATTTTCTTAAGCTGCAGTAGTTTGCTGCTGAAGTCTTTTTTAGTCTTTTTTAGTTTTTTAGCTTTTAAATTGTCAATGGGTTTTAATTCGAATTGTTTTAAATTTGGGCCAAAGTTATGTAATTCTTTTAATAATTTTAAATTTTGTATTGGCATGTGTTTTAGTTCTGGCTGTGCACCGCCCTGAGTTCACTAGGAGAAGGGCGGTATACAAATTGAATAAAATAAATAAAATAAAATAATAAATAATTCTCAGAATAATTCCAGGGAGGAATAGCAAAAGATGATGGCTGCTTCTGCTGTAAACTTTCACCAGTCATTTAGAGGTTACTAAACTACATGCAGTAATGATAGAAAAAGCCTAAGGCTTCCTATTAAGTGCATTTAAAGCTCAAAACAATTTGGGAGACAGCAATAGGCTTGTGATACTGCTGTGCAGAAACTGCTGTGAAATGAATACTGGACACATCCAGGGTAGATACACATTGTTTTGCCACAAGCAAGATGAACTAGCACAGCAACAGGACTAATGCAAATTAACACCTTTCA
The DNA here is from genome assembly GCF_029215685.1 of Pituophis catenifer annectens. Classification (NCBI taxonomy): domain Eukaryota; kingdom Metazoa; phylum Chordata; class Lepidosauria; order Squamata; family Colubridae; genus Pituophis; species Pituophis catenifer. Next base: position 234,944,246 of record NW_027256881.1, read on the forward strand.
TTAACAAACCATCTGTTTTGCATTCAAATTCACCGTGTCAAATTTGCTGATGAATTACAAGTCAGTGATTTCGTACTAAATTCTTTTAAATTGGCTTGCTGAAAAATGGTAAATTTGAGATCTGTTAGCTTAAGGAGTGGGCTATGCAGTGCATTAAACCATGATTTAAGTTATAATTTACTGAACAAGTCATAATTGTGTCATTTGTAAATTAAGCTAAACACTAAACAAAACCAAAACTGATCAGTGGCCTACAACAAACACTTGTGCTGACAGCCCAAGTTCAAGACCTGAGTGCCATGCAACGGGGTGAGCACCCATTCCTGCCCCAGTTCCTGCCCACCAAGCAGTTTGGAAGCATGCAAATACAAATAAGTACTGCTTCAGTGGGAAGGTAACAGCCTTTGGAGTATAGCCATGCTGGCCACATGAACACAGAAAATATCCTTGGACAACGCTGGCTCCCTTGGCCAAAAAACAGATGAGCACCGTGCCCTAGACTTGGGTACAACTGACAAGGAAACCTTTTACCTTAACTTTAAAAATATGCATATTGGTTAAAACTCATATAATTTTGATTATATTTTAATGTATTTTATTAATCTTGTTATAACGTACAGGTAGTCCTCGACTTATAACAGTTTGTTTAGTGACCGTTCAAAGTTACAATGGCACTGAAAAGTGACTTAAGATCATTTTTCACACTTACAACTACTGCAGGCATCCCCATGGCCGTGTGATCAAAATTCAGACACTTGGCAACTGACTCATATTTATGACGGTTGCAGATCATCAATGGGGAAGTCAGATTCACTTAACAACCATGTTACTAACTTAACAAATGCAATGATTTAACAACCACTGTGGCAAGAAAAGTCGTAAAATGGGGCAAACTCACTTAACAAAAGTTTCACTTAGCAACATACATTTTGTGCTGTTGTGGTCGTAAGTTGAGGATTATCTGTATTTCATTAGCTGAGTTAAGAACATGCATGGGGAAACCCATAGTACTCGTGGATAAGAAAGCACAATTTTGGGGGGGGTGTTTTAGCACATGAAATTCTTAGCTTATCCACATGTATGCTTAATATACATGTAAATGAACCACAAATTCAACAAATTAAAAACAATGCAAATCAGAAAAATCAGAAGTAGACATTCAGTCAATGGAGTCCTTAGCTGGCAACTACAATAGGCCAGTGGTGAAATGTAAAATTTGTTACTACCGGCCCTGGGGATGTGGCTTGTTGAGGGGGGAATGTGACTGGGTGGGCATGGCTAACTTTTTTTTTTTTTACTTTTAAAAGCATTTTTTCTACAACCTCTTTGGCCGAAGAGGTTGTTAAAAAAATGCTTTTAAAAGCCTCTGACGATCCCAGCTGAGCCGCACAATCATCTGAGGCTTTTTTTTTTTACCTTCAAAAGCATTTTTTCGGCTGAAGAGGTTGTAGAAAAAATGCTTATAAAAATAAAAAAAAGCCTCTGATGATTGCGCGGCTCAGCTGGGCATGTGGGGGAGCAGGGATTTTTGCTACCGGTTCTCCGAACCACCCGCGCCCTCGCTACTGGATCAGGCGATCCGGTCCAAACTGGGAGCATTTCACCCCTGCAACAGGCCTCCTGCCACCTCCTACTGCATTTGCTTTTGATAAAATGATTCAAATTTCTAAGGGTTAAATAAAGGGAACAGCTTCTAAGTTCATGATCAGTAAATAAACATAATTTTAAGAAGTATTCCAGGGAAAAGCAAGCTGTTCTCCTGTAGAATATGTCTATATTAAGCACAAAAAAGATACAGTAGAAGATTTCATGCTCAACAGACAGGATGACATAACAGAATGACATACAAGGATGACATCCTTGTTTAAATCTGCCAGAAACAGAAGTCAAATACTAAAATAATAGATTCACACACTCCAATATGTTATATTATTATTTATTAAATTTGTTTGCCACCCATCTCATTGCAAGTTGGCTTAGTTGTGATTTTGCGTGAATCCAGTCATTACTGTATAATCTGTGGTTTATAACAATAGAAGCCAGAAATCTGTTTCAAAATGACATAAATATTGAAGATTTTAAAAACCTGAGGATATCTTGTGTTAAAAATACAAAACTTTTAAAGATTTTTTCAAAGAAAAACAAAATAATGATTTAAAATAGCAATGTTTCTTATCTCTTTTTCCTAACAGCATTTTTTCTCTTCCCATTGCCCTTTTAAAATTGCTTTTCTATCTGCAAAATTTCAAGCCTATATTAGGTTAAATATAACCTAAAATGTTGGAAATACAGCTTGATGGGGAAGCACTTCTATAGTAAAAGAATGAAGCAACCTTTACTGTTTTCTTGGATCTAAATGTCAACCCACCCACAGCAGTTTCTTTAAAAAGAAAAAAAAAAACTTTTCGAAAGGCTATCAGAATTTGGTTATACACATGTGATTGTAAATAACATTTTCCTAATTTAAAATATTTTATTCACATGCCATGAATTCAGACTGTATTGGGCACAGAAAAAAATAGTTCTATTGCCACCAAGTGCAGCATTAAATAGGACAGACACTGAGAAATCAATAATTCAAATATATCCCTAGAATGCAGATAGAAGCAGGTATTTTTTTTTCAAGAAGCAGTCTTTTTAAAGTATTTATATAACCTGACCATGGCAGAGATAGCATGCCTCTTTCTCCTATTCACAGACTAAATGTATTTTTAAGACAATCACTCCTACCATATGTGTAATAACTAAAAGTACGATTCTTATTTCAGGCCTAATAATTTTATCTGTAAGCAAATGTATGAACCATTTAGGGTACAAATTTTCCTTTAAGAAAAAAAAAATAGTCATAGTTCTACTGTCAATATCAGATTTCTCTTAAAACCAAACCAAACCAAACTACATAATCATGCTAGTGACATCCCAGAAGCCAGAAATGAGCTAATGAACAAAATCTCTTAATAGCTGGGAAAGAAGTTTCCATGCCCTGCATAGTTCTTGTCCCTTCCCATAACTAGCAGAAGAAACCAAATAAATATATGCATTTTTTCCCTTTAAACTACATAATTATGAAGGAAAGGTGGAGAACTTAAACTAGGAGGATAGCATGCAATTGTCTTAATTCATGCGGTTCCTGGCACCTTCTCACAACCAACTTCTGTTCTTCTAGTAGCAGCCATTGTTTCTAAAAAAGAAACAGTCTGGCAGAATAGCTAGATATGTATGTAAATGGATGGTATGCATTTTACACAAATACTCACCGTTCCAATTGTAGTTCCTCATCATAGGATGGCGGATTGGATCCTGGTCGTGTGTTGGTCAGAGCTTCCCAGATGGTAACCTAATAAAACATGGAGTGAAGAAATAAAACTAAAAAACAGAGTCGGTATCATCCAGTAGTAGACATCAATTGGAAACTTGTGGGATAATTAATTATTTAACTAACTAATCCCGTGACTTGTTGGTCTGAGATCATGTTTAGCTTTAGGTCCTCCCATCACTGATCCCTAATAAGCATTAAAAAGCACCAGTAAGACTAAATTTAAGTCCCCAGTGCTATATCTAAACTTATCAACAAAGAATTATCTCCAGTAAGTGACAACATCTGGGGGTTTATTTGCTATGTTGTCCTCCTACTTTTGTCTCGTACCACACAACCTTCTTAGACCACAGACCCTGTTTTCAAGAACCAGTTAGACATGCTTCTCTGCTAAATGAATACAAAGATTTTCCCACCACAGTCCAGTTGCTGCCCTCCCAATCACCTGATCTGTCTCTGTGCCAGCATCCAGGAGACTCTGTTGAATGGCAAATTGGAGTAGGTCATCGTCCTCATCTCTCATGGGCTCCGTACGGCCTGCACCCAGCATTGTGTAGCCTTGGGGCACCTCAAATACAGATGGATCCACTTCACAGGGGAAAGGGTATACTAGGGGCAAGGAGAATAACATAACATAAGAGCCATGGTGGCGCAGTGGTTAGAATGCAGTACTGCAGGCTAGTTTTGCTGCCTGCTGGCTGCCTGCAATTTGACAGTTCAAATTTCACCAGGCTCAAGGTTGACTCAGCCTTCCATCTTTCTGAGGTCGGTAAAATGAGAACCCAGATTGTTGTGGGCAATATGCTTTGTAAACTGCTTAGAGAGGGCTGTAAAAGCATTGTGAAGCGGTATATAAGTCTAAGTGCTATTGCTATAACAGTAATTACAACAGGGATTGGGAAAATAGCAATAGCTATACTACATAAAACCAAAGGCATATCTAGACAGCATCCTGTTTTGACCATCATCAGTTAGAAGCCACAGGGAGACCTACAAATAGGATGTAAGTACAATGCCTCTGTCTGTTTACTGCCTAGAAAGAAAGGCATATTAATACAGAATCACTGTGACTAGTAGTACCATATCCACCATTAAGTTGTCTATATTGTGTTGACATTGTCTAAAATTGTGCTCAAATATAAGAGTTTGAATGGATTTAACTTTGTCCTATGTTAGTTAATCTCACCTAATCTCTGTCTTACTTCCCCATAACAAAAATAAGGTTCTTTTTTGATCAAACCATATACTTTCCAGAATTAAAGCAAATACACTAAACCTTCCCAGGTGAACCAAGACATAACAGGTTGGCAGAAAGCTGGCATAACTCAATTTTCTCAGAACAATAGAGAGGGAAAGCACAAGACTAAATTAGTGAGATCTATTATTATGCCAGAGTAGTTATAACAGCAAAATCTAAAATGAAAACAACAACTGGAAATTGTTTTACTGGCTCCATGAATCAGTCCTGGATAGGCAAAATAAGAGCTTCACATTGCACAGATTGTGAAAAGTTTGGGCAAATTCTGTGTAGAATCCTTTTAGATAGCATTTTCTGAGGTGAAAGGGAGAGAGAATCAAGTGTGAATTAAATATTTACAGTTGCTGTTGTTAGGGCCAGTATGGATCTCTGCTAGGTATACTCCCTAGAGTAAGGTACGTGGATGAAGGAGAGGAGTTATGGACAAGAACAACATGGTCTTAAGAGTCATTCTTTTAACTATCTTTTCCAGAGCAAGCAATTGTTCAGCAGCTATTCCATGGTAAATTTATTTTTTGATAGTTTTGGAAAGTAACAGTGATGTAATGTCACCACTCAAGTGGACAAGGCATAGATTTTCAGGAGGTTCCTTTGGGACTTGGGTTGTATTTTAGACAAATAAAGTTTTTTTGGGAAGTTTAAACTTTTTTAAAAAAAGCAAGAGGAACATTCACACTTTTGTTTGATAAAAAATATTGGCATAATTTCTGAGGTGCTATGGGAGTAACAGAAGCAGGGCCTAAGACCCATGTGCAGTTTATGGGATGCAGATTGCACAGCCTGTTTTATCCTTTCCTCTATTACTTCTTCAAATAATTCAGTATGCACTGTTGGACATTATCTCTTCCAGCTCCAAAAGCTTCTTTCCTCTTTCTCTTTATCCAATTTTACATCACTGAAGCCATAGAAGCACTGGGCATAATTTTGATAAGAGCTGTGCCTCTCTTTGGCCTTTGATCTTACCTTTAGTATTGCTGGCTGCCTCTGCCCCAGCACTTAGTTCCTCGCTGCTGCCAGGGGATTGGGTAGGAGTACAGATCCGCACTGAGCTGAGTGGCTCATCACAGCCACACAAATTACTGAAAGTGATCCTGGCATTGAGCACGTGGAAGAGAGGGATCTCTGAAAATGACAGGGAAAACTTACAGAAAAGGGAAAGAAAAGAATGAAAGGATGGGAACTATTTATTTTCAGGTCTCTTGCTGTTTTCATACAGAACCCATCAAAACATTATTAATAAGAATATAATGATATAAAGAGTCCTGAAGCTGGACTGGACCAAAAGCCATCTAGAGTAGCCAACATTCTACTACAATGATTAATGAAATGCTTCTATAGATCAGGTATGCAATAGTCCCCTCTGTTTTCTGTTTCTCAGTACCTGGTCTTCAGAAATAAATATCAGCAACCACTGATCTACTGTTACATCCAACTCTGCCATACATCATTCCTGCCATATTCCTGTTGCTACCTGCTCCCTCTGCTGCACTTTGTCTTCTAGTTCCACATTACAATAGTTAGCACCATTACTTGCCACTCCCATTTCCAGTTTGTTTTGCATCTCTCTCACCGATTTTAACTGGGAAGCCAGGAGGTAACTTGAGGGTGATGAAATCACGTAACTTGGCAAAATGAGCATTGCTGATCGCCATCAGATCAATGATAGGTGTCACCTGCTCCACCAGGGAGAGGGGATGGTCCTCACAGAGCCACAGAGTGGCCTTGAACCTAGCAAAAGGAACAAGTCAGTGTGTAGAACTTCACTTTCCTCCATCTTAGCACACCAAAAAGATTAGCTGTCATGCTCACCCTTATGGATTTTCATTCTCACCCCCCAAAAACATCAATGCTAGCCTTCATGTCTTGCATTTCCCATTGTATATCAATGCTGCGCTATCTTTCCCATCTGCACTCACCTCTGAACTTTGTTGGACATCTCAATAGGGCGGCCAATATTACGGGACTCCAAGTTGAAGTTGGGGTCAAAGTATTCCTCAGGGGTAATAGATGTTGGGTTTGTGGGACTGGCTGACTGCAGCACAGGGGCCTGAAAAATGGGGAGCAGGATCTACTCTAAGCAAAGGATTCTAGCAATAATTGTAAATACCATATAAATGCCAATTCTCATTCCCCACCAGTCCCACCAAACTGGTCCAGCATAAGTCTCTTGTTGCTGCCCTCCCTCCCCTTTAGTGCAGATGCCTCAGCTAGCACCCTTTTCCCTTTGCAGGGAAGGAACCTGACCTTGCTACATACCCCATTCTGGGCAGCATGCTGCTGGGCAATTCCTAGGAAGGACTGGAATGGAGTCTTGGAGCCTGTATAGTGAGGAAAGGACATCCAAAAGAGTTAAGTCCTATGTTTCTTCTCAAAGAAGCCCTTCAGTTATAATTACCTATTTTTATCTTATAATGCTTATAATGTTTCTTTAAAACATTTCTGTCCTATCTGTTTGTTACAGCTTTCAAGGTGGCATACAGCATAGAACTTGTGCTTTTGATATTAAAATAAACATCCTGATGTACTAAACATTTGCAGATAAAACAGTTTTTTAGCAGTAGCAGCCCTTGAAAGAGAACAAAATACTACGGAAAATGTCTCTTTTATTTCTACGAAAATGAGCATCTTCCTAAGTGAACACTTTTTAACATTATAGTGCAACAGTTACATAGGACTGAAAATGAAGTGTAAACCAAGGCTCCTCCAACCTCCAAATATTAGCCTGGCCCCCAGCAACCCTTTCTTTAGAATCTTAGCAGCAGCAGAGCACTGTTGAAAGAAACAAAACCAAAAAAGTTTTCATTGGCCTGCCTGGTCTCCAGCTAAGTTGTCCCCTCGTGCAAATCTTAAAACTATTCCATTATGTGGAACAACTATTTTCCTTAATTTGTATTTCCCTCATTGAAAAAAGAGATGAGAGATATAAACATAATTAAACATAATAATAATTGCATAATGCATTGAAACTTGGTGTCTTTTCTTCATTGCTGCAGAAATGGGGAAAGCTTCATGTCACAAAATGCTTATGTATGTCTCAGTAATGTATCTGATTGTAATTTGCCCTTTTCTTTTACTAAAACCCCTACTACTACAGATATAAGAGCGGACATTCACTACTCACTTATTTTTTTAAAAAAAAAATTAAAAATAAATTTAGAAGCTTCCCAAGAGACCCAAAATGATTCTGAGCTGCTTACACTTAAAATAAGAAAGCAGTAAAGAAGAACTTAAGCATCTGGATAGATCAAGTAACAACCAATCACCCAGGACACTTCCAACATCCTATTCCAAGAGTAACCAGGTTTTTAACAACTTGTGGAATGACATCAGGGAAGGAGGTAAACAAATCCCTGGGGAGGTATAATTCCAAAAAGCAGACACTGCAATAGAGAAGTCAATGCCTTTGACAAATGGCATTGCTTGATCAAGGGTTCTTGAAGTACATCAACCCTACCAGATCTTACCAGATGAGCAAAACAATAAGTGGTCTTCATAAAATATGGACCTATGCCTTAAAGGCTTTTTAGGTGACCAATAATCAATATTGCTCTTGAAACAGTAGTATCACCTGGGCATTTCAAAGCATGCCCAATAACTGTCCGGGAAACCATTTGTAGCTTCCGAGTGCTGTTCAAAGGCAGCCCAAGTAGGGTACATGACAATAGCTCAATATTTACCTGGCCTTTCTAATTATACTCTTTTTTTACAACAACAAGCATCTTACAAAATGTCAAAAGAATTTGTCCCATATTGCCCACTCCTAATATTGGGCAAGACTTTTACTTATTTACTTATCTACCTCACCTTTCCTCCAAGAAGCTAAATGTCCTTGCCCATTTATTTTACACTAATAAGAATCTGGTTGCTAGGACTGCTAAGATAGGGAATAGGACAGGTGAGTGCAGGAAAGTAAATACCGTATATAATTGTGGATAAACCTATCTGCAGGTAAGTCAACCCTAAAAATTTCAACCAGAATACATGAAAAATGTGCCACCTGCAGATAAGCCATCCCTCAATTTTTAAACTGCAATGACAGCCAGGAAACTGCAAATTGTTATGTCATCTTTTATAAAACCATGTGATTTTAAGGCTATTACAGTCTTTAAAAACTCTGAGCCCTGGTCTACAGAGAAGCCAAAGCTATTTTTTTGGGTATATTTTGGAACCTAACATTCTCAGCTTATCCATGAATATATATTGTATACTTTCTCCAGAGCTGATTGGTATTTTCCCTAATTATAGAAAGGAATGATGAAGTATGCAAATTACTCATCTCTTTTTACTGATATAATCACTGGTATTCTGGAAGTCCAGCACAAGAAAGCAGAAGCTTCCACAATTGCAAGACTGGATCTGTTTTTCAACATGCATTCACTGCAAATACAGTTTTTATCTCATTAAAAAAAGTCTTTAAAAAAAACTTTTAATATTGCAATCCTGTATTATCTAAATGTGTAAGAGTAAGGCATATTGATAAATTAAATGCATTGTCAATATAGAATCCTCTTTTTAATTACCTGAGAGTAAATCCCACCAAATTTATTATTTAAAAATGCCAGCAATATTAGCTGGTGTTTCATTTTAATCTCTATACAATAGTTTGATTGTTGTTTTGATACTGTACTGATTTATTTACTACTTTTATGAGATTGCCTGGAGTGAAAAGTACCATATAAATTTCATAAATAAATGAACAAATGAGAAATCAAGAATCACCTCAGAGGCCTCTCTGTGCATTTTACGTAAGAATTCGAAATTTACCCTTTGTTTAAAAGACGCTACATCTAGATTTCTGAGTAGGTTTCTTATTATTCCATAAAGACCGGCACTTGTAATCTTGTTATTCAAAAATCTTTCTTCCTATACTGCTTTCTACTTTGCCCCTCCCCCCCTTTACATACTATTTTATCACAAGTAATAGAGCTATAAAGTTCATCAGGTTAGTCATTATCTCTCAGTTCAACTTATCTCACAGGGATGGAGAGATAGAACACTGGACATAGCAGTGCTTTATTCAGTGTATTCAATTTCAGGGAAAGATATACACATAATAAGTAAGTAAATGAAATATAAATATTCCACATTGAATTTGCTGAGGACAAGACAACCGAGGTCAAAAGAACAACTACTAGAGAGAGAGAGAATGGAACTGGAACTATCATGAGGACAAATTATTTACAGCATAATAGACTGGTTAAGTCAACATGGGTTCAAAACTGGAAGTAGTGCATGTGTGCTCTACCTTTGTTGCGTGTTTTGTCCTGGTCAGACAGGTGCTCGGTACGTGTTTTGGTGATAAGCTCCACATTGCTGGCACTGTAAACCTGGAGAAGCACAAACCCATTTATATTATTTGATTTCCTCAAACCCTGCTGATTAGAAATACATAAGATAAGCTAAATCTTGACATTTATGTTGGACAATTATACAAGGAAGACAGAGAATTGTACCTTGGCTTCATAACCACTGATTACTTCCATTTTCTCCGAGCGCCAGCCCCAGATTCCAGACTTGTTCCTGAATAGAAATATATTCCTGAGTGAAATATGACAATGGCCCAAATTTGCAAATAGAATGGGTTCCTTTTTCAGTATAAATTCTCAAACTCTGCTGAAATGATAAATAATTTTGTGTGATCTCCCCACAAGAAATAAAGTTGTCGTACTATGTTCTGACAGGATTCCCACTATCAAACATACCTCCTCTTTTATCTGGAGAAAACTGGCGGTCAGCTTCATTAGGAGAGCAGAAGGGCATTTGGTTTTTTAAGTGTTTTTAAGTGTTTTGTTTATTGTTTTTAATTAATGGGGCCAAATTTATATATGTATATTTTAACTGTATTTTAATATTTGTACTTGATGTTTTTACTTGGCTGTTCACCGCCCTGAGTCCTCAGGGAGAAGGGCGGTATACAAATTCAAAATAAAATAAAATAAATAAATAAAAATAGTACTCTAGCTGCTTGTGTGCAACCCCAGAGTTGCACATCAAAAACTGAATCACTGTCAGAACTCACATGCAAGTCATCTGGGGTTCTGGATACAAGTCACCTTAATTGTGCACACAGCCAGAGCCCTGTCAGACCATGTTCTTGTTCTGTCTTTGGTACATACCTAGCACAGCTGGATTGTTACCAGGATCTGTCACTATTCGACAGTTTTATTCATGGATGAGGTTACATAAAACCTTTCTTTATTTGAACTGCACTTCTTTTCCTGTTTCTAGAGTTTTCTGGTGCCTATCTTTGCTCAGAACCTCTGGAGGATCTATGCTACCAGGAGAACTTCTTCTCTGGCATTATTTTTCATGACATTTGGATAGGGATGGTCTTCCTTCGCAGAAGGGAATGTACTGCTTGTCTCCTGGCCAAGTTTTCCAGAATTGCCGAGACATCATTCCTGTTGCATCTCAGCTCTGCCCACTTTTCTCAAATTTCTCTCTCACACCCTGAACAATGGATGTGCAGTGCCAGCAAATTCCAAGTGACTGACTTTTTCTTCCACCCTGTTGTTCCCCCTTCCCAATCCAGTCAGGATGGATACATGGAAGCTGCTGGGCAGCAGACTGAACAGGAAAGGCCAGGCTAGAAAACCTGTTGAGAGTTCAGGAAGGATGCCTTGTAGATGGCCAATGAGGACACATAGCAGGGAGCTCTGGAGCAGCAAGATGTGGAAGTAGCAAATCCTGAGGTCACTCTTGATAACATGAGTTCTATCAGTTATACAATTTTGGTTGTACAAGTCTGGATTACAAACATACAACTGGATCACTGCCAGTCCATGCATTCTTCTGCCTGGATAAGCAGACAGTCAATTCATAACACCAGGGTGAAACCAAGTAACTCAGGAATGATGTGGCCCATAGTTGGAGAACCCCTCACCTAAAAATATTAATTACATTAAATTCTGTTAATGCACAAATAGACGGGGAACCCGCCTATACCGCTACCTTTAAAAAGCCTTAACTAAGGAGACAAAGTGGAGTTTCTAGAGCGAGTATTTTCTTGTGTAAGGAAACCTGATTTTCCAGTAACCAGACCAAAGGCAAAAGAAGGGTGTTGAACTGTATTTTGTTATAATAAACTTCAAGCCATTTCCAATGTAAGGCTTCCTGCAAAAACTATTTAGTGCTGAAAGAATCAGAGAGACCTTCTTTCCAACTTGGGTCTCACTTCTCCTCGGCTCCCTCTTATGATATAAGAACATCAAGCAGTTTACTGGATCAAAGCAAAATCTTCTGTAGTCTCTCTTGCTCTTGCCCCAACAATTGCCACGCAGGGTCACTATGTTCCTGCTCCTCCCGCACAACCCCCCATATATAGGCACTGAACAATACATTCCCTTCTGTCTGCCAAAACTCACCGCTCGAAGGCAATATTCTTGGTATCAAGGTGGGTGGAGACAATAGGAGACGTGAGGCGGCTGGCAACATGTTCCTCCGAAGGCTGCATGGCAGGCAGCATCAGCTCGGGCTCATGCAAGGCTAATGACAATGTCTCAGTGTACACAACCTGCTTGTCATGGTCAACTTCCATCACCACAGCATTCTCATCTAAATAACAGGGGGAGGAGAAAGAGGATGAAAATGCAACATTGGAAGAAAAACACTTTCTACCAAAACTACACGTCACTGAGCACACGCCCATCTCCCAAGAAAGGGATATTCTGACCTTCGCCTTTAAAGATGTAGCTGCGCCGGCCCCGCTGCCAGGTCATGTGCTCAAAGCCCAGTAAGGTAGTGTCCACCCGCAGGTTTTCACCCCGCTTCCATACCCGATACACATCGCTTGGACATATTTTCGAGACAAGAGGCACTGCAGAGACAGAGGAAGAGAATAAACAGAGGCATAAGGATCATTACCTGGAACTATTAAATAATGAGTCACATTTGTACAAGACTGTTCTTCCATGAAGGAATTATAGCCTCTTTAAAAGTAGGATAAGATGAGACAGCACCATGCCTAAGAGTAAACAACAAATTTAATAGGTCCCTGAGGCATCTGCGTGGGACCTTCTCAAACCTTCCAAATTATCACTTAAAAACTCTGGAGCACTACTTGTGTTATCACATGTTAAAAACTCCTGGATAGATAGCTCATGGAAGAAGCCACTAAACTGACTGTAGTAGAATTCCTTTCTCACAAAACAAAGACTTAGTTCATGTGCTCCACTAATGATGAACTTTTTGAAAGTTTTTGAAAGTTAGTGGCCAAATCTATTCTGAAAAGTAATGATAATAACCAAACAAGGAAACCTTATTTCTTAGTTCAAATATTTTTCTGCAACCCCATCTTCTCCTGCCATCTTTTCTATCTCATATTCATTTTTTCTCTTTACTCACTGAATTAGACATCTGAAGTACTGACTTACCCCAGCTGGTAAACTCCCACTTCATTTCCACATAGAAGTCAGGGGCCTGAGGAAATGGAAAACTAATTCACTACAAACCAGAAGTGAGATCAGTACAAACAAGAGAAGGGACAGGAAGATACAACCTCTGTATGTTTTTCCTTTGAAATAGACAAGGCTTTAACACCATGACCAATCTTTTGTCAGTGGGAGTGTATTATGCAATTAGGTTTAGCAACTAGCAAGGCCAAGAATATTTCAAAAGACATTGAAGAAGAAAGGATTTAAAAGTTCAGTGCCGATGTTTTCAGCAATGCCCAGTAATTACTTCTGAAATCCTGAAAGTGTGCTGTTCAAACATATTTCCTACAAATTAATATGGCAAAGAAATAGTTGTATCACTGTATATTGTATTACTACACATACTTCTGATAGAAATAAAGGATTTAATGTTGTTAACTGGAAATAGTCCTCAATTTACAAGGGGCTGCTTAATGACTGTTCAGTTATGATGATTTCTTACAACTTGTCCTCAACGTTGCAACTATCACATCACCTCTGCAGTCACACAATTGCATTTTGTGCACTAGGGAGATGGCTCATGTTTATAACCAGAAGCAGCATCCCAGGATCATATGATTGTGTTTTGTAATGTTTTTTGCCATTTTCCAGCAAAAAGCCCAAACAGTGCCTATTGGATAACTTGGATTCAGACTTACAACTATGTAATTCGCTTAATGACTGCAATGATTCACATAAAAACAAGTTCGGTCATGTGGTGGCTCAGCTTACAACTGCAACAATTTACAACCAAAATCCCAGGCTCAATTGTGGTCATACATTAAGGACTACTTGTATCTAGACTATTATTTTTTAAACCAAATGCAGCCAGACCTTTGGAAAAACAGAAGAACAATCCACAAGAACAGAGTTCTCTAAACGTATGCTCTTTCAAAGTGCAAGATTACATCTCTCATAATACAAGCCAACATGTTTTTCTGAGAGGCGCCAAATTGAGAAAAGCTGCATAAGAAATTGTTTGACAGGGTTTAATTTCCTCCTCTTTACAACTTTTGGCAAGATATTTGACAAAACCTGTGGATGGATATCGCAAAATAAATATTTGCAGACCCCAAAAAAGAATGGAAAATACTCCAGTTCATCTGGAAGATTATATTAATACATACTCTGCGTAGTTTGTTGAGTAATTCTGGAATACCAGCCAGTCGTCGTGTGGCACGCTGGTAATCACGGTATTGGAGTACCAACTGTACCATCTCTGGATCTCCAGTGCTTACAGCCTCTTGAAGGACTAGATGCCAGGGAGAAAGTATAAAGAAACAATCAGTTTCTAGCTTCTTGGATTTTCTTTCTGTTTCATCATGCCCTACCTTATCTTTAACGCCAGATGAATTTTACTTCTATTCTCACATCCAATTAGCAGAATCAGATTCAACCTCTTTATCTATCTATCTATCTATCTGTATCTACTGTATCTACTGATACAGATACAACTGACTCATATTTAGGATGGTTGCAGTGTCCCAGGATCACGTGATCACCTTCTGCAACCTTTGCTTTGCAAACAAAGTCAGTTTGAAGCCAGATTCACTTAACAAACGTGTTATTAACTTAACAACTACAGTGATTCACTTAACAACTGTGGCAGGAAAGGTCACAAAACGTGGCAAAATTCACTTAACAATTGTTTCGCTTAACAACAGAAATTTTTGGTTCAACTTTGGTAGTAAGTCAAGGACCACCTGTGGTCTATTGGCAGTCTTAAAACACATACACAGTAAGAAGCATTTATGGTCACTTCATAGACACATTTGGACAAGCTTGTCCTTTGCCAGAAACTTTGTGTGAAAGATAAGGAGTTGTCCAGAGGCTTGAAGGAAGTGAGGCTTTATTGCCTCATGAGAAAACAAAACAATGGTTTCCATCCTTCACTGTCTATTCCTCACAGCAGACCAGATGTCACAAGCCCTTAATTTTTCAATAGTTTTGCCTTCTTCTGTCCAACTTTCAATCCTTTCCAATTTTCTACCTTTCCCTGCCTGCCATATAAGAAATTATTTTATTTTAAAAACGAATCCTGGAGCCCATTTTATCTATTTGATTCACTCCCATACTCCCCATTTGATAATCTGCCCCAAAATATTTTAAGTGCTCTAGGCTAGGAAATTTGCATACTAACAAGCAAAAAACCTAACTATTTTTCACACTGTTAAGCAGTTTTTTTTCAAATTTGTGCAAACTAACAATTTTTTGCCACAGAAGCCAGGAAGTAAAGGAGGGACACTTAGTTCCTCTAGCAATACAGACTTTCAACTATGTCCTACCTGTCCAGCCATTGGCATTCTCCTGCCCCACACTGGCATTGTGTCGCAGCAGCACACGGACAGATTCCAAGTTCCCAAGGGACACTGCCAATTCCAGAGGTGTTCGGCCACGTGGGTCAAGCATTTCAATATCATGCTGCAAAAGAATCAGAGGATTAATAATCTCGATAAGAAATGTTTTGCAGGTAAAACAAGCATGGTGTTTAACTGCAACTGCAAGCTCGATCAATTTTCAGTGCTAGGATTCAGTCTTGAGAATGGCCTTGTCCAAATATTTTCTGTTAAAGAATGCCATTCAGCCAGTACTTGTTCTTAGATACTGCTCTTCTTTATCTCTAAGGCCATCCACAATTAGATATAATTCATATAGTTAACTGAACTAACACAAAGGTCAATAATAGGAATTCTAATATAGTTTTATCCACTAGCTGAAGGACTGAAGAACCAACATTGGTATTTAATGTAAATTAGTGCATACAGTAGTATTTCAGCCCATGAATTATTTTGTAATACAGTACTGGTATTCAGTTCTGACTTCCTGATGAAAGAGTCTTGCAATGTTATCTTCCAGAGTTTCCTTATTATAAAGGTAGCCATTCACACCAACAAACTTTCTTTCCTTCTGACAAAAGGGACCAAGATCAGCCCAACTGGATTTGCTTTTTAATGACAGAAGGTATACACTACAATGCCTACTTACACAGTAAATAAAAAAATAAAAATGAAAAATGAAAGAAAAACATGTTTTTGAGCAGTGTGGTTAAGATTATTTAGAGGAGGTTAATTTAATAAGCATCCGTCCTACATAATCTAATAGCTACTAACACTGTAGCAAGGAATTATTGGTTGTTTTTTTTTAAAAACCAGTTGATTTGTAATTCACTAGTGGGAAATAATATTCCAGGCTTGTTTCAATGAAGGATGCAACTATCGCAACTCTGAGAAACTCATCCAGCTCAGCTTAAAAATGAACGTCGAGGGGGCAGAAACTGTTGTTCCATGATATAAATTTTTCAGAGATATTTGACTCACTAATGGATGAACCTCAGATTACCAATTAAATTCAAAGGGAATACGTGGGTTGAACCACTAAATACCTCACATACATTTTACACAGGATGGATGGATAGGAAGGAAGGAAGGAAGGAAGGAAGGAAGGAAGGAAGGAAGGGAAGGGAAGGGAAGGGAAGGGAAGGGAAGGGAAGGGAAGGGAAGAGAAGAGAAGAGAAGAGAAGAGAAGAGAAGAGAAGAGAAGAGAAGAGAAGAGAAGACTTGCTCAAAAGGTCTCACACTTCTACCCCAAATCGTTGCCATTTATAAACTTGTTACTCTGTCCTGACGTAGTATTCCCAATATGGTATGCTATGCTCTCTTACAAGCTCTTCTTCAGAATTTCCACATTTGTAGAGATAGGGAGGAAAAAACAAAGGATAAACAGGACACAGTAATTGCCTTTAGCACCATATTTATAAACTTCCAGAAGTATCTGGATAGCTAGATGACTCAAAATATTATTTTTCCAAAATTCACTTTCCAGATGCCCCAAATAATTTCCTCTTTTTCTTTCAGAAAAACAACGCGTAGGATTTTTTTTACTTTCTGAAGTATCACCATTTCATAGCATAGACTTTTGACAACTCAAATGAACTGATCCCCATTTTGTCTCAGTTCCAAAACAATTATCAGGCAAGATTCTCTCTATAATACATAGCCCAGGTGTTCTGGTGGGTACTGTTCTCCTCGTTTTAACCTCCAGGTAGAAAAGCATATATATAAAAGTAGCAGGAATCCAACAAACTACCAATCTGAGACGGTCTACCCTGTTTCCCCCAATATAAGACATCCCCTGATAATAAGCCCAATCGGGCTTTTCAGCACATAGCAATAAGGCCAAGCGCTTATTTCAGGGTTCAAAAAAATATAAGACAGGGTCTTATTTTCGGGGAAAATATATCATTTTTTTGTAACATGTGCCTATCCAATGCATGATGTTAATCTGCAGGACAAACAGGAAGTGAAATCTGCAAAGCATTTTTGATGATGTTAAACAGTGGACTGGAGAAAGCACAAACAGGCACAGGCTCAAATAGCCTATACTAAAAAAGTAGTAAAAGGAAGATTTGCAGCAGTGACTTATAGAATCTTTTAGAGTCATCCATCCATCCCTGGGTAGCGTATATATAATAGTAACGATGACCATAGCGGCAACTATGGTTGAATATAAGTCCTAGTGTGAAGTCTTCATTTTATTTGTTTAAGTGTAGAAATGGCCAAAGAAAGAGCCAGAGTCAACTGGGTACACATATGCTTAAGTTTAATAATATTTTATCATTTACCAAAATGGTGGCCATCTATACATTATGTGTCCTGAATAAGAAGCTGAAATGGGAATGAGAATAGGAAACGCTTGCCCTCCACACCAGAGGATGTTATAATCATTAGCATGGCAGGGGCATGTACGCCAACTACATAAGATCCTTAGCAAGGTTTGCCCTCATATACCCTGTCTGGGGGAAGCTGCAGAGTAAATATGACTGAAGGCATGCTAGACTGTGGGATTTCAAGCTGAGTGCCAAAAAGGAGGAGTACTCTTTTCTTTGAAGTGCCTATTGTTAAGGTAGGTCTAGTATGCGGGGATTTCCAAATGAAATGTGGCTTGATCTACAGAACTATCCTCCAACTGCTCCTTGGGTTGTAATGGAGAGGAAAGAAAGAGAGTTCTGAGACAGGAGAGAAATAATGGGAGATGCAGCACCAGGGGTTGTGTTACCCCGAGACTGAGGAAAAGAGTGATCCCAACTAATATCTGGAAATATTCGTCGGACATTTTCCCATGCCAGGAAGGAGGAAGAAGGGAATTCATTAGATGCCGGTTCCAAGTGAAATCTAGATCAGAAGTAGCCATCTCGGGGTTAGGGCCAGATCACAGGCCTCGTTCACGGCCCCCTCCCCTTGACAGCCAGAGGATGAAATGGGGAGGCAGAAGCTCGGGACTCTCTCTCCATCACGTCCCCCTCTTCCCTGCGCCCCTCGGCTCGGGCTGAGAGGGAAAGGCGGGATGGGCTGGGCGGATAGGGCAGAAAAACAGACGTCCCGGGCCGGGGAGGGGGCTCCGCGTACCTGTCCCTTGCGCAGCTCGCTGTCCAGCGCCTGGTGCCGGTTGTGCCAGACGAGCAGGTGCAGAGGGAAGGCGTCTGCGAAGCAGGCCATCCCGTCACCATGTCCCGCGCCTGGCCGGGTCTCCGCTCCGGTCCCTCTCTGCCCGAGGCCTTCCCGGGTGACGGCTACCCAGCCAGCAGCAGGAGGAGCAGCAGCAGCAGCAGCAGCAGTTCCCGTCCTGCTCGCCTCTGCGCTGGGCCCGCTGCGGTGGCGGAGGCGCTGCCGAGAGGAGAGGCGAGGCGAGGCGAGGGAGGGGCGCCGCGCGGCCTGGCCGGGGGTGCGCTGCGGCTCCCGAGGTCGACCCAGAGCCAGAGAGCGGCGGGTTGGGAAGAAGGGGCGGGCCTCCGAGGCGCAGGGAGGAGACAGCGGTCGGGGGTGAGGAAACCTGGCCCAGGCTGGGCACTTTTCCGGCCTGGCTCTCAACGCCAGCCCACGCGAGAGGAAGGCGCTCGCTCGGAGGGTTTGGGCGGCAGCGGCACCGGCACCCCCCTCCCCACCCCCGTGCGTCACCGCCGCCTGCAACCGGAGGGACCCGGGCAGCCCATCACGCGAGGCTGGCTAATGCCCCGGGGTGTCCCCGCTTCGCCTCCCTACGCTGGAGAATGAAAAAAGAAACGGCGCTGCGTCGGTGGGTTCGCTTGCTGCGGGGCGGGTGGGCGGCCAGGCAGCCAGCCCTTTTTTTCTTCCTGACTGCAATAATGCACGGATCTCGCAGGGGAGAGAGAAGCGTTGCTTTCTCAGGGTCGTTTCGTTTAGCGCAGCGTTTTCATTCTATGCCACGTTTAGCTCCGGAGGGGAACGGTCTCGTCGAGGCCCAACGAGGGGGGAGGGATCCAGAAAGGGAGGCATTTGAGCGTGTGCAGAATGCCTTTCCTTTGGCACAAAGTACAGTACAGTTTGCAGAGTGTGGGAGCTCTAGCCTGCTGTGTAACTAATGGTCATGTATTCCAACAACGCTAAGTAGATTTTTCTTTTTTCTTTTCTTTTTTTAATTAACGTTTATATTGTTCAAACATCTGGGATGGGGACTCCTCTTACCATGTAATCCTGTCCCTGTTTATTAGATCTGAACAACTTTGCCCTAGCTTAGGGTCATACCTAGGCAAAATGAGCTTGATTGACCTTAGTTAAACTTGAATAGACACTGCTAGGAATTTCAGGGCAGTCTTCCAAAAATGAATTGCAAAAGTTCTTTCGTTTTACTTCCAAATGGCTTTTCAAGGATCAGGTTTTTTTATCCAGTGCTCCTTCACTCTCTCAACCCCCCCAGGCAGGTCAGATACTGGTACTACAAGGCCTGCCTGAAGGGCTGTCCTGATCCAACTTCATCAAGCAGTTGTGTTTATTGATTGAAGGGACAGGAAAATTGGCACCAAGTAAAGTCAAAAAGAATTGGCTTCTTCCATTGGGAGAGGCCTCCCATGATTAGGCCTCAAAAAATGTAGCAAAGGAAGTGAAGAGGCGGTACTGTAAAAATAGCAAGGAGAAAATACATTAGGCTAAGAAAGCCTTTTTTCTTTTTTGGTGAGATGACCAGGAATCCTCACTTAAGCAGATTGTTCTTCAACTAATAAAAAATATACCTCAGGCTTTCTGGGGAACCAAGTTTATCTTTTTCATTTTTTGCAAGGGGTCGCTCTTGCGTTCATTTTAACAGACACTAGTGTTGACTTTCAACTGTGCTTTTACACTGAGGTTCATTTCTGCCTAATTTATATCTGTATTTATCTTCAGTAAGCAAGATCACTTCTGAAGGGTTTTAAGTCTGGTCCAGCCTGAATTCTGTTGTGTTTATTTTTGCCAATTTATGGGACATGGAAAAGCATGTTTTTAGGAAAAGCAACAGCAACAAAAATCTTGGGGTACCTTTACACTTTACTGATTATGGCCTATATTTTCATGAAATGGATTCTACTACATCAGATGCCTGGTGGTGTCTTCTATTGGAGGTATGTGTATCATCCATCTACCCATTCATCCATCCTATAAGTGGCTGAGCCCTGAGATACTGATCATAGTAGCACAGGAACAGGCACAAAACACCAGATCCATAGAAGCAGGGGTCTACCACAGGACCAGAAGTCGAAGTGCAGATTGTGCAGACAGGTCTTGGAGACAGTGCAACGCATACCGCCAGAGTGTAAAATGCCGTCAGAAACAGCATACATAGCACAACAAGTAACTGACCTTGTGTACAGGAACATCTACATAGTGCATGGGCTACACCCTCCCAAGTCTAAATGGGAGATTCCACTTAAGGTTTTGGAGAATAAGAGGGCTAATATTCTGTAGGATTTACATATCCAGAAAACAGACAGGTTAGGCTATTGGTTTGAGCTCCAAGCTGGGCAATTTGGTTACAAACGTTTCATCACCATTCAAGGAGACATCGGCAGTGTGTACTGAGTTGTGCTCATCTGGCAGAACACAGGTCTTTAAAAATCTTTATGAGATGCAAATTAATCTGAATGTTGTTTGTTCATATCCGAACAAACAACATTCAGACTAATTTGCATCTTATAAAAAGGTATTTAAAGACCTGTGCTCTGACAGATGAGCACAACTCAAAACACACTGACGATGTTTCCTTGAATGGTGACAAAATGTTTGCAACCAAATTGCCAAGCTCAGCTCAAACCAACAGCCTAACTACCAACCCGAGCTACTAATATTAAAACACATTTCAAACTGACAGGTACTACCCATCAATCAGACACTGATAGTAGACAAGGACCAGAAGATAGCAGTGGTTATATATGTAAGTGGCAAGTGTCAACATCAGAAAGGAGTATGAGAAGCTGGAGAAGTATTGTGCCCTGAAGGAAGAATTTGAGAGGATGGAGAAAACAAAGACCAAAGTAGTCCCAGTGGTGGTAGGAGTGCTCAGTGCTGTGATTCCTAAACTGGCAGAATAGCTCCAATCGATCCCAGTAACAACATCAGAGCTCTCTGTCCTAAAGAGTACAGTACTAGGAACAGCTAAGATACTATATATAGGAACAAATTCCCAAGTCTCTAGTAAAGGGCCTGAAACTGAAGAGACCACCCTTAGGGGTGAGGATTTTTTTAAAAGGTATGCATGTACACCCGCACACACACCCTTGCTCAAAGAAAGTGCAACTTGCACATATATGTTGATTGCCAAACACCCAAATTTTGATCATGCAACTGTTACATTTTGTAACAGTTTTAACTTCAGATGGTCACTAAATGAAGGGTTGTTAAGGACTGTGTGTACTGGTATATCTAGATTCTCTGCAAAACCCAAGTATTTGCAAGTTGAGAATTCATTCCAGTAGCAGTTAACAATTTTTGAAATTTACTTATATTACCATTTTAAATTTATACTTCGGGGTTTTGATATGTTCTCTTTTATAAGTTTCTGAGTAGAAGTGGAGGAAAATGTAACCAAATTGCATGTTTGCATGAAGGGTAGGATCTTAAGGTAAAGGTTCCCCTCGCACATATGTGCTAGTTGTTTCCGACTCTAGGGGGCGGTGCTCATCTCCGTTTCAAAGCTGAAGAGCTAGTGCTGTCCGGAGAAGTCTCCGTGGTCATGTGGCCGGCATGACTAAACACCAAAGGCACACGGAATCTTGTTACCTTCCCACCAAAGGTAGTCCCTATTTTTCTACGTGCTTTCGAACTGCTAGGTTGGCAGAAGCTGGGACAAGTAATGGGAGCTCACCCCATTACGCAGCACTAGGGATTCGAACTGCTGAACTGCCTACCTTTCGATCGACAAGCTCAGCATCTTAGCCACTGAGCCACCGCATCCCTGTAGGATCTTACAGGTCCAATAAAGTCCAAATTAAACAGAACTAAATTTGTTGATAAATTCTAGTTAATCTATTCCTGGTGGAATATCCTCTGTAAAATGGTTTTCTTGAAGCATAGCAACTTGTGTGTTAGCAGAAGTATTTTGTCACCAGTTTCAGAATATTGCTTTTCTTAATGTAAGAAATTGCATTCATTCTTTTGCACAAGCCTAATTCCTTTGTCCTCTGGGAACAAGCAGAACCTTATTGGCCACAGATGGCATGCAGACGTTGCAATACTGTACAGCATAGGCTCAGCCCTATCATTGTGCAGAGGGAAGCAGCTATTTTGGGTGGTAGGGGCTAGGAAATAACTATGAGAAGAGCCGTGATGGCAAACCTATGGCATACGTGCCAGAAGTGGCACAGAGACATCTCTCCATGCACGCCAGCCGTTGCCTGTTGCTCTTCTGGGTTTCGGCATACATGTGCGCTGGTCTTTGCACACGCATGCACGCCAAAAACCAGAAGACCAGGCAACCAGCACGCATGCGCATGCTGAAAACCGGAAGCTCAGCTTCCCGGCGCGTGCATGAGAGCCAGAGAACTGCTCTTCCGGTTTCTGGCGCTCTTGCACATGTGCGTTGGGCAGCTGCTCTTCCAGTTTCTGTGTGCTCCTGTTTCGGCACTTGGTGCCGAAAAGGTTCACCAATACTGAGATAGAGGATGGGACTGGCTATCTTGTAACCTACCTTGAATCCCTGGGCTCAGCTATTCTGTGAATTATATTCTACCATCACTGCTGAGATTTGAGGGGCTGTGATATGGAAGATACACCATTGTGTTTTTTGTCATAGACAAGCTAAAAATTTCTCATGATACAACCACTTGATCAGCAATTAGTTCATTTGCCACTGACAAGTCAAAGAGAAACTAAACTAACAACTTTATTAAAGTTGTATGTCTTTCAGACTCAACAGACTGCAAAAATGGGATGGTTAGATGGCAGTGAAGAGAATCATAAAATTCTTTGTCATCTAATGGTCCAGCAAGACAGGCAAAACATTCTCAGAAGGAGAACCAAATATGATTTTATTAGTTTTTTTTTTTAAAGGAATGACTTTATTGCCTGAATAGAAAAATAACTTCAATGATTTCTATATCTGGCTGGTGATTTATATAAGCAGGCAAATGAACTCCCAATATGCAGTTGATAATATTGGGTGCTGACAGTGTTATCTGATGTAAATGAGGACAGAATTGATGTATTTAAGGAGGAATGAAGGATTTATATATTCTGATAGGGAGAGCATATGTACGTAGGATTTATAAAAATGAAAGTGGCACACTTTTTCTTCCCAACTGTTATGAACTGAAGTCCTTTGCCTTGGAGGAAGGGCTGGTCTTCCCAGCATAATCCTGAAATTCTTAAGATTCTTAGGATCTTCTATCCAAGAGCTGACCATAGCTAAAGCTTTCAAGATCATCCAAGGTCAGGTATTTTATTGGAAGCTCCTTAGAATCACATGATTGAGATAGGTGGCTACATGTATTAAATATAAGTAAATAAACAAATTTGCTGCTACTACTTGCTGGGGTGTTCCTGGTATATTTATATTAACACACCCATGCAGATTTTCTTGCACGATATAAAAATGGCTTGCCACTGCCTTTTTCTAAGGTATTTTTTCTCAACTGCTATTTAGTTGGGTGTTAAGGCAGCTGCTTCTTATACTGCAGCTAAAAGGCCACTAGTCTTTTGACTGCAGGGATGAGACATTATTGCCTTAATTAATATTCCAAAGAGGGCCATCATCTCCCATTATCTACACTATCTTCAAGGCCTCCCTTCCTGTCTAGTAGGGGAGAAGCCTGAAGGGTTAGAAGTAGTAAAAGATAAAGCTTCTCTAAGCAGCATCTGTAATAAGAAGATAAAACTGTCTATTCTTTAAACAAAGCTGAAGATAAAAACTGTCCCTACCAGCCAATGTCCTCTAGAGCAGGTTTGGTGACTTCCGGCACTGCAAACCCCAAGCATATGTACCTATATGGTCAGTGCTGGTGATCTGTTTTATCGTTCCAGCAATAGAAGCCACAGAAGAATTCATAAGTATGCACTTGTGGGTTTTGGATTTTTTATTATAAAAACAGTATTTATCCCACTCATTAAAATCACATTCAAAAATCGGCAAAAAATCCATAATAATAACCCAGAGAAACAAACCAGAGATCAATATTTACAGACACTGCAGGGACAGGGGTTTTTATTCCACCTCTTCTTGGAAGGAAGGGGGGAAATCAGATGGCAGAACAGGCAAAATTCATCACATGGGGGGGAGGGGGCATGCAGCAGAGGCAATTGCATGCGCTTGGGGCATGAGACCTGACCCCCAACTGAAAGCCGTCCACCCCAACCCCCATTAATTGCAAATGAAAGGAGGAAGGATACAGGGACGATTCAACCTGAGATTTCTCACCATCCTGTGGGAGAAATCGTAACGCTTGGGTGGGAGGGAGCTTGAAAGGGAACACTGTTTTATACAAGGCATACTGGAAGGGGGGAGACGAGCAGGCTTAGCTTTTCAAACCCAACCTGGCCCCTTGGCACAAATTTATTTACAGAATCCTTCAGACACTTGGAAGTTGGCACGAAGCCTTGATCAGGCTGTTTTCAGCTACTGCAGTCCAGCTCCAGCCTCAAGAGGCCCCGAAATGAGGCTCAGGCAGCTCAAAATCACTTTTGGCATGAAAACCACTGCCCCTGCCTCTTTCCACAGCAAAGCAGCATAGGTTTTGGCAGTGGAGACAGCAGAAATAGGGGCAATTCTCACCTGACTTTGAAGAAAAGAGTTGGAGGCATTAATATATTCTGGGCAAGACAAACACAGGGGTCTCTCCAGATCTCTCCTAGGGTCACAGGGAGCACAACTTCATCTTTGCTAGGCTAACAGAAACAGGCACAAAACCATCTTGACATTTGGCACCGTTGATTGAGAATGCCTGTTCAGGCCTGGAATAGCAAAGGATTTCAGTTCCTAAGGCTGCTGCTGAAGAAGCAGCTGCTGTCCTGGGTGGGAAATAACAGATTTGGAATGGCAAATGATAGGATAAGAAGATAATAGTAAGGGTTAAGGACCTGGACAGAGCACTGGGAAAGAACAGGACTACATTTTTATTAGGAATTTCTATTACTGTGTAATTGTTTAAAGGTCAGACCTCATTCCCAGCCTGGAGTGGAACCCCAGCCAATCCTGAAATAGATGCTTAATTGCTTAGCAATGGACACCTACCCAACACTCTT
This sequence comes from Pituophis catenifer annectens, assembly GCF_029215685.1. Lineage (NCBI taxonomy): Eukaryota > Metazoa > Chordata > Lepidosauria > Squamata > Colubridae > Pituophis > Pituophis catenifer. The sequence goes on from NW_027256881.1 coordinate 234,969,734, forward strand.
TGGATAGGCGAAAATGCATTCTTCAGATCTCTCCGTCAAGAACTAAGATAGATTTCTTTGGGATCTACTGTAGAACCCTTGTCAGAGTTTGGTATGGAAAGGTAAAGGGTCTGAATTTCAGATTGTCTTGTGGATTTCTCATTTCTGCTAGCGTGAAGAGGACTTATTTTAAGACAATGTACATTCCCGAAATGCCATGTCAACAAGGCTCAAGCTAGCAGCATCTGTGGTATTCCTCATGTATACCTTGGCACACATCTGGCACCACAGTGAGAAAGTAGGAAGAAACTGCTCGAGATGCCTGGTATACTTCAGATTTCCTTCTGTTGGTCCTACTTAGGGGCAAGGCCTTAATTTCAGACTTGCTCAGTAAGGAATGAGTAGACTCTTATCCACCTTATCAGTCTCCTACCCCTGGAATGGGTATTGATCCCCATGTGCAGAGGGGATAGGGGAGGAGGGAACCTGTCCCACGCTTTCTGAATACCCCCACCCCCTCATTATATCCCAGGGGGTTGGGTGGACGTCACAATGATCAGCAAGAAGAGACAGGGGAGAGGGTGGGGATGGTGGGCAAATCCAGCTGAATAAATTAAGGATGGGAAATGAAGTCAAGGAAGGTCAGAGGCCATTGGTACTGCTGCTGCTGCGCTGAATCAGTGGGACCTTGCTTAGCTCTACCACTGGAGAGCGTGGCTTATGTTTCATTTTGGGTACCCTCTGCAGCAGCTGTTGAGCTTCTTGATAAGCATCACGCAGCTCCTTCTTCCACTGCACCAGCTCAGGATCGCTCTGAGATAAAAAGAAGATGTTTTAATGGAGAAGCACAGGAAAGACATATTCCAAAATAATAGCAATAATTTTACTGAGGGAGAGAGAGAGAAATTACATCATTGGTCTTATTCTTCACCCTGTAAGCAGCACCCTGTCACCCTATGGTGACAATCTGATCCAGAGCCCTTATTACAAATAGATTTGTCTTTTTAAAGAATATTTGCTGTAAGGAGTCAGCAATATGCTCACTAGATATTTTAGACTGCAGCTTCCATTAAACGTGAACAGTGGTTAGGACTCATATTCCAATACCACTTATAATCCATTTAAGTTGAACTCGCAAAAAATTACACTTTAACATGCATTAAGACTCTTGAGCTGTTGATCCAAATCAGCAAATAAATCTATCCTTTTAAAATTTAGATATAAATGATTAAAGCTTCCAGGGATTCCCTTAGTGCTTAGCACCATGTCTCTATACCAGCTATTAGCACCAGTGTTTTCTCCCAGCCGAGGAGAGCAACTGGAGAGAGAAAATTTCAATTTGACCCTATCAGCATAGTTCTGGCCCCTGAGGATCCACTTATTATTTGCCCTGAATGTTTTTAATGCCCACATACTATGCAGTGTATGGAACTTGCAAATTGCGAAACCATTTTGGTTACAAACATCTGGGACATTATTTAGCAAGATAAACTCCCTCTAGATATCCATGGAAAGCAACAAGACAGAATTGCTTAGCTTTGTTTCCCTAGCTTGTATTTCTCTAGAGAGAATGTAAATGTGGCTTTTAGTGACTGGGGAATATCTACAACTTATTGCCTCCCAATATTGAAATAGAAGCTACTTCTGATCCTGTGGATTTATAAACTAGACAGTAATTGTGCAAATGCAGTTAAGATCTAGTTGAAAACTTAATAGGCACAGATTATTCTGAGAAGCATTTGCCAAGCATACATGACCACTAAAACAATTCACTGTTCAAGTCACTTTTTCCATAAACTGAAAAGAGTTCCTGCCCTAGTCTCTAAGACAGCAAAAAATGGGGATTTTAAAGAACCACAATTTTTAAAAAGGAACACAGATTAGCCTAGAGTGAAACAGGAAGAACAGGATGCAAGAGAATTTCAAATTAACTAGTTTTGCTCTTTCTATATTTTGTGTGGAATAGAAAATTAACATCTTTCTTAGACAGATACCAAAGTTTAACTTCACAAAAGATTAAATCGACCACCAAGAAAGATTCTTAGGAGAGACTATATGAAAGGTGAAAATCAAAACAAAACAACTTACATCACACTGCAAAACAAATTGCTTGCCTCCCCGGATCTTAAGCAGAATGCATTTTCGATCTTTTACTTGTGTCTCCTCCACTGACTGGATCTCTTCCATAGTGAGCAGGGACTGCTATAATGCCCCCCCAACAAATATTTTATTAACGAAAACAATTTCCAACATATATCTTAAATATTCATCTTTTATCTTTATCTAAAGAGTCCCCTTCTCCTGGTGCTGTGCTATGGCCTTAAACACATACAAACATGTGCTTTCCTTGGTATGCTATATCTCCCTAAACACAGACAAATGAATATTGAATTCTTCCAGTCATGTATGGCAAGTCTTCATACAACCCCAAGTCTGATATTCTATCTTTCCCACCCTCTGGAAAAAAGCTTGTTCCTTACCGGAGATTCTCCCTCTCCACGCCATTCCAAACGATTTGGGAAGAGGTAGAAGTATCGCCTCTGCCACTGAGTAAGGAAAGGGTTCCCTAGTTTTGACATATAGCCATGCATGATGCAGTCTTTGCCCAAGGCATAATCTGTACAAAATAAGTGAAGATAACAATATGAAGGCTAACAAAAAGGTGTTATAGGGAGCAGAATGGGACTAGTACCAGTGAATCCAGACAGTCTTCCCACACTTAAGAACAGGGAAGAAATATCAAGTTTCCAAAAAGCACATTCTTGCAGAGTAAGTCTCAGTTTTGGCAAAGGACAGAACAGCAACGAGGCTCACCTTCCTCATGGCCCAACTGCTTGTTCTTTGCTCTTTTGCGGGCCTCCAGCTTGTCAGTCTCAGCATTGACCGTATCAAATACAGTCTCTGTCACCTCTTGCTGCCACCGCTCCGAGATAGTGAGTGGAAAGTTGCGATAGAGCTCCTGGTCACTATCCAATAGCTGGGAGGAGAAACAAATTATGTCACTATGTCTCAAGGATCAGAGGAAAGCGTTCCTCTGGGTTTCAGCTGCTGAAACAGCAGCACAAGAGGCTATCTAATTCTGGATTTCTCACAACAGTCTTACAGTCAGTTTCAACAACATTCTGCTTATGTTCTGTTTGCTCTTTTGGAAAAAGGCCTGTTGTTTTCTCCTGGACAGTATTATTTGCTCCAGCTCTGTCCCTACTATTAGAAATATCTACAGTTCCTTGTAGATGTTTCAGATCCCATCCTTTCTACTACATCCTAATTTCCTCAGCACTTTTCTCAACTAGGAATCTATTCCTTCACAAATCTCTTCTAATTTCAATGAATTACCATGTCACCTGTTCAGAGGTTGACTAGCTCTATTTCCTAAGGCATCCGGCCGGGTACAAAGTGCTGGACTAAATGGTCATTTGCCAGCAGAACAATTCTTAACATTACCTTATGTGCACATCATTCCAAGCCAGAACATTCAGAAAGTATGTATTAGTTCCTGAACTTCATTGCTTTTATTATCTAATAATTGTTGTCTAACAACAGACAAGAATTAGTCACATATTGCTCTTAATTGGAAGACCGCTGAATTGAAGGGAAAAAATCTATGTGGTTTTCTTCTAGGTTATGTTTTCCATAAATAAGAAACCATATTGAGTAATAGAATAATTGATGTATTGGATCTTAATATAATGGACTTCGTATGCAATAGACAACATTTCTGCAAAATTTATGTCACTCGTGTGATGACTTCGTTAAGCAAGTAATGTAATTTGTGTCCTTTTACTTTATTATCTTAATGAAGATAGTGACATACTCTTTAATTTAATTGACAATCTAGAAGAGTAGGCATCTTGTTTTCCACCCCTGTATTAATTCCACTGTATCCTTTCTCAAAAATCTTTTTAATTTTTAAAAATGAGATACTAGCTGAATCAACAAGGCATTGATGCAACAAGATATTAAACTAATATACAGCTGGAAACTATGATAAACAGTTCTTCAACTATCATGGATGCAAGATAGTGCCAACTGCAGGAGTACAGTTCCAATTGGTGGAAGCAAACAAAGGGAAAACTATAAATATAGTGTTCCACCTTCTAAGCTTCCATGGAACTCTGGCTAATACTAGACACAAAGGCCGAAGCAAAATAATCTGATTCCACAAGTCACTCTGTGTCAGCCCTTTCTCAGCACCAGCCTTCAGCGTAATCAGAATTCCTAGGCAGACAGTAGAAGGAGAAGGCTGGTCTGTTATTCCCTGGTGGCAAAACACAGAATTTTCTGTCTCTTGTGCTATTTCATCGTCTACTGCCTGGTCTCATTGTCTTTCCACTATATGTAAATTCAACCTGTTCGAGTTTTATATTCTGAAGAATAATAGAATATCGATTTTAAAATCGAAATTCCCATAACGTAAAACTGCAGCTACTCAGCAGAGGACACCATAATTCTGGGAGAGTCTCCTTGTGTACCTTAATTCCTTTGGTGTCTTCTTCATCAAATGAGCCAATGTCAAAAGCATCTGCTGCATTTACCTCCCCTCGTGGTGGAATCAAGGGTGGAGGATACTACAAAGATATGATGAAATAAAGTTAGCAAAGAGCAGAATACCGTATCTTTTCACACACACACACACACACACACACACACACACACACACACACACCATCATAATGCCCAAATACATATTATTTTCTTTCCCATCGGCCTTTCAACTAGGGCTCCCCTCACCTTCTGAAGAAAAACCATCTGCCAATCCACACCCTGGAAAAATGGATTCTCCTTTATTTCAAGTGACCTAATGAAAATATAGAAGAGAAAATAGTGATCATATTTGACTTTGCAATAGCTGGACCTAAAAGGCAGGGGATAAAAAATTCAAGCTATAATGACCTTTGTGAACAGCAAATATAACTTATTGTGCTTATGTATTTTTATAATCAGTGACGAATTCCATTCCATTTGCAGGACCGCCTTCTGCCGCCGATAGCCTCCCACCAACCAGTACGCTCCCACAGAGAGGGATTCCTCAGGGTGCCGTCAGCCAGGCAATGTCAGCTGGTGACCCCCAGGGGGAGGGCCTTCTCTGTGGCAGCTCCTGCCCTCTGGAACGATTTGCCGCCGGAGATACGAAGGATATCGGATCTCCGGGTCTTTCGCCGTGCCCTGAAAACTTTTCTTTTCCATCAAGCAGGGCTGGCGTGAACCTCCCCCCCCTTTTTAGTCTTTTTTAGTCTTTTTTAGTTTTTTATTTTTTAAATTGTCATTGGGTTTTAATTCAAATTGTTTTAAATTGGGCCAGTTATGTAATTCTTTTAATAATTTTAAATTTTGTATTGGCATGTGTTTTAGTTCTGGCTGTGCACTGCCCTGAGTCCACTAGGAGAAGGGCAGTATACAAATTGAATAAAATAAAAATAAATAAATAAATAAATAACGTGGAATTTCAAATTTTAATTTAAGCCTTGAGAGAATTCAGAAAAACCTAACTATATCAACATCTGTGGACTATTATCTTCTACTGGAATGCCTGGTTTACTCAGAAAAGTATATGTCTCTACTGCTGCAGTTATAAAACTAAAAATTCTGTATGTGTGCAGAAACAGCACAAATCAGTGTGCAAAATCTATTCCATGAATTTCAAATCTAGTACTGTTGTTTTTCTATTAAAAATATGCTTCTCCTCCAGTTTGAAACTTAAACAATACTGCTTAAAATCTCAGAAACTAGAGAAGTAACTGAATAAGATTTCGAATGGTTTTGGAGGTAGAGGAAGGGAAGTGAACTTATTATTCTGTGAGGTCTTTTTTCCTCCAATGAATAGCAAATACAAAGGAGGGGGCCACAAAATAAAACTCCAAGATAAATTATGCAAACATTCTAAATTTGCATAGAATATGGTAACATTTATTGTTCCAAAATCTGGATGATTAGGCCACAGAAATTATTAGCAGGATATTTAAATATATATCCTGCTACAACAATACGTATACTGTTAATCATAAGAGAGGCATGCACAAAAAGAGCCCACTTCATCAGATGCATGACACAAGTAAAGGTTTGGTTCATCCTTACGGGACATGTACCAAATCTAGGACTCTATGCATTTATCCAGAGACTACATTGTATTTTATAATGGTTAGAGAAGAAAAGAAATAAACTGAATAATGCATTATTTTATGAAAATGAACCATAATATAATGCAAAAACAACATTGCTGGTTGATCTCTCTTACTCGGGAAAAATGTTTTTTAAAACAGTAGAACTTCATGTTTTCAAATTAGCTATTTATTATTGTTCTGAAAATCTTTAGATTTCAACTCCTAATCTATATTCAATGCTAATCAGAAAATCATGAAAATAAAAGCTTTACTTATAACAAAACAATATTTCTGGAGTTTACATAACACTGATGCGTTTTCCTGGTACACCCATGCTACAAGGTCATCTACACTTATTTATCAGATTGTGGCTTGAATTTGCAACTGAGGAATGGAGAAAATTGGCAGCCTTGAAAACTAAGGCAGCAGTCAGATATACTGGGGAACGTTTTTTATGAAGCTGGTTCTGTTAACATTAACTTCCAAGTTTTGAAGTTTTGTTCATATTGTCTCTACAGTAATAGATTCAGGAAATATGTTTTAATAGCTAAGGATATGAAAAGAATATATTTTTTGCAGGTTTTTTTATTAAATAAGAAGTGAAGGAATTGTTCTCACCTGACTGCCAAACCCAACTCTATTCTATGTAGAACTTTTTCTGTAACTGAACATGGATGAGTAATCTTAAAACTCTGGCCCATTCTGACATTCCTCTACATCTCGCATTGTCCTTCAGCACCTTGGCAGGACACTCACCCACGACCCATACAGCCCAGCCGACGGTTGACATCTCTCTGTAACAGTCCCTCCAGCAAAGAACGTAGCTCAGGTGAAAAGGAGTCTGGCAGCTCCACAGCCTGTTGAAAAAGGAGGATAGGTTTAATTGAAAGGTGAGAGATTGGAGAGGTCAGAGGAAACCAAGCAGAACCCACCAGGATTCTAAATCCTAATTCCTTCAACCTTTGAAACCATTATTTGTTATTCACTCAGGCTATCAGAAAAGACATTATTCCCCATTCCAGAAGCTGTGGGAGATCCTACAGAAATAGTGAATAACTTGGGTCTGAGAAACAATCCCGTCATAATTCTAGTAGAAGGAAAGGAAGAATGCTAATATGCCACCCCAAAATCACATTTCATTTCACATAGCCCTCAGCATTATTCGGCTGCTTGAAAACTACAGACTCACTGGGAATTACTTTCACTGCTATCCTGTGCATGTGTTTCTGCAAGAGATAAATGGGTTCAAATGCAATGGAATAATAAAGAGGAAGGAGAGCTGAATAGTTTTGCAGAGTCTATTTATAATTGTGGTTTTGCCCTCTGTCAACAGTGGCCAGAAGGTTGTTTCTGTATCAAGAAATTTTCAGAGGAACAAGATTCCCTATCTCTGTGTCTAAATCCTCAGATAATTATGATGATAGTAATAAAATACAAAAACCATGGACATTGCAAAACCTGGAGCAGCAAAATAGAGAAGGAACTGGAGAAAAATCACAAAGACCTGCAAATAGCAGTAGAATAACTGGCAAAAGAAAGCAAAGATAGTACTAATAGTAATAGGTGCCTTGGGTGCAATTTCAGATCTGGAGCACCTATTGAACACCATCAGCATTGATAAAATCAGCATCAGTCAATTTCAAAAGGCAGGTTTATTTGGAACAGCTTACACCGTGGGACAATAATTTTAATATTATTAAACAATAACATCAGCCTATCCCAAGTCCTTGCGAAGGACTCGATAACTGGAGGACAATGGCTATGATCCTGGTGCCATCTGGATAGCATCAAGTTGATGAAAATTACCAGTACTCGGCAAGTCAAACTCCAAGGTTAGCTTACAGATCCCAGGCCCCCCTTTTTAGTCCTGGAGTTTCCTAAAACCACTGTGGCTGAGCATGCCCACTTCAGTTAGTCACCTTGTTTTATTTAATAGATCACTTAATTACACAGGTCAATTTAACTGGAGGTTCATCAACACTGAAATCAAAATATAACTTGTCCTCCTGGTTTCATACTTGATGATAAACCATTTCCAAATATCCTGGGTGTATTTATACATCACATGTATCTTTGAGTTACTGGGATGCAAGCAACTGTATGTTGGCATTAAAAGAAGTCTTTACATTGGAGAGACCAAACTTTCCCAGCATAGTGAATGAACACATTTAAATTAAAACTGCGTTTTGGTTCTGCTTGTGGCAAAAGATGGGCAAACTAACCAGTACCAGCCTTATTAGCAGGGAATGCTATAAATGACACATGCATAAGACTGGTAACCTACTTTACACATTCCCTATCACACTCAAACATTTTATATGAAAGTCTTAATTGGGTAAAGCCATGATAAGCAATGTAGGTCTGTATCAGCAGATGAGAGAAAAATAAATTTAAAACAGCTATAAAAATGAGGAAGATTATATAATATGTATAATGGGTTTAAATAGTTAAGATTAAAAGAGACAGAGAAAATGCAGTGATTTTGATACAGTAATTTATTATTTGAAGTGATTTGAAATAACATAAATAACTTATGGGAGCCATTGGTAACTTATAACACATAACTAATATACACTTGATTACAGTAGTGAACAAAATTAAAAATAAAACTGATAAAATAATTTGGGTTAAGACTGAAATAAATCAATGCTGTAAAAGTATTCAAAGTTTCCTGTCATAGATAATGATATGTTGAAAAATGGAATTGGTACAAGTTCTATAAATATTAGTGTCCAAGCAAAACTGATGCATAAGAATTCCTTTGTACTGTGAGAAAGTTGAAAAAGACTGCAGGTGATGTAATTGGAAAAATACTAAAATATGGATGTGGGGTACAGCTTATTTAATGTGTGAGAACTCCATCTGGGCCTGACAATTGAAAAATACTTTTATTATCCTCTACAAAAGAATAGGAAGCAACAATGAATTTAAAAAGTACAGAAGGATTAATCTACTGGAAAGATGTTTGGCAGAATTTTTACTGAAGAGGTGTGATAGGTGATAATGTTCTTTGTAATGTTCTTTTTTCTTTCTTTCTCTTTCTTGTACTGTTTCTTACTCATTTTCTGCGTTTTGTGTAACATTACGAGATGCCAAAAGAAGATAGCATGATACGTGCATATGTTTGTATGTATGGTCTTTCCAATGTCAGCACTTAAAGGTTACCCAATTAAAGTAACAAGCAGTAATTGCTGAAAGTCAATTCTATTTCATCTAGCTAGACAAGGGTTAGATCACCTTCAAAGAGACACATCTATTCAATCTATTCAATCAAGTCTATTCAATCAAGAGAAATAAAAAAAGAATCTTTAAATTAAAAAAGGGTATGAGTTTAAATACCAATTCCTGAGGAAGAGGGAAACAACATGGAGATTTTCTTCCCTAATCTTTCAGCTTTCTTCTCGGAAACTGGATGCTGGACTAGGTGGGCTTTGGATTGTTTCAGAAAAGACTGCTTTATACACTGAAGACCCTTTGATAATTTTATATTGGGGTTTTTATCAGCATGTTAGTATCAGCTTCCCAAATAGCTTCCAATTCCATTACCATATGAAGTACAAAACATGTAAGAAAAACCACTATTAAAAAAGCCCCTCAGCCCTTTAAAGTTTTCTGAGATACAGTGAAAGATAAAAAGGAAGTAGCATTCAACTATCAATCTGGCTGAGTCATCTTGTCCTTTTCCTCAAATAGTAAAGTGTCTTGAGGTAGCACTGAGCACCACAACCTTCTTCCTTTCCCCCTATTTCTTATTTTGGGTTTGACTGCTGTTTCTGTATCGACCAAAATGGAGGTATTACTAGGCTTAGGGGAACCCCAAAGTCTATGGAATCCAAACTTTAAAAAAAAAAAAAGTCCAGAAAACAAATCCTATAGTCATGAAATACTGAATAAAGCAAAAAAAAACCCAGGTTGTCATGAAACCAAAGAAGAAACTACAGAGTTCAGCATAGCTGGCTGATTAACAATGAACAACTGCACTCTAGCACACTGAATTCTGTTTGTGGCCCTACTTACACATTGTTTTAATTTTGCTATTTGGATTATTGTTGAAAATCAAGAATGTTTTGTATTCTTGATTCTCAATCATTCTGTGTGATGGGGCCTTCTTATTTCCTGTTTTCTAAGGGACAGTGTAATTATCTACTGAATTTTGAGAGCTACAGCAAGGAGAACTTCTGTTCAGGCTTCGTAGGTCTTAATTACACCTACCTTGTGTAAAACTGAAACTCCCAGACTTGGAAAATGAATTGTGATGAGGTAATGAAAGAATCTTAGGTTAAATGTTTTACCAAAATACTGAGTGGAATTAGCAAAGAACCATTTTCAAACAAATGCCTGGACAGACATTCAAGTAAGCTAGATAAAGCTATCAAGTAGGCACACAGTATAGCAATAGGAGAATCCAGTGGTTAACCTCTTCAAAGATTCAAATATATCCTTTGAGGTGAGGACTGGTTCAATAAGGAGGATAGAGATCATTTTTATAGAACAAAGGGAAGGAGAAATGCATGTTCTTTGAAGATGGGGAGATTGGAATCAAAGCTTACCCCTTACTAAGTTTAATAAACAAAAGTAACTTACCATAGTGAGTGTCATGCGATCAATCTCATGTTTGTCTTTAGTCTTGTGCTGTCGAAAAGGGCTATGCCTGTGTAAGAACAAGGAGAATGTCAAAGGAAAATTCAGGAAATTTCTCTTTCCTACTTGCCAATTACTCCAATCAACCCGAGTTTCTCCAACCTCATGTGAATGATTATGTTTCCATGTACTACACTTTCTCAGCATATTTGGCTACTTACCCCCTCAGAAGCTTGAAGAGCATGCAGCCTAAAGAAAACCAATCAGCACTGCTGTCATAGGCCACGCCTTTCTGCAAAACCTCTGGTGCCATGTACCCGTGTGTGCCACTGTAGAGGATCACACCAAGAATTAAAAGAAGCAGAGCATCAGGCTAAAGCAGGACGTATCAAAGGAAAACAGAATTTATCCTACTTGTCCATCAGAGATTTGCACTGCACTTTTTTTCTATCTTATGTGGTTTGTAAATGGAAGCAATTACTAATTCCTCCTTTCATCACACTTAAAAATTGTAAATATGATATGTGGGAGTGTGTTCCACTACATTCTTAATGGAAGTGGTTTCAACTGGATAATCTGCTAAAACTCCTCAGATATCAATACCAAAATATATAATTACATGTGTAATTATAAAGTTGTTTCCACATAGGTTTAATCACCAACGCCCTGAGAACATCCTTTTACCTGATCATTTATAAGCAGAAAATGCAAAAGGTGGACTCCAAGTATGCAATCAGGAGATTGGAATGTTGTGATCTGTTGATCCGTTATGCACAGTTCATATATAAATGATGGACACATTCAGCTAGAAGCATCTTGGAATGATATTATTCCCTATCACAGATGTGATATGATCTTTTTGAGGAAGTGAGGCAAACTGTTTCAAATTTTCCAGATAGTTTAACTAATAAATTAGCAAATGGGGGTGATGGACACTTAAATCTTAAGCATCAGGAAGGCACAATAACTAAGGAATTAAGGGGGTTGGGGATGGAAGCATGCTCCCATATTTATTTCTGTGATAAAATTAGTTGTATCTAGTGCTTCTGGGCAAAAAAGGAGATTTCTTTCAGATACTCACACACTGGCATGAGGCTTCTTTTTGGAGAAGTCACAGGCGAGTCCCAAATCTGAGATGCGGACATGGCCAAATTCATCTAGCAAGATGTTGGCTGGCTGTAGGGACAGAGCACCATTTAACAAAATAAGTGTTTTATTTTTATTTCTTGGACTCCAGACTGCTGCTGTGGAAATGGTGATGAAAGAGGGCAAGCAAGCCCAGCCTGTTGAAACTCTCCTCCCTCATGCTGTGACCCTGAACCTCTGCAACAGCACTTTGGAATCAACCAAATAAAGGTAAATCTCTGCAGGAGAATTGAAGAAGCATTTTCTGAATGATGAATTCAGCTCCCACAGTGGTTAGGTTTACAGAGGAGCAGAAGCAAGGTATAATATACAAAACAAGCAACAAAATATGATTCCATCCTATTTTATATGAAGCTGTAGTTCCGATTCAAAGAGTGGATATCAATTATTTTAATAATCAAGGAGAGAAGCAACTTAGAACTAAGGAGAAATTTCCTGACAATTAGAACATTTAATCAGTATAACAACTTGCCTGCAGAAGTTGTGAATGCTCCAACACTGGAAATTTTTAAGATGATGTTGGATAACCATTTGTCTGAAGTGGTGTAGGGTTTCCTGCCTGGGCAGGGGGTTGGACTAGAAGACCTCCTAGATCCCTTCCAACTCTGTTATTCTATTCTAATAATTCAAAATACTTAGAACAGGAATGTGAGGTACTATGGAACATTAAGTTTTTAGAATATTACTTTAATTTATTCAGTAAAAGAATTCACATAGTAATCAAAACTTCCATTTTCTAAAGGAGACAATAGAGCTTGATTTTAGTGTTCTCTGATCACAAATCCCTTAGCCATATCATGTTGGCTCCTAGATAGGAGATGGATATTGAAGATATTGAAGCCTCATCATTGAATACCAGCAATCTACTCCTTTTGTGAAATAAAGCCAGTAATGGTGATGGTGATTCTGCTGAACCATTATGGGATTGGTTAGAAGAGGTAGATGGTCTCACCTTGAGGTCACGATAAACCACAAAGCGATTGTGCATATGTTCCAGACCCAGGATGATCTCTGCTGCATAGAAACGCATCTCTGTCTCCGAGAAGACCCCATGCTGGGAGAGGTGATAATGTAGATCACCCCCTGCAAGGAAGAAAGGAAAGAACTATGTGATGGAACAAGACACAGCTGGGTGTGGAGGAGTCTTTTAGGAAAGCACATGAGGATGGCAGAGAAGAAGGGACTCTTAGAAGCAGGATCCTGGCTCTCACCATTCATGAGGTCCAGGATGAAGCTGAGCTTGTCGGGTGTTTGGAAGGCATATGACATGCACACGATGAAGGGGCAATCCTGGCAGGGATCCAAAGAACAAAGTTACAACAGGAAAAAAAAAACGACAAAGAAACTGCATGCATGCACACTCTGTATATTGATCGATACATTTCAGCTCACACCCTCACACAGTTTGCCTCTGGCATCTTTGCTGTACATTCTACAATCTAATACATACTGTGTTCACACTTATTACCCAACTCATTCAACTGCACACACTTACGCTTGCTTCTTACAATCTTGTGACAATGAATTGTGTAATAAATCACTCAGTTTCTGGCCTCACAAACTAGTGCTACTTCTTGTACTGACCCTATATTCTGCAGTGTGCCCTGCATCAATACCTACATAATACATAGTAACCTTCCTTGCTTTCCCACAACCCCATCCTGTAAACACTTGTAGGTATTTTCCTCCCGTTTTTCTTATATGCTAAGAAACTTCCCTGCCCTTCTTTCTCTCTTCAGTATACTCCATACACAACACATGCTCTCTTCTAATTTTAAGACATGTTGCACTGCACCTCTTATTCTTTCCTTGCATACACATTGCAGCATACACATATGCCATCTTTACTGTTAGGCTACACTCCCAGTATCAACAAATCAACACTTCCTCCTTTACATATCTTCTTCCTTCTCCATTTCAGGTGGGTTCAGCAAAATATCTACCTCATCCATGCCAGCTTTGACTTCAAGTTCCCAAACTGTCACTTGGAACGTTTTTAGATTTTTCCTTCCGCCCACCAAAAACTTATATAGTGTAGGTTCAGAGCTTGTGCATTCTTTCCACTTCTCCCAATTCCTCACAGAGTAGCCAAGCTCACCCCAGTGCTGACAAGAGACAGCATGATGCGTTCATTCAGAGCCAATGTCTCCCCCTGCTTCATCTTAATACGCTTCTTATCTAGACACTTCATGGCGTACCTATCAAGAAACAGAAGAGGTCAGAAACTGAATGATCAGAGTGTTAAATATTTGACAAAAGTATCTGATGATGCTCCTGTCTCCCTGCAGATGTCTCTCCAAACATAATCATCCCTGCAGATGTCTCTCCAAACATAACCATGTGACAGTACTTCCGATGAAGCTCATAAGCCTCGGTGGTGCAGCGGACTAAAGTGCTGTTAAGTGCTAGCACTTAGCTGCCAGCTGCCTGCAATTAGTGCAAGTTCGAATCTCACCAGGCTCAAGGTTGACTCAGCCTTCCATCCTTTCGAGGTAGGTAAATTGAGGACCCGGATTGTGGGGGCAATAATCCAGCTTTGTATAGAACACCGCCGCTTAGTGGGGGCTGAAAGCCCTAATAAGCAGGTATATACAAAAAAGTATGCAGGCTATTGCTATAATGCATTATACGCCGCCCTGAGTCTACGGAGAAGGGTGGCATATAAATTGGACAAATAAATAAATAAATAAATAAATAAATAAATAAATAAATAAATAAATAAATGTATGTATGTATGTATGTATGTATGTATGTATGTATGTATGTCCTTATCATGTTCTTTTTGAAGAGAAACTTGTCCTCCCGTTTAGGAACTTCAGATATTTAAAATGAAAACACATTCTCCCTGATCACAGATGCCACTACATTATCCTATATTCCAAGCTTTCCTTTTATCTCCAAAACAACCCTAAACAATAACTGTCCAGCTTGCCAACAATTGGAAAACTCTTCGGTAATTTTCCTGTTGGCTTGCGCTCAGGATGTGGAAGGGAGGGAAAGCAGTTAGTTTCTTTTTGCCTTATATTTGGTCTGGCAGGATAATAACTGAATTAACTTGTTTAGAGGAGGGGCATTTTCCAAGGCAGCAATAAGGAAGCACATGATCAAGTCCACAAGGGATGCATTGTAGAGAAAATGTAAAGGTTTTAAAGGAAGCTGGAATTTTCTTAAATTAGTAATACTTATGCTTCCTTAGACACTGACCAGTTTACACATGCTACTGCATAAATAAGATTACAAAAATATATATTATGTCATCATCAAGTTACTCTTTTGCCACTGAGGAACAATAGAAAGAAATCAATTTTAATCAAGTCCAACTATAAGGAGTAACAGCAATCGTGATGTATCTGCAGAAGGCCTGCTGCAAAACCCTGGAGGGTTGTGGCCATATGGATTTCACCCAAAATAGGCAAATTGGGATGTGCCTTTAATTAAGTTGCTGCATTCTGGATCGGCTGTAGTTTCTGAGGCATCTTCAAAGACAGTACCACAGAGTGCATTACAATAGATTGAGAGATAAACAAGGCAAAAGTTACTGTGAGAAGGCAAAACACTTCCTTGAATCCTGCAAGCCAACATAACAGAAGGCAATTATTGTTCATCTTAAAGCTAGCAATCTGCAAATCTGGGACCAGCACATTTCTCTTATCCTGCAGCATTCTCTTTATGGCCATTCAACTTGAAAGGAAATATTGTGTGGCTAATGGATGAGGAGCATAACCTTGGTGGGTAAATGTCTGAAGGATCTCCATCTGAATCTGTTTGGATATTTTTGTTATTCTTCTTTTGTATCTTGTTCAACTGGTTCTGCTGCTTGTCTTCATTTTAATTATAAGATATGTGCATAAAACAGCTGGTCTCCATCTAACCTGAAACACAGATTTTAGAGGTTTGTCTGTTCTACAGACCAAAATGAAGTTGTTTTGTTCTAGATATGGCCCAAAATGCACTTGTTGGCAGCAGAAGTGGTTTGGGGAATTAAGCCAAGGAGACTGGCAATGACTGTGGGAGGGAAGATGCTGGGAAGTTGGGAGAGAGGCAGCAAATGAGCAGGCTAATGGAAGGAACTGCACTGGGAGTTGCTGAGGAGAGAGGAGTAAGATGTAGCAGTCCTGCCCTACTTGGTCCAAAATAATCCCCAGGGATCCCTCTACATTTTGTTTCATTTGAAAACTGAAATAATTGGATTTTGCTTCTGCTGCTCTGAAATGATTGCTGAACTGCAATGATTTATTCTGGAATTCAACAAAACATTTTAAAATAAAATCCGAGAAACTGATTGTATGTATGGATTTTTTGTTTTATTTCAGCATTTTATCTATACATTGAAACTCTTGAATTGATGCTGAAAATGTTCTGTGTGTCTCAAAAATAAAAGCAAGCTGGTAAAAAGTTTCAGAATTGGGTCAAGCAAAGGCTCAATATAAGTCTTGCTTTGTGGGGAGTAGCAGTCCAGAGTTACCTGAGGGCCCACCTCATGACTTTCCATAGTCGTAAGATTCAGAGAGGAATTTTTTTTTTTTTACATCTAGTGATGCTAATGACAGATAGCTAGCAACAATTGAAATATTTCATAAAAAAGGAATTGGGAACTGCCAGTTGCTGAAGCTGAACTTTTGCGCATCATTTTTTACTTGCTCTCCTACAATTCTCACCACAGCATGACAAGACAATCTCGCATATTACATTTTTCCCGTGTCTGCTTTCCGGCAGCCGTAGACCTCTCCAAATCCACCGCGTCCGATGATCCTATGGACACTGAAGTCATTCATGGTCAGCTAGATCCCATGAAACAGCATTTAAAAAAAATAAATAAGAAAAGAGAAAGCAAAACAAGAATGTTAACCTGAAGTGAGCATGATCTTGTTTCCAAAGAGCTGTCTAAGCACATTCATATCCGTAGGTTAATTATCACTGGATTTCAACTACTGTCAACACATACTTTCCCTCATTTTGGTCACCATTGCTTGTGAGTTTTTAGTATTAAAGGAGGTATCACTGGGTATATAAACTCATATCTTGAAACAGAAACTGATAACCTGTAACTCCCTAGATGTTGATAGATGCCAGCTAGCATTATCAACAAGTTGTAAATCCAGCAACTCCAAAGTAAAAGATTTTCTGTTCCTGTTTTAAGATATTGAGAATGACACTGGATTCATTTCTCTAACTCTCACTGTTATCTAGTTCATTTACCAAATGAATAACAGACATAAATAATCTTGTTTCAGCTACCAAAATGATGAGCTTTTTAGGGATCTCCTTTCTCACTACATTACGATTGCTTTGCAAATCTTGTAAATTCTATATGCTATAATAAAATGACCATTAGCAACTCTATGCTTAGTGTCTCATGACAGTTTTATCACAACCTCAAAATGCCCTCCCCACACTAGCCACTTACATGGATGTTCAGCTCCACATTTTTCCATTGGCAGAAGCGTGTGAATTTGTCACTAAAACAGAATGAGAGACATAACTCACAAATATACACAATTTCTCTTGCAGTCGACTCCAGTCCCCAGCCAGTGCATTTTAAGCTAAAATCTCTATTTACAAGATTTCCACTTCAGTATACCAGCAAAGAATATAGGAGGCATTTGAAAGGCAGTCCAACTGGAGGGCATTGTGGCAATGGGAGCTTAAAAGGCAATAATTCAGACATCTTGATGCCATTTCCCCACAGCTAAGGATGTTTACCTCTAGTATCCAGGTGCAGTTAATGAATGCTAGATTGGTTAATGGGAAATGAGGCATAATCATATCAAATTATGGAACAGCATGCCAACTTGGCTCACATCACTAAAATCTGACTGAATGGAGGGGGAGATATTTACCTCTTCCAAACATGTCTACCTGGCTATGTTGTATATGGCAACTTAAGTGGTAAAGATAGTCTTGGTCTATAGACTCTCTCTTTGATCAGTCTAACACTCAGCCAATTTTGACTGCCTACATTATTCTACTTGCCTTCTTGTCTAGGCTGAAGGAGGTGATTTTGAGTACAGGGCTCAAGGCCTGGGGGAAAGGTTAACATTCAAACTGAGACAATGTTGTTGTTGTTGCCCAAGATGGCATGACTACCATGTCAAACATGTTCATGTCTCAAATTATAACATCTGTGATAGAAACACCTTGAATCTTGAATTTTTGTAATGAATAGGAAGAAGTGATCTAGAGGGAGAACATTATGACTAAAGTTATGACTAAAACTCTCAGACCGAAGAGTGCTTCTGGGTTGGAAGGATTTGCCGGTGACAACACCGTTGCCCAGGGGACGCCAGATTGCCAAAGCAATGCAAACTTTGGGGAGGCTCCTTTCATGTCCCTCTTCCCTACATCGTGTGAATGTGGAGAACAATCCATCTCATATATGCTACAGTGCATACAATGTTCTTCAACACGTACAGAGGAAGACCTCAAGCTGGTGAGAGAAAATGCTGCTGCCCATGTAGCCCAATACTGGGTGAATGTCATCCAGTTTCAATCCTATCTATTTTACATACTTTTTACATGTGCTATATCTCTGTGACCTATTTTATACTTATTTTACCTGCTCAGTATTGAACGTGCTGCTGACATGAATAAAGAAAAATGACTAAAATTTAAAATAAATGAAATGTCACATAATTAGAATGTGACTGTAAGAAAAATGCAAGCAGAAAATAGTAGGAATGGATATTTGCTTATTGCTGTTACTGAAAACTCAGCCATCACTGCATTTATAGAATGTTGTCCAACAGAGTCTTTTAAGTCATTAAAGGATGTTCTTGTCATAGAGCCAAATTTAAAAGGATTGGGACCTTCAAAGGTCCTCTGAGACCTACTTGATAGCAATTTGTTTTATGGACAAACACTCTGAGTGTTGAAAGCCCAAAAGTGTTTGTCGATAAAACTGCTGGTCACATTCTCTATAAAAAAAAACCCACATACAGTATGCTGAGTAGTTCTTAGACTGCATGCTAACTGGAAAATTTAGACAGACAGGTAACAATGGTTTTTATCAATGCACTATAACTAAGATATTTCTGTCGTTAAGTAGCATCTATAACACACCAGTCTTATTATACATATTATACATTTATACATATATTATTATACATATTATACATTTAAAATGTTGATGTTGGTTCTAAAGCTCTGAATTAAATATAGGCTGTCAAAAATCTCAGCTGTATCCATGCCAATGAATTGACTCTGATATCACATTAGAAGACCCAAGGCATTCTGGAAGCTGGCCCCTGCTATGACTAATGTTTTTGAGATTCCCTCTTAGTAAACCTTCAATTGGGCTCTAAAGACATACCGGTTTATCTTGATCTATAACTATGTTAGGCTTCTATGGGACTATTGTATATGGTAAGATTTATACAGTGTTTATAGTTAATGTAAAGTAATCATAGTTTTTATATATTTTGTGATTTTTACATGTTTTTGTTTACTATTTTAAGATAGTCTAACCATAAATGATGTTCATATAGATAGATGGATGGGTGCAAAGGTAGATTTAGACAGATAGCTACCTAGCTAGCTAAAGAAATAAAATGTGTATGTGTGTGTGTATGCCATCTACAGTGTACTACACCAAACCGACTGTATTGCATAATGAAACTGTATATATGTATGTATGTACCGGTATGTATATACACATACAGAGAGAAAGAGAAAGAATTACAGAATAGCTTTATGTATATTTATTCCGAAGGCACTTTCACTGTGCTCACTCCTATGTAGATCTGCAAACTTTAAAAGATATCACTGCATTTTTGTAACCACCCGTGTTCCAATTACGCAACAATGAATAAAAAGGATATTCATCTCTCCATATTGCTTTTAAAACTTATTTCAGTGTAATTTCCCAATAACTTTCTTTAGGAAAAAGTCTCTAAGCGTCAACTGGGGGTTCTCTCCGTCAACTCTCTTTAAACAAGGATTACCTCAAAAGAAAGAAAGCAACAGACCCATGCTACCTGGAGACAATGGGATGGCAGTCCAAGACGGCAGTCCAAAAGCCCCAAGGGAAGTCATGGACAGTCAAATAGTTAATAATAGTAAATATGGAGCCCAACAGCACGGTTTTATACAAAAGAATCAACTGACTTGAGGAATTTCCAAGATGTTCAGAAATATTACTTTTAAAAAGCTCCACAGAAAGCTCCTAAAGGGGGAATGTCAGACCAAACTGTAAACAAGCTCAGTGAGGGCCATGTCAATATGTTGAATTGGATTTGAAAGGTGGCTAGCTAAATGCTGGAGGAAGAAAAAGTCTTCAGAAAAAAAAATCAGAGCTACCTGGCTGAAAATCAAAGAAAGTTCACAGCATCCCTTTAATGTAACATCTAAAAAGAGTTTATATTCCTCAGGACTCACCTCTCAATGAACTTCTGGAAGACTGACCCACGCAGACATTGGCAGATCTCTTCAATGTATGGCTGGCAAAAGAGGAAACAGATTTAAATACCAGCAGCCTACCTATTATCTTTGTCACTCATTTGTCCCGTTTCTCTTCTGAATAGTTCCAGTTGTAGATATTAACATCCCTGGCCAGGGGGATGCAAGAACACTGGCAGCAAACGGTGTACAGGTAGTCCTCAACTTATGGGTGTAATGGAGCTTGGAATTTCCTCGTAAATCATGACAGTAATTGGGACACTCACACGACAGACCCAATTTTATGACCTTTTTTGTGGCAGTTGTTAAGCAATCGTTGTAAAGCAAATCAATATATTCCTATGGGTGGTTTTTTTTGTTGAAAATTGGCTCAAAAAGTCAGTTTCTGGCAAAAGCCCCATTGTAAATCTTGTCACATGACCTTATTGCAACTGGCTGTAAAGACAAACCAGTTGCCGAGTGTCTGAAATGCAGACATGTGTCTGTGTATATGTTTGTGCTGTCACAAGTCCAGAATTGGGTGGTAAGTACCTTTGGGGGAAGGGGGTCCATCATATCTTTGAATGGTCACTAAACAACCCATCACAAAGAGAGGACTACCTGTAAAATAGATGGGCCCTACCAGAGTCAAGTTTCTTTACATGTGGCAATATGAGGAAAAGCATGTCACAAGCTATGGTTCAGACTGGGGAGAATCCGGTGCAATGAAATACTATTCATGCTGCAGATCTGTCTCACTCAGCAGTTTGTCCCAGGAAAGGTAGCATGCCTATTCAAGGGCAAATGATGTTTTGTGTGAGCTCAGAGATCTCATCTGTGGAAAGGGACTTACTTGGAACAGGTCAGGCAGCACTTGCTTTTTGCTCAGACGGGTTTGCACGTACTCTGTGGCTGTTTTTGAGAAGGGCTGTAAAGGATACAGAAAAACAAATGAGTCTAATGCATAGGTGATCATTAATTTAGTAGGATGAGCAATAACCTGGTAGGGCAGGTGTCTCTCTGTGTGTTTGTATGTGTTGACCTGTTCAGTTCCAACCTTGTTGTTTGGTATACTTTTGCCAAGGAAACTAAGAGCCCAAAGCATTTTTCCAAAGAAGCTGGTTACAGAGAAATAGGAAGGACTAATGCAGAACAAAAAGTAGCTGGAATCAGACAAATACTGTATATAAGTACTGTCTCTTCATTCCGCATTCAGTCCTGCAGCTTGGCAACCACTTTTACCTACTCTACTTTACTCTTCCGATCCTTGTGTTTAGTTCATCGTGCCTGCAGACTGTCTAGATAAAATTCTCTTATGTTGATAGCTCTCATTTGTTTCCAGTCTTGAAAACGTCTTATTTATGCTCATCCACCCACCTATATGGAAAGGTGTCTTATACCAAATTAGTTTATTTATCCATCTAGCCTAATATTACTTATTTTGGGCGATGGACAACTCTTCAAAGTCTCTTTCAAAGTCTTCAAAGTTGATAATGAGTCTTACTCATTATCAACTATTTGACTGTCTTAACTGGAGTTGCCAAGAACTGATCTTGATAATTCCTGAACCCAAAGTTGGTGTTCTACCTATGAGATAGGGCCTTTTAGGAGGAAGAAAAGCATCTTGCAATACTTATTTCCTGACCTCTGACCCCCTAGTGAGAGCACTGATGGATGCTCTCACTAGCATCGTTCAATTGTTTACTCTTGTTTGATTTCAACATTAGGAATCTTGATACTCATAACTGAGCTAGATATTAGAAGAGACCACTATTCTACGATGCTTCCATGCCTCTTCCTCCTTCGTTCAATACAGACACAATGGGATGTGATATCATCACACAATGCATCCCCCCTGCTCCCTCTACAGTCAATGTGGTACGATGAAGACAGGAAACAGACAATTCCATATTGTTTATATTGGTATACCTGACACAAACAGGAAGAGAGAGCAGAATTAGCTGTCCCAAGTAGAGAGAAAGAAATTGTCTGTCTGCTGCTGCAACAACACTGCATTTCAAAAAGAACTATCTAGGTGGCTGCCTGCAGTTCACTAATACCAAGATCAGCACTGAACAGGAAAAGAGCCACTGCTTGTCAGCATTGACCGGGGGGGGGGGAGTTCACGGGGAAAGGTTAAGAGCTGAGATAGGCCGTTCCAACAGAACTGTGTGTGCCACTCAGTGACCCACAGAAAGTATTTCGCCTATCATGATGGTGGTCTAGCTCCTCCCACTTAATCTGGGGAGCCTTACATTTTCAAGGATCTCGTTCAAGGTGATTATGAAGCGGCCTTTCCGCCCATTCCCAAGGGCCTTTTCAGACTCTCTCACATGGCAGCAAGTGTCCGAAGCACTCACATGAGAGCAGGACAACAGTTCCTTCATGATGTACATGTCAAAGATCTGGCGGCTCTTAATTGCTCGATCCTCATCAGAATCCAACTTCTCATATTTTTTGATCTGGAAAGAACAAGCAAGATAATATTGGATATGTGCTTTTTCACACAAAAGATTCAAGGCCCAGCAGATAAGGCCACGTTTACAGATACCATGGTCTAAATCTGAAAAATTCCAAAGTTTAGCTTAAAAACTAGGCCATCAAGATTCATTTTCTTAGCTTATTTTGCTTGAGTGGAAAGTGCAGGTTACAACAGGGATGGTAGTGATAACAAAAACAGCATGGAAGCAATAATTATATAATAATTATAGAAAGGCAAAAGGACAAGAACTGTGATTAAGAATTTCAACAGTGCACTGAAAAGTAATTACCTCTTCTTCTCTTCCTTGCTTATGATCTATTTTTATTTTTAATTAAGACAAGTGAAGCATATCGGCTTTTCCCAAACTGGAATCTATATGCATTGGTCTATAACTACAAACATTCCCTATTAACACATCACCAATTCCTTAAAATTAGATACACGTACATAAAATAAATACTTGTACTTTTCTGTATTATATTCTCCAACCAACAAGATCTTAACAGAATGTTATTAATATTAATCATTTATATCCCAGTTTGCTGCTGAGAGGATAACAGTTTTGACAAAGCTACTAGGCTTTGCCAATCTGCTTGTTTATTTAAAATTCTAGCTAAACTGCAGCTGAAGGTCCATGATCTAATGTTCTTTTGGATCCTTCATCTGTTGCATGAACAAAACTCCAGTTATTCAAGAAGGAAAGGCACTTCATCTCCTAATTACCTCCAATATGTAAAAGGGGCTCGGAATCACTTGTTTCTAGGAAGCCAAAGTCTAAAAGCAATATTCTGTGGTATAAAGACAATCAAAGCAAAGGGCTCTGTTCAATAATTTTCAAGTGGGTTTCTACTCCCCACAGCCCCAAATCTAGGTTCCCCTAAGCTTCAGGAGCAGATTTGGGAAGTATGAAGGAAGGGGCGTGCATTAGGATAGAAAAATCTATTCCACTAGCAGTGTTGTTTACCGTTTTGGGGAATGCATTTCACCTTGATTTTGCTCTTAATGCTTATACCTTCCTCCTCCCAAGAGAAGTGTATCTCTATCCATTTCAAAACGTAATGTATTCTTTGTTTGCTAGGCTAAAGAAGGTAACAATGTTTGAATATTAGAATAATTTTTGTCCATAGTTATTGCCTCACCTCTTCATAGAACTCCACCAGTGGTTTGGCCTCCTCTACCTGATTCAAGCAGAAATCTCGGAATAGGAGGAACCCTAAAATATACAAAAAGTCAGCAAAATGAAATTCATATGTCATTAACTCCTTCAACATATTTAACAAACTGCTCCTAGTCTCATTTATCATTTCTACTGTAGTAATCCAGGACTCATATGCCATCCTTGACTACTTATACCCTTAATGTATGCAGGGAGAAACTGAATAACACAGAGAATAGGATAGGATGCTGAAAATGGTTATAAAATGATCTACAATTGCCACATTGCCTTAAAAGCAGGGATCTTCTATTGCTGGATGGATCAGAAAGCCCTTCTAGTCTCACAAGATGCTTCCAAATTAAGGCAGCCACAAGCCATTAAATAATCAACATCTGTTACAATTGCCAAGGCTGAGAAATTAAAACCTGCAGTGGGGCAACTTCTTTTCTTCTCTTATCCAATTAATTGCTATTTTGGAGTAAAGGGTTTCAGTCAATAGCAAAGAATAATGCCATGGAAAGCCAGGGCAGAAACTACAATTGCTTTGATTCCTATTTCCTCAGCAGTTCTTTTAAAATGAATACTGAATACTCTGAAGCTACGGCTGATTTTGCAATGATTTTTTGAGTAAGCCACAATTGGTTTATACAAAGTAAAACATAAACAATGGTTTACAAAGGCAAAATTCAGTAACATACGAAACCACATATCATGGATAGAGTTTCAATTGGCATGAGATATGAATTCAATATCTCTGCGTAGCAATTGACAATCCCAGAAGATGCATGATAGTGATGACTATCCATATGTCTATCAAAGTACTGGTCTACTGTCTCCAAATAAAGCAGGTTTCATCTAACCTGCCATTGTTTATCCCTTCCAATATATTTTATCTTCTATGAAAATGCATAAACTTTTTCTGTAAATCAACAGCAATTTTTTTACAGTTGCCAGAACAGGGCTGCAAAAATCTGGCTTATATTGTATCACTATCTTTCAATTTTACAGTCGTCCAGAATATTGGTCTACTACTAGTCTTTTAACAGTAATATAAGAGGAAAAAATTAATGAATTTGGAATCGTTTATGTATCATGCATCAGCCCACTGAAAAAAAATAATCGGATTGCTGCCAGTAGCAAACAGCCTCTGTTCAGACAAAGCTGAAAACCACAGACATCTTAGTCCCAAGAAAGAGAGGAGCCTGAGATTTCTAACAAGAAACATTTAGATATTTTTATTTCTATAAAAGGCATATAATTTCAGTTTTATAGGCTACATAAAAACTGTGGAAAATCATGAGATGTCATTAGATTTGCTTGCTTTTTTTTTTTCTTTCCTCAATTATTTCATCTTTATGCCAGGAAAAGATTCCCGTGGTTAATTTTTGCAGGTCAAATGCACAGAATATCAGTAAAAAGTCAATGACAGTTCCCAAGCTTGTTGGTCCCTCTTCGATTGTTAAGTCATTAGTCACAAATGTTCTAAGATTCCAATAATCAAAAGCACATACCTAGAGCAACTTGGAAAGCTGTTATAGCTTCCCAACCTATATAACTGCATCGTTTTTGAAAATATTAGAACCTGTGAATAATCCTAATTCATAGATTATTTAATTAATATTCTATATTCAAACGTCACTCTAAACTGTAAATTACTTATGCAGGGTAGGTTCACATAAAATACTGAACAAGAAACTAGTGAGCGTTGCCTACTCTGCTATATAAACCCAAGTCATATTAGTTGACGGTTCAATATATCATGTGTGACCAGAACATGGAGTGCACTGAGAACTGAACTCATGGCTCTGTTAATTAAGGATGTGTTATTGTGCAAACATAGCCACACCAGCAAGCTACAGTTTTGCCTCATGTGTTGTGTAAAGCCAACCTCAACAAAATACTAATCCAGGAGTCTCACCCCGCCAGTGTTAGAAAGAGAGCAACTGAAACTGGACATTTAAAAACTATTAATCCCTGCATCACTTATTAATGTTTCAAGCATAGCAGGCACCATCTTCTGCTTCTTGTTCCCTCCCCTGCTCACTCACTGAGGTGCAGGCTGATCAATTTCAATTTCAGTTTGTGGCTCAACAGCTCCCAGTGACCCTATCGGCCTACACTTCCCCCAAGTGCAAGGGGAGATTGCTGAGGTTAAAAAACTATTGAGAAAGCAATACAACCAGGAGAGAGACAGAGAATAGGCAAAATTGGGATATATCATGCGGAAACCACAAGTGGCCGTGGGTGTGGGAGGAAGCAAGAGCATTTCCTGTTGGGGCGGGGTGTAATAACGGAAAGGGGAAACAGTGCTAGAGTACTTGCTGTTGCCTGGTTGAGCATGGGCAACAGTCCAGTATCACCCAGTGAGTCGTTGACCAATAGCCACTACTCAATCCCAAATTTGTGTTTTCAGTACCTTTTATGAAACTTTATTTTATGTAAATTTCAGTCTTCTCTCAGTTATTTATAGCTGGAGCAAATAGATCCTTCCTTTTTCCAGAAGGACAGAAGTATTGGGTGTAATGGTTTCACACTCCCCCCGCCCCTTATTCTGGGCAGGATCCTGTGTCTTCAACATAAGACAAACAGAAATTCAGTAGGTAAATTCTCCCCATCAATTTTTCTATAGAGGCAAATATTCCACCTGCTGAAATATTTACTCCTTTCACAGCTGTTGATGGTATAGACATTCTGAAAGAAAAGCTTGACAGTTTTGATTCCTAAAGGTTCTTGCTTCTTTAAGAACTGCAGAAGAGAAATTTCCTCCAGTGCAGATTTTCTGTTGACTGCAGTGAAGAGAAAAAACTGCAGGGAGAAACATTCTGCTTGCTGTGCAACTCTTAAAAGCACAGACACCTATAAAGATTATACTGTGCATAATCTACAGACCTGGAATTCCAAGAGGAAAGGCATGTTCATGTACTTCCAACCCAGATATTTTAAATGCTTTCCCCTTCCAACAGCAGAACATGCATGATTTGACATGCTACACACTATTTGGACTGTTGTAAGAACCCAGAAAACTGGGTGACTTAATCAAGTAAATGATAGTTAACGTAGATAAGCATATCATGCAAACATCACAAATATTTACCAAGTGAAGCAAGCACTTTTCCAAACTAACGGAAGAGGAAACAGACACCATTGTAATGAAGACAAGAGGAAGCAAGTTTCTTTGCAGACTTCAGCTATTTATTCTCTTCTCCATTTTTTTCCTTTTTAATAGAGGCTTTAAGCTCATCTTGAATTGCCTGGTTGGTGTGCATCAACATGGAAGGCTATGTTACCAGACTGAATGGATTTCTCTAAGTAAGGCAACATTTTTTTACCTGGTACAGCATTTGTCCGTTTGCAGTTCTATGATGTGATACATCCTACCATTCAAAAGCCCTTTCTCTCATGCAACTTTCAAGATACAAAACATCAGTTTCCTTTATCATCTTGGAATAGCCCTACCACTTTTATTAAGACAATGGAAGTTATAATCCTCACCAAAAGGAGCATCAGGATAGGGTAGGCAAAAGACTTGTTACCTCTACATTTAAATGAAGGTGGCCAAGGCTGCTCTAAACTGTAGCAGTGACTTAAAAAACTAAGATTATATCTTCTCCTTGAATCAAAGGATATAACCTTTTTTCAATTTGCATTATGAGTTTCCCTTTCCCTTTTTATTTTGGTCAGCTATGTGTTTGTTACCATAAAAATTATGTTGAATGAAAGCTATGAAATAAAAACTGAGTAAAAAATATGCATAGCTAGATTGATTGGTTTCAGGTCAGAAGTTTGATCTCTAACAACCAAAACCATATGTTGGTTGTGTTTGCCTAACTTGTTTATTCAAGGTAAATTAAGCTGTGATTGCACAATTCAGGCTGTTTGCAAATCATTCTAAACCTGAAATCGTGGTTAGCAAACTGTACTGGATGTATTCACACAATATGTTATGCCAAAACAAAATTACTTTATAGCTTGAGTTGATGATTTGCTTCATGCAACATCCTACCCTATAATGCCATTTGTTGATTCAGTTTTAGACTTTGTATGTAGTTCAACTTGTTACGCAAACACAATCACACTTAACCATAAAGTAATCTCACAGTTCATATAATATGTTAAGCTAAAAAGTACCTGGGTAATTTACAGATTATTGTGTCATGCTGCAGCCACTGAGTAAGCAGCTCTGCAGATTTCCAATTCCATTGAACCTTCCTTGTTTTAGATAATGTATCTAGCTGAACATATAGCCATGCAAAGATTCTAATACTTACCAATCTTTTGAGAAAATATCTTGTCAAAGGTGACTTCACCTCGATCCTCCAAGTATTTCTGCATAACACTGCGGATGCTGCCAAGAGAAGGCACACAAGGAAAGTTAATTATGAAATATCTTTTTAGCTTGGTGTATTCTCTCCAAAGTCTTTTCCCAAAGCATCTTAGAAACTAGCAAATTTAGTATTTCTGATACTGGGAAGACTCTACACAGATTAGGTGTGTCTACCTTGGTGCTAGTTTTATTGAAGAGACTTCTCCAAATATGACTGACAAATTGTCATCTAGCAATATGCTTGAATCTAAAATATGTAGAGAGCTCTAGATTAAGGAAAACTTTTTAAATCATCATCTTCAACAGAAAATATTTGACCACTTGTGTACTAGCTATTCTGTTTTAATTTTAAAGAAGAATGCTGTTCCTCTTTTGCGCTATTTCTAACCATAAAAAAGAAGGTACATTTGCAATAGGGATGTACTATACTTCAGATATGAAGCTGAGAAGGTGTCCTGCATTGGACATGAATGTATTTGTAGATCTCTCCTCAAAGTACCTGTATCTTTTCTTGGGTGTACATAGTAACTCTGCAATCCCACAGAAAATGCAGTATTCGTCTCAGGTAAGGAGGCACACAGATGCCTGCTCCAATGTACACTGTCACACCCTTTTAGCATTTAGTCAGTAGATAATTACTATAAAGAAAATGTGGCATTTCTAGAATGGCATTTAGATCTGAGAGATTAATTTTCAATAAAATAAAATATGTAGGGTCACCTCTTTCAAATGTGTAAAAAAGTAAACTGGGGTCATATTCCAGTATTGTACTGAAACAGAGCCATGTTCATTTTTCTAGGTGGTTTATCAAAAGAAATGACCACAGGTATTCCTTGACTTACAACTGCTTAGCAACAGTTTGAAGTTATGACAGTCTTCAAAAAAAGTAACTTACGACCTGTTCTTGAAGTTATAGCCATAGCCCCACCCCTGCAATAACATGATTGCAATTCAGGTGATTGGCAACTGGCTTGCATTTATGATGATTGCGGTGTCTTGACGTAACGTGATCACAATTTGCAACCTCCCCAATTAATTGGGAAAGCCAGATTCGCTTAAGAACCATATGATTCGCTTAAAGAACCACAGTAAAAATGATCATAAAATTGGGTTCAGTCACATAATGACTCAATTAATGACTGCATTGTTAGTGGCCAAAATCCCTCTACCTACTTTTGTCTTACATCAAAGATTATCTGTAAGGAAGATGTAAACTGCCAAACATGATATTGGGACAGAGTATCTTTGGGCTGAAAATGAGCCAGAAATTTCAAGTTACAAAGGTACCTCAATGATGAGTTGGCAAGACGTTTAGGTGGCAATGTGGAAAACATACTACTGTATAATAGCTTCTCCACTAGCTAGACATGATAAGTTAATGTATTACAAGGTATCGAAACTCTGATTTTAAACTTTTGCAATCTTTTTGAGATAATCCAAGGCCTTACTTCCTCTGTAAATATCTGCGTCTGTGGTACAATTTTATTTCCCTCACAGAGAACAGCTGGATTTCTGAACTGTGAGAGCTCATTTTTTATTTCCAAAAATTAAAAAAAATCTGCATTGGCATCCTCCTATTACAGTCTTCAGTACAGTTATTCAAAAATTCCTCAATAGCTTCAATGTCACCTACCCATGTTTACCCTAAAACTATGTGATTTCATGACTTTTTGTCTTTGAGAATTATGTATAACCTGAAACTATGTTAGATGGATTTTTTTAATGAAAATAATGTGTCCATCTTAGAAGGTATAACATATTCTAATCTATCACAAATGTGACAAGACAGCATTCCTAACACCTATAATTCATAACTAAACCTAACTTAACATTCCTTAATAATTATGCCTGTGATGCTCTGGTCAGATTATGAATGTACAATCATTACTCCATTTATGTACAGAAGTTAAACCTTCTTAGCTTCTAGACAGCTACCGTACTTTGTGCTCAAGCTAAGCTGGAAACAGAAACAAGCTTGCCTAATTTCCTGAGGTAAACAAAAGTAAACCAGTGTTTCGCAACCTTAGCAACATTAAGATATTGTAGATATCAAGATATGTAGACTTCAATTCCCAGAATTCCCTAGCCAATTGGTCTAGACCAGGGGTAGGCAAATGTGGCTCTTTTACAACCTGTGGACTTCAACTCCCAGAATTCCTGTGATAGCTTACCTTAGCTGTCTCAGGAATTCTGGGAGTTGAAGTCCACAGGTTGTAAAAGAGCCACATTGGCCCACCCCTGGTCTAGACAACCAGAAAAGTTTTAAGGAAGATTACTGGAAGCACAAACTGATAATAAAAAACATGTTAGATGAGAAACTCCTAATTTCTAGTAATTTCACATCAGTGGGAAGACCGGTTATAGTTTTTTCAATGACAACTGTTGAAATGCAAAAGTTGAGCACTTGCTGATAAGGTTTAATAGTAATTATAGAAGGTTTAGGAATTTGATCCTAGGACTGACTCCTTGCCTCAATTTTTTCTTAGTAAATTAGGGCACAGCAAAAGCTATTGAGAATGTTAGTTAATGAGAGGTAGTTACTACTAAAAATAATCAGCTAGATGTTGAAAATGCTTTTACTCACATATAGGCCATTGGGAAGGAAATAGGAAATTACTTGCAAATAACCCTGAAAATATCGGAGCTCCTTTTAAAAATATTTTTGGACAGGGAGATTTAAAATACTGGGTTTAACTTCAGTACTGACTCATTAACTCAGGAGCTCTGAAACAGTGGTGGGTTTCTACCGGTTCGCTTCAGTTTGCGCGAACCAGTAGCGGTGGGAGGCTCCGCCCACCCGCCCATCATAACGGATGGTCTGCGTATGCACAGAAGCGGCACGCATGTGCGTAAAGCAAGTGCATGTGAGGGGGTCAAAATTACGAACCAGTAGCGAAGGTAAATGGAACCCACCACTGCTCTGAAAGTGTAAGTTGTACCTTATGGAAGGGGTGTGCAACTTTCCTGAGGTTTGTGTGCAGCCAAACCAGGATTTTTGCCATATGTGTATTTATATACCACCCAGATCTCTGTGTGAGATAGATGAGTGGCTTCTAAATGTGATAAATAAAATTTTGCTATTTTTTTGTCAGGACAAGCAAAGAGCTCTAGCTTTGCAAGAACACTGGTTTGCACATCCAAAGATGGATCTTATCAAAAAGTGATCCCATTCATTCTAGACAAACTGGCAGCCAGTTTTTCCAAGGAAATCTGAAGCAAGTTCTGACAAGTTGCCAACTCTGTATTTCTCCAGCTTGCACACTTGAATCTGGATCATTGCTCTGCAATGGGTAAGCCAGCAGCTCCCTCGCTGAACAAGTAGTGGAGAAAGTGCAAGCATACCCCAACAAAACTCAAGCTTTGCAGTTTTCTCTGTTCTGTATATTAAAAACTGAATCACACTCAAAAATTTGCTCCTGCTCTGCCAGCAGACACTGGCAGGGAGCTTACTCTTTTGTTAAATTTATACCTCACCATGCCTTCAAGAGCGCCTAATGGCTTATATGGCCATTACATTTCATCGTATCCCCACAATACCACCCCTCTAAAAAAAAAAGTGCATTCAGAGATAATAGCTGGCCCAAATTTACCCAATGAGTTTTTAAGGCTAAGAACAGACTTGAACTTGGATCTCTCACATTTTGACCCAAATTATAACGATTACGCCACCAAAACCTGGAGATAATTTTGACACGGTTCCAATTTTAAGTGTGCAACGCTCATGCATACACGCATACATAAAACCGAGCTCAGTCTTGTTCAGCCTTGTTCTGCAAAGTCAGAATTTTCTACAGTTGGTGGAGTAAAGATCAACTATTGATTAAAAATAAACGTGCTACTACAAAGGAAAGTGGCTATATTAAAAATAAAAAACCTCAGAAATTATGCAAAGATCACTCTTATAAAAAATAAGATTGTAAACTGTTATTTGCAATGTAATGTTTTTATTTGATAAAGTGTTATCATTTTCTTTATTTGATAGATGAAAATGTATTTCTTAAAAATGTTGTATTCATTGCCCAGTCAAGCTGAAAATGATAATTTTATCCCAGGAGGTCACACAAATTCATTTATCATTTAGGGGTCAAAGCACAGCAATGGATGAGGGCCCCTGCCATGACTAATCACAGAAAAAGGAAATAAATGCATAGAAAATAGCCTGTTTCCCTTAACAGGAAAAAAACAACAACACCCTCCAACGCAGTAACAAATATATATGAAAACTTTTATTACTTGTTTTATAATCTTCTCTTTCATCATGAAGTGCTAAATTCTGCCCTTTCAAAAATGCTATGCCCATGTTATAGTAACACATTTCTAGCATCTGTGTACAACCTGCAAGACATTGACAAGTGGTTGCCGCAAATAACGGGATCTAGATTGCTACAACTCTTGGTCTGTGTTGCAATTGCTTCTGTTGTAGACGATCCAACGGGTTTAAAACCCGAGAAGGTACCATTTCCTGAAAGCTGCAATGATTCGTCAATTCTAGGCAGAAGTGATGCGAAAACGACACTTGAAGTTGCTAAGGTAGGAACTGCAGAATATCAGAATCTACTGAAAGCGGACGAAACTGTTCCATAATTAGAATTATGAAAGACTGCTGTGCCTATTCTGCATTCTGATATAGCCCAACCTTGTCCACTCTTCATATGTGTTGAACTATAGTTCCCATGACACCTAATGAGAATTCCCTATAGTCCCAGCTGCTGTAAAGTATGGGAACTGCAGTCAAATACATCAATAGGATGTACAATTGGAGAAAGAGTTGTAGTGAAAAGCCCACTACACAAGGTAATTGCTCAAGGGGGACTATTTGCATAATTTTGATTTTCTTGGAATAAAGTAGAATTCAATGCAATCTGTAAAATGTTGATTTTGCTCTCTCAAGAGAACAATACGATTCTGAGCAGTTTTGAACATTATCTCTTGCAATTAGTATGGCAGCAATTTCCTTGTCTAAATTATTAATATTGTGTGATTTATGAGCCAGAGTAATGAGATTGGGTGGTGAGAAATTTGGATTAAACAATCAACTACAAAATCCACGGTGTAGCTGAGGCCATGTTATATCTTGCTCTAAAGTAGCTCAACAGATCCACAGTTCCCAAAGTACCAAGACACTACACGGTAATACTCAATAGTCTGTCAAACACCATACAAGTTATGAAAAAAACTGAGACATTAAGGCAGGGGTGTCAAAATCAATTTCATTGAGGGCCACATCAGGGTTGTGTTTGACCTTGGGGGCATGGCCAGCTCAACATCACTTGTGTTGGGGGTGCCTGTGGTGCAGTGGTGGGATTAAAATTTTTTTACTACCGGTTATGTGGGCGTGGCATGGCTTGGTGAGCGTGGCTTGGTGGGCATGGCAGGGGAAGGATACTGTAAAATTTCCATTCCCACCCCACTCCAAGGGAAGGTTACTGCAAAATCCCCATTTCCTCCCGATCAGCTGGTACTCGGGAGGCAGAGAATAGATGGAGGTGGGGCCAATCAGAGGTGGTATTTACTGGTTCTCTGAGCTACTCAAAATTTCCGCTACTGGTTCTCCAGAACTGGTCAGAACCTGCTGAATACCACCTCTGCTGTGGTGGCCCGAGTGCTCTACCAGAAAAAACGGGTTCACAAGCTCCGTTTTCAGCTGCGCCGGCTCCTGCAACCCTCAGCCAACTAAAATGGAGCTTGCAAGGGCCATGTGCAGCTCACCTGAGCTCCGTTTTCACTGGTTGAGGGTTGCAGGAGGCTGTTGCAATGAAAAATGGAGCTTCCAAAGGCTGCGTGCGGCTCTCCCATTTTTGCTGGCAGAGGCACCATGGGCTGGTCCTTCACTGTTTCCAGGGCAGTCCTGCAGGCCAGAATTAAGCACCCGGCGGGCCAAATCCGGTCCGCAGGCCTTGAGTTTGCCACCCCTGCATTAAGGGTACCATGAAACGAGAAAGACTTCAAATATTTTCAAGAATATCAACAGCATGTGCACCGGGCAGCTACTCTTCCTGTTTCCAGTGTGCACATGTGCCAAGTGGTCTTTGCACGCGCATGCGCACCAGAACCTGGAAGACCAGGTGGCTCAGAAGATTATCTTCCCGGTGCACACATGCAGTTAGTCCTCAACTTACAACCATTTATGTGGGGGCCATTCAAAGCCATAATAGCACTGAAAAAACTGACTTACAACCAGTTCTCACACGTATGACCGTTGGAGCAATCCCCAGTCACATGATCAAAATTGAAAATTGGCATGTATTTCTAATAGGTACAATATCCCTGGATCATATGATTGCTATTTGCAACTGTCCCAGCTAGATTGCTTAACAACCCTATGATTCATTTAATTGCAGTCATCTGCTTAACAACCGTGGCAAAAAAGATTGTAAAAGGTGCAACTTGCTTAATAACCATCTTGTTTAGCAAAGACATTCTGATCCCAATTGTTGTCATAAATTGAGATCTACCTCAATCTTAGGCAGAATTTTTACTCCAGATCAGAATAGAAATACTGTCCCAATATCACATGTGGTGGACATGTAACCGTTCCCCCGCCATTAAAAAAGAGGATTGGAAAATATGCACACAATCATTCAGAGAATCTCAGAAATCAAACTCAAAACTAAAACAATTATTTTTATTATGTATAATTTTAGAACATACCAATGAAAAACACCATAATTCATTAAGATATATACTCACGCCTGTGAGTACAAACTGCACAACACTGGAAAAAAGACATAGTACCAAAGGTATCTCCTTGGGAACTCAAACTTGGAGAAAACACAGCAATGGCAAAATTAACCATATACATAATAGAAATTTAGTAAATATAAGAAAGAATGATTTTCATATATACTATATATCAGACAGCAAGTAAGTACAAACATAGTTTGTAAGTATGTACAAGAATGGTTTCTACATCTATGTTTATAAATACTGTAAATTGTTTAGAGTATAAAGAAGGGGAAATTCAGAAATCAAATAGTTATCTAAACTATTTTTAGTGGTTTTTCTCTTTTTTAGTATGCACAGATAACACTAAGGGAGAGATTTGGCATTAAGCTCAGTGGTTTATACTTTTTCATATAAAAAAAAAACCTCAATGTACTTCATTTGGTATGGTCAACCTTCATTAATGTTATCCTGAGCATTAATTGTTTAACTTCAGTAATTGTCTTGTCCAACTTGTTGACATATCTTCTTGATGTATCCTTTTGTTTAAAAGAAAAACAGTTCTGACCTAAAATCCAGCACCATTTTTGAAGCAACTGTTTGTTTAACAACAGCAACATTTAAACAAGAGCAAGAGCATATTTTAAAAAATGTATATTGCCGTATATTTATTTGAGGTGCAATAAAAATTAAATAAATAATAAACCACAAGATTCTTAGTGCTGTGGCTTTCCAATTGTCACAATGAAAACAACAATTCTCATATTTCACAATACAGATCAAGCAAACAAATAAAGAAAAAATAATGGAAAGCTACTTGGTCATGTATCTATCCAAGAAGAAATGTTTGAGACGAGAATGTGCAGGGTCCTTACTGCCAGTGGTTCCAATAAATCATGTGTATCTAGATGCTTGAGAATTAACCTTGTGGCCTTCAGAAATCTGACAGTCAGCTTTGACCGGGATTGCTCTCCCATGCCAAGATCACATCAAGCAAAGCAATCACAAAAATCAATACAGGGGACAACTATTCAGCACATCTTCTAATCTACAATCTAGGTATTTAAAGACTGGTTAAATATCAGAAAAGTTTCTGACATGTTATGCCCTATCCATGATTGCCCAAAGCATAATAAAATATGCATAAAACAATTCTACAAATAAGCTTTCTTCTGCAATGTGATTTAGGCTGAATTATGTCCAAGGCCTACCCCTTTGATGCATTTCCAATATCTGGTTTCAGAAGACATTTAAATTACATCCCTGAATCTGCAAACCTTAGCCCTCATTATTCCATCTGGTTGGAATTCTCCAGTAGAGCTCCTGTTCTGACTGTGACAAAACTTCTCTGCAGGCTTCTTCAATTCCTAACCTTCTTTTAGAGCCTTGCTCCACTGATTAGTAATTTGGCCTTTTTTTTGGGGGGGGGGGGGGACATTTTCATTTTAGGATTTCCTAAAATGAAAATCTTGTTGGTGCCTCCTTCTGTGTTTAGATCTACCCTTAAGATCATCTGTTTCCCATGCTTCTATATCAGGGTGGCTGCAAGACTGAGAAAACTGAAGACCTTTCTAATGAGTTTAGAAGAGAATATAAGTGGGAACATGCCACCAGTAATACCATTGGTACAAAGTTTGAATAGAATTGGTACTTAAATGAGGATAAATATAATTCTGCAATTCCTGTTAAATTGTTGTACACTGCCCAAAGTTACTTCCAGTGAGATAGGTGGCTATATAAATTTGATTAATAAATAAATATTCTGTATGCCTGTGACTTAGCCAAGAGAGTTGCCAGAGAAGTGTTACTATCCAAGTTGGGGACGAAGGGTAAAGGCTGCTGGTTGACTCTCCCTGCTTTAAGATTGTTTCCTTCCAAGACTGTGGAGGAACAGCATCTAAAGTTCCCATGTGGGCAAGTACTTCCATATTGAAACCAGCAGCATGTGAAGAACACAAAGGTTCCTGGGTCTTTCAAGCATTGCCATGGTTACACATCTGCTTCATCTTCTAAAAGAGCAGCTGCCATTTTTTATCTCCAAGGGTGCTTTCTGCTTTATTTCAGAGACCATCCATTCATCCACCCCTCAATGGTAGGGGAGTGGAGGGAAGCTGTGTCTGAGAAGCCATTGGCCTCAGTTGAGAAAACCCAAGGTTATTGGATGAGGTGGTGTAGAGCAGAATAGGCCAGATGTCACATGGAGGTTGGCAGAAGAAGAGGGAGGTAAGGGGAAGAATAGAAGGCAGCCTGCACTTCCCTATGTGCTGTCGGTGCAGAATGCCTGTCAGGCCCAACCCAGTTGCCCTTGGTAACAGCTGCTGGGAAGCGAGTTAAGGGTTGGCCAAACTAAATTGTGGCCCTCGGATTTCATGTATCAAGACCATTTTCATGTCACCTGACAGTAAAATCCTTACATATGAAGCAAATCTTCTACCAAACGCATTCCTCCTTACTTGTTTTGAGAAAAACTGCACCTTGGTGACCTTGCAAAAGATTTGCAAAGGATTGCAATGTTGTTTGTGCCGCTCTAATTCCCATTTAAGTTTAGAGTGACAACAAGGGGCACGAACGCCTAAGTGCAATCCCATTCCCAATCCACAGTGCTAAAGAAATATAGATGTAAACCTTTGTATTTAAGTGTAGAAGAGATCCTTGTGAGCCAGGCGACAAGGGTCCACTCCCTGAACGGAATACAGCAAAAACATACGGTATATGCAAGTGGCTAGGGCTATCTGAACATAGCTACAACCTTAATGCATGCTCTCTGGACACACAGAGGAGCAGATGCCAGATGGCTCAGAAAAATCATCATATAATTTATTACAGCCTGCCTCTCTGCAGAGATTAATAACCGCTTGTTACACATACATGAGAAACAAAAGGGGGAACTGTGACGTGCAGATAAGGAAAACAGCAGTACCGTGGAAGAGGCTTATTCCTCTATGAAGGTGGCCCAGGAGTCTGCTGTTGTAAGGAATAATGCACCCCCCCCCCAAAAAAAATGGGTCGAATGAAGAACGGGGACACGTGACACTCCTTCCTATTGCCTACGGTTGTAACCCAAAAGATACAACAGGACAGATGCCATTCTTTCCCCCACCGTTTCCTCGGAGGACAAGACGTCTTTCAGAAGGGGCGAGGGAGGCTGGCACGTAGTTCATTTCAAGAGCGCTCTCAAGACAGATGGAGGTTCATACACGCGCCCGCGCACTCACACGGACAGGCAGGCAGGCACCCGGGGCCAACTCCACGGCGCTGGGTTTCCACACCTGCCCTCCCACACCCCCTCCCCCCCCCCCACAGCTCACCTCGGCTCAGGTAGGATGATCTTCTTGCTGGCTCGAGCCGCCGGAGTCGATTTACTTTTCTCCATAGCCATTAAGTAGCTCACATCGGCGAGCACAGCCTCCAAGTCGGCCATCTTGCCAGGAAATATTTTCTTCTTCTGCTTTCCTTTTTTTTTTTTTTTTTCTTTTTCACAATCAATTCTCCGATTATTCCCCGCGGCCTCCGGGGCTCGCCTCCTTCTCTCCTTCTGCCTTGCCGGAGCGGGTGCCGCTGCGCGTGCCGAGGGAGGGGGACCGGGGCGGAGGAGCGGGGATCGGTTTCCCCCCCCCCCAACCCCTCTTACCAACAGACCCACATGATGCCTGTGCGGGAAGCCGCGCGTCCACCTTGTTTCTGCACCGACGCCGCTGGCTCCTTCGCCTGCTTCGCCGCCGCCTTGCCTTCTTTTGGGGCTAGGCGCGCGGTTATGTGTGTACGTACAAGAGGGAGGGCTGCGCTTTCGCTGCCTGTCAAACGCGGAGAGGGAGCGGGGCGCCGCTTTGGAACTCGAGCGCTGAGTCCGTCGGGGTTTCTCTCCCCCGAGGCGGAGCGCAAGCCCGGCCTGGAGGAAAAGGCGCCGTCAAAGCAGCCCCGCGGAAGGGAAGGCAGACTCGGTTCACGCCCGGGCGGGGATTGAAGCTTAGGAGCGGAGCCGGGCTTCCTCCTCCTCCTCCTCCTCCTCCTCGCCCGCGGGATTCCTTCCCCCCTCCCCACCCAGCCTGGCGGGAGCAAAGGTCTCTCTGGGCGCAGCGCTCCGGATCCTTTGGGGGGCAACTTCAACAGCACCCGCGCTGCTGGCGGGCAATAAGAAGAGGTTGCTTTGGACGCCGAAGGAAGTTCGTCGGCCCCAGTGCTGCCCTCCAGAGACTGCGGGCGGGCTTGCAACGTGCTTGCTCGACGCCAGCTTTAGCCTCTCCCCCGCCCCACCACTTCCCGCCCCAAGCAATTTCCATCTCGATGCGAGCACAGCCCGAGGCAGCTCATTGCAATGGGGAAGTGGGGTGGGGGGGACCGCTCCAATCGAGAAACGCTCCGAGGCCTAACGGGGCCGATTCGTACTGTCCTCGGTTGCTGCATAGGCATGCGCAACAAGCCCTTTGCCTAGCATCCTCCTTCAGAGAGGAAAGTTATGAGGCAAAGAAAATAGGTACTGTACAAAGACATTCACGCAAGTGTGAGGAAGAAGGGAGCCAGCTATGTTCACGCATTGGAGGCAGGAGAAGTGGGGCTGACTGATGAGTGTGAGAAGTACCGCATTGAGGCCAAGAAAACAGAAATGGGTCATCAAATCAGCCCAGGGTTCTTACTCAAGGGACAAGCGATCAGGCTCAAATGGTCTTACTTTGAACTCATTAAAAAATAAATATACTTTATTGTCATTATTATGTGAAGATCCAGCTTTTTGGAGAAGACTTATTCTGGGAAAGAATTACAAGAAGAGGATAACTTGATAGAAAGGTGGAATGGACTCAGTTACAGTGGTGATGAGTACACTGGTGGGAGATCTGAAGGACCAGGTTAAGGGCAGATAGCAACTTTTTCTGGTTCTTTCAAATAAGTAATGGAAAAGCCTGATGACTGATTCAGGCGTTTGATATTGTGTGCTCTCTGAAATTATGCCAAGAACAATTTATGACATTTATCTGTGTACAATTTGGATATTCCTTCGGATCAAGATAGGGAGAATTAAGGTGACTGTAATCAAGGAAGAAATCCTTTCTCTGGTTTCAACACACACACACTATCATAATGACTGCAAAAGCCGGTATTGAGCTTCCTGTAGAAATGGAGTATCATCACAGGTGTAATGTTACAAGCAGAGTTTTTGTATACTTGTTTCCAGAAATTCAGTTATTTTTTTCTCAATCCATACAGTAAAGAAGCATCCATCCAATGTAACAGAATCAGCTGATAAAGACACAAATCAACTGTACCAATCATATTTCTTTTTCTTTTTTGCTTGTGATCATATGGATCCTTTGCATCCCTTAAACTATAGTTAGTCATGCCGAAAAGTTGTTAATCCGGTTTTTCAGTATGAACTGGTTGTCACTATGACTAATATGAAATTCAAACCGGATATTTTTTTAAGGAATCTATCACATAGGTTGTGAAGTAACTTCCTTAAACAATCCTGCCTCTCTACTTTTTATTTGCATTTTGCATACCCAGAGTGACCACCATTATTTTATAGATACAGCACATACCCATACAGCTGAGATCAAATATGTGCCCTTCTGAAAGCTGGAAAACTGAAAATGCAGTTGATATTTTCT
The DNA here is from genome assembly GCF_029215685.1 of Pituophis catenifer annectens. NCBI lineage: Eukaryota > Metazoa > Chordata > Lepidosauria > Squamata > Colubridae > Pituophis > Pituophis catenifer. The sequence goes on from NW_027256881.1 coordinate 235,010,142, forward strand.
TTCATCTGAAAAATACAGTTTATTTTTTTCTTAAATTAAAACAGCTTCCTAGTTAAATATTTCAAAGCTTTTTTTTTAGGACTTTGGAAGAGCAATCCAATTCTACATGAGCTTCAAATGAATTGATTCTGCATCAGTTGAGTAAATAGTGATGTGGAACAGCTCTAGAATATGAAACAGGATATGTGGAGCATAGCACTTCACCTTTTCTTTGGACTAAACAACTAAGTACATGTAAACAACAGGTATAAATCATTTGCCAATATAATAGCTTTTATAGTGATTAGGAAATATTTCCATAGGCATCTGGTTAGCCACAGTGGGAAATATTGCTGTAGTCTAGCTAGGCCCTTTGATCTAACCCAGCAAGACTCTTTTTGTACATTTCTAAATATAGCTTGTTAGGCACCTGACTATAACTGACTGTGAAAGTGGGTCAACTTAAATCTTTTTTTTTTTTTTTTTTGCATTGTAAATCACATTGGGCTGGATCGGGTGAAATCCAGCAGGTTCTGGAGAACCGGTAGCGGAAATTTTGAGTAGTTCAGAGAACCGGTAAATACCACCTCTGGCTGGCCCCAGAGTGGGGTGAGAATGGAGATTTTGCAATATTCTTCCCCCAGGAGGGGGAGGGAATGGGGATTTTGCAGTATTCTCCGGGAATGGGGTGGAAATAAGAGATTTTGCAGTATCCTTCCCCTGCCATGCCCACCAAGCCATGCCCACCAAGCCACACAAAGCCACATCACGCCTACCAAGCCACGCCCACAGTAGTAAAAAAATTTGAATTTCACCACTGGGCTGGATGGCATGTTAAAATTATGTGAACAATATAAAATCTGGTCTGGGCACTACTATAACAATGGATAGAGCAACTTGACAAGTTGCCAGTTTTATATTAATTGTAGCTCAGGTTTGCTTTTAATGTCAACCAGAACAATCACAATACTTCTTTATTAATTATATTGTTTTTAAATTTTGGAACACTATAGATATAGTAACAAAAGTTTTCTTTCACTGTGGTTTAATAAACATGCCTTTGTTTCCAGTGTTCGGTACTCAAGCACAAGAGAGATAATCATTATAACAACCACTTCTTTACAAGCTCTCTTCCCATATCACTGACTGATTTACTCTTGATGATATAACCGATTTGTACTAACAGGGCTCAGAAGAATATACAAATGGACTAACTATTACATCGGAAGTGAATATAAGTGGATTAATCTTAGCTTTTTGTTGTCATAGATTATTAGGTAGCATCTCCAGTTGATGTTACAGTACTCCAAATCCAAGGTTATTAAAATGACAAGATTCTATATTCTGCTCTTGTTTTAATAATGACCAGTGCAATTTTTTTTTAATAAATTGACTTTTTTGAGTTGAGAAAATACTTTATCTCTATTGATTAGTGACTGGAAGCCATTTATTTATTTATTTATTTATTTATTTTTACCCCACCTTTATTATTTTTAAAAATAACTCAAGGTCGCAAACATATCCAACACACCCTCCTCCTATTTTCCCCACAACAACCCTGTGAGGTAAATTGAGCACTGAGAGAGAGTGACTGACTCAAAGTAATCCAGCTGACTTTTATCAGTAAGGCAGAACTTGAACTCAAAGTCTCCCTCTTTTTAGCCTGGTCTCTTAACCATTACACCATAAATAAAAAATAAAAAAGTTAATTTGTGATTTATGGTTTTGATAATTAGACAAAATAGATTATAGAAAAAAGTAATATGATGTAGCTTCAGAGAGAAAAATTAAAATATATTTCTGTGTATAACTCCTGTGAAGAATATTGGAAACCTCTTCTTTATATCTTTTTTTTTCTTTTGTATTTTTTATTCTACTTTTTTTTTCTTTTGCACTTTTGGATTTTTGTTTTTGTTTTCTTTTTCCTTCCTTAGTTGTAGTAGGTAGTTTTACTACAATTACTTTGTGTTAGTTTTTAATCTTCTTGTTTAAAAGTTTTAACAGAAATTATACACAGTATAAATGAATTTTATTTTTGAAGATTCCACTAAACTCAGGTTTTCATTAGGTTTTCTACCATGAATTCATGATCACTTGTTTATCATCCATAAAGACTATCATTATCAATGTGAAATTATAATTTTTTCTCTAATGTATTTCACATTTATTGAATTTCATTTGTCATACTTTGGCTTTTGCTGTAATTTTTGAGAAATGTTTGAATTTTTGAACATTGCTTGGCTGTAATTTATAAATCTGGCAGTTATTTCTCAGCCATAGTTCCATTTTATGTTGCAATAAGTTACAATATTAATCCAGGGTGGGTAGTGTTATTTTTTTCATTACAAGAACAATCTATTGATTTTATCCTATGGTTTATATTTTTAAAAATTTATATTACAATACAGGAGTAAATCCAGTCTTTTTTGTCACGATTTTATAAAGAATTGTTCATGAAATATTTCCTTAAACACGATTTTGGAAATCAACTTTACAATATGCCTTTACCCCTATCTGTTACTGTCATTCATAAAGATCACTAAAAATTAAACAGAAAAGCCATGCTTTTAGTCCAAAATGTCTATGGTTGTATTTAATGAATGCCTTCAATTGATTTAAGTGAAATAGATTATTAATCTAATGGTATTACCATTTTTGTTCTTATTTGGGTTGTTATACTCAACAGAATATACATCTGCATTATGATATTCAAACATTTGGCTAAAATGAGTTTCATAGAACAAAGGCAGATAAATGGTGTTACTTCCTTGTAATTAAAAGCAAGACGGATATAATGAACAATTAGGAAGCTATTTAAACTTTATAGGAAGAGATAAATATGTGGTGATAATGTCCATAATATTTTGGAAAAGTTAAATTGTATATGCAGGAAAAGTTATACAAAACAAGTTTTTAAAGAAAAAAAACCTAAAATACAGCAAGGGGGAAATGGCAATAGAACCTTCAGAAAATTGCTGGTTTCCTTAAAAACTTGAAGTGTCTAATGTTTTACTTGACAACTCTTCAAACACTTCAAAGGAAAGAGAATCCTAGGCCATCAGAGTAAATCTCAGTGGGGTTTACTTCAAAGTAATCAAGCAGAGATTGTGCAGATTGTTGGAGCAGCATGAATTCTGGGAAAATAGTACTTGAATATTTCATCAGATACATTGGGTTTGCTTAGCTTCCAAAAGCTCCTGCAGCAATAAACTCTCTTCCAAGTTGCCTTGGGATTCTTTGCTGCAACAGCGCAAAAAGATGCTTGCCTTTTCTTCCTTAATTTCTATCTGCACTAGAACATTTAAAATGTAGGAATTAATATTTTAAAACCATTCCTCATGATCAGAGCAGCAGCAACCTTCTCTGCAAATACATTTGGAAGAATCCCAGTAAAATCATCCATGTCATCTTTTCCTCGGGAGAATTTAGTGAGGCATCTACATTCCAACCTTGGAATTATCCACAGCTCTCCTCCTTGCTCCTGCAGTTCTGTTTCTCATCATCTGTCAACATAATATAGTAAGTAGGTGTTACTGCAGCAGGGAAATCTAAAAATAATCTTACGTTTGCAACTAACATGAAATCATTCTATGTGAATGTGAGAGGGTAAATCAATGTTTTAGGGACCCACACTAACCCCATAGTAGGTTCCACATTAAACAGTTTCCTTTACTCATCTAATGGTTTTCTCCACTCTAAGTGCTCTCAACACATCCTTGAATCCGCAGAAAACTACCTGTGTGACATTTAGCTCACATTTTAGTAAGATAATGCTCAAGATTTTGCAGTCTAGATCTCAACAGCCCATGGAATGAGAAATGTCAGGTGTACAAACTGGATTCAAAAGAATCAGATACCTGAGATTGCATTGTTAACATATAGTGGATAATGGGGAAAAAAAGGAAGTTTCAGAAAGAAATCTATGTTTGCTTTATGCAAGATACAAAGCTTTTGAGGGTGTAACCACAATAAATTGGTCAAATTATGTTCATTTGATTATAAAAAGTTGGAAGGGACTGAACAATAACAATTCCTGTGTACATTGCCTCTGTTCCCAGCCACTGCTAATCCCCCACATTCATCCAAGGTGATAATGGACAAAAAGTAGTATTTTTTATTCACTCCCTTGAGTTAGAATGGGGGGAGAATATTAGCACTAATACAGCTAAGGGCAACCTAAGATTGGCTTCCTGGTCTAAGGTCAAGATAAAGCAACATTATGGGGCAAGGCAGAAACAAACACATTGTGGGGCATACCTTCATTAAGATATAAGTGTACAAAGGCCCTCATCCAGAATGCAGTTTGTCCATATTGGAAAGAGGAGCAAGTGCCACTTACACTGGTCAGCCCAAATTACGTCAACACTACCTTACAACTGATACCATCCTATGACGTTAGCAGGTTGAAATAGGTATCATAGCTTGGCCAGGAAATTATAATTATAATTAATTAAAATTATAATGAATGCTTTAATAGACTCTAAGGTAGAATATTGTTCTTCCACCTTACTACTTTAATTTTCAAGATCAGCTTTCCTGACAAGGAGTTCAACTTGTAATGGAAAGCCAGCAGGTGGTAAAGAATAGGAAATCAGGAGGAGGTATTCTCTTTTTAGAATAAGAGAAGTCATACCTTCTAATAGATAATCTAACTAGTTACCAGCCAGCAAACCACATCCCGATAATTCCTTTTAGGTGAAAACTTTCCCAGCATTGTTGCCTAATTGTCCCTTAAAATGCTTTTTAAAAATTATTTGATAGTTTTCCTCCTAATTCTTCATCATTGCAAATCTTAAATTTTAGTTTCTATTTCACTTGCTTTTCTTCTTTTTCTGATCTTGCCACAGAGAATATTTCTAAAAATCCTATTTGAATATTATTGATCTAAACATTTGATTATCCAACTGGTTGGAAGTAAGGATTGCTTTGCTATACATAAATTACATATAAGTTATTGTTAAACAGAAATAAAGTTAATAAGTGTAATATTTTAAACAAATTTAATAATTAAATTGCAGTATTCTAATGGTCACCATTAGAATGTCACAGTCATGTGATCTAAATTTCCAATGTTCCTGCCATCTTTTCACAAGCAAAGCCATTGGGAAGCTGGCAGGAAGTTGGAAGTTGCTATAATGTGAGTTCCTGTCTTAATAATTTGCTTCTTGATGGCAACTGAGACTGCCAAAATTGCTGTTGCTAAGTGATGTGATTACATAATGTTACACTTTATAACTACATAATTTAGTGATGAAAATTCTGGTCTCAATTGCCGTTGTAACACAAGGACTATTTGTATGTTTAAATATCATTATAGTCTATCAAAAACTTTCAAACAAAGAGGCATTTTGGAGTACAGGTAGTCCTTGATTTACAACAGTTCATTTAATGACCGTTCAAAGTTACAATGGCACTGAAAAAATTGACTTATGACCATTTTTCAGTTACGAACTTTGCAGCATCCCCATAATCATGTGATCAAAATTTGGATGCTTGGCAACTGGTTCATACTTATGACCGTTGCTGTGTCCCAAAGTCATATGATTACCTTTTGTGATCTTTTGACAAGCAAAATCAATGGCGAAGTCAGATTCACTTAACAACTGCGTTACGAACTTATCAACTGCAGTAATTCACTTAACAACTGTGACAAGAAAGGTCGTAAAATGGTGCAAAACTCACTTAACAAATGTCTCCCTTAACAGCAGAAACGTTGGGCTCCATTGTGGTCATAAGTCGAGGAGTACCTGTATTTTAAGTAAGTCTCATGCAACACTCAGTTTCCCTTTGTTAACTACCTTGCTATGATGTGTAATTTCTATGGATGCTGTAATGCCAATATTAATTATGAGGGCACAGAATCTATAACGCTGTGAAGTGTTTAACAAGACACTGGTGCAACCTCAAGTTTAAAGCAAGGTTGGCTATGTGATATTGTGCTATTTTTAACATGTATATTTGTATTTAATCTTGCTTTCAGAGACACCCTCTTGACAATTAATTAACTGAGCAACTGTTGAAGCTCTATCCTCTCAGGTTTAGCTGTGACTCTAGAGACAGAGTGTGCTGTTAATTCAATTAAATTTGATGGAATTGGATAAGCTTGTCAGGGATATCACAGTTAGAAAGACCTATTTAACTGGCAATAGATACACCCATTGGCGGGACACAAGGTAAGTCCTTAAAACTTATAAAAATAAGAGAACCTTTATAAACATTAAAAAGTACTTAGAGAAAATGTTTTATTTTACTACTGTTATTGTAAATAGGGCCAACATTTTTGATAAGATGATATTGGGACATAAATAATTCTCAAATGTTTATTATCTTTACAGCATAACCTGTAAATACACCTTCAACCTGATGCCCCCAGCTGACTTTTGACTGGATCCCAGAATTTCCAACCATGCTAGTTTTCTAAAATTTGCAGTTTCAATATATATGGAGAGCATTAAGTTCGGAAAGCAATCCACTTTTGGTAAGACATAACAATCCACCTGAAACATCTGGTAAATGGATCCCTTGCTCTAAGGCCTGAATAAATGTAATTCTATTTGTTTCTGAAAATAACCTACCCCACACAATGTTTCTAATGTAATGGCACAACTGGTGCACAGTAGCTGGTGCTTTTCTCATGGATTTGCAGCAGTGTTTCCCAACATTTTCGGATGGCCATTGCTTAAAATTCTGGAAGTGGAACTCTATACATCTATAAATGACCATGATTGGGAAACACTGAATTACAAAGTCATTAGGAAGGTATAATCTGCTGTTACACAATTTTTAAATTTACTGGTTAGCCCCATGATGTCAAAAATGAAGTAATTTACTTGATTGGACAAAGCAGGAATATCGCCCTAAGATATTTGTTTTTAGTTATTCTAAAATGATGTTAGAAACTCAAGCAGAAAGGTCAACACCATTCATTATAAGTCCTGAAACTCAATATTCAAGCAGATAATAAATAATTATTGATTCTACATCCTTTTTCCTAATAAACATATTTTTCTACCTAAATTTCCAGCTTCATTCCATCTCCCCTCAAAAAACATTCCACTTGCATGGTTGCACCAATTTCCTTTGTGTATGGCAAAAGGCTGATTAAATTCTGTAATTCTGAGTTTAGGCAGGATTACATAAAGTTGGGCTGAAGATTGTATTTATCCATTAAAAAAAAAATGTGCATGAGTAGTCCTTGACTTACTACTTACTTACTACTTGACTTACTAACTAAATTGGGACTAGTTTTTCTGTTGGAGGTTAAGGAGGTTAAGTGAGATGTGCTGGATTTTATGACTGTTTTTTGCCTTAATTGTTAAGTGAATCACACTGTCAACTAAATTTGCTGCCCTCCATTGACTTTGGTTGTTGGAAATCAGCAAGTAAGGTTGCAAATGGCAATCACATGACCCTGGATACCGGAACTGTCAGAAATATTTGCCAAGGGCCTGAATTTTGAGCATGTGACTGTGCCAATGCTGTGATAGTCATTAAGTGCGAAGACCAGTCATAAGTCATGTTTTTCAATGGTATAATTAGAAGACTATATGCAGTTTTTTTGCTAGCAGTACAGCCAGTGCTTCCATTGTCTGTTTAAACTTCCCAGCCTAATCTACATCCCTAGTATCCCCTAGAGCAGGGCTGTCAAACTCCCGGCCCCTGTCACTTGCTGGCCATGCCCACACCCGATTTAGTGAAGAGGAAAAAAGTCCCGATATGTCATGTGACGACGTGAGTTCAACACCCCTGCCTTAGAGATTTACCATCCAAATATTAATGAGCTTCTGAATTGCTTAGATTGTGACCAGGTATGTCATGCAACCGACTTCAAATTATTTAGGATGGATAAAACAGGAGAAAGAACTTGAAAATAATCTCTATGCTTTGGGGAATAAGCATTTTTAGAAAATCCAAACATCATGATCTTCCCTGATGGGGCCCAAATAGCTGGTGATTCACTAAGAAAGGAATCACAGGACTGCTTTGGGTAGGTTTATGAATGTGTTGGCTTTGTGTTTGTATCTTTTTTTTTTTTTAAAGCCAAATCTGTTGAAATAATTACCAAGTGGCTACAAAATAAATGTACATTATCATTCTCCTGTTTGCTTTTACACAATTCTGGGTAAAACACGCAGAATACTGATCAAAACTCTCCCCACCCCCAAAGGATAAATAAATAAGCTCAGTTGTGGCTAGTTTGGTGTGGTGGTGAAGGTGATGGCCTAGAAATTAGAAGACACTTCTAGTCTCACTTTAGGAATAAAAACTGGCTTGAGTGACTTTGGGCCAGTCACTCTCTCAGCCCAACCTACCTCATAGGGTTGTTGTGGGGAAAACAAGAGGCAGGAGTATTAGGTGTTTGTCCCCTTGAGTTAACACTCATTCTTTCTCCCAGGTCCTTGGGAAAGACCTGATAGGTGAATACGAATGCCAAAACTAACATCTTGCCGTGTGACCAACCATAATAATAATTAGAAGTATGGGCCACTTTGAATGATTCAAGCTTCAAGACCAGTGGGGATAGCTTTACACTGTACTGCACTATACAGTAAAATTTACCATCACAATATGCTATGTTATCACCACAGGCTTAAAGAGTGGAGTAGACACATTAATGGAAGATATAACTATCAATGACTAATAGCTGTAATTATCTATAACCATCAGTATTGGAGGTGGAATGTCACTCAGTACTGGTTGCTAAGACAGAAAGCTTATTGCCTTCAGGACTTGCTTGTGGATTCCCAAGGTACTAACAGCTTTGAGAACAGAATCATTAACTAAATAAGCACTTAGTCAGTGGCTTTTTTTATTGACAAGAAGAACATATATTAAGTCTGGAAAAATGGAGATTCTGTAAAACTAGCCCCTTTGGACGATAATATGCAGTTAGTTCTAGATGAATTGCATTCCTCTTGAAGGATCAACAGTTTGTGTGCACATCCTGATAAGGTAGCAGCAGGAGCCGTAAGCAATATTTACAAGCGCTGGCTTGTAATTATCATTTTGTAGCATTTTAATAACCATTTTAATTTTAAACAAGGCATCAGTACGGCTTGAAAAATCAACCACGAGTCACAAAATGGCACGGCACAGCAATCACACCCAATTAAAAATTAAAGACAAATAAACCCCAAATCCACCACTTATAATGGTGACTGTGATGGTTACTTGGAGTACTTGTACTTGGATACGGTAATTATCCATGCTCTAGATACCTCCAAGCTAGTTCTACTGTAAAATGCAAATGAAATGAAATGAAAATACTCAGTCCTGATGGGAGTGATTGACTTGATGGAATAGTAAGATGTACTCAAATAATCATGTTAGTGTTCTAGCTACCAGTCCATTGTCAAGCCTAACTAGACTTATATACTACTTTACAGTCCTCTTAAGCGGTTTTACAGTCAGCATATTGCTCCCAACAATCTGGGTTCTCATTTTAACCATCTCGGAAGGATGGACGGCTGAGTCAACCTTGAGCTTGAACTGCCAAATTGCAGGCAGCTGATAGTCAGCAGAAGTGGCCTCCAGTACTGCACTCTAACCACTGTGTCACTGTGGCTCATACTTAGGACCTGGTTGTCTATAAGATTTTAATCCATTCGGTTATTTAAACTTACTAGAGAACTTGTTCTCAAATGCATATCCTTAAAATTGGATGTATATCTACACATCCAATTTCTAGTGGTTCAAGTGCTAAATAATCTACCAGTTACATGGGAAGAAGAATTTACTGCCATTTTCTTGGTCTGCTATCCACGATTCATCTTAATTTCCGAGAAGCTCCAACCCGAGATTCTCATAATGCAGGAAAGTCTCTAGAAATTCTGTTCTGTACAAGGAAGCATGGGTTTAGATCAAAGATTTATGCTTTCAATATCTAATTCTTCTAATCAGGAAATGGACTCCCCATGGCTCTTCTTGCTTTAATTTGTTGAAGAACAAATGTTGGCAAAGAATGCTTCTGCTAGTTTTTCTTCAGTAATTTATAAAAAAGTAATACATGTGAAATATCCCCAATAAATAAAAAAATAAAATAAAATTGTTTCTCCTTTGAATGTTAAAAGGGCTTGGACTTTTTAAAGAGCAGTGCTGTACAGATTAAACATTTAGTATGATAAATTTGAATTTGAAAAAAAAATTTCTTACAAAAGCTTAACATTTTAAAGCCTTTAGGTTTTTATCAATAACATGACTATTTAAAAAAAAAAAAAAACCGGATAGAAGTATAGATTTATTTAGCATGGCTAAGCATATAACCAATGAACCAGACTGGATTTCCATACAGCAAGATCAGATACTGGAAAAATCCACCCTGGCTAAAAAGAGCATGATAAAAATAGAAACTTCAGCCTGTGAGCTTGAGAAATAAGTTAGGCCTATAATCTCCTAAAGCAGTAGTTCTCAACCTTTCCTATCTTCCCATCATTCATTCTAACAAATAACTTGGGTTCCACTATAAATAAACAGGCATTTTTCCCAAGGATGGAAGGATGAATGGACGAATGAATGAATCTCCAGATATCTGTATCTATCTCTATATAGATAAATAAACAGACACACACAGGCACTCCATGTTACTATCGTCTGAGGTAAAGTGTCAAGTCCTTCAAATTTAAATGGCTAATTCTTTCTCTGTCCCATCTGATGTCTGCATACTACTGACTGAGAAATCTTGTAAACTACGAATAGTGTGCTTTTAAAGTATTCTTTCTGGAGTAACTTTTTCAGATACTGGTAATTTCCTAAAATTAGCACACTTTCCTTTAGAGCACACCAAAAAGCATATGCAAGCATTAAAATCCCGTTGTTAGTTTTCCAGGCTACTTGTTGGATGTCATAATGCAGCTTCTCCTGTTGTTCAGCAAAGTTCTTCTGACTTCCCATGCAATCTGGTGCGTATCCTTTTAGATGCAGTTCTCATTTAATTCAGTGGAACTTACTTACAGACATGTAGACATTAAATTTTACACTTAAGTATCTGTCCCCGGCCATTTTTAGTATTGCTGTCTTTATTGAAGTGAGAGACCCAAACCCTTCCCCAAGAGAAGAATTAGTTATAAAACCTGATGAGATTTGCAGTATGCTAGTTTTGATGGCTGGAGTGTACTAACCCATAAACCATGGCTTGCAAATCATGTAACATGCATAGCTCAAACCAAACAAAGCATATTACCTAGGACATTGTTCAACCTAGGACTGTCATTCATGCTTGATATTGTAATATATAAAAATGACACTGCCTTCAAATATTTCACCCCTGAATGAGAATAAAAAGTTCTGAATTTAGGCAACTGGATTCTGGAGTGATATTTAAGGGATTGCCAAGAGATAGGAAAGAATTTGTAAATGTTGCTTAGAGAAGAAACTTAAGTTATGGTAGAATGGATACGTTTTTGGAGGGTAGAGAAGAAAGAATGGGGGGAAGAGAGCAATAGAAATATTCATTAGGATAAAAGATAGCAGTGGCTTATTAGGAAGAGGAAGACTCTCAAAGTGCTTTCATATACACAGAAAATATACCAACAGCTTTTTAAAGAACAGAAATGCAGAATTCAATTAGTCAACCACCTAAAGATTACATACAGGAGAAAATAGCAGGAATTGAGATAGTGCTTTTAAAGCTGCAAAAGATGCAGAGTATGTACTGTACATCCATACATACTGCCTTTGATGGACTAAGGTTACTAGACCATATAGTCCACAACTGATGATTTCCCAGCTGAAGAAAACTTCAGGTTTTGGTTTTATACCCAGGCCTCCCCTTATTTCAAAATAACTTTACATATTTGTGCATTTACTTTGTCCTTTGTATTGTTCTAAAAACTTATTGGTTTTGAAACTTACTAAATAAAATGCTAAATAAAATGCTTTTCTGGGTCTTGAGACCATATCCTATTGTTCTTATTTTTATTTATTTGGTGCCTTTGAGTCATTGCTGACTCCAGGCGACAAGTCTGTGCAGTTTTCTTGGCAAGTTGTTTCAAAAATCATTTTGCCATTGCCTTCTTGCTAGTGTTGAAAGGGACTGGTCCAACTCAAGTCTCCTACTAGTTTCTAGTCTGATTCCTTAACCACTGCACCAAACTGGTTCTTCTTGCTCTTGGCTTATTTATATGGCATTTCCTGAAACTATTCCCAAGGTTTGTGTCTAATGATAATCAGAGCCATCTACAAACATTCCAAGAGTTTTCTGTGCAACTCTTTTGTCATTTTAATGCCACAGAGATCCATTTATATTTAATGCTCAATGAGAGCCCTGTTAAGAGATATTTTCAACCATTAGGTTTCATTCCCTTAATATGTTAAGATTTGTATTTGCTGGCAGCAACATCCACCAACATTCTTCCCCAGATTTTATTGATAGATTTTGCTGTTTTATTCTTTATTTTTGCTTACTGCACTGATTGTATTCCCAGGATAGCTTTAAAGTAAATTTAAATATCAAATCATAGCTGTTTGCTTAATCCTGGTTTTGTAGTAGGTTTTGAAGAGAACTAATATGCTATTTTTGTACTGGCAGGTTGTAGCTTTTGATGCACAAAAGATCAGATAGATATAGGTTGATAGGAATAAACACCATGAATTAAAACAAATCAGCATGAATAATCTATATGTGTGGACTACATGCAGGTGTTACATCCCACCAGAATACATGTTAAATATTTATAAATTAAATTCCTATTAATTAGCACCTTATATCCAGAAGACATCAAGATCCCAGTATTACTTGTACAATATATTATGTTTACTCTTTTGTATAAAATAAACAGATTGTAGTTCATATAGAATCTCAAGAATTCAGAGAGATTAAAAAGCAAGAAGGAAATAAAGGCTCTAAACATTCTTTATAATCTTAAACGTCAAAAGATACTAAATACGAATAGAAATTTTTAGAATATGGCCATATTCCACTGCTTTTATAACATTTCAGAATAAACTCCTCTAGTTCATGCAGCATATTTATTCCAAGAAATGTGCTCCATATATGTTCAACTGCCATCAATGTACTGTAAAAACAAAATCACAGGTATTGGCCTAAAATACTGAGCTTAGAGTTCCTAAATTTGGATAACCTCGAATGTACTTTAAAGTATCAAAATAGCATTTGCTTCAATTTTGGAAGCTGGAATTGGCCAGTCAAAATAAATGGTTGAAAAGATGGTTTCAGTGCTCTGTGTATGTAGTTTACTGCCCTTTGATAGAACTGTTAATTTTGAATGCACTATAAGATTACTAAGATTTGCAAAAGTTATGCAGATAGAGCAAATGCCACTACTGATACATATTAATTTTTTTTCTGGCTAAAGTATTGCTAGCATATATCATTTTAATAGTGCAGAATTCATAAGATAGTAAATGTGGGAAGGAAAAATGCATAGTGGATTAGATAACTGAGTTTTCTCATTCATGCTGTTACAATGCTGCTCAAATCAAGGGTAATCAATATGCAGACCCCACATATTTTTTTCTTGAAATGTTTATTCCAAAATCCACCCCATTGAAACAAAGTCTCCCTTCAGAGGCTGGTATCTTTTCTTCCCCCTTTCACTTGTGCCTCAGATCTGTGGTAATATGTTTGAGGAAAGATTCTCTAAAACCGTTATTGGCAAATGATTAGAAAATGAAAAATCCCAACTAGCTTCCCTCCCCTTTAACCCCAAATATTCCCCAACCCTAAACATGTCAACCGTGAGAGCGCAAGACTTGGTTTCTTTTATCCTTAATGCTTACATTTAATTTTGAAGCACAACATTGGAGATTGACTCTAAATTAGCAACAAAAAAATATATATTTACAATTTCTTCAAACAAACAAACAAACCAAAGAAAAGAAAAACACAAAATAACAACCAAACCCTTTTAGACAATAGTGACTTTCTTAGGGAGTTTTATTTAGGGAGCATGTTTTGTCTTCTTTTGTTTCTTTTTTAAATCACCAAGTGATTTTATATATAATTTTTCTTTCCTTTGTGTCACCACTTGCCCTCTGAAGTGATGATCAGTTTAGGCAATGAAGTTTCACAATTACTTTAAGTCTCTTAAGCCACAGTCATTTGAGGGCCATTTCTGAGAAGGCTGTAGGATAATAAAGCCTAAACTCACAAAAATACCCTCCCCGATCAGTCTGCTGATGCTTTTTCATCCCTCTTGCCGCAGGACGAGATTCCTCCCAGACTAATGCTCCTGTCATGCCAACTTGCTGCAGTTCAGCACTTCTCAGGCTGATCAATGCACATGGAGAGTTATGAAGGTGCTCCCACTTTTGAGAAAACAAAAACACAAAATACCCAGAGTGTAGAAAACTCAATGTGGGAGTTATCTGGGCAGATGTACTTGAATCTCCTATTTATGGCTATTCTCACCTTCCTCTTGGAAACAAACAAACAAAAAGAAGCACAAAAAGATTGGTTCTACAATTTTTTTTTCCACAGGAGCCAATACAACAAGGCAGAAAGTTTCCACTTCTAGGAGATCAGTGGGCATTTTTGCAGAAAAAAATTCAATTTGCAGCAAAGCTCCTGTATATTGAGGCACTCTGGAACTCATCACACTAGCATTGTCCTCTTGGCAAAGAAGCCTGCTCCTCATATGGAAGTGAGGGGGGAACCATTGGATTTCAGTAGATCTAAATGTGTCTCCCTCACCCCATCCCCAATAGTGCAGGGGAAGTCAGTCTTCCCCGAGGCTCAGTTGCCACAGCGTTCAATGCAATTAGGCTGGGCAATTTGGAGAGTTATGGGTGGATTCCTCCCCCTCCCTTATTGCTTCAGAAGCAGCAGCAAGGGTGCATTGGGTCTTCCTCCAATTCTGCAACCACTCTCCTCTTTTCCCTTGCTGCACAGACACTGGAGAGCTGCTTTTTTTTTTGCCATTTGAAGATCAGAGGGGGAGGCAAGGGGGAAGGGCAGTCCAATTTGTGCTATCACTATGGGGAAGAGAGCAGAGTGCAAAGTGTGCATTCAAACCCTGACAAACTCAGACAGCTGGAAGGAGTGTCCAGTCACTCAAGCAGGGGGAAATAAAATAGGGATCCAAAATATTACCTTTCTTTCTAAAGTGCAAAAAGCTCTCTGCTGCCCAAGAGAGAAGTTCTTTGGACCGGCCATTCATTGCAAAGGAAGAGAGGCAGCTAATGGAGCATTAACCCGTCTCCCAGCTCAAGAGCCAACAGCTATTCACCCCCCAGGATGTAGGCATTTGTTCTAGCCAGCATCTCTAAGGATGCTAATTTCAGCAGACATACGGAACAATAGAGACCATTTCTGCTGGTGTTAAAAATCCCAAAAGATGCCCCTGAAGTCTTCAAGCTATACTGCAGCTTTTTCTCTACACAAATGCTGCTATCTTTTCATAGCAGGAAAGGTAGAACATGCTTGTCTGACACCCTCTCCCTTTTCTGGGATAATCTAGGATAAGAACATGGCTCCCTTATTCTGAAAGTTCCGCCATCCCCTCACTAGCCTTACATTGGGAGATGCCTGCAAGCTGAACCGAGGGCACATGGAGAGACCCTCACCACAAAGCAGGCATCACTACTGCGGACACTGCAGCTCTGAGTAATCGGCACAATGCAGTAGCTGCCCATTCAGCTGCTGGTGAGTGAAAAAAGGAAGCTTAGCAGAATGTGGTGGGCAAGAGCAGTTACTCTCAAGTCTTAGTAAATCTGAAGACTTAGTAACAAATTGCATACCAAGACAGTAAAGAAACAGGGAGCAGAAATGCACCTGTTTTATACTATCCAGGTCACGTTTCCCATAATCTGATGAGGAAGTATAATCTGTTTTCACAGGATTTATGAGAAGGGAAAAAGGTGGAGAGAAAAGGTCATGTTCCCCCTGAAAAAGCGACTACAAAAAATTAAGAGCATGTAGCTGATGAGCAAGTACCCCAACAAGAGCAATTGTCCATCTCTTCTTGCTGCCACTTACTCAACTGCCTGGTGGGATTTTCTGGTTTACAGAAGTCCCAAGTAGAGGAGGGTCATTACAATCACAATCAGGCTGGCATCTCTCCTGACTGCAGAGATGGGGTAAACTGAGGGAGGATCTGCTCTCCAAGAGGGGTTGTCTGGGATCTTTCCTTCTCTTCAGTCTTTCTGTGGCAAATTTCTAGCTGATTTTTTGGATCAGCTTTTCATCTGACAGGCAAAAGAGGCTGTTGATTGACAGGTCTGAAATGAAGTGCTCGCAGGCTTTGCGGGTGATCTGTTTGCAGCCACGCAGATCTATCAGAGTGACGTTAGAGATGCGTCGCAGGTACAGCAGGGACTGGTCTGTGAGCTTATTGCAACCTATGGAAAGTAAGGCAGTATGATACACATAATATTCATTTCTTTGTTTTTATCCTGCCTTTATTATTTTATAAGTAACTTAAGGTACAAACACACATAATACTCCTTTTACATCATCTTTTCCCCCCAGAACAATCCTGTGAGCTGAGGTGAGTTAACAGAGTGACTGGCCCAAAGTCACCCAGCTGGCTTTCATGCCTATTTTGGGACTAGAACTCACAGTCTCCTGATTTCTAGGTCAGCACCCTCACCACTACACCAAACTGGCTCTCACACTCACTTCTTCAATGTGCAAAAATATTACAGAGAAGAAGAGAGATAAATGCACAAGAATACTGAAGCATACATTTAAAGGATAATTCTCCATTAGCGGTTCTTAATCTTTTATACAGTCTGATCCCCTGATCAGTTAAGCATGTAACAGAACAGTTCTTCAAGCTGACACAATTAACAATTAGACGAGCTGTTATGGAATAAGACAAGTACTACTGAACTCTGACCATTTTCTGAAGGATTATTTTCCTTCTGGTGTATATGTCAATTTTTATTGAATGTGGATGTGCAACAATCAATAAAATGCTTGTACTATATATAGGATTTAATTTTAACATACTTCAAATGCATTTCTTAAAAAATATTTTTAATGGAATACTATCCAAGTTCAAATACATGCAAGGTAATTTTTACGTCTGGTGACTGCTTTGCTCTATCCACATTTAATAATGCTGGAGGAAAAGTTTTTTGCCATATGAAATATGGAAGATAAGCACCTCGATCTTTCATAGGACTTTGGGTTCAGAAAGATACCATGTTTGTGACTTGGGAGTAAAAGAGATCACTATCTACTTAAAACTGCCCTCTTCTGCAACCACAGGGCAACAAACCAGATGTCATGCAGGTCAGTGGTTCTTGCCAGGGTAGAATGCAGAGATGTATTTAAAAAAAAAACAACAACAATGCAAGTGCACATACCTGCCATATTAATTTCAGTGAGTGAGTTTCGTGTGGAAGATCCCACAGCTGTTAACAGGTTGGCTGACTGGTCTGTAAGGTGATTGCAGTGACTAAGATCAAGTCGTGAGAGCGCAGGCATGTGGCGAATGATGAGCCGGAGTGTGGCATCAGTAATATCTAGCCCAGCCAATCGGAAGTCTATCATGTTACGGAGTTTGCTGCGATTGTCTTGACCTATTGTATGATACACAATAACATTGAAAGGGCACAAAAAACAACTATTGTATATTTCAGCTCCAAATTTGCCTTTTTAATTCTACTCATTATCAATCTGTCTGCCTCCCACAAGTGCTCCAGAAATTCTTGCTTTATGCAAATGGAAAACAAACATACTGGGTTTATCTGATGGAGGTGTCAGCAAGTCCCGAATCTGAGGATCCTTGATTCCTACTGCCCACCGAAGATCGAGGGTCCTGAGAAGGGGGCAGGTAGAGGTACTGAGAGCAGATACTGCTGACCAGGAGCAGCCTGCTAAGATGAGGTCTTTGAGGCCTGTTGAATGATAGACAGATGTGAAAATCTTTTAAATAATTTTCTGTATATATTTCCAGGACCCTGGCTACTGGACTTCTACTTTGAACCTTCATTCCAAATTATAAGTGTGAGGCAATAGTTGACCATTGCTGAGGTCCACAGTATAAGAACAATATCCATAGTATAAGAACAATGCTTCTTTGATAACCCATTAACATTTACCTCATAACATGTTAAGAGTTAGGCCAAGTAACAAAACTAATCTAGGGTTATCTTTGGGAAAGCAAAGGAATGCCATATTATTATATTCAGAATCCTAAACTGTATTCACAAACAACCTTAGTGATCAACTATCACAGGAGATTAATCTGTTCAATGGGAAACCTTTAATGTGAGGTTTTAATGTCATAATGCTATGACAGAAAGATGCATCCAACCCGATAAAGGTACATACCTGGTAATCTGTTGATGAGCCAGGTAAGCTGTTTTCTAGAAATATTGGTCCAGCTGAGGTCAAGGCTGACTGGTTGCCTCCTGATTACACCACCAAGAGCCATGGGTGTGATGGACTTATATCTGCTTAAGTCAATCTTCGTCCACAATCTTCTATCACCGCACCTATCAAATATATTGATTTAGATAGAGAACATACTTTCCTACATCACTTATATATACTTAAACAGTTCCTGACAAGTCTCTCACAGCTATCTTTTGGGGCAAGACTAAGGTTATTATAGTGTAGTGAATCAGTATATACTCTGAAACAAAGTCTAGACAGGAAAGTTATAGCTTAAGATATCACATGGGTATAAGTAGCTTATTTTTTCTGTCTTGGCCATAGTTACCTTCCAATTCTTCATCACATATATATCTTTATGCTTTTATTTTTTAGATGAAAGTTAACTTTTTCTATTTACAAAGGTAAGTTTGGACATGGCTTTTTACAGTAGTTAGATCACTGCTGTACAATAATCTTTCAAACAGTGCATTTGGATCTATGAAACTTTGCAATGATTAGAACAATTTTTCTGGATAATCATTGACACATTTACTCCCTCCCAATTCCTATAGACAGATGATGTTCACTACATATGAAAATATCTCATTCAAAGCACAAAGACAGAGAATCAGAAAAAAATCCAAATGATGGTTCATGCTTGCTATTTGACTTCAACCATAAACCAGTTCCTATGGCAGGCCGAGGTAGGATTTTTTTCCACAACAAAGAGACTGAAGAGGCAGGTATGAAACTTATGCAGAGACCAAAGAATTGCGTAGCAATACACACAAGATTGAATATTTCAGTTGCAGAGATTTGTAATGTGAACTCATACATATTCTCAGTGTATACCTACATATTCCAATATTAAGTGTTGTACACTTAAAAGCTCATAGTCTTTTGCACTGAAAGAAGATATGAACAAAGAATCAAAGCAAAGTGCTTTAAATATAATTTACTGATAGAACAGATCTTTACTTTGATACATAAATGCTTGAACATAAAACTCAGAATGCAGGGATTTTAAAATGCACCAGATGGCAGTTCTCTTTAGAATATTGTAACATACTTAAGTCATGCCCAGATTGTGGTGTGTAAAATATTACACCAGATCAATCCAGAATATATGCTTCCAATGAACATGATTCCATATTTAGCTATTACTAGCAAAACACTTGATTATAATCTGTACATTTATTCTTTTTCTCAAATTGTCACTTGAGCATGGAGCCAATATCTACACGCTAGACATTCTGTATAGACAAATATTGTTGCATAAATATATTTATTCCTTTTTTGTATCCCCATTTCTGCTTATTCATAAATCTGTCAGTTGAGGTCCAGCAAATACAACCTGATCTAAGTTTTTTGGGTGGTATGTAAGGATTGTGTAAGACACTGTGAAAAATAAAGGTATTGTAGAAATGAGCTGTAAAAACTGCTCTGGCAGTAATTTCTGTACACTTACCATTTGTACCAGGTTTTGCATACACGCATACATTCACAAAGCTCCTTGCGAGTAAGGTATCGGAAGACAGACATCCATACTTCCTTTTGCATCCAGATTTCCTCACCATCTGATGCCCTGCCCCCCTGTCCATTTAGCCTGGCTGCCCCATTTTCCTCAGCACTCTCTTCTTCATCATCTGCACTTTCCTCTTCCTCTTCCTCCTCTGCTACTTCTTCATCTCCACCCCGCTGGGGTGTCCTGGCTGAACTTTGGCGCATGACCACACGGGGGGAGTGTCTCAGATTAGTGGAGGCAGTGATTGCCTGCAACTTGGGTACAATTGAAGTGCCATGCACGTCTTTGGTAGGTCTTTGCAATGTGACTGTGAGATATGAACCATGAAGCTTGGCTTTTTCTACCTCTGAAAGCTCTTTCTTGCCACTAGGGTTGTTTTCCTTTTCCCGCACAACTGTACGTTCTGTGCCCTGCAGTCGAAGCATCTGTCGTCTCTTAAAGCGTTCATCCCGACTGGCACCATGATGGTCACTAGGACCTGCCCCTGGAGAGGACCGCGTCACTATACTTCGAGGTGACACGGGATCATGGATCAGCTGCAGCATTGGGGTAGGGGAGTGGGGTGGTGGAGTCAGAGGTTCCTCACAGCTACGCAAGGGACGTAGGACTTTGGCTTGAACTGTGTCATCATCACCATCATCCATTTTCCGTTTCTAAAAAAGTGAACGATATTAAGTTACCATTTAAATATCAAATAGCAGGAGTTTGGGCCTTGGAATGAATACCATAGATCAGGGATAAATATGATACTCGAAAGCTCTCTCTTTTTCTTTCTATGGTTGCCAAGCAGAAGCCTACATTTTTTTCAACTAGAAAAATAATTGAGAATGGGAAATATACACTGATTTACTACATTAAAAGGCTGACAGTCGGGACTTTCGGTGGCTCCGCGTTCCCCGAATGGACGCTCCTTTAGGAGCTCCAGCCGCGTGATTCCGTTTGCCGCTAGAACAGCGAAAATCAGCTGTCTAGCGGCTCGAAAGTCTCCCCCAGGGAAAAAGGGAGAGAAAAGAGCAGAAGGGTCTGGGTAGAGCTCCCCTAGACCCCCAGGTTTGTTTGTTTTTTTTAGCCTGAGGTTTGTAGGGTGAGAGCTCCCTGAAAGCCCTTCAGTGCTCCGGATCTGGGACGATTCTGCTTTATGCAGAACAAGGGGTCGCGACCACACCAGCAATGCAATTTTAAGGACTATGAGAAAATTTGACCCTGGATGCTGGCAGAATAAAATCAGGAGAACAAAAAATGCAAGTACTGAACTTTAACTCTGTTTAAAAGAAAAAGAAAAAAGATGGCGCTTAAGGGCGTTAAAACGAAACTTATTACTAGTGAAAGTGATAATTAAAGTTAGCAACATTGTTAAAGCTACTGGATTACACAAAAAGATTTAAAGTGGTAGTGTAATGGAAAAGACTATGGTATTGACTTCAACTAATTTATACTTCTAAATTGTGTGGAAAATAATTGGACTTATTGACCTGATAGCTGAATAAATTTAAAGTGAAAATTGAAATATGGCTGATATCAAGGATGGAGGATCATTATTATATGAGCCAACAAATTCACAAGTTGTGACTGTAAAGGTTTTACAAGAACTTTTAAATTTTCATACTTCTGTTATATTAGAATCAATTAAAAGGACTGTTCAAAATCAAAATCTGGAGAACAACAATGATTTGCTGGCTGGAAAAGAGGAAGAAATTAATCAAACTGATGTAACTTTGGAGCAGGGAAAAGACGCTGTCAGGATCAAGATGGAAGTTAGCACACTGGACACAGAGGTTTTGGCAGAGGCTTCTATGCAGTTAATTGAAAAGCAGCAAATAGACTCTTTCCTGCAGACTGATAAACTTTACTGTGACAATTTTTGGCTTTACAGTCAGAATCAATTTTTAAGGAATGAAGTGACTGATTATATAAGCAGGAAGAGTCGAAATGGAGGTTTCAAATTAAAGGAGATAACTCTTAGAACAGAACGAATTCCGAAGATGCATCAGCCTCAAATCCATATTCAAAAATTTTCGAAAATAAAAGCAGGGGGAGGAGCAATGCTGAAGAAGAAAGTATTATTGAAGAAGGACTGGAAAAATATAGAAAGAAAGGAAGAATTGAAGATTAATTTCTTTTGGGGAGGATCTTAATAATAAATTTGAAAAGCTTACTGAAATTAGTATTTTTTAAGTTTAAGTAAAAATGTTTAACTAAAAATGGATAGCTTTTTAAAAATTATCGAGGTATTAAAATGGTTAACTTTAAAGTTAATGGATAGCTTCCTGAAAGTTTTGAAATTGATATTTTGAAGAATGAACTCAAGAGTTAGAAATAATTTAACTCAATGGATTAATAGTATCTTTAAGGTTATATTCTGAAGAATGTTTTATTGAAGTGTTTTTTAAAACTTATTGAAGTATTAAAATGGTTAATTTAAAATTGAATGGATAGCCTTTAAAAAAAAAGGTTTGAAACTTATATCTTGAAGAATGTCTTATTGAAGGTATTAAGAGATTTTAAAAAGTTTAACCTAAAGTAATATTTTTTTTTCTAAAAAGATATGCTTTAAAGAAAGTTTTAAAATGTTTAATTTAGAATTTTAAAAGGGGAGGCTGATGAATAATTTTTAAAAGAGCAGTTAAAGAGTGTGAGGGAGTTTTGAATCTTGTAGTAAGTTAGTATATTTTAGCTTATGCTTGTTTAATGTTACACCCCGTTTTTGCTCTGGGAAGTCGGGGGTGGGGGTGGGGAGGGAGGGTTGAAGGTTGTTGAGGATAAAATTGTTGTCTAATTTTTAATAAAATTAAAAGATAGATAAATGTATTAACAGAGAAGTAAGAAAAGTGGGGGAAATGTTATAATAAAGAAAATGATATTAAGATGATAAATATTGGAAGAGTAAAAAGAAGACACAAAAGATGTATTCAGAAGATATATTGAATGATTATGTATTGTTTGTTTGTTTATAAAATAAAAAAAAAACTTTTTAAAAGAAAAAAAAAAGGCTGACAGTCGGAGGTCCCTGTGCAACACTTAGTGTACTAACGTCTCAGCAGAGATTGAGAACTCCTCTTTGCACTCTTGATACTTTCAAATTAAGAAAAACATAAAACGTGTCTTTTCCCTTAGGGAAAGTGCAAGCATAGCAGCATCATGTGAGATATTGAGAGCAAAAAGAGAAAAGACAGGCTGTGTCATCACTCTTCACTTCCTGTGTGGCATAGAAAGGAAGCAGAGATGAAGTTATGTGGATGGAACATGAAGAAAAGGAAGCACAAAGGAAAGAGGGCACACTACAGCATTTAAGAGGCCGGTACTGCCTCAGTGGAAAGAGTTGCCAGTTTCTTAGCAGAAACAACCTGCTAAATTACTAATTATGCAAACATAGCTGCTATAGAATTTTTAGATTTTTGAGAATGCTTGATTATAAGTACAGAAGAAAGGGTCTGTATTTTTTGTTGAGAACATTATTTTTATCCCTTTCATTCCTTAATTTTTTCCCATTGTTCCTCCTTATCTCCACAGGTTTCTACTGCAGTACTTTTTTATTTCTCTCCTCATCACTCCCCCCACCCCTGGCCTTTTTGTCTGGGTTTTTCCTCCCTTCCCTTCCTGCTATTCCCAGACAAGAAGTTAGAGTGCAAAGCACAAAATTGTTTCCTTCCTTCTTCTTTTGTAACTGGTAATATTCATGAAAGTGATTCAAGTTGCTCCTTTACTGCTTTGACCCTCTGAAATATATGTTTAATGCATTATTAAAATTGCTGTTCTTCACAAAGTTTGCCTTTCTAGCTTATATAATTTTCCTTTGTGAAATAAAATGGAAACAAATTGGACTTCCAACCTGGACTATTGATTAAGCATCAGGATGTATAGATATAATGCAAATTATGTTATTTCTGTTTCATATTAAAATTTGGCATTTAGTTCTATGGGGAGAAGCTCAGAGAAACACATTGAGATCTATATTACTGCAGTCATCATTTATTTAAAACACTTCTATAGCTGCCCATCTTTCAGCCAACTCTGGGTGGCTCCCGATCAAAAATTAAAAGGCATATAAAATCACTTTATAAACTATAAAAAAACAACAACAACCAGTCAATACATAAAACATCACAACAAGAAAAATCTGGTACCAATCCTTGTTAAAGTGCCATTATCTAATCCTCTCCCTACACTTGGGGGAAAAGCCTTACAGAAGGCTAAAAACATGGAAGCCTGTGAAACTTCAGGTGACAAGATTCCCATAGGGCAGTGATGGCGAACCTTTTTGGCACTGAGTGCCGAAAAGGGAACGTGCACGCTCATCTGGGTCAGTTTCCGGCGCACGCATGCACACCGGACAGCTAGTCTTCTGGGTTTCTGACACGCATGCACGCTTGACTGCTCATGCAGGAAAAGGGAAGACCAGCTCTTTCACTTTCCTGCACTGCCACATGCATGAAGGCCAGCTGATCATCGTGTGCGCATGTGCGCAAAAAACCTGGAAGAGGAACAGATGACGTCACATATGTTAGGCGACATGGCTCTGTGTGCCACTTTGGGCACGTGTGCCATCACAGCCATAGGGTAAGGGCTGCCATGGGAAAGACATGCTTCCTAGCTCCTATTAAATAGTATTTAGGGGAGCTTCCTGACCTATCTGACCTGGTCTGACTGGTAAATATCCTTAGGGAAAAGTGGTCCCTGCAGATAACTTGGCTTCATGCCATCTGGGGCTTTCAAGATGATGACCAGTACCTTTATTCCACCTGCAAATGAACTGGAAGTCAGCGCAGCTTGCACAATAGAAGTGTTATGTTGGCAAACCTATGAACCCCCATTACTATCCACACTGCCACATTCTGGACCAGTTGAAACATTGTGGTAATCTAGATGGGAAGTGACCAAGGCATGAGTGACTGTAAGCAAAGCCTCTAGGACTAGGAAAGGTTGCAATTAGCTTGATCATGTAGCAGGTAGCAGTACCTGTCATCTGGGATGTGGTTCTCCCTCTGAGATTCAAACAGCCCTCACTCTACTGATATTTCAAAGGGCCCCCAACATATGGCCCATTGCTCAGATCTTTGGAAAGATGGTTGGTGCTCCTTTCGTTCCTTTTCCTTGTTCCGATCCAAGTTTTTCTCTGCTATCTTTCTTTTCTTTTGTGTTTCTTGTTTTGTTACTTTTAAAATGTTTTTAACAATTTGTTAATCATCTAGTTGCTGGGAGTTGAGTGTCCTATAAATTTAACTGACTGTAACCAGAACAATCTTTCTTCCACAAACCCTTTAATCCATTTGAATGCAATATATTTTCTTCTTCCAATTGGCCTCAAATTATCTGTACCGATTGTACAAATGTGTATTTTATCATTTTAAACCAAAGTTTAAAGCAATATATGCTCAAGACTATCTATGCCAAGGTACAAAATATAACTAGGAAGTTTTAATAGCGTATCGCATACATGTACCAGAAGAAGCAGATGAGTGGATGTGAAAAGTAAGCCAATTATTCTTCCAGACTGAAATAAAACACAGCTTCTTTGAGTTGCTAATTTAACATACAGATTAGGAAGATGCTACTTTTTTGCCAAGATTTAATTCTCCAGCAAGTATTCAGGTTATGAGTCAAGTTCTTCCCTTGCTGAATAATATTTCACATATAGTACGTCATAATCAATGGCTCATACAAGGACTCCTTATTACTATGATCTGAGTTACTTAGGACTTTGCACTTTCTGCAAATTGTTCTCAATACACATAAACAAATCAAGAAACTGAGATGCTGCACCAATCTCACCTTCCCAGTCATAAAAGCTACATGAAATATTGAGCCCCTCCGCAAACAAGAGTTTGTCTCGTTACTCAAGAGCAGAATACTATGCACAACCAATAAAAAAATATCACTTCTTTACCTGGCCTTTCTCTGCTTCATCTCCCTTGTAACACTTTGGACATTCCCAGCAATTTGGCAATTCTTCATTCAGTAGCCCTTCCCCATCCATCTGCAGAAAAGAGAAACTCAGCAATAATTTCCAATGAGACTCATGTTGGTGTCATTTTTATAGCAAAGTAAATCAAGGTCTGTATGGAATTTAAATCTCCTCACCTGTAAACAGCCAGGATGAACGATTTCATTGCAGATGCAACACTCCATTAGTTTCTTGTCAAAGTCCTGGGAATCTTCGTTCTTATCTACCTCGCCACAAAGTGCGCATGTGACAGAATGGGGCAGTCTGGGCTACAAAGTTAAAACAAGAAATCATATCAGAAATTTCTATCTGGACTTCAAGTATAGCTTTGGGTTTGGATTCAGGGATATTTTCAAAAAGAATCACAGGCTTCATCCCTTTCATTTGCACAAATCAAAGTTTATTTCTTTTGTGAACACAACTGGTTTTTCTCCTGTAGCATCACTTACCGCCAAACATTGCCTTAAGATACAAGACTGTTTCATGCGACCAGGCCCTCCAAATTTCTTCATATCCTTGCAGTAATGACACAAGCCACATTCACCCTGCAGGCAGGCCTTGCATTTACGACATCGCACCCGCCTCCTTCGTGCACCAGATACTATAGGAGAGACTGTGGGTCTCACAGTTGCAGGTCGTGGAGCTGGTTTCATGGTATGGGGCTTGGTGATAGGGATGGCAGGTAATCTTAACTTTGGCCGAGTCTGAAACTTGAG
This sequence comes from Pituophis catenifer annectens, assembly GCF_029215685.1. Classification (NCBI taxonomy): domain Eukaryota; kingdom Metazoa; phylum Chordata; class Lepidosauria; order Squamata; family Colubridae; genus Pituophis; species Pituophis catenifer. Next base: position 235,036,586 of record NW_027256881.1, read on the forward strand.
CTGTCAGTGGAGGGGAAAAAACGATATTAAATCTAGAGATTCATAGAATACCAAAGATTCTTTTTTCAAAAGACCACAATGCAATAATAAGACATTCAATCGCAGAAAAGCTCTAAATATGAGAACAGAAAAAAATTATGCATGGAAAGGGAAAAGAGTTAGGAGTTTGCTCCCAAAGACAAGATGTCTAAATAACAGGATTTTATCGTTAACTAATTCTGAGTTTGGGCAATGATAATTTCTAGAAATCAGCACTTTAAAAATACTGCTATGTACATTATCCTTAATTAACTTTCTGCAATGCATTTCCACAGTCGTACATTTGTAGGAATAAAAGCAGTAGCAAGAGTCTGTTTCTTGGTTCTTTAGTTGAAATAAGAGGCTGGATTTAACACAGTGGATTTGTATTTTCAGCACAAATTTTCCAGTTATTAGAACAAACACAGAGAACCATTATTTACCTTATCCCTCTTCGGCCACTGGACAATAGGGATTCCAGTAAGTGCCAGTTTGGGATCACTGTTTGAATACTCTTCAAGCAATAGCTATAGCAGAACAGAGAAAATAAAAATATACCTTTAAACTTCATATAGAAATTTAAAATTATTCAATACATTTTTAATCATCCTTACAGTAATTTTCTGTAAAAATAGTCCCATTTATTAATGAAGATTTTGCATATTGCTACCGGTAATCTACTTCAACTACCAAAAGCATATACCATCTTCAGTTAAAAAAACAAAAACAAAAATTTGTGCAGATATATGGACTTTCTTTACAATTCAATTTTTATTGTTTCCATACTATTACAATATCCAACTCATACAGAAAGGAATGCATCAGTGCTGAACTATGGTGATTACTTACTTTTAACCTTAAAGCAGACAATTTGGTCCTAAAATTCAACAGCGGGGTATTAAGGCTATTTTTTTTCTAATAATGTTGCTTTAATGTTCATGTCTTTCTTTCTCATATACTGTAGCACTAAATAACCTGAGTCACCAGTCTGTTGCTCAGTGTTAGCAGCACGTGGCTAAAATCATAGGTGATTTTGCATCTCTTCCTAAATGTTTTTCCTCCTCGTTTCTGATGCTCCTGCTGTCCACCCCACAACCGCCCACTCTTGATTGCCGTTTCAGATGTGCTTTATTTACTTGGGGTTACTATGGTTACATTACTGGCATTGCCTTGTGCAGGGAGTGCAGTGTTTCTTGCTGCCAAGATGGAAAGAACACTGCATGGGCTGGGCTTGCTCTTGCTGGCACTTACCAATGCAAGGAATTCATATTCCCGTATGAAGCTTCTGCTGTGAAATGTCTATTAGTATGAGAGACTTTAAAATTGCCAAAAATTAGGGGAAACCAACATTGAGGATCTAAACCAAATATAAAAGTATCTATCTAATTAATAAGATTGCTCTAAGTAATGAACATATATGCAACAAAAGAAACTGAATTCTCCTACTCCTGAATCTGTAATCATGCAGACTATCATCTTTACACAATGACAAATACAAATCTATTCAAAGAAAGAATTTTAATAGCACATTTTATTTACAGATGTAGAAATAAGCAACAATTTAAGTGATGTTTAAATGCGAAGATGGAACTTCCAAAAGCAAAAACTAGAAACCAATCAGACAGAGCTATTTTCCTATGACACAGAAACTGTACATACAGTACTGTTTTGATTTAGCCCAAACCAGTAATTCTTAAGCAGGTCACTTTCCACCTAATAAAGTAGAAGACAGGAAAAAGAAACGTTCCTTTTCACCCTTGGTTGACTAGTCAAGGGGAAGAAACCTCTATCTTTTTAAAATTTTGGAAGCTCCTCACATAGAAAATTAAACATACAAGTGAAGAGCTTCAAAATTAAAATAAAATTGCACTTCAGCAACAACACAGGAACAGCAATAAAATCTGCCAATCAGATAAATAAGCATGGTGGTAGTTATCTGCTTCAAAGATGTATAAAGTATTCTTGCAACATGCATGTATTAAAATCATGTGCATGTCAGAATAAAGTTGTATCACTTGGATTGCCACACTGATAACACCATTTTACTAGTGCACATCCCAGATAGCAATTAAAGGTCAAGAATCACTACCCACTTCAACATTTGTAATTTAAATAACAGAATTGCAGCCTTTTATGAGAGTTTTATGAGACCTACAATTTTACTTTGGGTTTATTTTAGGAAGTTACAATGCAGTTGACAAGAATGCTTTATAGAATTCCTTTTAAAAGCGAAGGTAAACTTCAATATAGATCAAGCGTCCATTCAAAAAAAAAAAAAAAAAGATCTGCGTGTTTTAACAAAGCTTAATTGGGTTTAATTTTTTTAACGGATTTTTAACCCACCCTGCTTTGCAGCTGTTTCCCCACCCTTCAAGAAGAAAAAAAAAAAACCGTGGGTGGAAGGAAGTGACTGTCGCGGCTAGCCCAGCAGAACGTGCAGTCTCCAAGCCCCGCCCTCTTCCTTACGGCACATATTTAAGAGGAAAGGTCGGCATTTGAGGGCATGAACACACATGCTGCTCAGGGGGAAAAAAAAAAAGGGAGGGGGGGGACGGATACGCAAACTCCTTCAGTCAGAGGCACTTTCGGGGTAGCCGCAGAGGCGTGTAAGCTCCGAGGACGACAACACCCAGTTCCACCAATTCCCATTCGGGGAACCCATTCGGGGGCAGAAAAAGACTGTACTCGCGGAACTACTCTGAGAACATGCTACTTTCAAATACCCAACAGATCGCAGGCAAACTTGTTTAGAAGTAGAGTAGAGGGTCTTGCTGCCTTCTAAAGCCAAGCTAAGCGGCCTTGCATTTCCCCTTCAATCAAACACCCCCCCCTCCTCCTCTCCAAATGCAGACAAGCACCGTGAAAGGAAATGCCGCCGGTAAACCCCGATCAAACGCTCTCCAAGGGAACGCAAGGATCCGCTCATTCAGCATAAATCCACTTCCCGATCCTGAACCCAGCCCCCCAGTTCCGGATTTGCCTGACCTTGCGCGCTCCGTTCCACCGAAGCAGCCGAGAGTCTCGCAAGGAAGTTTCCTACTAGTCTCTTTGTTTTCTATTCTGCCCAGTTACCGCTTCGGTTTCGATCTTTTCCCCAAGGTGTACAAGTTTGTTCCCATCCAATCCTTCGTTCTCCCAGGCGAGAATCTCGGTGAAACGGGGCCACTTTTTACAACTCTTGTCAGCCCGAGCAGCTGCCTCGCCGGAGCATGCTCCTTCCAGAACCCTTCAGCGGAAGCTTCCTCTGCCTGCAAACAATGCTGCTGCGTCACCCACATGCAGTTCCCAGCAATGCTTTGCAACGGAAGATGGCAGGAGAGAAAGGAGGCCGAGCGAGCGAGCGAGCGAAGAACAGAACGGAAAGCCGTTCTGCTGCAGAGTCGGGAGGAGGGGAGAGGGGGGGGCTGGACTAAGCGGTTGGCTGCTTGCTGATTGGTCGAAACGGCCGCCTAAGCTGACGCCTTTCCCCCTCCCCCACCACTGCAATTGGAGAATCCAGGGCCAGCAGCCCCAAGGGCTGAGAGACTCTGGCAGACTTTAGAGACCAGAACAGGAAAGCTTTATTAACCCGTTCTCGGGGGTTGCTGCAGCTACGGCTCTTTTCTCCTCCTCCTCCTCCCCCCCCCACCACCACCGCCCGCCCTTGCATCACTATTTTTTGATCACAAGCAAATTCCTCTCAATAAGGGTGCCTTTGAACAGTAACAATGGCTTTTTTTCTTTTCTTCTTTTAACCGCCTAGATTAGAACGTGAAAAAAAGGTCTTGAGATCCGTGAAACGGTAATGCCGTCAACTACCCATCCGCTTCCTATTTAAAATGTGAGTTTAAAAGACTGCACGGGAAGCTCGTTGTAAAAGTGAAACTTGTACCTGATGTCCCCCCCCCCCCCCCCAGTGTTGTATAATCTTGCTCATGAATCACCGTTTTCGGAATTCAGCCCAAACTTGCGACAAGTTGGTGCTGTGTGTACTAACCAAACAGGTATTGCTGGATGCTACTCTTGTATTACTGGTTCCCTGATCTAGGCGTTTAAAATGTTTGCTGGTATATATAGAAGGCTGAAACGGATAAAAGTGATTTAACAAACATTAAAGATAAGGACTTATAAAGTTTCTATCACAACCGATAGCTCTGAAATGCCTATGTTGCAGGGGCTGATGTTCAAAATATGCAACTACGGTAACTATTGTAGTACAACAGATAGTTGGTGTATTTTACATACATAAATGTTTTAGTTTGCATGTATATGAACTATTAACAGATGACTGCATTCAAACTTACTAACATTTTAAACAGCCTTAAGCAGAATTGTGGATATATCACATAACTTGCTGAATACAAGAGAGCAACCTACAGATGCTGTAAAAAAAAGAGAAAATGCCTGCAGACTGTAATGCAAATTTTCCCATTTCAAAGAGTATATTTACACAATTGTTTACAGGTATATTGGAACAAGCCACAGCATTTTAATTAACACATAAACATTAGGGGAATAATGTTTTAACATTTTCATACTTTTATTTATTCATTTTTTTTACTATGAATTGTTTGTGGGTTCCACCAACAACATTACCTGGAATTATATAACTAAGCAGTATTTCTAACTGAGCGCTCACTCTATTTTTATCAGACTACACAATGTAATTGGACACTACCATTTCTATGGAAACTTCTGAATTTGTCACCATTTTTCAGTAGACGATCAAATGACATGCAGTACCCATAAAACACCAACTGAACAAATGGCAGCTGTTATCTCTAGGAGACATAATGGCTTGTGGTTCTATATACACATACACATGCATACTTCTAATAACTCTCCAATAAGGAAACATTTTTCAGTCTTCTCTTTCAAGTTGGATGTTGTGGCTTTGCTGATCATTTGGATTAAATAAATCCTTTCCCCCTTCAAATAACCACAAGAGGAAAAAAAAATCCAGAGAGAGAGAAGGAGCAAAAATACAGAAATCAAGTTATTGTGCTTTGATTCATATAATGCACTATACCATAATGTGATTTGACTGGGTTTGACTTCTATTATCTGAATCCAGATACTGGTTTGTAAATTAGGATTTATGGTTTAGCATATGAGGCAAATCCAGACAATTCAGCAAACTTTTCATAAGCAAGTTATAGTCTTAACAGATGGTGAATCCAGTCTTAAGAGGTTATCAGAAGTTAATGGAGCAGTGAATACTCGACTATATTCTGCTTTCTTAAAAACTTAATTGGCTTTCAGGCAAATGACAAATTACTAATTTGTAGTAATACTTCACACTGTTTTATGTTCATATGATATTTGTGCTTATGTGCTGGCTGGCTGGGAGCATATATTTAGTATTATTGAACCTAACAATGGCAACTTTTAGCATAAATAAAAGTATTTTTTACCAAGGATTCTGTTCCAACAAATCCTTCCAGAGATATACTCAAATTATTCAGGGACTCTAAGTGACAAATATATAGAAGATACATATTTGCCTTACTATAGGAAGTATTTCATACTGATAAAATTCAGGAACTTCCTTGTTTCATTTCCATGAAACAACTTTGTAACAGTAAGTATCATATATGAAACACTATCAATACATGTTATAAAACAGGGCTGTCAAACTCTCGGCCCATGGGCTGGATGCGTCACGTGCTGGCCACGCCCATGCCCGGTTTAAGGACGGGGAAAAAAGTCCCGATACGTCACGTGATGCCGCTGTGATGACATGAGTTTGACATCTCTGTTATAAAATATTACCAAAACGTAAGTTGGTAACAACTGTGCCCATATTAGGGATGTGTAAAATTTTTTGAATCTCCTCTTGGGATGCAAATTAAATGGTATGGGATATACCTTGTTTCCCTGAAAACAAGACCAATCCTGAAGATAAGCTGTAGCATGTTTTTTACGCCTGTGCCTAATATAAACCCTATCCTCAAAATAAGCCCTACTTAACAGCCTGTGCAGCTGGCCACCCACCCATTCCGTCTGGTTGTTCGTGGTGCCACGGTCACGAGGCGGTGCAGCTGCACCATGTGCCCCGCACTAATTTACTTCAGCCCCTGCAGCCAGGTCATCCACGTCCCGACACCTGCCCTGTGGTGGCAGCACTAGCAGCCATGTGCAGCAGGATCCCGTGTGGCCACTGGCCCACTATTGCTTGCTCATGGCCGCAACGGAACAGGAGGCCAAGCGGTACGGTGGTGCCGTGGCCACAAGGTGAGGCAAGTGTCAGGGCATGGATGGCCTGGCTGCGGGGGCCCTGAGGTAAGCTGGTGAGGGGAGCGTGCGGTAGCTCCACCCGCCTCACTTTGTGGCTATGGCATTGGTGCGTTGCTTGGCCTCCGTTGCAGCCACGAGCAATCAGAAGAAGTGGATGGGCAGCCATACAGGGTCCTACTGGATAGGGCTGTTGGTGCCCTGGCCGCAAGGTGAAGCAGGTGTCAGGGCATGGGTGGCTTGGCTGCGGGGGCCCTGAGATAAGCCCGTGCAGGCGCATAGGGCAGCTCCACCCCCCCTGCCTCGCGGAGGTTGCATTGATGTGCGAGCAAGCAGAAGTGGGCTTCCCATACATGGAAGAAAATAAGACGCCCCCAAAAATAAGCCCCAGTTCTTATTTTAGGACCTAAAAGAAAATAAGACTCAGTCTTATTTTTGGGGAAACACAGGTATTATTCTCAGACTGACAAATCTGCATTATTTCTAGTTAGTACTGCAGGGAAGGCAGAAACATTTTCAAAGACAAATTGAATAATGTTAGGAATTTTGATAAGTACAAAATAAAATAGCTATTTTGATTCCACTGTTAAACCAGGTTGCAGTAGTGCAGCAACCATCCAGTCTTGGTTAAATATTTCAATTTGATTATTACTGTTCCTTTGTTCGTTAACTTGGTGGTGCTATAGAAAAAGACAATATTTCCATCTTACCTTAACATCTGCAATCAGAGCATCCTCATCTTCTATGCCTGTGGGTACACACTTCTTGTGTAGAGGCAAAGATTCCAGCTTGTCTACAAGACAACGCAGACCTTCAAGCTCAAACTGTGTTAGGTGCACCTTCTTGTCTTTAAGTGAACAATTGCTGTGAGAATCCCATGCTTGGCCATTTTGGGAACCTCGACTGGATTCAGAATCCATGGAGAGAGTTCTTTTAAGACTTGGCAAACTTCGACAGCCTCTACTTATTTCATCATAGTCTAGATTAGCACCATTAGCTACTGGGCTGGTAAGGATTGACCTTCTGGTGACTGGGCGACGTGATTCCTTTTCACCCATAGCATCGTCTTCATCCACATTTCCTGACTCTGAGTTGCACAGTTCCATATCTGCATACAGAGGAAGGAATAATCATTATCAGATTAAATGTCTGATTTTTTTTTGGACACATTAAATAAATAAAGGTGAACATATAGCTAGGTTTAAGTCATACTATAATCTCTTAGATCACTTGGTGATTGGATGTGTGACTCTTTTCTGGTTATGGCATTACCTTCAAGGGTTATCTGTTAAAATTAGAAGTGTGTGTGTGTGTGTGTGTGTGTGTGTGTGTATAAAAATCAGAAAAATAAAAAGCTAAAATAGCAGCTCTTACCCATGTTAAGTGATTCCTTCTGAAAGTCCTTGGTCAAATGGGAACGGTTAGTGATGCAGTAGACATAGCGTTCTAGTACATACCAGCACATTTCATAATAAAAGGGATAACGAAATTTAATTGGGACCTGTAAAGGGGCAAGATACAAGAAAACAGCATTTCTTAGACTATTAGTTATGCAATTTTCTTAATAACCCCACCTTTTTCTCACTTAGCCCTATAGGGAAATCAAAATGCCCCAGTATGTAGAAAATTGCTATCTTGTAGCTCTCTCAATATTAATTCACTCATACTTTACAATTCAGTGTGGGGCCAGTGGCATTTTTTCCAGATCCTTAATTAAAATATAAACTTATTAAAATTAGCTTTCTTATTGAGGACTTCAAAAGAGCCTATATAATCTTTAAAAAAGATCTAGGTCATCTTAACTTCTGTCCCATATAAACTAAAGAACTCTATTAAGGATAGCTCAATGTGCATAAAAGTTAAACATTAAAGAGTGATGAAGATTTCTGACCTGAAGAGCAACCAGAGTATCAGAGGGGGAAAAAAATTCCCAGCATGGCTTTTATAAAGGAAAGGCCTTGTTTCATTAGCTTTTTAGAATTTATGCAATTGCTGAGTCTTTCTACATGGAGACACCCTTTCTACAAATAACATTGCTCTTTCATGTTCACAGGAGGCCTTCGATCCAACAGTTTTGATAGAAGGTGAACTATTTTTTGTTACTTGCCCTTGTTATAATTTCACACTCTTCTGAAAGGCTTCTCAAACATCATGAACAAATGAGATGGAAAGGGATTGTAAAACCTGTCCTTTTCTGTGTGAAAGAAGATCTTATGGATAAAACTGCCCTCGCCAGTAGAAATTATCTAAGCTTGTTAACTTGGTTGTGTTTAGACATAAAAGTTTTTTACAGACTTCAGAAATGGCATGCTAGCTTATAGACTGGTAAGTTATTGAATGGATAACAGAATCTACTAAACTACACAATGAAAAGTAATTTATCTGAAAGGATTTGTCTTGAAGTCAGTGATTATTATAAATAATTTGGAATCAAAGATAGTCCCTGAGATAACTAACTTGAAGTGAGCCTAGATTACTTAGCACAATAAAGCCTAAGCAGAAACATCAATTCGTGGCATAATACAGCAGTGAAAAATAAGGGAAAGATTTAAAAAAATCATATGGTGAGTATCAGAATTCAGTTAAACATAGACAAAGTAATTTGAACTCTGTATTTCAGATCAGTACTAGACACTGGATAATAATCAACAAAAGCTGATTACAATAATGCTTCATTTCTGACCTTTTAGGACTAGCTGATATGATAAAAACTGATTTGGTGATTACATGACATCTTGATTTAATCCAGTTAAGTGGATCATCTGTGCCTGGCCATTATGGGCATTGTAAATAAAAATCAGAAAACTATTAAAAGTATTAGAAAAGAATGTAACTACCTATTGTAGACATCTATACTGCTGTTTCTCTGATTAAGTCAGTGTTTGTCCTATCCTTGAAATTTTAGGGTTTATTGGTTTACCTAGTGCTTTTGTGATTGAAAAACTGAATTTTAATAGGGGTAGTAATATTCTGTAATATGTTAAGTTATACAATTTTGAAAAATGCTTCTGAAAACCTCTTACCCGTGTACGGTCTTCAATACTATAAATCCGTAGCTGCATAGGGATATTGAAGCTGTGTAGAAAGTTTCCTCCAAAAACTAGGGTATCCATAGGAGTATACACAGCATGGATCCAACCTAAGGACCAAAGCCCATCTTTAGATAACCTGAGTCTCCATAGCTGAAAATCTTGTATTTTTAAATTTGTAATTTACATATGTTTACATTTCCAAGAGTTGTATTTATTGAACCAAATCTTCTCAGAAAAAAATGTATTCTTAATTCCAATTTATCCTAGGATTACAGAAAGGTACAAGATCCAACCTGGCTTAAGCAACATGTCATGCAGTTTATAAAGATGCAATGACATTTTTTACCTGAAATTGGAGGAAGGGAAGGTTTGGTATTTTCTGGTTTCTTAGAATAACTGCCTATTGCCCTTCCCTTATTATTTTCTACAAGATTTGCCAACAATGCAGATTGCCCTGTTGACCTAAATGGGTAAATACTATCTAGGTCAGAATCATGTTTAGGCCTCTGAAGCAAAGGGGATAAACGGCTTACATTACCAGAGAGATATCACCAGAGACTTATGAGGCTATTTTAAACTTAATTTTATTTCCAACATCTCAGAAAATCCAAAAAGATAAATGTCAAAGGTTATGCTACTAAAAATTGGGGATTCACTGAGTGCTAAAGCAAAGTAGATAGGTTGAATTGTCCATTCAGGTTTAAGCATATCCCAGGCTTAATCAAACCGTAAGAAGTACTGTATTATTCTAATACTTCAACAGACATATACTTTTTTAGCAATTAAAAAAAAAAGATTGAGAATCTGCTGTTTAGAACTGTTTCTTAGTGGCTGTGTTTTATCTATGCAACACTGTTTATATATACCTGAGGGAATAACAAAGGTATAGCCTTGCTTTAGTTCAATACGCTGACAATCTGATACCCTGTCACCAAGGAAAATGTCTCCTTGTTTCCCTGATAGTAGCCAGTTTTCATATAATTCTAAATTCTGTGGAGTGGGTGGGATTAGCCAGAAGACCTGCAAATAATAATAATAAAAAAGAAGAGTTAAAGAAGGTATCCTTCAGAAAAATCAACTATTAAATCCAGATTAGTATTCTAAATTATGCAACACCTTGCTGAAAATTGGTAACCTACATATTCTACCTATCAGCTTCCCAGCTAAAAATTATTTCACACTGTATGTATCGCTTCTGATAATATTCATACATGCAACAGTAGATGGATTAAGTGCGGAGAAGAAGAAACATAAGACTCTACTGCATGTTCGAGAGTTTGCTAATTTATTCTAATTGTGGATGTTTAGTGGATATTCAACTTTTAGGAGAGATCACCCATCTAAACTACAATAATGCTCAAGAATTAGAGATAAATACAGTAAAAAAAAAAAAGGTAACTGAAACCACCTAGCATTTGTTCCAAGGTCTGAACTTACATGTTGCTTACCACATTCCACTAATCTGTCCATCTCTTTCTTCAAGTACCCCCCCCCCCCCCTGCATACTGGATTCTCAGGATAGAGCTTTTCTTTCCAGATAATTATTCTGAAATATTATTTATCAGCATTTCATCTGCAGCCTGGTCCTGCCCTAGCTATCCAGGGCGATACACAAATCTTTTAGTTTATAATTTTCTCTTTTACATGTTACTAGATACCAATAATCACTGCCAGCAGTTTGAATTATATGGAGATTGCAATTTGTATGATTGTTATTATACTACAAATAATCCTCAATTTATGACCATAATTGGTACTACAACTTCCATTGCTAAGTAAAGCAGTTGTTATGTGAGTTGCATGAGTTGTGCCTGTTTTTACAACCTTGACTCATGCAGTTGTTAAACAAATATGGCTTCCTCCACTGACTTTGTCAGAAATAAAGGTTGTAAACGGTGATCACATGACTCCGGGATGCTGCAACCATCGTAAATACATGCCAGTTGGCGAGCGCCTGAATTTTGATCATGTGACTGTTGGAATTCTGCAACAGTCGTAAGTACAAGGACTCCTTTTTTCAATACTGCTGCGATTTCAGATGGTCATTAAATGAGTTGTCATAATTGAGGACTACTTGTATATTATATTTAATAACCAAAACAAAACATCACATTGCATATGCAATGAAAAGCCAGTAGCTCTCAAAGATTCAATGTAGCAAAAAGATATTCTAAACCGGGCAGAGCAAACTAACTGCTTTTTTTTTGGGGGGGGGGGCGGGGGCAGAGTAGATTAATTTTTGTGTCCTCCATTTTGTAATAGTGCTCTCTGTGTTGTATATATTATTTATTTCAGTTTTAGACTGGCATAGAAAACTAACCATTTGGATTTTACTCATTTATGTATATTGTAGGAGTTCAATGAAGTATTGAAGAATCCTTATACATTCCTTAATTTCTACAGTTAATGCAACTAATCCAGTTAACTTAAATGGGAGAGATCATTTAGTGCACTTTCTCCTCATTCAGCAACTGTGTTCCATTCTAATAACTTGGTTGTGAAGTAAAATAATTGCTAAGTGAATACATGATTGAAAGAGATAGAGAGAGGTATGAAGATCACTGGTTCCTTCTTTCCTAGGGTCCTGTGCCTGATCTATTTTGGTTCCCTTACAGATTGGAGAAATTGCTTAATTGGTTAAATAACCTTTCTTCCTGGGCTGCTTTTCTCCACACAGCAGTGTTTCCCTAAAAACTGTAACAAGCTCAATTCTGTAATCTTAATTAGTTACTTAGCACTCTTAGCTGCCTAAAAGTAACATGACTTTAACCAATTTCACTCTGAAAGCTTCTATTGTCAGGCCCAAATGCATGGATTGGTTGGAAAATGAATTTTTAATCACCATTTATTATTATTGTAATAGTTATGAATGGTCACTAACTGAGGTAGTCACTAAATGAGTAATGGCTGTACAATTAGCAAAGCAAATTAAAACAAGAGAACGAAAGGAAAGTTTTGCAGCAGGATAAAACAGATATCTCAATTTTTAAATTTTCTTAAAAATAGAATATTAAATGATTCAAGAATTAGGCATATCAAAGTCCTCAAATCAGCCTAAAAACTCCTGGAAATTTCTGCTTTTTTAATAAGACCAGGTAAAAATTCTAGTAACATCTCTGTCCCAAACGGGTAATAAAATAATGCTGTTGAATAGCATGAGCAGATGTGTAAAGTGTTATTTTTCTGATCTTGAACATTTATACCTGAAAGCAAATTCTTTAGAAAAAATGGTAACAATTTAAAAAGAATTAAGTAGATTCACTGATTTTGTAGATCAGGAGTGTCAAACTCGTGGACCACAGACTAGATGTGTCAGGTGCTGGCCACGCCCACACCTGGTTTACTGAAGGGAGAAAAAAGTCGCAATACATCACGTGATGACGCGAGATTTTCTCCCCTGTAGTAGATTGATATTTTCAATCTACTTAAAAAAAAAACAATTTACTGCATATATCCTATTTTCCAATATAAGCTATTACAATCAACTGGCTCAGGTATATAATTAATAAAACACAGTTATTTCATTAACTATTCCTCATTGTTAAAATTAGCTCTCATGTGCTATTAATTACATACTGTGTAATATAAAATATATATAACAGTTATATAGTGTAAATTACTAGTGACACTAAGGAATCCTGTTAAAACAGCCCAATAAATTTGATTCTAGAGTGAGGTGTCCAAATGAGTTGCAAGTGACTCCTCGATTGAAATGAATATCTGCAGGCAGCCCTCATTTAGCAACTGCTGTGCACAGTGACCATTTGCAGTTATAACCTCTTTACTCAAAACTTCTCACAAAAAGCATGTTGCTGGAAATTCCATGATACCTTTCCCCCTCTGTGGATGTGATACCATACTGATGTGCCACCAAAATCTACATGGAAATCTGTGTAGCATCCTTTAACACTCATCAGGCAATATCTGAAATAAAACCAGAAATTATGAAAACATAAATTTCATTGAATTAAGTTGCAACACTCTGTAGATGGAATAAATGCTTATTGTTAGTATTTAGTATACCACTGACACATTGAATGATAGTATTAATTACCAGAATCTATGTACTAAGAGTACTCTCTACTGTTGAAAGAAAAGGGGACAATAAGATTAGTATCTGATTGTTTGGTTTTTATTGTATCAGAAAGCCAGTAATAGGAATCTATATCCCTAAGCAGGAAGTTCTTCCTGCTGCAATTCCTGCTGTTTAAAACAAATCTATTTTGCCATTCAACAATACAATGTTAATAGATGTTATCCATCCAATTAGCATTGTTGGAGGACTTAGGTAGGAATGATGTTAGCCTGTCTGGCCCAGACTGCTGACCTTTGACAATCAATACAAACATAGAAGGACAGGTAGCAGTATAGAAACATCTTCCTTAAAACTCACATCAATGAAAAGAAAGATCTATATACAAATTTTTACTTACTTTTGCACTTTTGGATACTGCATATCCAAAATAGCATTTGTTGATTCTGTCTGGCTTTCCTTCAGATGCCTTGGCCACATATTGTCAACCCAATCAATTAAATCCACCTGGAAATATGTATTAAATCAAGATTTATGTTTGTCACAAACAAATGTTCAATCCTTCTGCCAAACAACCCAATTCCAAAACATTAAATAAGTATCAAAGATTATACCTTAAGGTTCAAGATACAGGATATTTCACTAAGTATCAGTTAGTGAGGCTCTACTCACTCTTTCAACTAACGATCTAGTATTATTACACTGATATATTCTGTATTCATGAAGAATTATCTATGAAATAAGATATACAATAATATCTTAGAAATTAAACACACAAATAACAGAATCACAACAAATGTCACAAAACAAAACTGGTTAGTCAGGAATCTCTCACCTATACCGGTGAAATATTACCAAAAAGAAGATCATCACTTTACATGTAGTCCTCACATAAAGATCCTAATTGGAATTGGAATGTCTGTTGCTAAGTGATGCAGTCATTATGGGAAACATCACATGACTGCACTACTTAGTGTTGGCAGTTTTGGTAGTCCCACTGCGGTCTTTAGTCCAGAACTGCACTGTCATTAGAAGATTTCACACTTTTCCTTCACTGTAGCACTCAGTTCTGCTTTAGTCCTTCCATCTATCTATCTCCCCCCCACATTTTTTCCCTTTTATCCATCCTGCACTCTGCCATCCCTGCTGCCTTGCACTTCCCTGTCCCTGCCATTCCAATGGCAAAAGTCAGCTTGGGTTGGCAGGGATGCAGGATGAAGCATGGGGGATGAGTGGGATGGCAGAGTGCAGTCTCTTGACCTCCCAACATAGTTCAGTTCCTCTTTATGGGAGTGTTGTCAGTATAAAAGACTGTTGATTCATGAGGCAAATTCTTTGGCTGGATTTACTCCAGTTTCAATTGGCTCGCTTGTAAACATGCAATAAGGCCCTAATTGGCTCTCTTGTAAACATGCAGTAAGGTCCTAATGACTAGCCATGAGATGACTTTACCATAGGCCCGTGATGGCCAACCTATGGCAAAGGTTGCACACAGAGCCCACTCTGTAGGCATGCGCACCGTCGCCAGCTGCTCTTTTGGTTTTCGGCTAGCTGGTCTTCGTGTGCACCTGAGTGCCAGGAACTGGAAGATGCGTCAGCCACCTAGTCTTCCGGTTTCCGGTGCATGTTCTGGTTTGGGCACTCAGTGCCGAAAAGGTTCGCCATCACTGCCATAGGGCCTTCATTTGGGGTAACTGAGCCATTGTCTAAAGAAGAGTCAGGTGAGAGTCTTGTTGGAGGGAAAAAAAATAATCTTGGCTTGGCTTTCTCCCTCTTTATAATTTTATATTACTCCAGTCTTTAATCCTAGTCAACAATAACCATCTCTTGTGAGGGCCATTTTAAGTATTTAAATAATAATAACAACCTTCCTACCCATGTTTGTAACCATACTTCCATCCTCCTACAGTTAGTACTCTCAGCTTTACTAACTGGCTGCCTGTATTGCAGTTGGGAGAAGTGAAATGAATTTTGTGAGATAAGATACTTGGAGTTCCATCATTAGTTTATGTTTTTTGTTACTGGTGTGCTGCAGTAAATTTAGCTTGTTGTGGTCAAGCCACAGCTGATACTGAGGCTGTGTGCGTCAATTAAAAAAAAAACCTACCCAATATTTATGGAATAAAATTTAAAATTATCATTTGGAGCTCACGTACGTGCAGTCTCATACATCACCATCTCACTGGAAGTCGAATGGACTTAAATATACTTTAGTATTGCTAATGAAAGGATCATTTTTTTTATTTATTTTTTTTTGCTTCCAAGCATTTTTCCTGCAGGTACAGGATCCACTTTTTCAGACCAACCAAATGCTGACCCATTGGCTGCAACAGGAATTGACTGATTGGCTTGTTGCCTGATGTTGTGGGCTGAGAGGGAATCACTGGTCCAAAGTCATCCAGCAACATATGGATGCCTAAGGCAGGACTAGAACTCAGAGTCTCCTCGTTTCTAACCTGGAACCTTAACAATTAGACCAAATTGTTGGCTTGCTGAAGGAATCAGAATTAATACTTAAGTACAGATTGATTTCTCATACACATAAATGTAATTAATGCCACCTATACTGCAAGCTTGCAGTCACAACTTATCATAGGTTTTATTTTACAATGAATAATTTCCTCTAGGGACAATATATTGTTCTTTATACAGTGAGGGTTTTTTGTTTTAAGAATTATAATTACAGTAATGCCTAGAAATATATTTTTAGTTCGCTCCCAGTTTTCTTCTGGATGCAATTAATGGTGCTAGTTATCATCTTTAACACCCTACATGGCATGGGATCTGGTTATCTGGGACTGCCTAAGACTATCCACCCATTCCACAAGATCAGAGAGAGTGAGCATGCTCCAAGTCCCCTCCTTAAAATTTTGCCATCTAACAGGACTTTGGAAGCATGACTTTTCCATGGCTGCTCTACCTTGTGGAACACTGTCCCACAGAGGTTTGCCAGGTCTCCACCCTTCAAACTGTTTGGAAGGCTGCTAAGACTTGGCTTTTCACTGGGGTGATGGGATTGTATGGGTAGAAGGCATGGAAGGAGGATAGTTGATCCTGCTGTGGGGCATCCCAATGGGGATTACTATGGCACAGGGTATTGTTTTATTGTTTTCTGTTTATGATTATTTACCGGTTTTATGGTTGTTGTAAGTCACCCAGAGTTGCTTAAGATGGATGGCCATATAAATCTTTTAAATAAATAAAAAATCTATTGTATATAAACAGGGAGCAAACACTACTATACTCCCTAGCACTGATGATGTTACCTAATCAGATAATAAAACATCTGCAAGCAAATAACTAAACTCAGCAAGCAAGATTCGAGATATCATACTATCAGCTACTCTATAAAATCAGCAAATGTTAAGACATAAAACACATTAAAAACCCCAGAAAAATACAGCCAAAATAAAGCACACCAATATGAAGAATAATTGCTAAGAAATTATAAAGGGGAACCACCATTTTTACCATTGTTTTTTCCAAAAGCCAAATGGAATATAAGGCCTTAACTAATTTCTTAAATGACAGAAAGGAGGTGGTCATGCTAACCTCGGGGGAAAAGAGAAGCCGATAGGATCACACAACCATGTAAAAGGCTCCTCTTCACGCTCTTGTCCCCAAACTCAAGCTTAAACTGATACTGTACTCAAAGCAGATGCAGCCAGGCAGAAACACTTCCCATTCCACTTCCATCATGCATTTATTCACTCACAACTTTACTCACAAGCATCTATGCGAGCGTATTCCAGCTGCCTGTAATAACTGAGCCACACCCTGTTGTTTTCAAGGATGTCCTAACTTCCAGAGGCAGCCGTACCCCACCCAGGCTCTTGGCTTACAAAAGAAAATGCTATAACAAAGGGAAGTGATGTGCAGGAAAACGGGATAAGTTAACGACAAGCCGATAGGGAAACTGAAGCAGACAGGGAAGCTGGAGATAGGTAGCTCTTCCAGGCAGTCATGAGGACTACCAGTCAATTGCTCTTGTCAAGACAAGAGCCTTGGTAGTACAGTGGTTTAAAGCACCCTGTCATTAACACAGCTGCCTGCAGTTACTGCAGGTTCAAATCTTACCAGGCTCAAGGTTGACTCAGCCTTCCATCCTTTCTAAGGTAGGTTAAATGAGGACCCAGTTTGTGGGGGCAATAAGCTGACTTTGTATAAATATACAAAAGTATGAAGGCTATTGCTTAACGCATTGTAAGCCGCCCTGAGTCTCCGGAGAAGGGCGGCATATAAATCAAATTAAAAAAAAAAAATTGCTAGGACAACAAGCTAAGGTGAGCCATGTATCCTAGCAGAATTCCTGCCTGGATCCTGGAGCTTTCCTGGGAGCCTGATAGCAACCAGAAAAGCAGCAACCACACTGAGGCAGCATTAATGGCAATTAACGTAAGAACTTTTGGAAGAAGGTAAAGGCTGTATGGCACTTTAAAGACTTTGGGACTTTTACTTTGACTAAGTATTAAATATTAGAGGACTGAGTATTAAATACATACTTACATGGAAATATGTTACATGGAAACATCCCCTTATAAAATCTTTAAGGGGAGCAATTGCGTATTGTTGGGAAAGGTGTGTACTGCAATAAAGCATTGTATACAGATCTGCTCTGCTGTGATGTGTCCAGACCTTAGAAAGCAAAGAACCCTCACCTAGGGGTAACCCTCCATTCTTGAGTCCAAGATTTCCAGCAATCTGGAAATTCAGGATCATAGGTAGGACACTATGATCACAAATAGAGAGAAAAGCACATTATCCTCCTCCCTTCCCTTACAATGACAAATTTGATAGTTCCCATCAGCATTTCTCTCTTTTTATTGCTATTATAGTTTAGGTACAAAATTAAAAATGCATGTATGCTGGATGATGAACCTTCAGCAATAATAATATCAATTGATATTGTTGCTTTTGGCAGCACAGTATAAGTTATTCAGATTCTGAACCCATGACTTAAACCATGACCCAAGTTAATACTATGGACTCCTTAATTCGTTTAAATGACCTTCAAAATAAAATTTTAAAAAATGATACTATCAATGGAAAGAAGAAATACCAAACTAACCGTATTTGGCCTTTGCACCAGATTCTCAAGCCGGGTATGGCTGAATTCTAAGCTGATAACATTGTATAGCTTCTCTCGGTCTTCCTCTGGTGTTTCATAGTAGCGTGCCCACTGAGCCATGGTCATCTCAATATCCCTTTGTGTGTTTACATCCATGACATCCACCATCCTACGACTTCCTACCGGTTGATAAGATAAATAGATAATTAATTAATTTCCTGTAATAAATCTAGCCCAAGAGAGGCAGGATAACACATAAAACATGGTTTTTAAAAAGGGGTGGGGGGAGATAAAGGGCATATAAAGGACAAGATATAGAATAATTATCCAAGGCCTTCTGATTTAGGGGTGCTTAATCTTTAAACAAACATTTTTCATTTTTTTCTCTTCAAGACCAGGGACTACTTTACAATTAAAATTAAATTCTACACGTAAATTACATATCAGTTTTTATCTTGACATGCCTGTTTAATTCAGAAGAAAAATGCATAATTACCTACATATTGTCGTACATCACTCACACTAAAGTCTGGCTCTGGCATCCTGAAACAGAAAAAAAATGTGTAGCAGTCACACTATCAGTATTCCCTGTGCACAGTTTAATGCTGTGAGTCTTTTATCTATCTCTCTTACAAGTCTGCTTCAAAACTATCCATCATGTAAAACTAGAGATATAACCAAGCCCAATTTCTTACTTTTCTTTGAAGCCTCCAATACAATTTACTATTTTATTTCTCTGAACAAACTGAGTAAAGATGCACTTGAACTGTGGATAAGTGGTTTCATACTTCGCTGCAGCAGCTCTTGCTGAATTTTGAACAATTCTGAAATATTTATACTACCAAGCCCTGTAAAATTTCACATTATCTTATTTATTGATTGAGCACTGACAACATGAAACTTCTGCTTTATGTTCACTTAGGAATGTGAAATGAGATGCTCTTCAAATCAAGTGAAGTAGTGAAATTTTTTTAACATTCAGACAAGATTCATAGGTGGTTCTTTTTGTCAGGATGTTGAATTCAACTATTCAGGATCTGAATGCAAATCCTGTTAAAATGCATATGCAATCTTTACCCAATACACACCTCACAGACAGATTCAGCATGTATCTAATCTACTTGTTGCCACTGAATTTTACCTCTACTTCTTAGTTTTGCTCTTCTGTGTTATACGAAAGTGAAGCCTTTTCTTCCTTGTCTACTAGGGAAGAAAATCTCATTGTAAGGCAAGTGCATGAATACGGAAAAAGTATTTTGAGTGTTGAGTAACTGAAAGAGGAAAAAAATGGATTGAGGAAACATTTGAGAGTATGTTGCTGTTTCCTAAAGAGGAACAAAAAATATAACCTCTGGGATGATGATAAATGCAGCGGAGAGAAGGATTTCCTATTCATTTTTTATTTTGATATTGGCCAGTTTTGGATTTGTTCTAACTATGCCCACTGTGTACCTTCCAATAACTTTACTCTGGTGGACTGCGAAATGAACCATGAAATGTTGTCCATTCTTCACTTAGAAAATCATTTTAGCTCCTAAAAATCAGATTTCTTGTTTGATATTGTTATTCTCAACAGATAAACTAGACGTATCTCTTGTTGCTTTCTCCTGTTTAGACAGAGACAGTATGGCTTCAGTTCCCATTTATAGCTATCCTCCAAATTAGCTTACTGGAATCCGTTGCATGTGGCAGCCTGGGATGACTGTCTACTCACTTCAGTTAGTTCAGAACATAGCTAGTTAGCTTTTTGGTATGCACTAATCAGATAATGTACCCTTCACAAGGATGACAATATTCTCACTAATTATCAGTCCATTTGTAATAGACATAGCTGTATATATAATCTTTTACAAGATGGTAATGCAGTGATTAGATTGCAGTATTGCAGGCTAATTCTGCCAACTGCCTGCAGTTCAATTCTCACCGGCTCAAGTTTGACTCAGCCTTCCATCCTTCCAAGGTGGGTAAAATGAGGACCCAGATTGTTGGGGGCAATATGCTGACTCTGTAAACCGCTTAGAGAGGGCTGTAAAGCACTGTGAAGCGGTATTTAAGTCTAAGTGCTAGAGCTATTTTATAGTCCAATGTGACTGAAGCCCCAATACCCAAAGGAGTTATTGCTTTCATACTAGTTCCATGTTGTAAAATCTGGATACTTTTTCTGGATATTTTTACAAGCAAAATGGATGGTGTCTGGAAAGAGGAATTCTCATGTATGGAATTCTAACTGTAGAATTCTTTTCTCAGGGAGGCTGGCATGATGCTACTCTCTGTTCTTTAAATACTAGGTGTATATTTAAAAACATCCCAGGCTTTTAATTTGCAAAACAATCATTGTTGTGGCTCTCATTGCTTAGTTTTTACTTTCTTCAGTATTGCATTATTTAACTCTTTGCTGTTATCCAGCTTCAGAATGTTAGACTGAAGAGTGTTATTTTAAAGTAATATAGTGTACTTTAGGAAAATCTTATGGAAGCCTTGGGGTTAAAAGCAATTTACTTTGTTCTGTTTACAGACAAGTAGTTGGAGAGGCTAGGTGGGGAGCAATATCACAGGTTGCAATTTGGCCAATGCAGGTAACAGATAGGCTCAGTGGTGAAATGTAAAATTTGTTACTACCGGTTCTGTGGGCGTGGCTTGGTGGTGGGGTTTATAATGTGACTGGGTGGGCGTGGCCAACTTTTTTTTTTTCCTTTTAAAACCATTTTTTCTACAACCTCTTCGGCTGAAGAGGTTGTAAAAAAAATGCTTTTAAAAGCCTCTGATGATCCCAGTTGAGTTGCCTGATCGTCAGAGGCTTTTTTTTCTCTTAAAAACATTTTTTCGGCCAAAGAGGTTGTAGAAAAAATGCTTTTAAAAATAAAAAAGCCTCTGATGATTGCGCGGCTCAGCTGGGCATGGGGAGGGGCAGGGATTTTTGCTACCGGTTCTCCGAACCACCCGCCACCATCGCTACCGGATCAGGTGATCTGGTCCGAACCGGAAGCATTTCACCCCTGGATAGGCTGCTGTCTGGCCTTCCTTCTTTTCAGATTGCAGTCTAACTAAGGCAAGCAAATTGACAGGAGCCTTCCAACCTGAAGATCCTACTCTTCAATGCCAGATCATTTATTGGTAAACTTTGTTATCCAGGATTTAATTATGGATGAAAGTACTGGTCTGGGATATAACATGAAGAACTGCGGGTGGAGAGCTCTATCTTCTAGGGCTGTTCAATAATATACTACGCTAGGATTAGATGTGGGATGGTTGTGATTTATAGAATTCTTACTAATTATCTAGATATTCCCTTTGTCAGCCAATTTTGAGTGGATATGAATGGCCAGGATAGCATAGAGATGCTAACTGTATACTTTACATCCCACTATCTTAAAATCCTCCTATTAAGGTAATCAAAATGAATGAGCTTTCATTTCATTTCTTAAAATTCTTGTCCTGAGGATTTCAATGAATTACTGAGGCAGCCACATTAGAAATTGCTCACAATTGTGTGTCTTCCAGGATAATAAAAAAAAAATCTTTCCAAACTGATATTTGACCTTATGTTGAATGCTATATGCTGGATTTCGTATTCTGTTTGGGTGGAGCTAATGATCTGAAAGTGAGCAAAGTCTATGTATCTTGGTTGTCAGGGACATCACTCTCTAGCCAGTTTTACATCAGTGACCTGAATAAAACCTTAGCAGGGTGAACAACTGGATAAAATGGTCCAATTCTGCCATCTGCTGGTTCCTAATAGTTTCTTGTAGCAAAATCCAGTTAATGGCTACTATAATTTACTTTATTTCTATCCTGCCTTTATTATTTATATGAAGATGCTCAGAACAATCTTCACAAACTTCTAATAATCCAATTTCAAGAAAGTAATATATATCCTCAAACATTATCTAAGCTGAAAGGGTTGAATAAAGGAGAAAGTTGAAATTCAATCCAGGCAAAATGGGAGTCCTATTGACAGATACAAAACTATACTTGGGGAATTGAAGTTCAGTCTTGGTTTGGAAGAAGTTGCACTCACTTTTAAAACAGATCCCTAATCTGCTCTTTGATCCTCAATGATAACAGAAGTCAATTACAGCCAAGAGCCATTTGACAACTACAGTTATTGCATTAGCAAAAGCTCTTCCTTAGCCACAATCAGATATGGCAGTATTTATTCATGCATTGCTTACATTCTCTTGAAACTACTGCAATGCATTCAATGGAGAAATTATCCTTGAAAAATGTCTAGAAAAAGCAACAGATACACAGCGCAGCACTAAATTAACAAATACCAAGAAGAGAGGTCTACTTGAAACAACTCAACTGAATCAACAGCACGGATTCTCAAACATGCCTGCCCAATTAAGAAAGGAAAAAATAACTGCCTCAGTGATTAACAAAATGGGTTTTGATGGGATCAAAACAATGAATTATAATTGAAAATACATGCTTTTATGGGAAAATTGTTTACTTTAGCAAGAAAAATAGTCTATTATTAAAAAAATGAAATCATAGAATGTAAGACTTGGAAGGATCTTTGTCAATCTAGTTCAAGCCCTTTTCTGGAATCAACTTCTTCACTAGCAGTTTTCTTCACTGTTGAACAATTCTTATCATTAGGATATCTTAGCCTCCTGACTAATCCTGACTTCTTACAGCCTTCTCTTTTTTTTTTTTTTTA
This sequence comes from Pituophis catenifer annectens, assembly GCF_029215685.1. Classification (NCBI taxonomy): domain Eukaryota; kingdom Metazoa; phylum Chordata; class Lepidosauria; order Squamata; family Colubridae; genus Pituophis; species Pituophis catenifer. Next base: position 235,059,613 of record NW_027256881.1, read on the forward strand.
AAAAAAACAGTTTTTATTGAATATTTTACATTTTTAAAACCAAAAACATAATAGAAAAAGATTAAAAAAAACATACACATACACCATACAATAAAATACAAAACATAATTTCAAGAACCGTTAGAACAATTGTTATTAGAAACATATAATGAAGTACTGGGAAAGTCCAAGATACCAGAATCCTGGATGGAAGCTTTAATAACTCTCAACCCCAAAAACAATAACGTACAACAGAAGATTCAGAATTATAGGCCAATCTTGTTGCTAAATGCTGACTACAAAATATTTATGGCTATAATAGCAGATTGAATCAAAATTATACTAAACAAAATTATACATTTGGATCAAAATGGATTCCTACCCAACAGGCATATTAAAAAAAAAACATACATATTATCATCAATGCCTTAGAATTCTATGAAGCTCACCCTGAAAAACAGGTAGCTGTGATATTTTTGGATGTACAAAAGGCTTTCAACAACTTAAATTGGGACTTTATGATAAATCAATTGATAAAAATGAATTTTGGAGAAAAATTTACAGAAATGATTAGAGCCATATACACTACACAGAGGGCAAAAATAATAATAAATGGGGAACAAACAGAAAGCTTTGAGATAGCTAAAGGAGTAAGACAAGGTTGCCCCCATCACCTCTGTTATTCATTCTGTCTGTGGAGACATTAATGTCACAAATTAGAGACAATTCAGAAATAAAGGGACTAAAATTAAATCACAAGAATATAAGGTCCAAGCATTCGCAAATAATTTGGCATTCATTATTGAGAAACCATTAGAATCTGGACCTACTTTATTACAAGATATAAACCAATTTGGCATGGTAGCAGGATTTAAAATGAAAAAAGACAAAACTAAAATATTGACTAAGAATTTAATCAACAGACAGAATGAAGAACTAGAAGAGAAGCTGGGAATCTTGAGAGCAAAGAAAATTAAATATTTAGGAATTTGGCTATCGGAAAAATGTACCACGATAAAGAGGGATAATTACGATACACTTATATTACAAATACAAAAAGATTCGGACAATTGACCTAAATTACCAATATCATTAATTGGCAGAATTTTGACAATCAAAATGAACATATTATCCAAGTTACTTTATCTAATTCAAACAGTACCAATAACATTAGGGAAAAAATTCTTTGAACAATTATATAAAATGACATCAAAATTTATATGGTCAGGGAAAAAACTATCTATCAAATTCAAATTACTGCAAGATAGCAGGAAAAAAGGAGGTTTCGGTTTACCAGAATGGGAACTTTACTATCAAGCAGCATCTCTAACATGTCTTAAAGATTGGATACAACTAAAAAATAAAGGAATACCAACAATAGAAGGCCATGATCTTCAGTTTGGTTGGCATGGCTTTCTTTGGGATGGGAAAAATAAATCACATACCTATTTTCTAAGACACATGTTAAGAGATGCCCTACTGAAAGTTTGGGAAAAGATCAAAAAGAATCACTATAGGAAGGTCCCAATTTGGTTGTCTACAATGGAAGCAATGATACACCCAAATACCAGATTTAGACAAAATGGTGAGATATATAGAATTACTAGATACAAAAGGAGAATTAAAATCAGTACAAGACCTGAAAAAATAAGGAATAAATCTGGAATGGTGGCCATATTTACAAATCAATAGAATCGATTCTATACGTGGCTAGAAATTAGAAATCAAAACAAGAAATAAGAATGTAAATCAAAATTTGACCAACTGGAATCTAAGAGTATTGAATACTAGTAAGGATAAAATATTGACTATGTTAATAAATAGGATGTAAGTATATATAACAATTTAGTTTATAAGAATGTTCAATATGGTTATAGAAGAATAAGAGAATGATTAGGATGATTGAATTTAAAAGTAAAGGTAACAGAAAGTTGTAAAATATTATATAATGTTGTTATTTATGTTTTGAAGCCTTCTCTTCTTTATGCTAAATACACAAAGCTCTCTCTGTTCTTGGTAAGTTTTTTCTTGCAAATATCTTATAGAAATGCCAAACTTTAAAAAAAATATTTAGGTTATTTGTTAAAATTTCTTTCTCATCATCTGACTGAATGGCAAATGCAGTGTTGAGTCCAAAATACTGTGTGCTGAACACTGGTCTAGAGATAATTGGCTTCTTCCAAATTAAGACAGATAGTTGTATTACCTGTGTTATCTATCACATTGTTCCAAAATTCATGACTGGATGACATTTGTCCAACATCTTCAGACCCAGGGAAGGCATTTTAAGGACCGGATTGTACCCTTATTTCTATAGTAACTAAAAGTGAACTCACAACTTATGATCAGTAACCTTAAAATCTCTATAGATCTTATACTAAATATTGCATCTAATACATGCAATTATCTTCAACTTCAATATTATGTACATTAAAATAAGCTTTAGAATAATCAGTTGAGTCTCTTCCTACATTAGTCCCATCTCCAGTCATTGTCAGAAACTTGGGAAAGCACAAACAAAGCATTCTGGCTCAGTAACACATTATCTTATAGGGGAAATAGTGACCTTGTCTAATATCAAATTGTTATTTTTCCACCACTCACTTTATTCCAAGACCATCGCAATTCTTGAAGATCAAAGGATCTCGTAAACCACCACGTTGAATGTACTCCACATTGAAGTCTGTTCAAGAAAAAAAATGGTTTGTTAGCGAAAACTAGCAACCAAATGAGAACCCCAAAAGACAGCTGGAATGAAAAAATAAGAGTGAAAAATAAAATGATTTTTCCTACTTAATTACTTCCCTATTGGAAAAAAATGTTATTGGCACAGATAATGAAATATAACTTTACTGATAATATACTAATGAAGAACTGGCTTATTTATTAAACATATCTGCTGTGTGCTATCCAGAACTGTTTTGAAAAAATAGGTAGGATATAAATATTTTTAAGTGAATAATTGAGCTGGACAAAGAGACTTATGAAAATTCTTAACCACGTTATCCACTATAACAGAGATATATATATATATATATATAAAACCTGGGGCACCAGAGCTATGTAAAAGTCCCAAAAGCTCGTGAGACCTAAATTTCTGTCAAAATTATAACTTTTATTACAACAGAAGGAAAAATTATTCAAACATAATAATAAAAATGAACTGTTCGTTACAGTTTTCAAATAGAACTTTAAACTACTATATGGTCTGGACTTATGGCTCCTGCTCAAAGAGCAGGTGGCAGATGTGGCTAGGAGGGCCTTTGCATATCTTCAATGTGCCAATTGTGTCCATACTTGGACCAAGAGGACCTGTGCACAGTAACTCACCCCCTTATAACCTCTAGGATAGACTACTGTAACATGCTCTACATGGGGCTGCTCTGAAGACCATTCAAAAACTTCAACTAGTGCAGAATACGCCATGTGTGCGTGGTAAATGTGCCACATACAAGGTACCACTTCTGTGGATTGGTTGCCCAGTGTGTTTCCGGGTGCAATTCAAGGTGCTGCTCATTATCTTTAAAGAACTAGATGACTTGAAATTGGCGTACTGAAGAGATCTCCTCTTTTCAAGAGTCTCTACTCGTTCAACTAATTTAGCAGAATGGACTTGCAGATCCCATTAGTCAAAGAGTGCCCAAGTAGCAGGGATTTTTCCACAGGGCCCCTGTTCTATGGAACATCCTCCCTTTGGAGGGTTGAATGACTCCAACCCTACTAGGCTTTCCTAAGGCCCTAAAAACTTATGTTACCATGCTTGGAGTACTGAATGGGTTAAGGGCCCTGTTTCCTGGCTGTATTGTTAACTGCCAAATATCTTGTTCCTGTGTATAATTAATCTGTATGTTTTTAGTACTTTTTGAATTGTAAGCCACCAAGAATCATTGACTTTGATGGGTGGCTATAGAAATTGAATGGATGAATGAATGGATAAATAGGAGATTCAAACAATAAAACGAAATACCATTAGTATTCCAATCTCCTCTACTTAATTAATTATGTCCTAATAATTTTTGCCCCAGGAGTACTAAATACTAGAAGAAACTATTTCTTCTATTGGAAAGGCTGCTGTAGTTACTTATGCCATGCTTGCACAGATGAAGCGAACAGGAATGTTTGAATACTGATCATAAAATGCATCACCATAAGGGGGTTACACCACCACTGCCTTGTTAGGAAGCTCTTTACAATATATTCTTCTGATATCTATACCACAATTGTTTAAAAAAATAAACTGTTACACGTAAGCTAAAAATACCAGGGCTATGCATACTTCAAGAATTATTCAGAAGTGCTTTGGAATTCATGCATGCATTGTACCTCTTGGCTATCTATTAAAGCAGTTCTTTTTCGGATTCCTGTGCTTTTGAATAATTTTCAAGGCATGCAAAGCCTTACAAAATAAATAGAACAACAACAAAAACACTAAAATTGTCAAATAAGGCACAAGTAGGGGGCCAAGGAAGAATCAGTCAGGGAGTTTAACAATTACTACCGTAAATACTATATGGCTGTCAAAATCTGGACTTTGCAAAGAGTTCCACAATCAGTTAACTTTCAATCAGTTGTCTGGAGCACTAATATAACTGCCTCATTTGTCAGTAAGTGACACATTATTTACTTATTTATACCATTTATATGGCTGCTCAAGTTATCCAACATTACTCTGGGCAGTGCATAAAATTCAACAGAACCTAACAAAAGGAATACAAAATAGTGCCCCATAGTGCTTTACAGCACTCTTGAGTGGTTTACAGAGTCAGCATATTGCACCCAACTATTTGGGTCCTTGTTTTACCGACCTTGGAAGGATGGAAGCCTAAGTCAACCTTGAGCCAGTCAAGATCAAACTCCTGGTTATGGGCAGAGTTAGCCTGCAATACTGTATTCTAACCACTGTGCTACCATTGCAAAGCATAATTAAACATCATAGTCCAGCATACCAAAAGCCAAGGATCATCTCTTGATAGCCTTTTTCAAAGGTCAGCGTTTATTGGCTAGTTTATAAACATATTACCATCCAGCTTTAGCCTCTGAAAAAGTGACATTATTAGATCCATCATAGATTGATGTTGCCCAAAGAAATTAGTACAACTTGACATGTGAAGTTTGTCAGCATAAATTTCCCAATTTCAATGATGGATACAGTATATACTAAGAAAGTACTAATTTCTCCTTATTACATTCTAATTTAATAGATTAATTAAAGGAGATTTCAAAACTACTTGCAATCTATATAGAAATGGTGCACACATATATTGAAAGGAACTTACTTTTTTCAGAATATACCAAAGTCAAAATTTATTCATTTAGTTTGATCTCTGTATTTGCAGGGGTTATATATCAACATTGTTGTGCAAAAATTCTGAAATTCTGTGACAATCTGTCCTCTGCATTATATAGTCAGCTTTCTGCGCCAACTAAGGAAGCTCAAACTGCCCAAGGAGCTGCTGATACAATTCTACAGAGGAATTATTGAGTCTGTCATCTGCACCTCTTGTTCAGTTCTGGTTCAGTTCTGCAACCCAACAAGACAGACACAGACTTCAGAGGATAATGAGAACTGCAGAAAAAACAATTACTATCAACCTGCTTTCCATTGAGGACCTGTATACTGCACGAGTCAAAAAGAGGGCTGTGAAAATATTTACAGACCCCTCGCATCCTGGACATAAACTATTTCAACTCTTACCCACAAAACAACGCTATAGAGCACTCCACACCAGAACAACTAGACACAAGAACAGTTTTTCCCGAATGCCATCACTCTGCTAAACAAATAATTCCTCAACACTGTCAAACTATTTACTAAATCTGCACTACTATTAATCTTTTCATCGTTCCTATCACCCATCTCCTCCCACTTATGACTGTAACCTTGTTGCTGGTATCCTTACGATTTATATTGATTTTGTTTCCTGATTGCTTATTTGTACCCTATGACTATCATTAAGTGTTGTATCTTATGATTCTTGATGAATGTATCTTGTCTTTTTATGTACACTGAGAGCATATGCACCAAGACAAATTCCTTGTGTGTCCAATCACACTTGGCCAATAAAGAATTCTATTCTATAAAGAATTCTATATAGCCTTAGATGTTTTCTACACATGCTAAAGCATTTATACATGCACCTAATGTCAAGTTAAGAGTATCTAACACAGAAACCTATAACGCAAAGGTTACAACCCATCCTATTTACTATGTATTGAAGATGCATATGCCTCACCATCATTCAGGGTGAATGCTGTGAGTGGCAGCCAGAATTTTAGTATGATAAATTTCATATTGCCACAGCAAAAACAGAATGTATGGCGAGGATGGAAACCCAACAACATTATATTTTCAGGCCATCCAACTCTGAAATTATTCTGGGAGGCTTTACCAAATTAGAACAACAACATTATATAAAACTACAACTATATATAAAACAACAACTCTCTGAAAGAATAGAATCATCCTCCCGCATACTCCTTCAGCTTAAAGTGGTCCCTATCCTAACTCAAGGTTTGGGAAAAAAGCCAAATTTTTAAAGAATGGTTGAAGGTGGGTAAGATGGTGGCCCTATAAATCCCTGGAAGATAATATTCCAAAGAGAAAATGTAGTAACAAAGAAGGTCTGCCTTTGGGTTCCTCCTACATGGTTTGTTTAATCAATGGGACTGGAAGCAAGAGCACACAAGACAACTAGTCCCTCAAAAGGACTAAAAAAAGCAAAGTGCAGGATTTTATCTTCCATCCCAATGCTGCGATGAGGAAAGGAGGAACTACATGCTCCTGTATGATAAATTATTCTTGCTTTTCTGACATTACGCTAAAAGTTTATGTATAATATTTTGAATACAGCTTACATAGCAGAATCATAAACTAGTACGGGGAGAAGGAAGATAGCGTTTTATTAAAGATTGCCTATCCCATTATGTTATGTCAGTACTTTATATTTATTTAGGAAATTCTAAACTACCAAAAATATATATACTCTTATAGATGAAAAACTGTGTTTTTTTCATTTATTTGTGATTTTGTATCATTTTTGCTATAATTTTAATTTTCAAATGCTCTAGTATTATAAGAAACACCAATTAAGTTTCTAAGAAAGGGGCTGAATTTTTTTTAGAATTTTAACATTTATTGAGCCCAATAGCATCAGAGAGAATAATAACCAAAATTGCTTTGTCACAGCAGTTAGGTGAAATGCTCATATGTATCCTCACCTTGGAAAGTCAGCATGGTAGAAAGGACACTCACCTTTGCCTTCCATGAACACTACAAAGTTGGCATTATATTTGTTGGTAGAAAGTTTTTCTTCAAGGTCAAATGTTCGCTTGCCTTCAATTTCATCATCTGAGATGCCATCATCCTCATAGCGTCGTCTCATAGCACCACGCTGTAGAAGCAATTGAAAAACATAAGAACAGGATGAACCATAGGGAAGAATCTAGCAGCCAGGTAGTTCCCAAAATAAGCTATACACATTTTAATTACAGTATTTGTTTTAAAATAGACACAGATAAAACAATATAGAAAACAAATAAAATAATTAATGTCAAATAAATTACCGGATATTTATGCAGTTGCAGTATCAAAACACAAAATAAAATAAACATTTGAACAGAAAACTCCTTAAAATTAATAAGCTAAATGTATATAAATCAATTAAATATAGTATATATTCATTTAACTACAATTTATCAAATTAAGCATTAAAATAAGTATTTTCTTGTAAAATATTATGAAATATAGGTCAAACATATTGTATCAGTTCTTGATTACTAAAAACCTCCAGTTATATAAAAAATTATGTAACTTTTATTCCGGTCTTTAATATTCAGGGTAATTCCAATCTTATAGTACAGGTAGTCCTTAACAAATAATCATTTGTTTAGTGACTATTTGAAGTTACAATGGCACTGAAAAAAATGACTTATGACCAGTTTTCACACTTAAAACTGTTGTAGCATCCCATGGCCATGTAATCAACATTCAGGCACTTGGCAACTGGATATATTTATGACAGTTGCACTGTCCCAGAGTCATTTGACGATCATTTCTCACCTTCCCAGCCAACTTCCAAGAAGCACAGTCAATGAGGGTAGCCAGATTTGCTTAATGACAGCATGATTCACTTAACAACTGCAGTGATTCTCTTAACAACTGTGGCAAAAAGGATGTAAAATGGGGCAAACTCACTTAACAACTGCCTTGTTTAGCAACAGAAATTTTGGACTCAATTGTGGTCGTGAGTTGAGGACTACTTGTATCCAGTGGTGAAACCTGAACCGGTTTACTACCGGTTTGCTGGCCGTGCATGCGCGTTATACGCCAAATGTTAGCGCGCATTCAGTGCACACCTTGAGCTTGTTTGGAAGTTCTAGCAGAGGAGCGCAGCTATCGTATACCCTTGACCGAAGATCGGTACACTCCTTCCATCTGGGATGGTCATCCTCTTCCACCGAGTGCGCAGCTTCGGGAGGGACGCACATGGAGCGGTGAGGGGACACCCGCCTAGCCAGCCAGATCAGCCGAATCAACCCTGGCGATCAATGGGGTGACAGATGTCGCAGCCAGATCACCCTCACATCCACAGTGCACACCAAACGTGAGCTGTGCGCGCGCACGTGCAGTGCGTGCCAAAGGGAGGCTTGGGAAGGTAAGTCGAACAGCTGTTGTAACTCCGACCTCCGAGCCTGTCTTATCAAAGGGAGAAGACTCCGAAAGTGAAGGAGAGGAGTTGGCAAGGCCTCCCTCTCCAGAACCCTCTCTGGCAATGCCTCCTCAGGTGTCCTCCGAAGGCCAAGAGATAGGCCAGGGGACAGGCATTTCGGAGCAGCCGCAGTTGGACAGCGATGGAGATGAGTCTTGGCTGGACCCCCGACAGCGTTGCAGAGATAAGCGCGCGCAGCAGAGGAAGAGGAGTGCCAGAGATTAAGCTGAGTCACTGGACCACACCCCACAGGGGATAAAAGGGGGTGTGGTGGCCAGTCAAGCCTTGTGACGAACAAAACTGAAAGCTAGCAAGTCATTCTGCATTTCTGGAACTTTGTTATATGCTCTGCTTGGATAGATTTTTGGACTGGACTTGACTATTCTTTGGCTTTTGTGGACTTACTTTGATGTTTCGGATGGAGGAGAAAAACCTCCCTTTGTAAGTAAAAACTTTTGGCAAGCAGCCACTGGCTTGCTGCCAATTCTGTTATCAAAGGAAATTCTTGTCTGCTGGTTTATTTTAACTCTTGGTCGACTGCTGGTGTGTGTATGTGAGACGGGGACAGAACAACAGCGCTGGAGGTGTGTGTGATCAGCTGTGGCGCACATGGGAACCTTTTAAAAAACTTTTTAAAAGCATTTTCTACTACCGGCTTGGGCGAATCGGCAGTAAAAAATGCTTTAAAAAAGTAAAAAAACCCGGTTCCGACGATCGCGCAGCACAGCTGTGATCGTCGGAGCCTCTTTTTTTAAAAAAAACTTTTTAAAAGCACTTTTTTACTACCTAATCGCCTGAACCGGTAGTAAAAAAATGCCTAAAAAGTAAAAAAAAAAAAAAAAAAAAAAAAAAATCAGACGATTAGGACTTTTTTTTTTTATATAAACTTTTTAAAGCATTTTTAACTGCCTGTTCCAAAGAACCGGTAGTAAAAAAATGTTAAAAAGTTAAAAAAAAAAAAAAAGTTCTGACATAGTGCATTGCTCAGTTGATCGTCGGAACTTTTTTTTTTTAAACATGTTTTTTTACTACCGATTTGGGGAAGCAGTAGCATTTTTTACTACCAAATCGGGCAAACCGGCCCGAGCCAGTAGCTTTTCACCCCTGCTCGTATCCAAGTTATTCCTCATTCCCATCCCATAATCAATATTCCTCAAAAGGTCAGATTCCACAATTTTACTTTTTAATAATACTTATATGGATATCCATCTTATATACAACAACCTTGTTTAATTCACAGCAAAACTGACATAGAAAATATTGCCGCCAACAATCTGGGTCCTCATTTTACCCATCTCGGAAGGATGGAAGGCTGAATCAACCTTAAGCCTGATGAGATTCGATCTGCCAAACTGCTGGCAGCCGGTGATCAGCATAAGTACCCTGCAGTACTGCACTCTAACCACTCCGCCACCGCAGCTCTTATAATAGTTTCAGTGTGAAACTAATTCCTTAAAACAATGCAATCTCCATTGTGCTATTACTTAGTCCGTGAATGTGTATTGACACGTGCATAGATACATGAAGCAAATTGAACAGAGATTAAAATATTTGAGATAGAGGAATAATAATAATAAATAACAACAATAATACCAAGGTGGTGTAAAAGGGTGGTAAAGTATTATATATTGTGATATTAATTTGGATTTCATCTTGTAGAAGCCATGGGGGGAGGGGAGGGGGGTTAGGGAGCGGGGGGGGGGGGGGGAAAGGGGGAAAAAATTTGTATTTGAAAAACTTTTTCAATTAAAAAAAAAATAATACCAAGGAGCATTCAAAGGCAGTGGAATGTTGCAAGCACTTTAGGGAGCTGAAGAAGAAAAAATAGCATTGGAAGAATATCTGAAGGACACTGAAGAAGATGCACTGAAACTAAAACACCATGAAGGCTTATTAAATACCAAAGAGACCAAACTATAAGAAAGCCCAAATGAAATGTATCACCATTAATCAACTGGAAAAGGAACAGCTTTACATGGAACAGCGTATAAACTGTACCTTTATTATTAAATAGCATTTGCCTATCCCAGGTCTTTTGGAAGGACTTGATAGGTGAACAAAAATGCCAAATCTAATCTAAACGTCTGGCTGACTGTGTATCTAACCATAATACCGAATCAGATGACAACATTTAAGGCAAGGAACTGGAGCATGTCCACTTTATCTAACTTGGTGGGAATGGGCAGATATACCAGTTCTGCAAACAGCTTGGTCCTGTGACATTCATGTTTTTAAAAGAAATAACTAGCAAGTTGAATTGCACATAAAAATAAACTGACAGTCACCAGCTCTTGCAATAGCAGCAGGATCCCTAGAATTGCCTGTGCTGCTGCATTCTGGACCACTTATAATTTTTAATGATCTTCAAAGGCAGTCCCATGAAGAGCATTCTGCAATAAACCAGTACGCTCCCATAGAGAGAGGCTCCTCCGGGTGCCGTCGGCCAAACAATGTCGACTGGCGGCCCCCAGGGGGAGAGCCTTCTCTGTGGGGGCATCTACTATCTGGAACGAGCTCCCCCCGGAGATACGGAGGATCCCGGATCTGCGTACCTTCTGTCACGCGCTCAAGACTTTCCTATTTCATCAAGCTGGCCTGACCTAAGTCTTTCCCCTTTTTAAATGGAAATTTTAAATTTGGTTTTAAATTATTGGGGTTTTAAATTGGTTCACCCAAATTATTTAATTCGTTTTAGTTATTTTAAATTTTGTATCTATATGTTTTATTCTATGGCTGTTCACCGCCCTGAGTCCTTCGGGAGTAGGGCGGTATACAAATTCAATAAAATAAAATAAAATAAAATAAAATAAAATAAAATAATAAAATAAAATAAAATAAAATAAAATAAAATAAAATAATAAAATAAAATAAAATAAAATAAAATAAAATAAAATAAAATAAAATAAAATAAAATAAAATAAAATAAAATAAAATAATAAAATAAAATAAAATAAAATAAAATAAAATAAAATAAAATAAAAAAATAAAATAAAATAAAATAATAAAATAAAATAAAATAAATAAATAAATAAATTAATCAGGAAGTTATCAGGGCATGAGTAAATGGGTTCCTCCAAGAATGGGTGCCTCCAAGAATGATGCAATTGGCACAAAAGATGAATTTGTTCAAAGGCATTTCTCCTTCAGCAAGAGCCACAAGTCTAGAATGAAATTCAAATAGTGCACTAACTCTGTCTGGAAGATAATTACACCATCTAAAATAAAAAACATAACAGCTCTCCAGAAATTGTGACCAATAAGAAGCCTCTGCAGTCATATGACCTGGATTTGATCCCTCTAAAATGGCAGCCATTTTTAGTTTTGTGACCTCCCTTTGGGACCCAGAAACTGCTTGGAGTTAGAACAGGCAACTTCTGAGGCCCATATGGTCATGCAGTTTTTTTCATTTGGTCATATGACCAATCAAAATCCAGGGACTTTGCAGCCAGTGTACTTTTTTTTCCCTCCCTCACTGCTGCCAAATGGAGGACAAGAGGAGTAAATCTCTTGTTGCTTCTTTCATTGCTGTTGCCTTGAGGACTGGAGTAGTGTACTTGCCTTTGTATGTACTTTAAAATATTTTTTTCATTAAAGTACTGTGCTTGTTTCTAAGTACTTTATAAAGATAAAAGTATTTTTCATTACAGGTAGTCCTTGATCTACAACAGTTCATTTAGTGACCGTTCAAAGTTACAATGGCACTGAAAAAAGGCACTTATGACCGTTTTTCACACTTACGACTGTTGCAGCATCCACATGGTCATGTGATCAAAATTCAGATGCTTGGCAACTGGTTCATATTTATGACTATTGCTGTGTCTCAAGGTCATGTGATCACCTTTTGCAACCTTCTGACAAGCAAAGTCAAAGGGAAAGCCACGTTCATTTAACAACCATGCCACTAATTTAACTACAGTCATTCACTTAACAACTGGGATAAGAAAGGTCGTAAAATGGGGCAAAACTTATTTAACAAATGTCTTACTTAACAACAGAAATGTTGGGCTCAATTGTGGCTATGAGTCGAGGACTACCTGTACTGTGCTTGTTTGTATTTATCTTGAAATTGCTTGCAGAAATACTAGCCAGCCCCTACTGAAAGCAAATTTAGTACTGTAAAGTTCCTTTGCATTATACTGTATTGTGTTTGTTTGCACATGTTTGAGATTGCTGCACAAATACTAGACAACATCTACAGAAAGCAAAGATATTGTGAAGTTCTTTATTGCTCTACAGTACTCTGCTTTTGGTTTGAGAGTTAGTACGTACTGCTATAGATTGCTTGTAGAACAGCTGATGGGAGGGCAACAGGCAGGAGAGCCCTTCAAATCTCAAGCTCTTGCTTTACTTAACAAGGTCATTTAATAAAGAAGCAAACAGCAAGCCTGATCTTCGTTCACTTAATGACCTGGTTGATTTGCTTAACAAGCATAGTAAAAAAATGTCACACAAATGAACCCAATTCATTTTATGACAGTTTTGACATATGGTCCATTAGGGTCACACTTTGAGGACTACCTGTATGCAGGATTCATTACTTCAGGCCAATGTTTCTTAAACTTTATATTCTCAGAATCTCTTCCCATTTTTATAATGTAAGAAGGAGCTTTTGTTTGTATGGGTTATATTTAATGATATTTACTGCATTAAAAATTAAAATTCATCTATTCAAGGAATATTTTATTGTAAAATAATAAAATTAAACCCATTGGATATTAACATAAATAAAATATTTATGAAAAACATTTTAATGAATAAAAAATAATGAGAAGAGTTACACTGTTTTGTATTTTTACAAGTATCTTCAAAATCTGGCTGATAAGAGTTTTTCAGAGACCTAAGGGTCCTCACACCATACTTTAAGAAACAATGACCTAGGCAAAAGGGGTTGAAATATTTTCTTAAGTCCAGAGCAATGAGATAACATTGCTTAAACTCTTCCCAGATAACCAAACTAGTATGTGCCTCAGTCAGTTCCATAGGATCTGCACAGCTGGAGTCCAACTCTGCTCGAATAGACTTCACAGCAACTCTGCAAGGGCTCTCTCTGCCCCTCCTTATGCAAGAGTGACCTGGTAACCCAAAACAGGGTCCACTGGCTAGCTATCTGCAGATACAATAAGAGCAGCAGAGTGAACTTACTCTAGTCTAGTGAAAAGAAAGACTACGGGTGATGTAATAGCAGTGTTCCAATATTTGAGGGGCTGCCACAAAGAAGGAGGGGATCAAACTATTTTCCAAAGCACCTGAAGGCAGGACAAGAAACAATGGATAGAAACTAATCAAGAAGAGAAACAACCTAGAACTAAGGAGAAATTTCCTAACAGTGAGAACAATGAAACAGTGATGCCTATGGAAGTTGTGGGTATTCCACCACTGGAGGTTTTTAAGAAGAGATTGAACAACCACTTGTCTGAAATGATATAAGGTTTCCTGCCTGAGCAGGGGATTGGACTAGAACCAAGGTCCCTTCCAATTCTGTTATTAACTCATTTTGCTGCTTTTTTGTCACATGTTAAGTCCTAATGAAGGCTCTTACCTATATCTGGTTGGCCTCACCTTTCATCTTTCTCTCGTGTCTCTTAGGTCTGTTCATCTCACAGAACTCCTATATAGACCAGGATACTTTGCAGGATACATGATTGCAAAGTTCATAGAGGCAGAATTATTGGAATATGCTCATTCCAAGCTGTGATTAAGGCCTTGGCTAACCATGAAGTAGAGCTTGAGGAATAACTCCAGGTTTTCTCGGAAACTCAATTAGGTTCATCAGTAGCCTGGGATAGGACAATCAAGAAGTCTAGGTGTCCTAGCACTCCAGGATTAAAAAGGCATAAACTGTCTATGGCACTGGACTAATGCTAACATCCCTGAACCTCAGATCATGATGTTACTGTGGTTTAGCTTAAGCAGTAAGAGAAGCAGTATAGTATATACCCAAAGACTAATCAACAATCATTCCATACATTCTAATTCGGTTTTTATATATGAATGAAGCAAATCACAGAACAGTTCAGAACACAGCTCAAGAGATTGCCAATTTTGCGGTGAACATTTTCCTATTTCCATAGCATTTTCTATTTTTCCTTATCTGTTTAATATTTTTATTAAATGTAATAAATTTTAATAATTTTATTTATAAAAACTAAACTGTGTTAGTTAATTAGTTAAGATGATTTATTTCCTATAGGCAGCTTTGCCTATATGACAAGGTTAAAATATATTCATTCTACCCATTAATGGCCCAGTTCTTCTGCAAAATGTACTGTATACACTAAACTGTAAACAAAAGCAGTGCAGCAATAAAATATATGATATTGTATATACCTGATAATGTACATTTTATGGATTATTAAGGTATAAGAGGACATGTTATAGCCCTCTTTCCAAACCTCAGCACTTAATGCACACAAGGTTTTATTGAAACCAACAGACTCAACGATACTATACGCAGAACTGGTGTCCCCCTGTCCCATCACTTTCAACTTGAGAATGCACAGCCTGAATATCAGCAGAGAGGTACAATGAGCCATGTTATTATGGCTCATGTATCCTTTAATGCAAAGAACACATTATTAGTCTACAGAAATAGGACCCTAAGTTATTTAATTCACAATTTTGAGGTTGTCTTGTTTGTTGGGATCTTCCAGATTCCCTAGAGATTTAGAGCATCCCTAGATAGACTGTTTTATTTGCATTATGTTGCTGTAGAAACATAAGTGGATGTAAACAAGATACATTATCTCTAACTAAGCTCTGCTTTCAAAATCACATCTGAAAAAGCCTCAGCACCCAGCTCAAAAGACAGAAGACTATTTGGCTTTACTCAGCCTATGCTTAGACTGTTCCCTATATCAAAAATCTCTGGACTCCACATATAGTCCAACATGGTCCTAATATATAGTTTAGCCTATGTTTGAGTCTGTTTTATGTCCTTGTGTTGAGGAAATCAACAAATATTTTTGATCTTAAATATTTTGTCAGTAATAGCATGTTTATTTTCTCTACCACTAGCAAGCTTTGTAAAATAAATGCATCTATTCAGCCAATATTTAATCTCAGATTACAGTTTTGCCCACTGATAAAGGGGAGTAAACATCAAAAAGAGCTGGGATTGGGAACTCTCAAAAGTCCCTATTCTATTGATCACGCAGGCAGTATAGATGTCAGAGTAAAAAAGATGAAATGAGTCATCTAGCAATGCTAGCATTTCTGACCAATGCTACCAATTTTACATTTGGAAACAATGGCTGTTCTGCGCTTGCTTTAAATAGCGACTATCAGTTATTATACAAAAGGAAGGTATTAGAGGACCCCCTTTTTATTTTATTTTCACAAAAGGGGCTAAAATCTAGCAGTGTGTGTGTCATGGAAATGATAATAAAGTTTTACTCATTGTTTCTGTTGCTCCCCATGCAACCTTTCTCTCTCCCCCCCCTCTATCCCACAGATTTGGTTCTGTTATGGAATTGAAAATGTCCTTGAAGTTACTGAATTGAAGATTTATAAGGGACAGAACAAGACTAAGAGTGAATGGTGAAAAGCCTAGTGGAACTGTTGAGTGCAAATGAAAAAAAATGGAACTGATCTATCCAAACACCAGAAATGGGCCAATAAACAGCATCGTAACCCCTGCCCTTTGGAATACCCATCTCCCAGAAATTAGATTGGCCTGGGACCTGCTGGCCTTTCCCAAGGTCTTAAAAGACATAGTTTTGTCACTGGGTGTTGCCATCTCGATGTGTGGCAGAGCCTATGCAATGGTTATGTTGATTTACTGCTGTTGATTCTATTTGTCTTTTTTACTCCGGCTGTTAATCATGTGTGTTGTTTTTAGTGTTATGTGATTTATGATGTTTTTAATGGTTATTAGCCATCCAGAGTTGTGAATTTGAGAGAGGCAGCCATATAAATTGAAATAATAATAATTAATTAAAAATGGATATCTAGCAATGGGTTGATCATGTGGAGGGGAAGAACTTGAGGAAAAGCCAGATAGTTTCAAACAACAAAGGGAGGGAAGAATTCTTCTTAGTAATGATACTCAACACAATCAAATTGCTTTTTAAAAAGAGGCACTGAGTAGTTTGCAGTTCCTGAAGAAAAAGAAGTTGCAGGATAGTTAAGAGGTTTCTGACTACAGATACAGGTGGTAATTACAGATAAATTTGAAGAGTTACATTTCAGAAAGAAATGTTGTTTTTTGAAGCAAATCTGACCAAAGAGAGGTTAGGCTAAGTCTTAATGGCAGTTGAGATAAAAAGGCAGCACTCCATTAGTCCTCACCATCATGCTGAAGGTAGAGTTGAAAAGTAGCATTCCAAGTATTATGAAGTTACAAAACTGTCAAGTTCAGGCTGTAGCAGAAGGGAGGGCAGGGTTAATTCATTTTGTGCCCTCCTCAGTCAAAAAGCCAATTATAAATCTTATGTGGGATTAGTCTGTGCTAATTTCTCCAGGCTTCAGGCAGACTGTGTAAGATACACAGAGTGAGGAATATCATAAATTTGTTATTACTCCCATATTAGTCAAAAAAAGAAGCGGGATGCTAGTGCTTAAGAACTGTTGCTTCTGCAGCTTCTTTAGCAGCTGATCCTGAGCTGAGGGCAGGAGTGGCAGGCTGGGACATATTCTTACCCATCTGCTCTAACTGATTAAACAATTAAGTCCACCACAACTGCCACCTATTCCTGATATTGTATCACTTGATTCTGATACTCGAGCAGGATATTTATTTTATTTATTTTATTGAATTTCTATACCGCCCTACTCCTGAACGACTCAGGGCGGTGAACAGCCATAAAATAAAACACATACATATACAAAATTTAAAATCGAATAAAATGAATTAAATAAATTTGGCTGAATTAATACCCATAATTTAAAATACCCCTATTTTAAAATACATTAAAATTTGAAATTTGCACTTAAAAGGGAGAAGATTTAGGCGAGGCCAGCTTGATGAAATAACAGAGTCTTCAGCTCGCGGCGGAAGGTGCGCAGATCTGGAATCCTCCGTATCTCTGGGGGGAGCTCATTCCAGATCGTCGGTGCCCCCACAGAGAAGGCCCTCCCCCTAGGGGCCGACAGCCGACATTGTTTGGCCGACGGCACCTGGAGGAGCCCCTCTCTGTGGGAGCGTACTGGTCGGTGGGAGGCTATTGATGGTAGTAGGTGGTCCCGTAAGTAACAAATTAGCAACTTGATCCATTGTCAGCCAATCTACCAAAGGATCACACATGATAGTCTAGGAAGTCTGAAGTCATTTTTTTTCTCCACTGAAGCAAGAGAAATTGAACCTGGTACCATGGGCTGCCTCAGGCCAATGAAATAAATACTTTCTTAAGGAACTTGGTGTTCTTATGAGAAATCAAATGTTTCATATCAGTATGTTTCGTATCACTTCTTTATACAAAATATAAGATTGCTTAAATGAATAATCAATCTTATATATCATAAAGATCAACCTGTATTGGCTAGAATCTGTATGTATGCATGTTCAAAGATTACTGGTAAATCTTGAGTTTCTTTCTCTCACTTTCAATAGTTGTTGTTGTTGTTGTTGTTGTTGTTGTTGTTGTTGTTGTTATTGGATTACCTGCTGCAATTTCTTATGCTACTTTACAAATTACAGGTAGTCCCAGGGTTTTGATTTTGTCTCTTTCCAGCCCTTGCAACTCACAACTTCAATTTCAATCCTACCATTAAATATGTGATTGGCTAATATAAATTTCTGAAAACAATTTAACTAAAAATTGAATGGTTCTCTTTTTGCCTCTGTACAAGTAGTCCTCGACTTATAAGTTTGTTTAGTGACCATTCAAAGTTACAACAGCACTGAAAAAAGTGACTTATGACCATTTGTCACACTTATGACCATTGAAGCATCCCCATGGTCACATGATTTACATTCGGATGCCAGACAACTGTCTCACGTTTATGATGGTTGCAGTTTCTTGGAGTCATGTGATCACCTTTTGCAACCTTCTGACAAGCAAAGTCAATGAGGAAACCCGATTCACTTAAGAACTGTGTTACTAATTTAACAACTGCAGTGATTCATTTAACAAATGTGGCAAGAAAAGTTGTAAAATGGGGCAAAACTCAACACATTTCTCATTTAGGAACATATACTTTGGGCTCAATTGTGGTCGTAAGTTGAGGACTACCTGTAGTTGAAATAGATTTTTGTCTTATTTTCTTTTGACCCCCGAAAAAATGTTGACCTGCAGGAGCTAGATAAAATTCTGATGGGTCAGGAAAAGGGGGTATGTGGTGTCTTAATTCCCCCCCCCAATTTACCAGTATGAGGCGGGGGAAGCGAGCTGGGCAAAAAGTGTGTGGCAGTTCAAGCGATGAAATGTCTTTCGGGGTGTGTGTGTGTGTGTGTGTGTGTGTGTGTGTGAGAGAGAGAGAGAGAGAGAGAGAGAGAGAGAGAGAGAGAGAGAGAGAGAGAGAGAGAAAGAAAGAGAAACAGCAGAGGGGAACCAGATCAGGGGACGGAGCCTCCCCCGCCCAGAAGCAATGTGCAGCCTCTCACAGTAACAAGAATTGCAGGCAATTCTGGAAGATTGTGGGGAGCATTTGTGCCTGCAATTCTTGTTACTGTGACGGGCTGCATGTTGCAAAGAAAAACGAAGCGAGGCGGGGGGGGGAGGACGAAGCAAAGCAGGGGGTGCAGACCTGCCCCATGCACCCTGCACCAGCTTACCTGAAGGCCCTTCAGCCAGGCCTCCCATGCCAAACCCTCCCCCCCCCCAAGGCAGCCACAACCCTTCACTAACCTGCTTTCCAGCTCTGTTTTCTGCTGCGCGTGCAGGGCAAGAAAAGTAGTTTGTGGGACTATGGTTAAAAAAAAATAGTTCAGACCTTTCAACTTCTCCCCCCCCCAAAAAAAAAGATCTCGCGAAGTTGGAAGGTCTGAACTACCATATTTTTTCAAACTACAAAATGGCCCATCCTGAGACAGGGAAGTGATTCCTGTCTTTTACAGTCAAACTAAAAATATTTGTTTCATCAACCTTTTAAAACCGGACTGGGTTAAAAATTTTAATTGGGTGTATTTTATGGGTAAGGGGTTTTAAATTGGAGAAGCCAAAGATAATTTAATTTTGTTTTTAATTGCATTTTAATATTTGTATTGTGTGTTTTAATTTTGGCTGTTCACCACCCCGAGTCCTTCGGGAGAGGAGGCGGTATAAAAATTAAATAAATAAATAAATAAATAAATAAATAAATAAATAAATAAATAAATAAATAAATAAATAAATAAAACAGTGATTTCCTGCTTTAAGATACACTATAAGTCTTCAACCTCTGGAGCCCAATGGATACATTTGGAAATTTGACAACATGTGAAAAAGTTATCAGATTTCTAAGTGATAGCTGTATGTGGAAATCTCACAAAGTGCTGTAATTTTTAATACATATATTTTTTTCAATTTTTTTTTTTTATGCTAGCAGAACATGGCTTCAGAAAAGAGGACACAGATCATATGAATACAAATTAAAACTTAAAATAGATATCCTATTCTAATACCTTCATTATGCCCTAAAATATTAATAGGCTATTTTCAACAATTTTTAGAACTGAAAATTCAAAGGCAGAGAAAAATGTGAATTATATAGACCTCTACAGAGATATAGCAAGAAGATGTCTGCCCCTGGGAGAAAACTGTCTAAGAAAACCTTATACACAGAACAATAATATTAAACAGTCCTCAAAACAGGCAAAGTTGGATTTGACTAAAACAGCATTGCAAAACAAATCAGACCCAAGCTTATTTTCAGTGTAAGTTTCATTCCTGGAGCAAACAAACAAAAAATATGCCTTCCTGCTCACTATTCTACACCAATAACCAGCTGCATTTTGCAAAAACAAAAGAAATTAGAAGAAATTTCTCTTAAGAAAATATAATCTTCAGACAGCTGCAAAGTGTAATAATTCTCATAGTACTATAAAACAAATATGTAATGTATTTTAATGAGTTTAAGAATCTATATTTTACTTATAATTAAAAATAAAAGGCTTGTTTTACAGTCAATTGTTCTATTGTGCTCTTCAAAATACAAATGTTTGCGTGACGAATGGAAAATTGTACATATATACATTATTGATAAGTAGAAATTATGCATGTAGTCCACTATGATTTATAACACAAACTAGTAAAAGCCCTACTTAAGAATCTTTCTTGAACATACATTCCCATACTTCCAAGATACATCTCACCTACAATCCCTGTTTTTAATTTACAGTGGACAAAGATATAAACAGCTTTTTCTCTTATTCCCAAAATTTTATACAGTATTGACTTCCTCATTCTTCTTCTCCTTAAGAAATTTTAGTCTTAAAGTATTCCAACAGCCAATATCATTCTGATTGTTTTGTTACAGATCTTTACCTAGCAGCATCATTAGTGTTATTTGTCATAATTTCCTAGGCAAAAGGTATGATTTCTGTTATATACTACCTTTATTATTTTATAAATAACTCAAGGCAGCAAACATATTGATTTATCCTCCTATTTTTCCCACCATAATAACCCTATGAGGTGAGTTGGGCTGAGAGAGAGTGACTGGTCCAAAGTCACCCAGCCAGCTTTCATGCCTAAAGCGGGATTAGAACCCAGTTTCCTGGATTGTAGCTTGGTGTTAAAAAATTCAGGATAACCGATATATAGTTTATATATATAGTTTAATATAGTTTAAAAGTATTTATGTAACATTTAAACTAATTCCTGTTTCATGATATAATGTATGTATCTACCTGACTTTTCCACCAAGCCCTCTAACATGCACCAAAATAAAGGACAGTGTCTGATTTTTGGCTTTCTGCAAGACAAATACATTATTATTTTTAATACTGAAAGAGGTTTACTTTCAAAATAGCAACAAAAATGCAAAATTAAAATAATAAGGTATCTAGCATGTTTCAGTGAAGAAATTCTTCAGGGCTACTAGAATATTGTTTTCCTCATACTGCATCTTGAGAGACCACACTATCAAGCTATTATGAAACAACCAGACTAACAGATCATAGTAATCTACACTGATATTTTCAAAATAGAACAGTGCAGGTCACTCAGTAATAACACTTAAAATGCCTGAAAGAAATCAAGGACACCAGTAAGTGAATAAAAAAACTGAATTAGCTGTATTTAAACCAACAAAAGCAGTTCTGGAAGAGGTATGCATTTTTTCTAAGCAATTACATATAATTTAAGTTAAAAGCATCCTGAATTGATATAACATTCATAACAAAGAAAATTTTGTGAATTACAAGTATGGTAAGTAAGTGTATTAGATGTATAAACAATTTTCAATGTAGTTGTAAAGGAAATACAAAGGAATAAATTCCATCTATTTCTTCTATTCTATACAAAAGTCTACTAGACTTCTTTTAATTTGATAGTTATCATGCTTTATTGGAAATTGAGTCCCAAATCCATATTTGCACAAAACTGGAGCTTAACTGTTAATATGCACAAAAACATTTACTGGGAATACTAGTTTCCAAATATGAGGACTCTCAGGGACTTAATAGTTGATCCTTAATCTCTATCTTAATGAGCCCAAATGATAGAAAGACAGCATCCATCCATCCATTGCATGCATGAATGAATGAATGAATGCATGCAAGCATCCAATGTCTGGACAAAAGAGAATGTCCTGTTTTATAGACTAGGTTCAAGAACTTGCTAACTCTAAATGATATATTTATTATGGCTTAGGTATGTTGTGAACCTATCCACTCTGGTCCTTAAACATGACTTGTGGTTATGTTGTACAAACTCAATCAAGTCAATATATATGTTTTTCAATTCATAGTTAAGAAAAGCTTTATTATTTTTTACTTTAGAGTTGCTGTTGATGCACAAATTTATTTTTCTTTTTATGACCCTGTAATCCCTTTTATTAGGGCGGAGTCAGGACAACTGAATGAAGCTGAACTTTTACTGGCCGGATGCCCTTCCTTTCTACATGGAGTTCACAGCAGATAGATTCTCTTTGCGCTATGACAGAGAAACATCTGTTGGGCTGCCTAGGATTGAACTCTCAACCTTTGAGTGGCACGAGAGCATCTTCACCTCTAGGCCACTGAGCTGCTCTAGCCATATACACTGAAAAAGCAGAACAGTTAACAAAAAAACAAAATCCCAGTTAAACTGGCCAGGTTTAAAGTTAAGTACTTCTTTTTCCATTTTTCAGGTGAAGCATATGAAAACATATTTTTACACATAGGACCCCATATACTAAAACAGTACTTTAATTATAACTGAATAAGAGACAAGACAATTTTCTATTGAAAACTGCTTATAACTTGATACTTTCTTTTTTAAAAAAATCATTTTTGCCTTTAAAAAAGAAGTTTTATGCAACCACTGTTTTTGGAAACTTGTGTATTTCTGTTGAATCAACAAAATCTATTGTCTTTCAGAAAGTATTCTCTAAAATTTTGTAGTGATTCCAATGAGTGAGCAATGTGAGGCCTGTAGGCTTCATAATACCTTGGTAACCATTCTTTAATCCCCAATTGCACCATCAAAGTTCAACAATGTGCTTTTTCATTTTTGTTTTTCTTTGAAAACATGCAAATTAAGAAAAAGTCTTAACAAATGAATTTAGCACTCAAATGCCTCCTCCCCCAGGAAACAGATCAAATATTTTCAGATATGACATTATTATCAATTTATTCCTCCTTCCAGGAGACCACAATAATCAAAAAGAGATATAATGCAGTCTTTTTGTACAAAATATTGTTCCCTCCTGTTGTAAAGGATTATTTAATAAAATTACTAATCTGTCTCTAGTTGTCAATAAATATAGTTCTTTGGGATACAACTTTCATTATTTGCAGTTACTATGACATAAGTTGTATACATCTGAGGAGTACTATATTGTAAAAGTCAGCTCTAGCAAACAGCCAAAAAAGTAATGTCAAACTCTGTCAGCCAAGCAGTGTCGACTGGCGGCCCCCAGGGGGAGAGCCTTCTCTGTGGGGGCACCCACTATCTGGAACGAGCTCCCCCCAGAGATACGGAGGATCCCGGATCTGCGCACTTTCCACCATGCTCTTAAGACCCTCCTATTCCAGCAAGCCGGCCTGGCCTAATTTTCTCCCCTTTCTTTTAAATTTTTAAACTGAAATTTTAATTTGTTTTAAATTATTGGGATTTTTAATTGTCTTGGGCTAAATTATTTAATTTAGTTTTAAATTGTTTCTAACTTTTGTATTTCTGTATTTTATTCTGTGCCTGTTCACCGCCCTGAATCCTTCAGGAGTAGGGCCATATACAAATTTAATAAAACAAACAAACAAACAAACAAACAAACTCATAATAGGTTACAGTTTCTGTGAATACAGTTAATGAGAGAAATCATGCCATGTGAATTATACAAGTATTTCAACATTAGAGCCTCTTTAAATATTTATGATCTCTTCCTCTTCATGCTCTTTATATTGTACTTACTACTTAAATAATGGTTATGTTCACATAATGAACTAATATATGATTTGTTTATATGTTTGCTGAATAAGCAATAAGCCAGAAACTTTATGGCTCAGAGCAGAGTTTGTAGCCATTCACAATTATGTGTCTGCAGTGTAAGTGTGCAGGTAAGAAATTATATTAAAAATGAGTCTGCTCATTTGCAGTATAAAAAAATGTACATGGATAATAAAATCTTAATTTTACAGAATTTCATTCAGTAGAAATCAGATGCAACAGATAAAATTTGATTTCAGTCATTCCCCCAGGGAGAATTCCATTTTTTGGCTAAGTAATTTACATAAATTTATATATGATTCGATACATTTTAAGCACACTCAGATTTAACATTAGAAATTTTACTACATTCTCTGATCTTGTTTGAATTGGCTCTATTTTAGATACATACATGCATACATACATACATATTATTTGTTGAATTGCTTGCCTTGTGATTATATATTTTCTATAAGGTTCCCCCCACCCCAGTCCACTACTATATTAGATATTACATCTGTAGTAATATCTTAACTTGTTTTAAAGTTAGTGCTAATAATGCAATGAATTTCATTGGCAGGCCTGAAGGCCCAATACAAAAGATGGCTTCCAGGCCCAATACAAAAGATGGCTTCCAGGTTGGGGGTGTTACTTGGAACCCTGACATTCTTGTTCAAACACATAAAATAGATAAACTATAGCAAATTGTACAACAAACAAATCATTTTGAAGAAAAGGTTTTCTGTAACTAGTTTCCGTACCAATGGTCTACATTTACCCTTTTCAATCATGAGCTCTATCTGCAGACATTGTTCTCAACTTTTTCACATTAAAATAAAATCTGCTCCCTAAACTCAATCCATACAATATACCCCTCCTATCTTAAACTTACTTTCTCCAAACTTCTGAAACCTAGTGAATTTTAAATTAAGGTTGGGCACCAAAAGTTTTGTTGTTCCCATTAGATATAGGCGATTTAATACAATAGCAGAGTTAGAAGGGATCTTAGAGGTCTTCTAGTCCAAACCTCTGCTCGATACCATTTCAGACAAATGGCTGCCCAATCTCTTCTTAAAAACCTCCAGTGATGGAGCACCCATTACTTCTGATGGCATGGTATGCTATCTATGAAAAAAAAAAAAAATACAGGTGGGATAAAAGGTCTAAAACAAAAAGTATATCATAAGGCCCCAGGTAGAACAACAGGAGGAAAAATTACCAAAGATGGAATTGCTGCTTTATCTTAAGCTCTGCCAGACTTCTTGTGACAGAGAAAGGAAGAACTGAGATTTTACTATTCCTTTTCCAATATTCCTCTCCAACTGCAATCGGTGAGAGGAGAATTAGCCACACTAGCTACAGGGCTTTGGTCATGCATGGGAATTGGGAAGGGCAAACGAAGTTGGATAATCTCCAAGAACAGACCTTGCTCTCTTGCTGTCCTCACATGGGGAGATCTAAGATATCCTAACATTTCTGAGATATGGTCTCAGGGACACAGAGCTACAGCCAAAGGATGCTTTTTAACTATTTTTGGAATTCCAGTTCTTTATACTTCAGTAGTAACTGATATTGCTTCCTCAAAAAACCAATTATTTTCAGTAGCAAATATTCTTTCTTCCCCTTTATATTTTTTTCTTCATTCTACAAAGCTGGAGGATGAATTTTGACAGCATATAATAGAATGTATGAAGTTTGATAAAATAATTATAATATAAACAATTCTCCTTCTGTGGGAATAGAAATAGTTCTTGAGTATTACAAAATTCACACAGAACTGGAGGGCTAATTTCCTATCTCTTGGTGCTTCAACAGTCCAGATGTATTTAATTATTTAATATTCCAGATGTATTTAATATTCCACTATGTATAAATGACATAACATATAATCAAGATACAGTGATATTTCAAAGTCTTGAGTAGGTCCTTTAAATGCCAGTCCAAAAGTTGTAAAACTGTTTTTAAAAATAATTAGAATTCACATTTGTATATTGCATTTTTAATAAAAAATGTGCAATACACAAATGTGAATTCTTATTATGTTTGTTTAAATCAAGCTTTCAATTCAAACTAATTGCTGATAGGTAACTCCCAGCACACCGAAGTCCAAATATATATTTATTTTCAGCTCACCTACTCATTATAATAATTTATGTGTGAACCAGTCCAGTGTTATTAGCTTAAAAACAATTCTAAAAATCTTAACTTGTATCTGTATACATGCAATGAATTTATATATTAAAATTAGTGAGAAAACCTGTAGTAAAAGGTTATTAGAAAATACAATCACAACAGTGTTGTTTTAAACTTTAATCTTCTATCTTTAGTACCTACAAGAAAAGTCAAGATTCCTACAAATTTTAAAATGTGATGATGCTGACAATTAATAGCAGCCAAACAGGGCCAGCATACTTAACACTAACTGATATACATTTTTTAGGAAGAGAATGACAATTATTTATTGTTCAGTATGTAAGTTATTCAAAATTACCAGCATGTAACAAACTATACTTTTCTGAAATTTGGCAACCCTCATCTTAACCTTTAAGTACATACACCTACTTTGTTGGAAGCTCAACTTGAACACGTATCTTAAAATATGCACTCCAACTTTGCTTTAAGATTATTTGCTTATAACTGCAAATTACCATGCAGTGACAAATACAAATAATAAAAATGGAAGAATAGTAAACTCTCCTTCACAACAGAGTGCAGTGCCATTTACTGGGGATGCTGTTGTCACATTTTCCTTTACCAGACAGAGGATTGCTCTAGATAACCTGTAGGGAACCTTATGGCTTACGGTCTACAGTTCTCTACATGACTACTCTAAAATAAATTATTTATGAGTAAACTTTTACAGCCCTTGTGGATAGATTGGGATTACTTTTCTT
This sequence comes from Pituophis catenifer annectens, assembly GCF_029215685.1. Taxonomy (NCBI): domain Eukaryota; kingdom Metazoa; phylum Chordata; class Lepidosauria; order Squamata; family Colubridae; genus Pituophis; species Pituophis catenifer. The sequence continues at coordinate 235,086,679 of NW_027256881.1, forward strand.
CTGCAAAGTAGTGAATAAACCTTAGGGATTCTTAACAAAGATTCAAGAAAAGGCATATAAAGGTTGCCTCATAGATAGAGGCATAATTACAATGAATTGCATATTATTTTCTGATAAATAATTTCCATTACAACCACTTTATCGATTAACCTCTTATCTGAAAATATAGTCATATTCAGTTTGAAGTATACAATGCATACTTTCACTTTTCTCCCAAAATATCACAAACTTAATAGGACAAGCAATAATCACAGTTCCATATGTTATTTCATTTGTTTCCTGAACTTATATTCAGGAATATAAATTCTCTTATTAAGGTGTTACACCAGTACTCTTATCCCAAAAACTCAGATGAATTAACATCTAATTCTTAATTAATTATACATTGGAAATGCTTTATTAGAATGTAGATTATTCTATCCTTTTGTAACTCTAGCACTCACAGCCTTTCTGCTTTTAAAGGATGTAAACTGGACCTGAACTTTGATTAATCTCCAATTAAAAGTCATTTCACAGATACTGGAGTATCCATCAAGCATGTGTTTGGGGTCTGTAAAAGTATAATCATAAGAAGTCTTTTGAATTATTATAACAAGTAGAATGCAGAGGAAAAGTGCATGATTTTTAGAGTTTAAAGCATCATATTACAATATTCCTAGAAGGTAATGGAACCACTTAAGTACAGCATCCTCTCTGCAACACATTCAACTCAAGAAAATAAAATGCTGCATATCAAATCAGTTGCAAAGTTTCAGTTTCAAAAGCATAGTAGTCTAGCACAGCTGGACAGTAATCAAATCATAAGTGAAGAGTGGGGACACAGATACAGCACCTTTTGTCAGCTCCTTAAATCAACTGTGTCTTTCTTTAGGACTGTAAAGAAAGACACAATTTCTTAAAGAGTTATCATGAAGTGTTATGTGAACACGATACATCCTTCCAATCACCTTTTCTCCTTTGATTCCAGATCACTGCACACTCAAATATAGCATCAAGACTCATCAGATGGAATCAAATCATTCTGAACACAAATACAATCAACTTCTAAGGAAGGCTTTTTTGACTTCTCAGTCTAAAACCCTGAGCTTTCCTGGTAGTTTCTTTTTGAAGTATGAACCAACATAACCATGCTTAATTTTTTTCCAAGATAAGTTAACATTCCTTTTATTACAACTTTTTCAAAGGTCTGAAAAGTGTGAGTATTTTAAATTGAGAAAAGTAAGCATCATGCATTGCTATAGTTTTATTTTATTCCTCATACTCTACCAAACACTGTGACATCAACTTTCCCAGTATTCTTCAAAAGGTACACCTAAACCATTTATTTTGGTAAGTAGAGTGCAAGTTACGTTAAAGTGATCTGACTAATCTCTAGCAACTATAAAGCCACCACATTTGAAAATGAATGTATGAACATCATAGTATATATATGTAAATAAACATAAAAAGAGCGCACACTTACCAGTCGTTTGCTATAACGGATCCGTTCTTCTTCAGGCTCCATCTCAGACTCTTCTGATGAGAGTGAGAAGGATATATCAGAACTACTATCTTCTTCCTCTTCCTCCTTGAGATAAGAGAAAGGAAACAGTATATCAGAGATTCCCCTTCAATACTTTCCTTAGGCCTTCCAAAACATGTCACACCTTCAGACGTTTTGAATTTTCGTTTCCATCACCCATATTGATCGGAAAATATTTTAGTAGATTTCATTCAGATAACTACAGCATTTGCAATCTAGGTATGATCTGGCAGTTGCATAACAGAAGCATATCAATGTATTTATTACATTTGTAAGGCCATGCAATTATATCATGACTCTGGATGGTATAGTTTATACCACTAAAATGGCATAAACAATAAAAACAATACTGTCTGGTCATAGCAACAAAACATATCAATCTATCATACAGGTCCACCACCTACCATAGTCTAAGGCCTGAGAGAATAGCCATGTTTAAATCACCTGGAATCTCTGGGAATCTGGTGGCATATAATTTTAATAAATAAAAACAGTCATTTTTTAAAAAGGTAGGATAAGGGCCATATGAATTCATATAGCATGTACTCTGACAGAGAAGACCTCCTTTCCATCAGGTGACACTGATCAATGGGAACTCAGAGCATGTCAACTATGTCCACTTGCACAAGAGGGGCAGAAATGGCTGAAGAAGATGGTTCTCAGATTACCAAGTCCGATACCATGAAGACTTTATAAGTGCCATCAACACTTTGAGTTGCATCTAGAAGCTTTCTGAAAATCAGTACAGCTTATGAAACAGACATTTCATTCTGCCTGTGCTACTGCATTCTAAATCAGCTGCTTCTGAGAGGTCTTCTATAATTTGTCCAGTGCTAATGCACAGATGTATGTTGATCTGTGGCATACAATAAGTTCTGTTTTGTAAATGTGTTGAAAAATCAATTTAAGAATACGCCCAATTTAATTCAAAAATATTTTCATTTATTTATAGAAAGCATTTCAAAATACTAATACTATGATAGTTCTTATAATTACCATGCTACCTGTAAAACAATTCCAATTTGACTTATAATGTATTGTAATGATTTAATACTAGGAGAGTAACTTTTTTCAGCTTGAGGAATATTTAATAAAGCAATTTTTAATATTATATCAAGTGTCGTCAAACTGTGAGTCAGGATCACCAAGAGAATCAGAAGCAACTTAGAGGGGTGTCTTGGTCTTTAAAAAACTTCATCAGGCTTGCTCAGGCAAAGGAGAACACTGTAAAAACTTGTTCTGGGCTTTGCTCCTAATTTTGTCTATACAAGCTCACAGTGGGAAGCTGCAGTAACTGCAAAGTATGAGAACCCCTACAATAATGGATTAAAGCAATGAGTAAAAGCAATACATTTATTTCATGTCCAACCCTAACATCACTGTAATTATTTTTACCCATGAGGACAAAATTGCACAAATTCACATATTCTGATGGGGGTTGCTATCATGCAAAGCTTGTGATCCATTGACTTATATTGTTCTATAAACTGAAAGTGAGCCGCCTGTTGCCCTTCTACTCTTTAAAGCATAACTAAGGTGAGGAATCTTAGGAGTTATATTTCGGAGAGCCACATGTTATCTAACCATGATTTAAATCCATATTGCTGTAATATATTTAGAAGATAGTTACAGTCAAAACAACAACAGCAGCAACAAAATTCTTTTTAGTACTTTAAGATATATCAGACTAGTCACAATTTATGATTTCAACCATTATACGTGTTGCAATTTGATGTTTCTTTACAGCACTATTGTGAAGCCTATGTACCATAATCATAATTTTGCTGCATAATTATAAAATGACTCCTGTAATTAAAAGTTTATACAGCTGGCTAAAGCTGATATTACAACTGCCTGACACTAAAAGCCTAGGTAAGAATAATAATGTATAAGCCACAAAACTGATGAATGAAGAGAGGATTCATTATTGTGTAAGTAACACAGGAATCCGTCTTTGGAAACTCTATAATAGTAACTTATATAAAAATTGCTTAAATAAAAATATACATTAAGACAAACTGCCTAACTTGTTTTAGTCAGTTTGAAAACTAACAAGAATTAAATTCTGCCTTGGTGATTTGAAGTATAAATAGCAAGAAGGAATCGGGTGGAGTAAGGGAAATTCGGAGATGTCTACTTGCTCCCAACACCAATCTCACTTGTTGTCCCAAGGTCCCAGAGCCAATAAAATAGTTCAGAATAATACTGTTAAAAGGAGTCAAAAATTAGGGAGAATAATTATCTGGATTTTAAGCATATTACATAATTTGCACTGACACAAATGCAGACAGACACCTTGGTTTTCACCACGGAGAAAAGGAAGTATTAAATACAGCATTGTTTACAAAACTACAGAATATAAATAAAGTTAGATCTTACCAGGTCTCTGATTTTCCTTTGCCCCTTTCTAGGGCACGAAAAAAAGAAAAGAAAAGAAAGAAAACCAGTAAATTCCCGATCGTCTTCACAAGCTGGAGAACTTTCGTATCCAGAAAGGGCAGGAAGCCTTCAAATACAAAGAGTAACCAACTTCCTTCTGGGGAGTGGGGGTTTCCAGGGGGATCCTGGAGGGCATACTATACCCGGGCTCCTCTCCACAAGGCCGGGCTTAGAGGGGGAGGATGTCCCGAGAACTGTAACCTCTCTTCACCTTAGCGCCCAAAACGATAAACTCGGCGCAGGGAAGAAGGGGGGGGGGAACTCCCACAAAGTCCCTGGCTCGACATTAAACTCTCTCCCAGGTCCGACTGATAATAAGATAAATAGGCTTTCCCCTATCGATCTGGCCCCACAATCCCTGGAAATCCCCCATTCAAGACCAGTCTCGCCCACACGCACCTTCAGCTTTCCCAGTCTCTCAACTTGCCTCTCGAGCCTCTGCCCATCCCTCCGATCCTCACCTCAGTAGCCTTGGCTCATCTCAAATGGCTCCAGCGAGCTTAACCCGGACCCCTACCCCCGTGACTATCGGCCCCATCCTGGGCTTTTCAGGGTGGCCCCGAACTCGCACCCAAACCTCAAGCCTTGTCGCTTCCACTTCTATCACCCCCCCCTCCCCGGGACACAGCCACAGCCTCCCACTACAAAAGGCCACTAGGCACCCTCGCGTCGGTTCTCGAGGTCTGGTAGCGCCCCACCGGTCAATCACTCAACCCCACCGTCATTCGCCCTCCTTCCCTTCCCGCCGCCCCCAGATTCTTTCCCTCACATAGAAGCAGGCGCCGCCGCCATTTTGAACCCGTCAGACTCTCACATACACACATACTCGGCCGCCATACTGCGCCTGCGCGGCATACCCTTCCCTCTCTGACCCCTCCCAACAAGCAAGGCCTCCCCAATGCGCAGGCGCGCTTTTCTCCACCTGGAGTTGAACCCTTTTTAACTGCGCACGCGTATTAGCGGAATCTACTTTTGGCCTAGACTTGACCAGTGGATACGCATGCGTAGTATCTATCTCTCTATCTCTCTATCTTTCTATTTTATCTATCCCTTCCTCGCTCTATTCTCTCGTCCTCTGATTTGGCCGGAGCTTTACGTAAAATTGGGGTTTTCTGTTGCGCCACCTAGCGGAATATTACAATTTGCGAGGCATGCGCAATGATCGTCTCCTGGCTTCACGGAGGGAAGAAGTGCTGTGAGGCGAACGTTCGATCTGGTGTTTATACTGCATAAGAGTTATTGATCTCCGTGGAACTGATCCGGAATAGGGAAATTAAGGATTCTGTTTTACATGTTACGCCCGCAGGCTAATTCTCTCGCACTTTATGTTAACTCAGAGAAGCTTTATCTGACGCGGTTACCAAGTGAAGTACGATGAGGGGCATTAAACTCATTACTAGGCCTATTTAGCAAAAAAATGTGCTTGGGGTTGTATTCTATTAAGAACAGCCCTTAGTGTCTGTCTCCTCATCTTTACCGAAGAGTCGAGCGGGAGGGCGGGACAGCCGCTCTCTCCAACTTTTGCTTTTCTTTCAGTAACTGACAAATAACTGATTCTACCGCATCGTTTTAAGTTCTAGGAGACAATTTGAAAATTGCTACACTAAATGAAGAAGAAAAAAAAATGCTCTGGCTGGTTTGCATTCGCTACCCGTTCTCTTGCCCAACAATCCTGATCGGGCATAGCCGTTTTTTTGTCACAATTCTGGATCGCAAATGAGCGTAATGAGGACCTTTGCTTTGGAGTCGGCTTTCAGAAAGTCCTACAAGAAAAAAAAATGCCTCACGTTTCAAAATCTCTACATAAAGCGTTTTAAAGAAGGGGGGTATATAGACTGACACCTATTTAACAAAGCTAATTAGATTTTGCTGATAGCTGTTATTGCATAATTGCTTTAGAATCAATGTTTTGCCTTTCACAAAAGGGAGATGTTACCCTAATATTTTTTGAGGCAGAGTTGAGAAAACCTTACTGAGCAATATTTCAGTTGTAGATAGTCCACTACTTATGACACATTTGAGCCCAAAATTTCTGCTGCTAAGCAAGACAGTAGTTAAGTGAGTTTTGCCCCATTTTATATCGTTCTTGCCACAGTGAACCACTGCAGTTATGAAGTTAGTAACACAGTTCCGTGAATCTGACTTCCATATTGACTTTGCTTGTCAGAAGATAGCCAAAGGTGATCACATGACCTCAGACACTTCAACTGTTATAAATAAATTCTATTTGCCAAATATCTGAATTTTGTTCATGTGACCGGGGATGCTGCAACAGTCGTTAAGTGTGAAAATCATAGGTTACTTTTTTCAGGGCTGTTGTAACGTCGAATAAATGTTATTTATTCGTTTGGTCACTAAACAAATATTTGTAAGTTGAGGACTACTTGACAAAGTTAATTTCAAAAAGTTTTTAATACTGTCCAAATTTGAAATGAATTATGTATTAATAGAGCTTGGTAGTAAAAGCAAAGATTGCTTAACTATTTTTTTATGAGCAGACTAATTTTATGTTTCTCCAATCAGAAATATTTTTCAATAGGCCTAGATGCAGATAAATATGCATGAAATTGGATTGTCAGTATATTATTTATTTTAAAAATCTGAGTAAGATGCATGGGGCTGAAAAGCAATATGCTTACCGTGAACAATTTCACTGTAATGAATGAAACTTAATCATTGTAGAAAGTATATTTCTGCTAAGGTTGAAATGATTAATGAAACATGCAATCATACAAAATTATTACTTCCATTTTTAATCCCAATTAGAAGAACCAGTTTGGTCTAATAGTTAGGTTAGAAACCAGGAGACAATGAATTCTAGTCCTACTTTAGGTATGGAAGCCAACTGGGTGAGTTTGAACCAGTCACTCTCAGTCCAAGGCATCAGGCTTTGATGACAAGCTTGTCTGTCAATTCCTGCTTTAATCAAATGGATCAACATCAGTTAAACTGGAAAAAGTGGACCTTGCATTTCTGGGAAAATAACAGGAAGAAAAAAAATCAATGAACAGTTTATGTTGAAAGAAAGTGATATGAATATAGGATCAGTATTTAAATAACTGAACACGATTGATGCCTAGAAAACCAGGATCCCCATTCATTGTACAGTAATATTGTTTTAGATAACTTTAACCAGAAATTTATAGTCATCTTTAAAAGAACATTTTTGTATTTAAATCATTTTTAAAATCATAGTTTCTTATTTAGAAGTCTGTTGGGGCTTAGCAGCATGCTGCGGTTTCTCAGCATTAGGATGTTTTCTGCTTAATTGCTCATTTTGCAGAATAGATATCTAAAAGAAGGACATTTTTACTTTTGCCTCATTTCTTTTGAGTTTTCTACTTAATGAACGTGCCTCAAATTAAAGAGGGACAGAACTAAAAGATATTTGTCACCCAGTAAAGCACTTGATTCAAATCATGCACAACAGACTTACAACAGAGTTGGCACCATTCCAACCATCAAGAAGCCTCCAATCACCAATGAATTCCAGATAATTCAAATTTGACATAAGGTATAACACTTTTGAAGGGTTGCACCAAGTGTTGCTGAACTGCAAAATGAAATGTCTGCAAAAAATGTGATCTCTGCTTTAGTATTTATCTCCCTAAGTCTAGAGAACTCTGACAAAAGTTATAGACAACCAACATGGGCTACCATTTTTCCAAAATTTGATTATATGTCATCAAATGGTTGCTGATTCTTAGTGACCATATACAGTGTAGATTAATTTTCAAGATGATCTGGCCTTAACCTAGTCCTTCAGCAATTCCATGGTCCACTCATCGCTACTGTAAGCACCACCTTGCTGCCAGAGAATGCATAATGTGTCCAAAGTAGGATAACTTATACTACAATAACTAGAATTTCAAAGTGCTCTACCAACATTTTTTTGTTTCGTTCATTTTTGTTTTCAGATTTCGCTTTGCTTGGTTGCATTTGAAATCCCAAGCCATTGGTATAGACAGCCAAATCCACGATGCATGATATGATAGATATGATATTTTTTTCTGGTATATTCAACAACTGGGTCAGCCCAGCTTCTTCAGCCTGGCGCCTTCTAGATGTTTTCAGTTTCGACTTAGAGTAGACACAAGCAATATGAAGAAAGGCATCAGGTTAGAAAAACAGAAGAATCACATTCATTTTTATGAGTCTCTTCTCTGACCTCAAATTGTAATAACTAGTGCTTGAAGAAAAATATTGTGAAGGTTACTGACATCATACACATTGTGTTTTAAGTTTTTAAAGGATAGAAAAGAAAAAAAAACATACTAGAATTTAAAGGTCGCTATTAGCACTTTCTGACTTTGAAGATTTCCCTTTTTATCCTACGAGTCAGGACTGCCTGTGAAAAATTGGGCATTCTACCCTTACTGAGATACACTAAACGGCTATCCCCTTCCCCCAAGTCCTGCTCTGATGCCTCATCACGGTGGAGGATAGGGATGATGTTTCTAGGAGGGGTGAGCGAAGAATGCCAGGAATATATGCCACGTAGTCCCAGCAGGGCCATTCAAGATGTAAAAGTCCATCTGCCCAGCTAAAGCAACTAGGCTTTATGATATCAGAAGATGCTGAAAGTGAATGATAGCTTTAATGGCAAAGACATCATTTCATATTGAATGGGAGAATGTAATGGTAAACCACACCTTTTTCAAATAATTGTCTGTCTGGAACATTTGGTCTGAGGGGTATGCGCCAGGTCCCCTCAATGAAACGATGTCATTGTGTGGGTTTGAGGAAGCATGCCTGCTCTATTGCTGCTCCTGACCTCTGTACACGCAGTGTCCACTCTCCTGTGGTTCCAGAAGGCACTGGAGATATACATGTGTTCCCAGGCCTGGGATTAAGGTGTTTATGGCCCCAGTCATGTTTTATTGTTATGTTTGTTATTAGTCTGGACTAACATGTAATTTATATTTTTAATTGTTTTAATTATGTACCTGGATGTTGTAAGCTACCCAGAGTCCATTGAAGAAGTCATCATAAATGTAAACAATAAGGAAGCTGAAGAAACAATGGACCACCGAGTTAGCTGCTGCAAGCAAATTGCAAAGACTGATTACAAACAACGGCTTCACAAAGTACTGTGGTAACAATGTGTTGGAATACCTGCAAGAAATAGTGTTTGCCTGCAAGCCAAAAGTGTTGGGACCATAAAATAGACAAAGTAATAGAAAATGAAAAGGCTAAGATGCTCTGGGACATTAAGATTAGCAGAGTTTATTGGAAGAAAAATTTGTGTAAGTCCTGAGGAAGGTTAAGGAGAAGATAGGAAGCAGGCTATTTTGGAAATAGGGTTTCTTGGCTGGAATCCTTAACACCTCCTATCCAATTGTTGTTTTACATGTTTTATGATACACCGTATTGGAAAAATAAAACTTTATGTTTCAGCCAAAGCTCAGAATGAGTCCTCCACTGTGTTACAGTTTTTCTCCTAGCAATGAAATTATTTGTTAAGCAAAGTTCTGATGGTGAGATTCCTTCTTTCTCTGTTAATTTTTTCAATTTCCCCACAGCACCTCAATTTCCCTCTTCAATAACTGAAGAGATAGAAATTCCAGATTTTGGCATTCTTTGCACTGGTTGGTAGTAGTGGTCATGGCGCTGAAAAATACAATTTGTGTTATTTCTAGTTCTGCATAGAAAATAAATCTTGACTTGTGGTGATGAGTTGTGACATTGTCCTATGACAGTCTTCCCTAATCTAATGGCCTGTAGATAAACTGAATTATATATGCACCACAATACTTCCTTTCTCTTTGTTAATACATGTCTGTGAAAAAATAACATATTCAGGCACATCCAAAACTGACGTTCTCTTGAGAGTTTATTGTATCTTAAAGACTAATTTAAGACTAATTAATTTGAAAATGCTGGACAAAGGTGCAGCTAGATAATTTTAAGTCATGTGTTTCAAGGCTTTTTAAAAAATGATTCAACATCTTTTTAAAAAATAAGCAGCATATTTAAAAGTCACAGGAATAAAGCAGGCTTCTAGCATGATGTACTGTATACCCAGTTGCCCCAGGATTAGGTGTGCAGCTGGGATGGAAAAGTACTCAACTTGAAGAACCATGTTTGCAGGCTGGGAGGGTCCCTCCTGGCTTTGCTCCTAGATTATCAGATATAGTCTGTGGTTGCATTTGCTGTTCTTTTCCTTAGAAAAAGCAAATCTAGTTCTGTCATATCTTCTTTAGTCAATAGGTAAATTTAACTAAACAACAACAACTCACTTTTTTTTACGACTCTGTAATCCCTTAATTTGGGGTAGAGTCAGGGCAACTGGATGGAGCTGGGCGTTTACTGGCCAGATGTCCTTCCTGGCACCACACAGAGTTCGCAGCACATATTTTTTCTTTGCGCCTTAGGAGAGAAACATCTGCCACTATCTAGGATTGAATTATTTCTGAGTGGGAGGCAAGCGTTTTTCCCACTAGACTACAATGCTCCTCTAACAACAACAATACATACAAATAGCATTTTGGGCAGCCATTCAATTTACAAATGTGGGTAAAATTACCTATTTCTAGCAAATTGCTCTATCTGTAAAAGATTGAGCCATCATACATACAACACTTAATGGCCAAATAAGATTAATAAGCCAGTCTGTGTTGCAACTGTTGTGAATATGAAATCATAATTATATATATTGCCTAGGATGATCAATATATTACTTGTGTAAATGGCCATTAGAACATGTTAACTATATATATTGAATATGTGGAAATGAAGATCCAATATAAATGTCTCCAGCATAATTTCTTGCTGCAGGATAATACCACTATTCTTCTTTTCTTTGATAGATTCCTTTACTTTTCTATTCATTTCATCCAAAACACATGGTTTTGGAATTTTCCTTTTGTGTGCTATTGAACATTCCAAACATTGGAATTGGAATAATGGTAATAATGCTTTTAGGAGCCACCTTAAATATTGGAACAAAATAATATTTCAGAAATACATTAGAATTACATTGAGCAATTCAAATCATATCTATTTGCAGCTTCTTAGGAAACACTTTAAATAAGCATAGTGTGGATGACCAGCGAGTAAGACATTATGGGCAAACAACTTGAACAGGTCTAACACTGAAAAAAATGTTTATTTTCTGAAACTAACCACTACAGTGAATTGCCAGGTACTTAATAAATACTATTTTTCCAGTCTTAGTTAGCAAAATAATAGAGTACTATTGAGCTCTGATATGTAGCATTAAGCATTGTCAATATTAGATGGGGTAGGCCTAGTCTAATGTAATCAGTGTTTGAATATCTGATGAGTTTTCTATATGATAATTGACAGTATTCCATTTTGATTTAAATATCAGAATGATCTTCTGATCTTCTTTACTATTGAAGGTGAACTGCTGTGCAGTAGTTGGAGTATTGAACCACTAGATCCAGGAAGCTTGATAAGTTTGCTTGATATGCAATCTTCATCTATCTGTTTGCATATTGGTCCATCTCAGTTGGGGAAGTCTCCCAACATCTTTATTTTTTATTTATTTTTTGCACAACTTATTCTAAGGGATTTCGTCTCTCTGGGCAGATAGGAAGTTTTGCAAATTTTCTGGAGTCACTCAAAGGATGTTTAGGTAAGGAGACAGGTCCTTTTGAGTCTTTGACTTTGCTGTTCTTTCTTCATCCTACTCAAAGCTGCTCTTGAAGCCTCTGTGAATATGTCGGTAATATTTTCATGATAAAGGGCTGAACACTCAAAATATGCAACTGCATGGAGATTCCGAGCCAAGGCCTCTCCCTACAACAAAAAGAAGATGGAGGGGGAAAAAAGAACAACATTGACATATCTTCTTAAAATTAGGGCAGGATCAGAGGTGGGTTTCAGCAGGTTCTGACCAGTTCTGGAGAACCAGAAGCGGAAATTTTGAGTAGTTCGGAGAACCAGTAGTAAAAATTCTGACTGGCTCTGCCCCCATCTATTCTCTGCCTCCCAAGTCCCAGCTGATTGGGAGGAAATGGGGATTTTGCAGTAACCTTCCCCTGGATTGGGGAGGGAATGGAGATTTTACAGTATCCTTCCCCTGCCACGCCCACCAAGCCACGCCCACCAAGCCATGCCACACCCACAGAACCAGTAGTAAAAATTTTTGAAAACCACCACTGGACAGGATAGACCATTTGTGGCTTTCTAGGCCTTAGATTGCAACCCTATCATCTTGTACCACTGGCCATTCTGTTCACAGGTAATGAGAGATGGAATTCAACAACTGAATGAGCCTTGGTAGTACAGTGGTCTAAAGCACCCTGTTATTAAGACCAGCTGCCTGCAATTACTGCAGGTTCGAATCTCTCCAAGGCTCAAGGTTGACTCAGCCTTCCATCCTTTCTAAGGTAGGTGAAATGAGGACCCAGTTTGTGGGGGCAATAAGCTGACTTTGTATAAATATACAAAAGGATGAAGGCTATTGCTGAGCACATTGTAAGCCGCCCTGAGTCTCCGGAGAAGGGCGGCATATAAATCAAATTAAAAAAACAAAACAAAAAACTGCTGCTGATTTAAGGAATGGGTAGAACCGGTAAAGGGCAACATACTTGCAATACTGAGCAACAACAAAGCACAGATGGTATTTCAAGGTGAGGATGAAATGGTAACCATTTGTCTATGTAACTTCCAGCTATCAAGCCCAACTTGATGGGATTTGGTTGAATATTAGGATAAGGAAGTGTTTTAGATTTGGTTCCAAAAATGTGCTTCAAAGCACGGAGGGCTGTAAATCTACAATTCTTCGAAGTAGCTGCATCGTTTCCGGGGATCACATGGCAGCTGCAGATAGCATAACATGCAGTCAAGGGAAAAGAAGAAGCAGCCCTTAGGAGTTGTAGACATGTTCTTTGTACTTTCATATATTCCAAAGCATATGTTCTTTATTATTTCTGAAGTATTGTTCAACTCTGCTATTATCAATACTTTTTGTTAGCTTTGATGAAACTAAATGTAGGCAGAAAGTCACCTCATATATTATGTTTTTTGGAGGTAGAGCTTGTGGTTGGATAGCGCAACATGATAACACACCCACACAGAACAGTGGGTGTCTGATTGTACTACCTTCTGGTATGTGATGGGTTCCAGTTGGTTTTGATGTAACTTCCTTAGTAGAACTTTGTCCTTCCTTAGGTCAGTTTTGCAACCAACAAGCAAAATTGGAATCCCTTTGCAGAAATGGTTTGCTTCAGGATACCACTAAAATGAGAGACATATGGGGTTAAAAAACATCAAAGGTAGACAGTTGTCAGGTATATAGAATCTGTTTTATTTTTTTTACTACATCTCTGAAAACTAGTAAAAAGCCTTCTATAAAAGATGCATATCTAGAATGAATGAGTTTTTACTCAAGGAATTTGTTTCCATCAATGGTCTTTCAGTGGGAACATACAGCTGTGAAAGCTGGACACAGAGAAAGAACAAGAGAAAGAAACAGACACTTTCAGATTCTGGATTTGGAGATGGTTGCCAAGAGTACCATGGATTGCAAGAATAACTAATCAGTCTGAATTCTGGACCAAATAAAGCCGGTCTGTTCCAGCATTCAACAAACAAGGACTTAATACTTTGGGCATGTGCTAAAACCAGATGATGGATTAAAATGAAATGATTATGCAGGTCAAAATGGAGTGAAATAACCCTGTCTTATATTTTTTTAGAACCTTGAAATAAGCGCTTGGCCTTATTGCCATGCGCTCAAAAGCCCGATTGGGCTTATTATCAGGGGATGTCTTATTTGGGGGGAAACAGGGTAGAAGAAAAGGAAGCAAACCCAAAAGCTGCCTGGGTATCCTTGGAAGAGCTGCGAGTTTTTCTTGTATAACAATTTGACTTTTATTTACTGTACGATATTACACCTTTTCAATAAATGCCAGACCAAGCAATTTTCATTTCATGAGTTCACATATTACTTTGAGGTACCTGTTGGTCTTGTTACCTTTGTGAGGATGTTGTTGAAGCTGATGGGATTGGTGACATCATAGCATATGATAATTGCATGGGCCCCATTATAGGAGAGAGGGCGGAGTCTGTCATAATCTTCCTGTCCTGTATGGAATAATGTTACATATATTTGCATTGACCAATATATATAAGCATCATTTACAATATATGCGTAAGTGTTTATTCAAGGGCTTCCTCCCAGTCTCTCAGCACATTTCAGTTCCCATAATAGGCACAAATAGCCATATTAATGTATAAGGTGGTATATCTCCATCCTATATGATCCCTAAGTAATTTAAAGTACATGAAAGCCAAACTGGATGACTTTGGACCAGTCGCCCTCCCTCAGCCCAACCCACCTCACAAGGTTGTTACTGTGGGGAAAACATGAGGAGGAACTGGAAGGAGTATTAGGTACCTTTGCCATCTTGTATTATTTATGAAAACAATAAAGGCAGGGTAAAAACCTAATACATTAAATAAATAGTACAGTCTAATATACATTAGAGTGGAGTTTGTCTCTGGTTAAGTGTGTAAAAGATGTTAATTTTATATACTTGTTGATCACAGTGTAATTCCAAAAAACAATCAGGAGATGAACTGGCCTCCTGTTATCTTCAAATCATTATAGCCAGTTGATCATATGAGCATATGTCCATGCTTGAGTTGACTGCTAGGCTAAAACCCTAGGTGACAGTCTACTTTTACGAGGCCTTTACTTAGATTTCTTTTTTAGAAATTCAAAACTGGCAGAAAAATCACTTGTTCTCTTATTTCTTCTCCTGTAATCTATGAGAAACACAACTGCAACTGTTGACATGTACTGTGCAGTCTTTTGTTTTCTCTATAACATAATCTCCAGGATTCAAGGTGTGGAAGTGGTAGATATTTTTTCTAGAGATGAAAGAAACACTGTTCTTTCAGCTCTGTTGAAAATATTTCTTTCATCTCTAGAAAATAGCATCCTGTATCTTTGGACTGATATTCTAGGGAAATTTCAAGGTTCTAGAAATGGCCACTTTGAACTCTTGAGAGATTGTCTGAGATTCTCTGTAAGGATGGTTTTGACATTTGCTCCTTCTCCACCTTTGTTCATTTTTATATATTTTAATGAAAGGAAGCATTGAAAGGGGCTTTTTGTTATAGGAGCATACTTGTCTGCTTCTGAAATACAGTTTCTGCAGTGAGATCTCAACATTGTCAATAGATGGGGCAGCAGGGGAAGTGGGGCAACCAAGACTGTAACATGTATAAAAGTGGGGGCAGCAAGCTGTAAAATGTAATAAAAGTGACTTGCTTGTTATGCAGTGACCTTGGAAGGGAAGGTTACAGGATATCCTGACTGACTTACCTTATTTGTAAGAGCCAAAATGTTTGTTTCACTGATATAGAGGAACTTGTGGGCAGTCTGTCTCAACAGATGTGTAGGCTCACTCTCATCATCTCTACTCAGCATGTAGGAAGTGAAGCCCAATACATTTGAGGGACTCCAGCTTTTATAAGGCAAGGTGATCATTGTATGGTACATCATCACAGGTTTTACAGTTTTCCCTCTTGGCAAAACATTGTGATGCATAAAGAGATCAGGGGATACTACTTTCCCAAAGGAGCAGAAAGCCTTTTTGCTTTACGGGTTGCCTATTTCTGTCCATATGTGGATCAAAGATTGTGATGTGTTTTACATACTTCCTAAAGAGAGCAACTATATTTGAATATGGTTCTATGTTAAAATAAGCTAATGCAGTAGTGAAAGATAATTCTGTGGGATATTTTATTGGAAGAAATGTCCATCTGGGTTCAGTTCCAAGTGGGGAGAAAGACACTGGAAACATGGAGACTGCCTGGAAAGATGGTTTAATGATGGACAGGACCACATGGGTTTTTTGGGTCCTGGGCAAAATGAGCGCATGGGTGAGAGAAGGAGAGAGATTTATACCCTCTCTTGGGCCCAGCTTGGAGCTTCCTGTTCCTGTGGCAAGCCATTGGCTGCTATAAGGGTCATAGCTCACTTTGTAGGTTTTCTGAGTCTGGTTGAACTGTTGGTTGAACTGTGCTGGGTGATGATGTAATGAAGGGGCTTGGGGCAATTCCTATTATGGCTTAATGGCTTTGTCCTGGTTTGGGTTTTGAGTGAGGGCTAATCCTATCATGTCCTGAGGGCCATCTCTTTTGTGTTAAAGATAAGCTGGCTGAGCTTTTGCCTTGTAGATAGGTTGGCACCAAAATATCTGCTGGGGGGGGGGGGGGGCAGGGAGCTGAGGCTCTGAGTTTGTCTTTAGAAACATGTTTCTCCTTTAGGGAAAATATAATATTCTGCTTTTTAAACATTTCCTAGAATATTTCATTTTCCTAGGAGAGGGGTGGGTGCTAACTTCCCACAATTTCTTCCAACAATTCTTTAAATTAAATTCATATCATCACCCCCACATAGCTATGTTTTAGGTTGCTTTTTTTCAAGCAAATAATTCTGCCTGACTAGCTGGTGTTCAATCAGTCGCCAAAAATTGTTGGCAAACCGCAGCTGCATTTAACTTCTTTCTGGAAAATGATGTCTCTGTACAGTCAAAAACATGTTCATTCCTCAACTAACGGAATCTTACAGGAAAGAATTTCATTTTGCTAATGCATCTGTCCATAGAATAATTCTGCCGTTTTGACCTAGGCCTTACCTGCTGTGTCCCAAAGACTGATATGGACTTGCTTGTCACTGATGTGAAAGGGAGCAAAGTATTTCTCAAAAACTGTTGGGACATAAACCTAGAAGATGAAGAAAGTTACATTTTTGCTTAACTGAACATCTTTTGAAGGATTGATTGATCTGATACCATTCCTGCAGAGCTTTTTCTTCCACAGCATCTATTTCTTTTCAGGTTATTTGTTTAAGAATTTGTTTAAGTAGGCTGCTTTTCCAAACAAATCTTTTCCTACAAATTCTTCAAAACATTTTGAAGAACGATATCTAACCCCTCTGAAAATTTTTTTTCTAGCATTAATTAACAGCTTCAGAAAACAAATCCCCCAAACAGCTAATAAATACACAACACATCTACTGAAACAATATGTTGACTAATTAAAACAGCCAGTAGCCAACACAAACAAATCAGTTAAAAAGCTCCATTGGAGTGTGACAAAAAAATTAGCATTAGAAAGTCTGGAGAAGTAAAAGCGTATTTTCCTATATTAAAAAAATGTAATAAATACATAGCAAGGAAATTTGAGTACAGGCAACAATGAAAAGGCCCATTCTCAGTTGGCCCAACCTGATTAATATCTCACTCTGGGAGGGTGCCTTCAGGAGCACCTTTAAGTGGTCCATATCCCAGTTATTTTCTCAACCGTGGCTTCCCTTCCACTAGAAAAGCTCAATCCTTGAGGGAGAAAGCATATTATCCACTTCTGCTGAATTAATATGAAAAATCTGGAGCTAATCTTCATCTGACTCTAGGTTACATTTGGTAAAGCAAAATCTTCAGAGATATAGAGGCAGATATTTCCAGATATTCTTTCATTTCACAAAGCTATAGGGAAGTCATTTCTTTGTTTTGTCTTCTTTTCTATCTCTGCCACATTTCGCCAATCCACATTGACTTATTTTTGCCATAAAAATGATTCAGTTGTCAATGCGACTTATAGATAAAAGTAACCAAGATAGGATCGTTTCAGCTTATACATACAGATGCTGATTTGTGGAGTCCTTGGTGTTCTCTGAACTTGATTGCTTGCATTACTCAACTAGATAACAACATCAGTACACTGATGAGACGTCTACAAGCAAACAACCAAGCTCAGAGTGTACCAAGGACTTCACAATTCCACCCTGACCTACATATATTCTCTTCTATTGGAGACCTAATTTTTTGGTGGTTATTTTTAAACAAATAATTTTCAAGGGAGACTCTAATATGAAACTGTCACCTACCATCTCTGTAATAATAAATAATAAACTATTCCATTGATGCAGGCTATATAATTTAATATTGATAGTTTATAATGTGCAAAAAATGTATTGCTAATAGCTAATTGAATGATAATGTACATATATTAATGCCAAGGATATTGAATTCAGTCCTGTGGGTCAAATCTGACTTCCAAGTTATTCCACTTGGCTGGCAGGTTCTGAAATAAGGCACTGCATGCCCCGCCCCCCATGAGTGCATCACTCCCCCTAGAGGAGACCTTCACCATAATAAAAATGGGCCAATTAGAGAACACCCACAGAACCATCAATAACATTTTTAAAGGAATCCAGTTTACAAGAGAAGAAGAAGAAAACAACAACTTGACCCTTCCTGGACATCTTGATCAGCAGAGACCACAATGGCAAACTAGAAATGCAAATCTACAGAAAAACCATCCATACTAATCAGGTGCTCCCCTACCTAACCTCCCACAAGAGAAGCTACATAAGGACTTTATTTAGACAAGACCAAACACACTGCAGTAACCTGGAACAGCAGAAAAAGGAAATAGAGTATCTATACCAATGATGGTGAACCTTTTCGGCACCGAGTGCCCAAACCGGAATGCATGTGCATGTGCGTGCATGTGTGCGCGCTGGAGCGCTGGAAACTCAAAGACCAGCTGGCTGGTGTGCATGCGCGCCAGCCAGCTGGCCTTCGGGTTTCCAGCAAGTGCATGAGTGTTGGCCAGCTAGTTTTCGCGCACGCTGGAGCACCAGAAACCCGAAGACCAACTGGCTGGCATGCACATGCCTGTTTTTGGGCCGTTTTTGGCCATTTTCCAGGCCATTTTTGGGCTGTTTTTGGCTCAAAAACGGCCTGAAAACAGCCCCAAAATGGCCAGTTTTCAGGCTGTTTTTTGGGCCATTTCAGGCTGTTTATCAGGCTGTTTTCAGGCCATTTTTCTGGCCATTTTCAGGCCATTTTTTGTGCTGGTTTCAGGACAGTTTCTGGTGCTCCGGAAACCAGAAGAGCAGCTGGCAATGAAGCACCTGCCCACAGAGAGGGCTCTGTGTGCCACCTCTAGCACGCATGCCATAGGTTCGTCATCACTGATCTATACAATGTATTCCAACAAAATGGATATCGACACAACTTTATCAAAAATTCCCTGACCATTCAGCCCAACACAGCACAACCAATACAAACCCTAAAATGAATTACACTGCCATATATCAAGAATATCTCAGAAACCACCAACAGACTACTACAACCACATGGAATCAGCATAGCACACAAGCCAACTAAAGCCCTTCAAAACATCCTAAGCAGACCAAAGACCTAACAACCCCAAAAGAAAAAACAGGAGACATCTACAATATACAATGTAAAGGGCTGCAACAACCGCTATGTAGGACAAACAGGCAGAAGACTGGCAGAATGCATCCACAAACACCAACTAGCAGTCAGAAGACATGATGAAAATTCTTTAATTTCACAACATATAGACAGATTTAACCATAGTTTCAATTGAGAAAATGTGACCATCCTACACCGAGCCAAGTCCAAAAACACCAGGGAATTTCTAGAAGCCTGGCACTCTGGCATATCAGCCATCAGTAGACACATAGACATTAACAACATCTATAGACAATGCAAAAGAGATGATCGCCTAGCCCAGTGATGGCTAACCTTTTTGCCATCGTGTGCCAAAAGCGGGGGGAGCGCGGTGGGGTCACACGCACACACGCACACATGCCCACAACCATAATTCTATGCAACCCCCACGTGCTCCCCCTGCTTTTGGCACATGATGGCCCGGTGGGCCCAGTAGGCCCATTTTTTGCTCTCTCCAAGCTCCAGAGCCTTTCTAGGAGCCTGGGGAGGGCAAAAACGGCCTTCCCCACCCTCCCGGAGGCCATCCGGAGGCCAGAAACAGTGTGTTTCCCAACTTCTGGTGGGCCCAGAAGGCCTGAAAATCAGCTGGCTGGCGCATGCATACGTGCTGGAGCTGAGCTCGCGTGCCCACTGATATAGCTCCATGTGCCATCTGTGGCACCCGTGCCATAGGTTTGCCATCATGGGCCTAGCCCAAAAATCAGTGGTAGTATTCAGCCGTTCTATCAGGTTCATGTGAACTGGTAGCAGCGGCTGCAGGAGGCTCCGCCCACCCACCCGGACATCATCACGTCCCATTTTTGACCTTCTGCACATGCTCGGAAAACACACGTGCACTCACATTTGCGAACCGGTAGTGAAGGTAAGTGAATACCACCCCTGCCAAAAAGGAACAAAAAGACCCAAGCACTTCTCCACCAGCAATCAGCACCAAGATCAGCATAGATTAACTCCAAGGTTAACATCAGACCAACAATCAAATAAACAATACCCAAATCAAGAAACTCTCAAAGAAGCCAACAGCAAATAGTCCACTCAAAGAATCTCTAAGATCACCCTCCGCAACACTGATAGGGAAGCCACTAGAATATAAACTGACAGCAAACAGCACTCCTTACTAGCACTGATGATGTTACCTAGTTTGGGTAATGAAACATCTGCAAGGAAACAAGCAAGCTCGGATAGCACCAAGGACCCTTCATGTCAACCCTGAGCTACAAATATTCTCCTTTATTAGTATCACTTGCCTCTGTTCACTAAATATGAAGCCACACGGCTTTAAAGGGTTTCTGCAAGGCTTCACTTGCTCTATATTTTTGCCCTTTGAGAAGTTTAATGATATGTGAAACAAGAGGAAATTGGCTCCTAATTGCCTGAACCTAGAAAGCATTGGCTTTGGCCACTTTTTAACAGGTGAAAGGTAGGTATCTGGATGGGCAATAAAAAGAGCCATCAGTTGTGAAGCTGGACATGTTTTTAAGTATAGCTTGCTGGACATCCTCCTGCCCTGCCTCTGTTTTCTTTGGGGTGGGTAAAACTAGGTGCCAGAGAGAGCCACTTCAACCTGCTTCTGACAACTGGAAGCCACTGTGTCTCAGAGTCAGATAATATTTGTAACGAGATATGGACTAAGTACTTACCATTTTCTCATCACATATACATGTAGCGTATATGTCAATGAGCCTAATGAAATAGTTTTTACTCCATAAAACTTTATATTGTAACAAATGAACTAATGTTGAAATCTCACAAAATTCTTATTTCTTTGATGTAAGCAATGCAAAGTCTAACTTTAAATATTACAGGTTAATCTATTTGCCCAAAGGTTCTAAGTCCATTCTTAAATAAAATAAAGGCAACTTGATTGACTTTCTTTCTTTCTCTTTTCTTTCTACAATAACCAAATCTATTTGTACGTGTCAAAATAATTTTATGTCAGGATGTTTTCAGTCAAATATTTCATTTTCTATCCAAATCTTGTTCTGCTGTACTTAGCATATCACTGGCAATTACCATGTTTCCCCAAAAATAAGACCCTGTCTTATATTTTTTTGAACCCTGAAATAAGTGCTTGGCCTTATTCCCATGCACTCAAAAGCCCGATTGGGCCTATCATCAGCAGATGTCTTATTTTGGGGGAAACAGGGTAGATAAATACTGTAGTTAAGTAAAGTGAATTTAGTAGTATTATTAGTACACTAGGTTAGATATCTACAGAATTTATATCTACAGGGTCTATATCTACAGAAAAACTCCAGAAAGATTTGCTATCACAATGCTTCAGTTATTCTTCCATGACAAAAGAAGAAGAAAATTTCTAGTATATCTGTTATGAGAATTTAAAACATGGGTAAATTTCAAATGTAAGAAAAATAGCACCAGAGGCTTGATAGGGTCTATTCTATAGAAACTATATTTGAATAGTTTGTCTTGAGTAGGAAAGATCTTGACAAAAGAAAGGATCTGGCAGTAGGAAGGGTGAGATTGATATTATGGTTAAAAGAAACTTACCTTAGGGAATTCTCCTTTTGCAAAGACTATGAGCATGGATGTTTTCCCACAACCTCCGTCTCCTATTACCACCAGCTTGATCTCAGTAATTCCTCTGGTCTCTTGTTTGGACCCTGACTGCCCTGGAGCCTCTTGACTTCTTTGCATGTCGACCAATTCTCAGGACAGTACAAGATCTTTAAGAAAATGAGCCCTAAAGATGCCTTTTCTTTCTGAGTAGTTTTCTACTCTCACATTTGTGCTTATTTCCTGTCCGTCTACAGCTGAAAATCAAAGTCTTCAGCATAGCAACTATAGGTCATAGAGGCATAAGATTAGGTGTGGTTGGAATGTGAAAAGAGTGGCTGACACAAGGAAGAAAAAGCAAATAGGAAGGCTGTTACAGGAGCAACCACCCATTGTGTGACAAAGCATGGATAACAAAGGATAAAAATGTGCTATAAGATAAGACCTCATAATGCTGCCTTGAATTTCCCCCACATTTTAAGTCACTTTAAAATGTTAAAAAGGTCATTCGAATGCAAATAAGATATACTAATATTCGCATGTTACCATGTGAATACATGCTACCATGTGAATGCAAATAACATGCACACAGCTATACTGTGTCTTGGGGGACATGTGTAATTTATGAAATAGTACTTCCCATCTGGTCATTTGTAATTATTTACACCATAAGAAGCATTTCTAATTTATGTATGTATCACATATTTGTGATTACCCATAAGCGCCACTACAATACTCAGTGGAATAAGAAATGAAGCATGGATAAGAAATATTCAATGTATGTACAGAGACCTCACTGAAGTGGGAGTGGCGTACATTGAAAAGGGGCGCCAAAGGGAAACAGTGCATATGCAAAATATTATACAGTATTTAGAGATCTATGCATGTACATGATATTAATCCTATGTCCAAATTTACACTTGCTCATAGTTCTTCAATCTTTTGATCCAAAATTTATTTTTTGAGAAGAACTGATTGCTTCAATATTCCCTGACAGGGTGGACAGAAGCTTGTTGACTTTGCAGACCAATGCTCTGGGCAGCTATTCCAGATACAAAGAGATACCAGGTCAAAGGTGGTTTAGCCTTCCTTGATCTCAGTGCTTTGTTTGATGAGGACCTGTAGACCAGAGGAGGTTGATCCAGGAGAATTTAGTCCATTTCTGTTCTTTCTCTTGCATTCTTCTTTTGAGTTCAGCAAAAATGCCCTGCTCTGTTAATCTTAATGGGCCATTAATCTCGCCCCCAAGGCAAGAAGTTTGCTGTTATCACAACCACAGGATACTCTGATCCTCAAAACCAGTCTTAAAAAAAAAGGCTTGCTGAATGGAAGAGGCAGAAGGAAATGTAAAATTAAACTTTTAATTTACACATTTTAAAAACTATAAGGGCACCTTTTCTGCTATAAGAAACTCAATAACTGAAATGCATCTAAAACAAAAATTAAATAAGTATATTGGGTAGCAAATAATATTGTTCAGAAAGCAGCCTCTCTAGTGAAATGCTATACGTTGTCTGATTACAATTGGTCACACATTCAGGAAGAAGTTTAGATTCGATCTGGCATTTTTATCCACCTATGAAGTCCTTCTCAAGAACCTAGGATGTTGTTTGATGGTATTTACATCTCATGATGTAAACTACTCCGAGTAAAACTATCTTTTACAATTGACTAATGGTGATTTTATCAATGCTAATTATTTCCAAGGTATTCCACAGGATAGAACTGATTTGTTTTGTAAAGTGCCTTTTATCTTGTCTCTTTAATATAGCAGAGAGGAACCTCACTAGTCCAACTAAAACTAGTTTTATTTGTGGAGAAAGTTTTATTTATAACACAGCTGTATGACTAATAGCATTTAATATGCATTTTTTACAATCAGATCTGTAAGAACTGACAAAGAAGGAGACTGAGTACACAAGCCTTTGACATGGTATATCCACAACATGATGATTATTTTTTATTTTTTATTTTGAATTTGTATACCGCCCTTCTCCCTGAGGACTCAGGGCGGTGAACAGCCAAGTAAAAACATCAAGTACAAATATTAAAATACAGTTAAAATATACATATATAAATTTGGCCCCATTAATTAAAAACAATAAACAAAACACTTAAAAACACTTAAAAAAAAAAAAAAAAAAAAATTAGGCCAGCCCGGCTTGCTGGAAAAGGAAGGTTTTAAGGGCACGGCGGAAGGCACCGAGGTCTTGGATTCTCCTTATCTCTGGAGGCAATTGATTCCAGAGGGTAGGTGCCCCCACAGAGAAGGCCCTCCCCCTGGGGGTCACCAGCCTGCACTGTTTGGCTGATGGCACCCCGAGGAGGCCCTCTCTGTGGGAGCGCACGGGTCGATGGGAGATTGTCGGTGGCAGCAGGCGGTCTCGAAGATAGCTAGGCCCTATGCCATGGAGCGCTTTAAAGGTGATAACCAACACCTTGAAGCGCACCCGGAAGACCACTGGGAGCCAGTGCAGCTCGCGCAGGAGCGGTGTTACATGGGAGCGCCAGGCTGCTCCCGTCACTACCCGCGCTGCTGCATTCTGGACCAGTTGGAGCCTCCGGGTGCTCCTCAAGGGGAGCCCCATGTAGAGAGCGTTGCAGTAGTCAAGGCGAGAGGTGAAATATTATTAAAATAATGTATGGTATGGGCCAAGTAGAAATGAAAATGCATCTCTCATTCTCATAAACTTGAGCCTTTTATGCAATTGAAACTACATAGTAGAAGACAGGCAAAAGAAAAATAATCCCTTTTCTCTTTCAACTCACAGCAAGACTGAAACCTGTTGCCAGAAAATATGGTGAGGACTACTGAAGAGGAACAATCAAATTAAAAACAAAACCAACAACACCAAGGCATTTTGATTTCATGAATTCCAAGAATTAAAATCAACATAGGGCTGGGATACAATCAACAATTAATTTTCAAGGAGACTACTTATTAATATATAGTCATGATCAGGGGTGAAATGTAAAATTTCTTACTACCGGTTCTATGGGCGTGGCTTGGTGGTGGAAATGTGACTGGGTGGGCATTTTTTCTAATGCTTTGAAAAGCCTCTGCCGATCAGGCAACTCAGCTGGAATCATCAGAGACTTTTCAAAGCATTTTTTAAACCACCTCTTCAGCCAAGAGGTTGCAAAAAAAAATGCTTTGAAAAGCCTCTGACGATCCCAGCTGAGCCGCGTGATCATCAGAGGCTTTTTTTTTTTACTTTTAAAAGCATTTTTTCGTCGGAAGAGATTGTAGAAAAAATGCTTTTAAAAGTAAAAAAAAAAAAGCCTCTGATGATTGTGCGGCTCAGCTGGGCATGGGGAGGGCAGGGATTTTTGCTACCGGTTCTCTGAACCACCCACCACCATCGCTACTGGATCGGGTGATCCGGTCCGAACCGAGAGCGTTTCACCCCTGGTCAAGGTCTAGAATAGCATAGCATAGCATAGCATAGCATAGCATAGCATAGCATAGCATAGCATAGCATAGCATAGCACAGCACAGCACAGCACAGCACAGCACAGCACAGCACAGCACAGCACAGAATAACAGAGTTAGAAGGGACCTTGGAGGTCTTCTAGTCCAACCCCCTGCTTAGGCAGAAAGAAAACCCTATACCATTTCAGACAAATGTTGTCCAGTCTCTTTTTAAAAATGTTCAGTGTTGGAGTATGTTCACCTAGACATACAGTAATTTACAATGCAGATGCAGTTCCTTTGGGCATAGGCAATAGTGACTGAACTAGAATTGTCAGTTTGTAGCCTTGCATTTCATTTCCCTTTGAAAATTATGAGGTAGCAGGAGAATTTATAGTAGCTTCTGCTGCTTGGGAACTCCAATCAAGTAGTCACTTATCCTCTTCCTTCGCTTACTGTAAAGCAGAACTGGAGCCTACAGCAAATTAGATCAAGATGGTGGGAAAGGAAAAAAAAAAAGCATACTCTCTATCAGGGTTGCCATGTATAAAAGGCAGCACAATTTTTCTGAGTTGCAACCAGCCATAGAATCTATAATCACCAAAACAACAAAGTTAAAGGTGGAACTTGTAGTGTCATGACTCATAGCACAACATAGCTTATCAGATGGAAGATTCTGGATCATACCTTGGTCCCTCCCAGTACATAAATTGCAGGGTTGATTTATCATTCATCAGCATGGCCAATCCCAGATGAAATTATTTACATTTTTTTTCTGCTTCCCTCCCTTCTACCTTGTGTCATGTTTCAAACCTCCAAGGTTAATTGGTTTTTATGTTGCAGTTGTAATAAATTTGAAGGATCTAAGACGTATGGTTTGGATTTGCTTTTTCACTGTTTCATTTTGATTTAATATTTCTATTTTTATTAATAGGATATTGAGAAGTGAATTTAAGATGCGAAGGTAATGTTAAATTATGTATCAGTAATTTGGAGTCTGTTGATCTGTGATGGAACTTTGGGTATATCAATTTTAGGGTACATCAAAGAAAATAATAATGTGCAGATAAAAAGAAGCTACAATGCTAGATATAAAATTTCAGATTAAAGAAATACATTCATTATCAGCCTTTGAACTGGCCCTGTAGAGATGCAGCAAAAGACTGATTGATATGCAGTACCTTGTTGAATTTTACAGTAATATGTTGTTCAAAAAAAGACCTACTTTCTAATGTTACTATCTTCAAGGTGTGCAGATTTCAGTTCCCAGAATTCCCAGTAATCATGCTGTCTGGGAATAATGGAAATTGAAATTCACATACCTTAAAATTGCCAAGTTTGGAAAATCCTGCAATAGGGAGAATCCTGTTCTGACCTAGGCTTCCCCAGCAGCACAAGCCTCGTCCCGATAAACCCCTTTTATTTAATTTACGGTGAATTCCTCTCCAGCAAAGCCTTTCCTCTCCCACAGTCTTTCAAGATAGTTCACAATTACCAACCGTTATCAGGCTTGGAGAGTGGCTAGGCCGATATCTTTCAGACGCTGCAATACTTGGCAAGAATGCAGGTATGAACTCATTGTCTCCTGCAAATTCTACTCCCCTTTCGCTCCTCTTTTATTCCTTCTGGGAGGGGCCATTCATCGTCCACCTGTGGCCTTACTCCCAAGTCAACCATTGTTCTTTAGCTGTTCCCTTCGTCTGACAACTCTGCACATGCGCACACTGGGAACAGGCTCCAGCTGTTCGTCTGCCTCACTGATGTCTGACTCCAAAGCAGCTGATAATTGGCATATGGCTCTGGCCCCCTCTCTGCCTTTGATGCAGAGCCCTCACCAGAGCCTTCCCTAGACTCTAGGACTGACTCTGTTCCTCCCCAACCTCCTCACTGTCCGAATCTGCTGCCAGATCCGCTGGCGGGCCACAATAAATCTAGACTTCTTGTTCTGACCCAGCTCTGAAATACGACAAGCCCTTTGTAGTTCACAAAATGTTCCCTTTATTAGGAATGCCAGCAGCCGCTCTCTCACAGCAGGCTACAAAGTCTCTAAATCCTGTGGAAAGTGATGCTCACTCCCTTTCCCCCTGAACCGGCCCACACACCAGGAGTCTCTCTCTCTCTCTCTACCCACACTTGCAAAGGAAATCCTGGATGGTGCTCTCGCTTTCTTCCAGCAGCAGACACACACACATACACACATGCTCAGAAGGTGCTGCAGATTTGAAGAAGAATTCTGATAATTTCCAGACAGGATTCAGAAGTTCAGGCTATCAGTGGCTGACTGGCAGGGTGATGAATAGTTGTCTGCCACACCTATTCATCTCCACCCCCTGCCTTTTATTCCCAGAGCTAGGGTGGGGCTTCGCTAGCAGTGGTAGCTCTTCTATCCCAAGGACTGGTCCATAGATTTCCACTGCTCCCCTCTTCTCTGCCTTCTACGCATCAGGGCACTGGACCCAGTTATTCCTCCTCTTCTTCATCAGCCACCTCCAGACCTGGGAGCTGTTGAGTCTCCATTTGAGGGCTGATGGACGACCCAGGCTCTGCTCTGTCTCTATCTCTGCCAGCTCCATTCCTTCTTCCCCTTCGGAGCTCTCATATTGCCTTGTTGCTGGCCCTGACTCCCCCGCTGATTTGTCTGCCAAGGGGGCTGGCCACAACACTTGTAGGTACCCAGGCCCCAAGCCATATAGAACCTTATAGGTTATGTCAACCCTTAGAATTGCACATGGAAACCTTGTTGGTTAGTGGGGTAGGGCTAAAAACACAAATGTAGTATGACTGGGACAGTGTTCGCATACCAACATGTGGATTGCTGCATTTAGGGCCAATTGTAGATCTTCATAGGCAGCCTTTACAGTAGTCCAGTTAGGAGGTAACAAGGGCATGAGATACTACCCTAGTTACCTCTATCTATACTTGATCAGCAATGCTTAACATCTTAAATGTTATATTTTTATACTCTTAACATTTGTGAATAGATAATATAGTTTTGCAGGAAGATCTGTCAGAGCAATCCTTTGTATGACTCTTTTTTGAGTTTAAAATGTATGAGGGGGGGGGGGGCTCTCACTCATGCATATGAAGGACAGAAAACTCCTGTAAACTCCAACTTTATTTATCTTTAAGGCATTGTATAACTATTGTTAATTGCAAATCTGAACAGAGAAATTCCTGCTTTGGAATTAAGTCGATGTCCACATGATGGCAGCAAAGCCTTGAATATTGGTCATACCATCACTATGAAAGGCTTACTACAGGTTAGTTTTCTTCCTTCTGCTGAGAGTTTCCCAGATGTTGCTGTTAAATTAAGATGTTGCAATAGTGTCAGATATTTGCTGATGGGATCTAACACCTGAGAGTAGCAGTTTCATGAAGGAGAATTACTCTATTTTTCCAGCGGTGAAACTGAAATATTTCAAAATGATGTGTGTACTCTACTGTAGCAGTAAGAATGATATGTCCCCATGCTTCAACATTTGCACATTAAAAAAGCTGAATTCTATTTCTAATGAAGAAATTAAGAAAATTGAAATAGATTCCATTTTTTTTCATGTAAGTAAGTAGACAGCTGACTAGTACAGTGACCATATTTACTTTATTATAAAGGATAGTCCTTTATTTCGGAAAGCTGTCCTTTAGATTTATGTCATTTCATTATTCATTTTGAATTTTCCCTTGTAAAGCAAAGTTATAAACAATTACTTTTTTAATAACCCTTTTGAACATCTTTCAGATTTGCCCCTTTTTCAAGTTTGTCATTTATTTTTTCCAAAAAAAGTTGCTCTACTTATTAGCAACTGCCCTGTTCAAGAAGAATTTGTTTCCACAAATAAAAATGTTCAAATATTGACACTCAGGACTTCAGAAGGGAGGGCAAAAGAATTATGGAATGGCTGCTTAATTGAACTCCTGCTTCTTTCTTACACATAAAAGGGCTGGGGCTTATCGTGGCTGCCATCTTCACTTTCCATCGTTTGTTTTTACAGATATCTTTATTATATTTCATTAACAAACATTAAATTAAAAACTAACATAAAGGAGAAAAGGGAGGGGGGGAATAACAGGACAGATTAAAAAGTGACAACAAAAATCAAACAATTATAAAACAAAAGTGACCTCCAATTTTTTTCAGTACAAAGATAATAATATAACAACCTCCCTCTAATTTAAATGAATATTCAATATTTAAACTATCTTAAAACACTCTAATAACCCAATATTCATATTCTAACCCTCACAATATTTCTCTAGTCAGATCAGATTTAATTCTGAAATCCCAAAATCAAAAATTGATTTCTCTCTTTATCTTGTAAGAAAGCTAACAGTGGTCTCCAAATCATAAAATTCACATTATTTAGGGCTTCTCTCCCTTCTTCTCTATCCTTGATTTACATACAGTACTGACTTCAACTACTGTATGTTTAGTGGGAACTAAGTATATTTTAGTATACTACAGTATATCTGGAGGGAATTAGATTGGGGAGGATGCTTTAAATGAGCACCAAATATATCGGAACAGTAGATTTTGCCATATGAATATGTATGGAAATATTTTCTGTGATTTTCTCCTGGTACGAGAGAAGGTCTTCAGCTACAGTTTGGTTTCTTATTTATTTAATTCAGTTTGCTTCCGGTCTTTACTGCAGTTTAATAATGAAGATGGCTAACAACACAAATCTGCATAAATATAAGTAGTATAAGAAATGCATCTTAATTGCTTTTCTAGAAGTGGAGGAAGCACTTATATTATATTAAGCAGAGGGTTCAACCTGGCTGCTTTAAAGAAATCCTGCTAAGATTTTTACAATGTAAACCCCATGGGTTTTCTATAATATAATAGGTATAATGATTTTAGAAAGGTATAATAATAGATGAAGGTGACTGCATAATTCACCCAGTGTTATTTGGGTTGTAAAAACCTACACAACTGTCAATGAATGCCAGGATAGAGTCACTTTGCTGCCATTTTGGATTTTGTGATCCAGATTTAATACTGTAGCCTTAAAGGAACTTTATAACTCTAAAGGATTTTTTTTTTCTATGTGCTTTGCAAAGTATTCAGGGTTGCTCGCTACTATAGAAGAGATTTTCTTCGAACAAATTCCCTGTCATCCACATTTCTGAATAGGTGAGATTAAAATTTGGCCTGTAGGGGAAGATCATCCAGAAGGCTCAGGTTCAATAAACCACCAAAGTTTTATGGTCTGTTAGCAAAAATAGTTAAAGTTGACTCCTTTTAGTTTTAATGGCATTGGTTGCCATTGTCCTCCTGGGAGATGTCTTCTTGACCTCCCAGCCTAACCTGCAGCTTTAGTATCACTTAATTGAATCCCATTCCAGGACTAACCAGACTTTATCTTGCTTAGCTTTTGAGCCCAGAAATGAATCAACTTTATGCTGCTGACTTGCCAAACAAAACTAACATTCATAGCTCAGGTGCTGCTACCTGTTGAGACGTAACGTAACAGAACAGAATATCAGAGTTGGAAGGGACTTTGGAGATCTTCTAGTCCAATCCCTTGGTCAAACAGGAGACCCTATACCAGCAATGGTGATCCTTTTCGGCACCGAATGCCAAAAAGGTCACGTGGAAACATTGTGCTCGCGCTCGCTTGTCACAACCACACTCCAGAAAAGCCAAACTTCGGGTTCATGCATGCCTGATGATCAGCTGGCCACCGCGCATGCACACACCAGTTTTTGGCATTATTGCAAGCGCAAAGGACAGCTGATTGTTGTGCACGCATGCATGCCCACCTGGCTTAGGACAGCCCCCGACCTCCTCTCCTTCCGCCGCGAACTGAAGACGTGGCTCTTTCATCAATTGAACTGACTGTCTACGGGCTTTTACATTGTAATAATTTTAATTAATTTTAACTGGATTTTAATTTACATTTAAATTTAAATTGTTGAATTTTATTCTTTGTAAGCCTCCCTGAGTCCTTCGGGAGAAGGGTGGCATATAAATTGCATGAAATAATAAAAAAATAATAATAAATGCCAGAAGTCCAGAAGACAAACAGGCAAGGCCGAATGTGCCGGCGACATGGCTTTGTGTGACACTTTGGGCACGCATGCTTTAGGTTCCTCATCACGGCCCTACACTATACTATTCAGACAAATGGCTGTCCAATCTCTTCATTAAAAACCTCCACAACTTCTGAAGGCAAGCTGTTCCACTGATTAAGTGTTCTAACTGTCAGGGTCTTGCTCCTCAGTTCTAGGTTAAATCTCTCTTTGATAAGTTTCCATCCATTGCTTCTTGTCCTGCCTTCAGATACTTTGGAGAATAAATTGACCCAATCTTCTTCCTTAGATATTGGGAGAATACTATCATGTTCTTTTCTTCATTAAACTAAATATACCCAGTTCCTGCAACCATTCTTCTGCAACCGTAAGTTTTACTTTCCAGTCGTCAAATAATTTTTGTTGCATTTCTTCACTCTTTCTAGAGTCTTAATATCTTTTTTTTTTGTATTTTAGTGACCAAAACAGGATTCAGTATTGCAAGTGTGGTTCATATAATCTTGATTCTATTCCCATCCAGCCTAGGACTGTGTTGGCTTTTTTGGTGGTTGCAGCATACTGATGGCTCATATTTAAGTGGTCATCTACAAGAACTCCTAGATCCCTCTTGGAGTTTCTGCTATTGAGCCAGGTACCACCTATTCTATACCTGTGCATTTGGTTTTTCTTGCCTAAGTATAAAAACCATACTTTCCCCACCATTGAATTTCATGTTATTTATGTTGGTATCTAGGTATAAATGAAATTCCCTTCCGTTTACCTTTACCCTCTGATTGGATTTAGATAAGTATGGTTCTTATATGACAGTAACTATATATATCTAACAGTAGATATCTAGATATATATCTAAATATATATTTAAGAGTAGCTTTAGATATATGAAGAGATATTGTATCTACAGTTTCTGTTATTTTAGATACAAAATGAAATATTAGATGAATAAAATATCCTATTAGTGCCATAAACCAGCATAGCAGAAAATGCCTGAAAATCCAGACATAGTTGAGAGATTTTATTTTCAAAGCACTCTGGCATAGACCAAGAAATCAAATGGAAAATGAAAAAAAGAAAAGAAATAAGGAAGATAATATTCAGCATAAATATATGTCAAAATCAAATTCGTTTATTCTTTTGGCCAGTATGCACACTTCCTTGTTGAATGATATTAAA
This sequence comes from Pituophis catenifer annectens, assembly GCF_029215685.1. NCBI lineage: Eukaryota > Metazoa > Chordata > Lepidosauria > Squamata > Colubridae > Pituophis > Pituophis catenifer. The sequence goes on from NW_027256881.1 coordinate 235,119,017, forward strand.
TATATACAAGTAGATTTTCCTACTAGAAATTTATCTATTTATATCTCACCTTTATTATTTTTATAAATAACTCAGAGTGGCAATGTTACTAATACACCTTCTTCCTCCTATTTTCCCCACAACAACAATCCTGTGAAGTGGATTAGTCTGAGAGAGAATGACTGGCCCAAATTTTTCATGCCCAAGGCAGGACTAGAACTCATAATCTCCTGGGGAATGTACCACTCCTTGTCCTTTTAAATTTTTTCAGTGGCCTTCCATACAATTAATCATGATATCTTTCTGGATTGATTAGGATAGTAGGAGGAATTGTGAACTTCGTATTGCAGGGCTCCATCTCTTTCTGAGGAGGCAATCCCAGTTAGTAGTTGGAAAGAGGTTGGTTGGAAACAGTTGACTGGAAGCAGCTGGTAGGAAGCAGTTGGTAGGCCGTTGGGTGGAAGCAGTTGGAACAGTTAGAATCAGTTGGTTGGAAGCAGTTGGAAACAGAAACGGTTGGAAGCAGTTGGTTATTGATGTCAGACTTCATCTTTCTCTTTTCTGCTGCTCAGCATCTACATGACACCTCTGATTCAAGGCAAGGTATTGTTTGATCCCAGAAGACTATAAAGAACTCGATGAGAAGGAACAGATTGTGTACAAAAAGCTATATTTCTGCAAAGTGCAGTTGCTATTTCTCCAGAAACCATCTGGCTCTGTAGGGCTTTCATGACTCTGGATGTAGGGACAGTCCCTCAGTAGGAATAAGCTCATGAGTTCCTGTCCGGCTTCAACTTGTATTCCAGTTGTGGCCCATCCTGGAGTGGGAGGCTCTGGTAACAATACCTTACACGAGGGGTGGGTTCTAAATTGTTTTACTACCGGTTCTGTGGGCGTGGCTTATTTTATGGTCATGGTTTGATGGTCATGTGACAAACAATTATTTAGGATTTAGCAGAGGTACTGGTCTACCAGGCTTTTAACTTCTTGCAGAGCCGTACCGGTCTATCCATTTTTTTTTGGAGTGTTCCGGTCTATCCATTCGTTTTTGGAGCACACTGGTCTACCACCACACTGCCTTTTGCCACTGATCAGCGGTAGGGCAGCCCTTTGAAGCGCTGCGGCAAGAGTTTAAACAATTTTTTGCTGCTCTGCCACCACCGAGAGCATCGGAAACCACTTTCAGGCAGCTTGGCCTCAATTGCCAATCTACAACCACTGAGCGGTTTACAAGGAGCAAATTGGTTCTAGCCGATCAGTTGGGAGGCTTATTGGCTTCTCAATTTAAAGCTAAGGTGTCTTGTTTTTTTCCCCTCTTCTCTGTCAAGTGAGCCCTGATTTTTTCCTTCTAGCCGATCGCTGGGACTCGGGAGGCAGCGTATAGATTGGGGGCGGGGCCAGGCAGAGGTGGTATTTACCGGTTCGCCGAACTACTCAAAATTTCCACTACTGGTTCACAAGAACCGGGGAGAACCGGTAGCAACCCACCACTGCCTTACACCCGTGATGGCTAACCTATGGCACACATGCCAGAGGTAGCATGCAGCACCCTGTCTGTGGGCATGTGAGTCCTCACCCCAGTTCAGCTCTGCTATGCATGCACGCATGCCTCCTGCTGGCCAGCTGTTCTTCGTGTCTCTGCTTTGCAGGGGGCAGGGCGCATGCAGAGGGCGCACATGGCCACATGCATTGCAATTTTAGGGGCTGGAGTGCGCACGCTTACGCTTTGGGCACTTGGTCCAGAAAAGGTTACCATCACTGCCTTACACCCTATTCACTTATAGGATGTTGTACTGCACTGCACTCTGCTTGATATTTTCTTTAAAGGCTCTCTGAAAATTACAATTGATGTTAAAAAAAGCAATCTGTTTGCTGATGACTTGAAGCCCTTGCAGCCACATAACACTAATTCTTTAGGTATTGCACTGGCTACTAGTAGGCTTTTGAGTACAATTCAAAGTAACTTGTACATGTTTTGTGACATGTTGCCTGAATGCTTCTATTTACTTCAAATAGAACAGATCCTTCTGGTGTATTTGGCTCAAATATGGATGTTGGAGGTTTTCCTCTTTCTGCGATGTTCAAAACAAGGGTGTTTTTCTATTATTTTTCCGTCCCTGAAATCTCAAAGGTACTCTTCCTGATGGCATTTAGGAAGGCAGTTAAGGCAGTGGTGAAATGTAAAATTTGTTACTACCGGTTCTGTAGGCGTGGCTTGGTGGGGTGTGTGTAATGTGACTGGGTGGGCGTGGCCAACTTTTTTTTTTTAACTTTTAAAACCATTTTTTCTACAACCTCTTTGGCCGTAGAGGTTGTAAAAAAATGCTTTTAAAAGCCTCTGCCAATCAGGCAACTCAGCTGGGATCATCAGAAGCTTTTAAAAGCATTTTTTCTACAACCTCTTCGGACAAAGAGGTTGTAGAAAAAATGCTTTTAAAAATAATAAAAAAAGCCTCTGATGATTGAGTAGCTCAGCTGGGCATGGGGAGGGCAGGGACTTTTGCTACCGGTTCTCCGAACCACCCAGCTCCATCACTACTGGATCAGATGATCCGGTCCAAACCAGGAGCATTTCACCCCTGAGTTAAGGCAGAGCTGTTTCACAGAGCTTTTAATCTATAGCTTTAACCCTAAAGTTGCTGCTAATCAGGGGACACAGCAGGTAGACAGTTTATGGATTTTACAATATGTAACAGCCTTTATGATTTTGATCAGATATATTGTAAGTGACTGATAGTCTTTTGAGGAGCCTGGCGGCAAATAAATGCCACAAACAAAAAGCAAACTGGTTTTCTGTGGCCTCTAAATCAACTAAAAAGGATTGTACAACATGTTCATTTATAATTGATCTTTTTTATGTTGGTTTCAAGAGCATCCCTAGCAGGAATAAATCATTTCACTTGAAAGCTGTCTCTTGATGAAAGCATTTCATCAGCATTAAGTGCATGAGTTGTTTTTCCTTATCATTTTCTTTTTAGCCACATACTGTAATTTATATTTAGGAATTTTTGTTTTGCTACCAGTTCGTTTATGTCAAGGCTTTCTTGAATTTCTTTCAATAAGTGAAAAAAATATAAAAACTTGAGCATATATCAAGGACTATCTGTAAATTGTGCAGGGCCTTGCTAGTTTAATGAAATTTATCTAACTGTTCTAGAAATAAACACTAATTCCATGATTTTATCCTGAAAAATTCCAGTCTATCTTTTTGTATCTATTAACATTGGTATATTTAAGAACATCAATACATGAACCATACTTCTCTGATGTGATTGAAGTTAAGTTTGCATGCACTCTTTTTTTTTAGTTTACTGTAGAATTTAGTCCCAAAAATACTTGAACATTTTGTAGAGGCAGAAAATAATGTTTTTGTTTCTGTTTCTCTCTCTCTCTCTCTGTATTGCACAATAGATCTACTTTCTACTTTTACTTTATTGATTAGCTCTTGGGCCATATCAAAGTTCAGGGTTCCAGACACAAATTATTACTAAAGTCTGATAAAGGCAATTTAAAATGGAATTGGATAAAATACAATTTAAAATGAAATTTGAATAAAATACAGCTTGAAATGATAGCTTTGATTAGCCTATAGGCCATATCAAAGCACAAGGTGCAAACATATATCGCCAATAAAATCTTATACAAACAATTTAAAATAAGAGTAAGGTAAAATACAATAGTTATAGGAAAAGATATAATATAATTTAATACATAAATATACAAAATAGAATAAAATGACATAAAATTATATTTTGGTGTCACCCTTTCAATCTACCCTAATCAGTCCTACATATGCAGATCTCATCCGAACCATTTTGTTTAAGTACTGTGCTGAGTTAAATGTTATTTTCAGGTTCTGGCTGCACATAAAGTAAGTTGTTTTGATATGGTGATCCCAATGGGTCATTCGTTTGGTATATGGACCAAGTACCTGTCTCTCACCCCCTTATACAAGCAACAGTCAAATAGTATGTGAGCCAGGTCTTCTACCTCTGCTGCTCCGCAAATGCAGAGATGCTCATTGTAGGGTATAGAATGGAATCTCCCATATCTGACCATTGTGTCAAGCTGCTCAAATCTTGCTCGCGTAAATATCTCTCTAAGATATTTTGGCAGTTGTAACTTCAAATCAGTGGTGGGATGCTACCAGTTCGCCCCAGATCAGGCGAACCAGTAGCGGTGGTGGCTGGAGGCTCCGCCCACGCTCCCAGATATCTCTGCGCATGCACAGAAGCGTTGTGCATGCATGCAAGCGCAAGCGTGCCCACAAGTGAACCGGTAGCGGCCAAAATTGAAACTCACTACTACTTCAAATAGCTGTCTGCTATTATTTTGTGCTTCTATATCCTTAATTCTTTGGGCAGCTCTTTTTTTGAATTGTTCTCCTGTTACGCAAGAGACAAGAAGGCCACAGCTTCTTACAAAATATGTTAGTTTGGTGATCCAGGAGATTTGTGATTGTAACTTTATTTGCTCTAGTAGACATAACTTGGGGAATCTATCAGTCTCCATTTCATTGACTTTGCACCAGTAGTTATACGCTCTAATTTTGGATAGTGCATGAATTGTATGAATTCCCAGTTCAGCTCTAACTGCTGCAGCAGATGTTCTTGGATCTACACCCAAAATATGTCTACAATGCTGGGACTGTGGTTGTTCTGGGACTGTGGTTGAATATAGACTCCAAATCTCTGCTCCATACAAGAGCATAGGGGCAACCTTAGCTTTGTATACTCTAATTAATGGGGCTAGGGACCCTGGGTAACTACGGTTCTTTAGTTTAAACAGTAAATTCAAATGGGCGTTTGCTCTGAGTGTACTCCATTGATGATGGCAAGCCCAAGATCCAATCTTGGAAAAGCTTACACCTAAATATACAAAGGTGTTAACCTGTTCAATTGGTTCACTGTCTAATTGCCACCTATGTCTCTGATGCTGTTTTCCAAACACCATTATCTTTGATTTAGATTTACTAATGATTATTAGTAAATAATCATTATTATTTACTAGCAAAATAACATTTTTCTGTGCCTAGGCAGCAATCTACTACAGTGTGGCTAAATAATTTAATGAATATCCAGCACATGATGTGTGATTCAGTGGTGGGTTGACCCCGGTTCGGACCGGTTTTCAAGAATCGGTAGGAAAACTGATGGGAGGCCCCACCCACCACCCCAGATGTCGTCATTAGCGATCTGTGCATGCAAAGTGAGTGCGCACGCACAATCCTGATGCAAACCGGTAGTAAAGGTAAGTAGAACCCACCCCTGGTGTGATTGTATGTATATTTGTATGTGTATGCATGCATGTATGGATAGATATTTTTTTCCTGGAAGTTTTTGATGCATGGCTTTAAATCTTTTTGCCGTTTTAGCAGCATTATCACAGGACACCTCTCTGCATTTATTGAAGTCACTAACACTTCTGACTCTACTTTTCCTTAATTTTGTTGAATGAAATTGTCTCCAAACAGAACCTAATTTGGTTTGTGAATGCCTATTTTGATTTTCCAAATGAACCCTTCCAATGTTGACTCTCCAGGAGACCTTTCTGCATTCAAAATGAAATACCTTCTTTGCTCGAGATACTCTACAAATGTATAATCACTTCTGTATAATATATATTACAAGGAAAAGTAAATGTCTGTAGCTGCTGTGAAACTCATCAGCTAAGAGTATTAGGTATCTTCCTTTTCACTGTAGTGACATGATTATTAATACTCAGAACTTTTCCTCTTTAAACTGATGCTTCAGTGTTTTAATGCTGTGTTTCAATACTACCAGGTAATTTACACAGGCAGAATGCAACTATAATTGAATGCTGGTGGGTGAGATATGTGTTCCTGGAATTATGATCTCTCCACTTCTTAGAAATTGCCTTCATTTCTCTTCCCTACTATATTTCTGGGTCAATGGCAAGCTGTTGGTTTGTTGATGAGAGCGCAGCATATTTATATTATTTGCATAGGATTCAAGAGGCAAAAGGGCATGTCAAGAATGTCCACACCCAAATGAATATGAATTGGGGGGGGGGAGGAAATGGACATTGGTCTTACCTGATACGTCCATTCTCTGATGAGAGGAAACGGCAGTCAGGTTGGGGGAAGTCGCTCTGTCTAATGCATGGGACTGAGTCTGCTGATCAAATTGGCTCCGCCCTCCTGGCCTTCTCCAGTTGTTCGGCGAGGGCGACCTGCAGACTACCGGACGTGTCTTCCTGGAATGATAAATAATTAGCATACCACCCGCCTCCATGAACCTCCAGATCCAGAGGAAGAAGGGTGGGGCTGACTGCCATTTCCTCTCATCAGAGAACGGATGTATCAGGTAAGACCAACGTCCATTCTCCTGAGAGGAGGGAAACGGCAGTCAGGCTGGGGACATACCAAAACCTCATGTCATCCAGGGAGGGAGACTCCGGATCCGGGCGGCCGCTAAGAGTGGTGCACCGCCTGCAGAACTCGCCGACCGAAGGATGCTTCAGCCGAGGTGAAGGAATCCACCTTATAGTGGCGAATGAAGGGACTGATGGTGGTCCATGTGGTGGCGCGGCAGACCTCTTCCAGGGAAGCCTGAGCGGACCAAGCTGCAGACGCGGCGCTCCTGGTTGAGTGGGCCATGATGCGTCCTGGCACAGGAATACCCAGATGACGGTAAGCCATGGCGATAGTGGCTCTCAGCCACTGGCCCAAAGCGGGACCCGAGACTCAGGAACCAATGTTCGAAGGTTGGAAAGCTACAAAGAGTGCTTCTGTCTTGTGGATATGAGCCATCTGAGAGATGTAGATCTTCAAAGCCTGACGAATGTCCAAGGTATGCCAGGAACGTTCGAGTCGATATAAAGGATTCGGGCAGAAATTAGGAAGAACCAGCTCTTGGGAGTGGTGAAAGGTAGAGTTCACCTTCGGGAAGAAGGTGGGGTCGAGGTGGAGAACAATTCTGTCCTCGTGAAAAATGCATAGGTGCCCCCGGATGGAGAGGGCCGCCAGTTCGGAAATACGTCGAGCTGACGTGATTGCCACCAGAAACAGAACCTTGAAGGAAAGAAGACGAAGAGAAACCTCACGAAGAGGCTCGAAAGGAGGAGCCATCACAACGTTGAGAACTTTGTTAAGACTCCAGGTAGGAAACCGGTGGATAACTGGAGGGCGCAGATTGGCCGCCCCCCAAAGGAAGTTCTGGATAACAGGATGCCGAGACAGGGATTCGGTGGAACCAAAGGCCAGAACAGACGCCAGGGCTGCTACCTGCCGCCGAAGGGTATTAGGTGCGAGACCCTTCTTGAGACCGTCCTGGAGGAAGGATAACACGTGAGCAATGGTGGCAGCGGTGGGAGACAGAGAAGCTCTGGTGCTCCAAGAGGAAAAGGAATGCCAAGTGGCCTCGTATATACGAGTTGTGGAGGAACGGCGAGCAGCCTGGATGGTGGCAATGATGTCCGGTGGAAGATTGGCAGCCGTCAAGATGAGCCGCTCAACCGCCAGGCGGTCAAGCGAAGCCATGTTGGATCCGGGTGATGTAGAGACCCCTGGGTTAGATCCATCCTGGAATCCGGTAGGTGCCAAGGAGGAGCCACAGAGCGGGACATTAAATCCACATACCAAGGCCGCCGAGGCCAGTAAGGGGCGAGGAGAATGAGCTCTGCCCTGGTTTCCAGGAGCTTCCGGATTACCTTGGGGATCACCGGTATGGGAGGGAATGCGTATAGCAGTCCCACTGGCCACGGGCTGCGGAGCGCGTTCGTGGCTTCGGCCCTTGGATTCAGGTACCTGGAGAAGTACCGGGGAACCTGGTGGTTCATCGATGAGGCGAAGAGATCCACCAGCGGAGTCCCAAATCTGGCTGTTATGTTGAGAAATAGATCCGACAGAATGCTCCACTCCCCGTGATCTACAAGGTTCCGGCTGAGGGCGTCCACCTCGACGTTTGCTGACACCAAAATGTGATCTGCCTTGATGGAGTTCAGGTTTTCCTCGGCCCACAGGCCCAGTTGAAGAGCTTCTGCCATGAGGGACCGGGACCGAGTGCCCCCCATCCTGTTGATGTGAGCCTTGGTGGTGGTGTTGTCCGTGAGGACTAAGATGTCTTTATCCGCTAGATGACTGTGAAAGTGATTGAGGGCGAGACGAACGGCTTTCAACTCCAGTAAATTGATATTGAGGAGTCTCTCCCTCTCAGACCACTGACCTTGCACCATGAGATAAAGAAGATGGGCGCCCCAACCCGTGAGGCTGGCATCGGTGGTAAGCTGAACGCGCTGAGGTTCCCTGTAACAAGTTCCCCAAGAGATGGTGTCGGAGGTCCACCACTGAAGGGATTGCAGGACTGGCTCCGGCAACTTCAGTCGCGAGAGTGACGTGTCGCGTTGGGCCTTCTGGTATGGAAGGAGAAGCCACTGCAGTTCCCTGCTATGTAAGCGAGACCGCGGGGTAATTCCAAACGTGGACACCATCTTGCCCAATAGGCAAGACAGCTCACGCATGGAAACTGAAGTAGAAGAAATGCATTTGCGTGCCAAGGCCCTGTTGTGGCCCCGCCCTCTGAGCCTGTCCCATCGGAGGAAGAAAGCTCCGAGCATGAGGAAGAGGAGTCAGCCAGGCCTCCCTCTCCAGGCCCCTCCCCTCTGGCATTGTCTCAAGTGCCGGCCGAGGGAGAGTAGACAGCTGGTTCAGATCAGAGTGATGAAGAAACATCATTCCTGGACGCACGCCTCCGAAGGCGTGATAAACGTTTGCAGCAGCTTAGGAGGCGTGCTAGGGATTAGAACTGAGTCACTGGACCACACCCCAGAGACTATATAATAGAGGGTGGTGGTCAAGGATCCTTGTGACGAACAAAGCAAACCTTGGATAGTCACTAAAGCCTCGTCCGGAACTGCTGAGAGAAAGATTTAAAGTGTCGGACATTTGGACTCTTGAGTATTTATCTTTCTGTTTTACTTTGAAAATAAAGTCACTTGGCAGACGGTGTGTCTATCGCTGCCAAGTGGGAGATAAGACCTGGGTGCATTCCAAAGTGTTTCCTTAACCCTCGACTGGCTGTGTTTATGTGTGTGTGGGTACGGGGACAGATCAGGCCCTAAGACTATCCTGCCTATCGGGCGATAAAGAAACATGAGAAAGTTCGGTGTCAATGATTGCCCCCAGGTGGCGTATGTGGGTAGAGGGGGTGAGGTGTCTTTTGGCCCTATTGATAGAAAACCTGTGCTGCTGTAAGGTAGAGAGAACCCTGGAAAGGTCTCTGTGAGCCTCGGGGAGAGACGAAGAGAGAATGAGAATATCATCCAAATAGAATTGGACGCTGATAGAGTGAGAATGAACATGGCCAATAAGGGCGGCCATAATCTTCGTAAACACTCTAGGGGCCGAGGAGAGGCCGAATGGAAGGGCCTTATATTGGTAGTGTGTCCGAGAAAACAAAAACGAAGAAATTGGCGGTGGGCGGGAAGAATGGGTACATGGAGATAGGCCTCTGTCAAGTCGATGGAGGACAGAAAATCTCGGGGTTGGACAGATTCCAGAATAGTAAAGAGGGATTGCATCTTGAACCGGTGATAAATTATATACCAGTTCAAGGATTTTAGGTTTAAGATAGCTCTCCACCCGCCTGAGGACTTCTCGATGAGAAAGAGGCGGGAGTAATACCCTTGACCAGGTTGGGAATGTGGGACCTCTTGAATGGCTTCGATGAGAAGCAGGTGGGCAATAGCAGCAGAAAGCAGATCCCGCTTGGCTCTATCGTGTGAACAAGGGCAAGAAAGAAACCGGGGGGGGGGGGGGAGGAGGAGAAATAAATTCTAAGGAAAGACCAAAGGAAATGGTGCGGAGCACCCAGGAGTCAAAAGTGAAAGACTCCCATTGCTCAGAAAATAGGGCCAGCCAGCCCCCAATGGGAGGAGAGGGGAATGCAACCCTGAAGTTGCTTCAGTCACAGGAGAGCAGCCCTGTTGAAGAATGAAGCCGAGGTGGCTTCAGTTTTATGTAACGGTGGATCTGCACTTTCCCTTGGTCCTGGGGATGGCCTGGCTTCGGGCGCACGACCCTCAGGTGGCGTGGTCGAGAAACGCCATCTCGTTCCCGAGCCTGCAGTGTGTCGACCACCTTCGCCACAACTGCGCCGGCCAGGACGTCTCTGCCCCAAACGTCTCCTTGCCTCCGGAGCTGACGCCCTTTGCCGACGTGTTCAGCGAGAAGGAGGCGGACCGTTTGCCCCAGCACCAACCCTACGACTGTGCGGTGGACCTAATGCCCAACATGCCCCTGCCCTTGGGACGCCTGTACTCCATGTCGGAGCCCGAGTTGGCCGCCTTACGGGACTTTCTGGAAAAGAACCTGGCCCGTGGGTTCATCCGGCCTTCGACCTCCCCGCTCTCGGCCCCGGTCCTCTTCATTAAGAAGAAGACGGGGGACTTGCGCCTGTGTTGCGACTACCGGCGCTTGAATGCCATCACAGTGCGAAATCGCTACCCCCTGCCACTGATTCCGGAGCTGATGGAGAGGTTGCGGGAGGCCTCGATCTTCACTAAGCTCGATCTCCGAGGGGCCTACAACCTGGTGCGCGTGAGAGAGGGGGACGAGTGGAAGACGGCATTCGGCACTCGGTACGGACACTTCGAGTATACCGTAATGCCGTTCGGATTGACCAACGCCCCCGCGGTCTTCCAGCACTTGATGAACGATGTGTTCCGGGACATGCTGGATCGGTTCGTGGTGATCTACTTGGATGACATTTTAATCTATTCCCGGACCCCGGAAAGTCACCTCCAGCATGTCTGCCAGGTCCTGCAGCGCCTGTGGGAGCACCAGCTCTATGCGAAGTTGGAGAAATGCTACTTCTTCCAGACTTCCATAGAGTTCCTCGGGCACATCATCACCCCTGAGGGCATCGCGATGGACCCGCGCAAGGTGGAGGCCTTGCGCAGTTGGGAACCCCCGCGTCGGGTGAAGGACGTCCAGCATCTGTTGGGATTCGCCAACTACTATCGGACCTTCATCCCAGGCTTCGCCACCCTGACCTTGCCGTTGACCCAGCTCCTTCGGAAGAAGGTCCCGTTCCAGTGGGGGCCCCCGCAGCAGCAGGCCTTCGAGGTCCTCAAGCAGGCCTTCCTCACGGAGCCAGTCCTGAGGCACCCCAATCCACACCGTCCGTTCGTGGTGGAGATGGACGTGTCCAACGTGGCGATTGGGGCGGTGCTGCTACAGGCTCCAGTGGATGGTGGCACTCTTTTTCCCTGCGCATACTATTCCCGGAAACTCAACCCTTCCGAGCTCAACTACACCATCTGGGAAAAGGAGTTGCTGGCCATCAAGGCCGCGTTTGAGGCTTGGCGACATCACCTCGAGGGGGCCCAACACCAGGTGGAGGTGCGGACGGACCATCGGAATCTGGAGCACCTCACCACGGCCCGGAAGTTGAACCAGCGGCAGATCCGGTGGTTGTTGTTTTTCGCCCGGTTCAACTTCCATGTCACATACATTCCGAGCAACCTCAACCAGAGGGTGGATGCGCTATCCCGTAAGCCGGAATACTTTTGCCCCAAGGACTCCCTTCCCCCCCCCGGACAGTGCTGCCAGCGGACTCCTTGGCCACGGTCCAGGAACCGGTGGACCTGCGGGCTCAGGTGCTGGAAGCGCAGCGACGGGACGACTGGTCGCAGCAGCGGAGAGCGGACGTCGGCCCCGCGTCCCCATGGACCGTGGAGGAGGGCTTGCTCAGACACCGGGCTCGGCTGTACGTGCCCACGAGTCCGCTCTGAGCCCTTGTCATGAACCAGTGCCATGACAACCCCGCGGCGGGGCACTTCGGCTTCTTTAAGACTTTGAACTTGGTGACGCGGACTTTTTGGTGGCCTCGGGTACGGCACGATGTGCACCCCTACGTGACGTCCTGTGTGACAGGCCAAAGCCGCATCCGGTCCCCCTCCTGGACTCCTCCAGCCACTGCCGACACCGGAGAGACCGTGGGGAACCATCTCCATGGACTTCCTGACAGACCTGCCCCTGTCCGCTACGTACACGACCGTCCTCGTGGTGGTGGATGCACTCACAAAGATGGCACATTTCATCCCGTGCTGCGGCCTGCCCTCGGCCCGCACCACGGCTCGCCTGTTCCTGCAACATATCTTCCGCCTCCACGGCCTGCCGGACCGGGTGGTTTCGGACCGCGGGGCCCAGTTCACGGCCCGCTTCTAGAAAAGCCTGATGGCCGCGCTGGAGGTGCAGGTGTGCCTGTCGTCGTCGCACCATCTGGAGACTGACGGAGGCACGGAGAAGGTCATCGGCATACTGGAGCAGTACCTCCGCTGTTTTGTCAACCAGCAGCAGGACAACTGGGCCAAGTACCTTCCCCTGGCGGAGTTCGCTTTTAATAACTCCCAACATACCTCAACCCAGATGACCCCGTTCCATGCCAATGTCGGATACCATCCACGGCTTTTCCCGTTGACCATCATGGACTCCCCTGTTCCCGAGACCCGGGACTTCCTCTCGGAGCTGCAGGCGGTGCAGCAACTGGTGCGACGGCAGCTGATCCGGGCGAAAGAGGATTATAAACGGTTCGCCGATCGCGCCCGCCGGGCGACGCCACCGCTGGAAGTAGGAGATCGGGTGTGGTTGTCCACGAAACACCTCCCCACGGACCGGCCGGTGAGGAAACTGGCCCAACGCTTTATCGGCCCCTTCCCTATCGAGGCGGTCATCAATCCGGTGGCCTACCGGTTGACTCTACCCCGCTCCATGCGGCTCCACCCTGTTTTTCATCGGTCCCTCCTGGTCCCTGAGGCCCCCGCCAGCCATCTCCGCCGCCCGCCGACGCCTGCCCCTCCAGCCGCAGCCGACGAGGACGATGCCTCGACGTACAAGGTGGACAGTATCCGGGACTCCCGTTGGCTGAAGGGGCGCTTCCAATACCTCATCGCCTGGAAGGGGTATGGGCCCGAGGATTTCACCTGGGTGGACGCGTCTGCCGTTCAGGCCCCTGACCTGGTGCGGGCTTTCCACGAACAGTTCCCGTCCCAACCCCATCCCGACCGTCAGACCCAGGGGAAGGGCCCTGCGGTGGGGGATAGTGTTGTGGCCCCGCCCTCTGAGCCTGTCCCATCGGAGGAAGAAAGCTCTGAGCATGAGGAAGAGGAGTCAGCCAGGCCTCCCTCTCCAGGCCCCTCCCCTCTGGCATTGTCTCAAGTGCCAGCCGAGGGAGAGTAGACAGCTGGTTCAGATCAGAGTGATGAAGAAACATCATTCCTGGACGCACGCCTCCGAAGGCGTGATAAACGTTTGCAGCATCTTAGGAGGCGTGCTAGGGATTAGAACTGAGTCACTGGACCACACCCCAGAGACTATATAATAGAGGGTGGTGGTCAAGGATCCTTGTGACGAACAAAGCAAACCTTGGATAGTCACTAAAGCCTCGTCCGGAACTGCTGAGAGAAAGATTTAAAGTGTCGGACATTTGGACTCTTGAGTATTTATCTTTCTGTTTTACTTTGAAAATAAAGTCACTTGGCAGACGGTGTGTCTATCGCTGCCAAGTGGGAGATAAGACCTGGGTGCGTTCCAAAGTGTTTCCTTAACCCTCGACTGGCTGTGTTTATGTGTGTGTGGGTACGGGGACAGATCAGGCCCTAAGACTATCCTGCCTATCGGGCGATAAAGAAACATGAGAAAGTTCGGTGTCAATGATTGCCCCCAGGTGGCGTATGTGGGTAGAGGGGGTGAGGTGTCTTTTGGCCCTATTGATAGAAAACCTGTGCTGCTGTAAGGTAGAGAGAACCCTGGAAAGGTCTCTGTGAGCCTCGGGGAGAGACGAAGAGAGAATGAGAATATCATCCAAATAGAATTGGATGCTGATAGAGTGAGAATGAACATGGCCAATAAGGGCGGCCATAATCTTCGTAAACACTCTAGGGGCCGAGGAGAGGCCGAATGGAAGGGCCTTATATTGGTAGTGGTGTCCAAGAAAACAAAAACGAAGAAATTGGCGGTGGGCGGGAAGAATGGGTAGCAGCAGAAAGCAGATCCCGCTTGGCTCTATCGTGTGAACAAGGGCAAGAAAGAAACTGGGGGGGGGGGAGGAGGAGAAATAAATTCTAAGGAAAGACCAAGGGAAATGGTGCGGAGCACCCAGGAGTCAAAAGTGAAAGACTCCCATTGCTCAGAAAATAGGGCCAGCCAGCCCCCAATGGGAGGAGAGGGGAATGCAACCCTGAAGTTGCTTCAGTCACAGGAGAGCAGCCCTGTTGAAGAATGAAGCCAAGGTGGATGCTTTGATGGACCAGGCCTTGGCCAAATGACCTTTTAGTAAGGTTTTCTCAGCTCGCTTGTCCTCTGGGCGAAGCGAGTCCTCGGTGGGGCCCATAGGATGCGAGGCATTGGTGAGGGCCATTACGGGCGGATCCACCGCAGGCGGTTGGAGAAGATCGGACAATGGAGAAGCAGCGTTGTAAAGGCGTTTGTCTAAGCCGTTCGGGCTCGGTCCTGCCCCAGGAAGAGACCACTGGCGTTGAATCACATCCGTAAACAGTTTAGGAGCTGGACTAGTCTCTGGATCAACAGTGGGTTCGGCAAACATAGCTGCCATGGCGTCAGAGGAAACAGAGGCCAAGGCTGAAGAAGGAGGGTTGCCTAATCGAGTAGTGGCGATGGCCTTGAATAAGAGAGATCGGAAAAGCTGAGGTCAGAAAAGGCCAATAATGGAAGGCTGGTCCGGGCCAAGGCCATCATCATCAGATAAGACCTGGTCTTAGAAATCCTCGACATCAGAGGCTGAAGCCTGGTCCCCAGAATAGTGGGATTCAGCACGCTTCTGCTCAGATAACGAATCCTCCGCCTCCGGTTGGACTTGCTGAGGAGCAGCTGCAGGAGCAGGGGCCGAGGCCTGTTGCAAACACTGAGCGAGGCTCTGTCGAATCGCCCTTGATATTATATCCTCCGAGTTTGCCAAAACTGGGGGATGGAGAGCCTGAGGCGATGGAGGCACTGAGGCAGGAGCCTCTGCAAGAACCTGATCCCCCTCTGAGGGGGCCTCCTTAGGCATGGTCTGAAATATGAGCTGGCTATCTGAAGTAGGAGCAACAGAGGCAGCTGTGGAGAAGTCAGGGGATAATTCCCTCAATGACCTAGGAGCACCTGAGGCTGGATTACTGGCAACAGAAGGAGCCCTGGAGTTGCAGCCAGGATCACTGGTTGCTGCTTGGGCTTGAGCCTTAAGGAAGGCCTTCTCAATGGCTTTATGCCTCCTTTGTTCCTCCTTAGAGGAAGAGGCAGAAGGGAGCGCTGGGGCGGTCTTCTTCCCCCTGGTCTGTTTAGGAGGAGGAGTCAGAGTCAAGGAGGAAGACCCTTCAAGAGGGTCATTGTGGTGCCGGCATCTGCCCGAAGCCTTCTGCCCTGCTAAATCAGTCGAGTGCATGGCGGCTGCCGTTTTGAATCGCCTGAAAGCTCCATGCGGCGATCGAAAAAGCAAATAATAAAGCACTTACGGAGACCCCCTGGAACGATGCCGGACCCAATCAGCACTGATGAAGAGGGACGAGGGTCTGGAAAGTCGCTATCCCTCTGGCTATTAGTGCGATGTATGGCGCTCGGCAAGACTCCACTCGAGCCGAGGCAGGCTGCTGGGCAAAGGCCATTAAAACGCAGCAATAAACTCCCCCGATCTTCTGGGGAGCTGAAACGACAGGCTAGCCAGTTTAATGTATCTGCCAGCCGGCAGATACAAGTAATAAGGCAGTTGTTGAGAGAAAAACTCCTGATAAGGAGAAAAAATTCGGAGAGGCTGGAAGACACGACCGTCTAGCAAAGACCGAGTAGAACAACTGGAGAAGGCCAGGAGGGCGGAGCCAATTTGATCAGCAAACTCAGTCCCATGCATTAGACGGAGCGACTTCCCCCAGCCTGACTGCCGTTTCCCTCCTCTCAGGAGAATATCAAGTGCAGGCCCGTATCCATTTCCCCAAGGGTCACTTCAACTTTGCTATGTCCGTTGAGGTTCATAGAATTTCAATACTGTACTCCACAACATATTTGTATTTTAATTGTGTTGTTTTATAAATACTTTATTAAAATTACAATAACTAAACTGTTCAGACTTCTCTTTAACCAACTGGTTGAGCATCCCCCCCCGCCCCCCCGTTTGTATGCTGGCCTTTGCCTGGGCTCTTTTTTCCCTAACTATAATATTATCTCTTAAAACAGTAATGTTTTTAACTGTTTACATTACAGCCTCTTGAATTTTCATCATTCTGGGAAGCAACAAATTGATTGGAAAAAAATAAAAGGAAAAGAAGAAATGCCATGTGCTAATATGTTTTCTCACCTCAGTTTTACTCTATGATTATTTTTAAGTAAAGTAATGTTGTTCTCAGTGAAGAGACATGCCTCCTCACTGGTACATTGAAAGTTTGTGCAAAAGAAACAGAAAACCTTTGCCCTAATGTACACAGACAAGTGAAAATAATTCCATTGTAGAAATTTTTGCATGCCTATTCTTTTATCTCAATAAAACTTTATAAAGAGAACTTTGTGATATTTGGAAAAGGTAGTGCCAGTCTTAAAACACCAACAATACCATGAGACAAGCAGGGCTTCCTTTCAGAGGAGAATAGAGGACAGAATAGAAACCTGGGGACAAATGCTGTCACTCTATAGGAGAAAGGAGAAAAAGAACCAACGAGGATTGGTGAGGGAAGTCCCATCACTGGAATAAGAGACTGGCCACAGGTTAAACAAAACTGCGGGGCTCCAAAAGGAAACTCCATTTTAAATAAACTATCAAAACTCATGTGTTAACATTTTTATTTCTCTAATACACTTTCTTGGAATACTTATGATCCTTAGTAATTTTCAAAATAAACAAAATACATTGTTTTTCTCTGAACAACTTGACCTAGGTGGAAAAATAAGTCCAACAGATCCCATAGTAACAGTTCTGATAAAGAATTAATGGTTTGCTTTGTTGCTTAATTATGGAATCCCCTGATCCTCAGAAATCAGTCCAAATTGGGATTTTGGAAAGAAGTGTATTGTTAGACATATAATCTGATATTCTCAAATTCTTGACTTGCAGGAAGAACCTATTTGTAGAAAGCCACTAAGCTGCACTGAGTCTTTTTCTCTAGACAAGCGCCCTGTCCATCCCTTTGTTGGGTCCAGCTTTGGTGGTGGTGGTGGTGGTGAAACTGAGGACAGTCTCTTTTTTCCTGTCTTTTGTGGAGGTGCATTCTTTCATATGATGTCTTGTTTCCCTGAAGTCCACGTATGAAATATTTGAAAGGAAAATCCAAAAGTTATATCTTCTTCCTAGGGTTTCTTCACCGAGGGGAGAAAAACTCAGAGAGAAGCAATCACCTCCTAGAGGATCAGTGTCTGCTACATGTGGGAACATTCTGGTTCAATGTTGGAACAGTGCTTCACTTGCTTCTGCTCTTGAAGTCAGTGTGGAAACTGCTATAATTGTTTCAGCCTCTCCCAGATAGCCAGCTTGTTGAAGATAACTGTAGCTCCCATTAGAGAGGGAGCAGAACACTGTGACAGTGACTTTGGTGATGACCACCACCTTCTCCCCACATCTATCAGGTCTTCTTTAGGTCAGGTATGCAAACAGAACCTTTTCTATCTGCCCGAGTGACGTCTACTAACTGGCTAGAGGACGGTGGACCCAAGGAGAAGTGGAACGGCACTTACCTGCCTTCATTCTTGAGATCTCTGCCAACCTGGCCCACTCTCACAGAAGGCCTCCAGCTTTTTTGGAAGAGAAAGTTGCAAATGTGGCATTGGGGATGAGGAAGCAAGCCTCAACTGTTAGATGTATGGTGGCATGAACAAATTTTTATTTCATTTTACTCTAAAGAGCTCAAGGTGGTTCCTTCTCCTACTTTCCCCCACAATAATAACCTTCTGTGATAGATTGGGCTGAGAGGGAGTGTCAGATGTAAATGCCTTATTCTCTAATGTGTAAATAATGTATATATGGAACATCAGGGGTTAACTTATTACTTGAGCTTTAATGTATTCATAATTCACCACTCCCATTCCTGGCTCCGCCCCTTGTATATAAAAGGAGCCATCCTCCCCATTTTCCTTGCTTCTATCTTGAATATTCAGCGAATATAGAATGCCTATAATGATTAAAGAGAATTATATTTAAACCTATAACTTCTATTATCTTTATTGAGTCTGATCCTGAAAATATTGCAACAAGCTGGTAGCAGAGGATGGTTAATTGACTCAATAAGTAATTAAAAATGTCCAAGAAAGATAGGCCCAACACCAGGGCCTACAGCAAAGAAATAGAAACTGATCAAGAGATGATCAACGAATCCACAAATGCGATTTCGAGAGAATCCGAAGAATACACCACTGAAGAAGAAGAACTGATGAGTGAAAATAACGACCAGGAAGAAATCGAGATAGAAAATAACGAACTCAGGTCAGAAATATTAAAAATACTAAAAAGCCAAAAGAATGATGAAAGCCTCATCGCGGACCTCCAGGAGATGCTGAGGAACAGCGGAGCAGCGAGAGAGAAAAACATCATTAAAGAAAAACCCAAAGATCAAAAAACTGTGAGTGAAATGACTACTGAGAAAATAGTTGTAAAAAAGAAAAGATGTGACCCCGCGCGAAATTTTGAACGGCAGCCATCTTGGTTTCAACGAACTTCAAAAGAGAGTGAAGCAGAGCCAATCAAAACGCTCAGTTCAAAATTTCTGGCGCGAAAAACGCTATCAGACGAAGAAAGTGAAAAAGAAGTCTCAAACTCTTCAGATGAACCAAAATCAGAAAGTGAAGACGATCTAACAAAGTCTCAAGTAGAGTCAGCAATGAAAACACTTTTTGCTGCTTTTGGGCCAAGATTGAAAATTTCTAAGACATCAACGAAGAAGCAAGCAATCAAACCGACAACTCAAGACCTGCACACTCCCATCCTGACTTCGAAAACGACGACACCCGAGCCCAGAGAGCCATGCCGATTCCGTCCTACACCGCAGACAGAATCGAGTGCCAGCACACACAAGAGAAAGAGAAGAACCGCCGCCATCACCAAAGCCCCAAAAACCGAGCCAGAGACCGACTCATCTGAAGAGGAGCGGATCGAGAGAGCTGAAATGGAGAGAACCTTCCACAACGGCGCCAAAGAAGAAATGAGCAACGCGCATGTGCAAAACTACGTAGACGGCCCCGAAAGACTTGAACTGGCCAGAGAACCGCGCAGACTCGTTACAAGCATCCCAATGCCGTTCTGTAATTTCCTGCACTTGAGAGACCACGGACTGCCTCAGGTTGTAAGTAATGGACAAAATAATGTGGGGAACTTACCCAGTGACTTCCCAAAACTTAGAGTTGATGGCATTAATTTACAAGAGTGGTACCAACAGCTTCAGGTTATTTTTATGAAAGAAAATTTACTATTCTTTATAACTAGTCCTCCAAGAAGACCTTGGACTTTAAAAATAGACTGTTTACATCATAGAGCATTTTTCATAATAATTTCTAGCGTGTCTCCTGCAATGTATCATAGCATCAAACCAAACCTAACTGTATCAGAAATAATTCAATGCATGTTTAATCTATTTCACAGCGATAGCGTAGCCACAACCACAAGAATGTCTAAGGATTTCTTTTCTTCTAGAGTGAAACCAGGGGTTTCTATAAGTGAACATTTGATAAATCTAAACAAAATAAGAGCTGAGCTGCAATTGAGGGGGGAAGTGATTTCAGATCAAACTATGAAAAGTGTTATTATCAATTCACTTGATCCATCATGGGATAGCTTTATGTCACACTTAGATACCATTAATTTGGGATATTTATCAATAGAAAGTCTATCTAACAAATTGATAGCAGAAGACAATTCAAGAAAAAATCGTTCCAATAACCAAACAGAACACAAATCTTTTAGGAAAGTAGTCTTTCAAGATAAATATAATGAGGCCTTTAGATGCCACAATTGTGGATCCAGGGAACACAGTAGAAGAGACTGTCCCAAAGTCCCAAGGGAGAGACATAGGCCAGAATATAGGAGCAAATACAATTACAGACAATCTTCCACAGATAGACACAAATATAGAAGTCCACCAAACTACAGAGAAAGTAGAGGGGGTAGAGAAAATTCAAAAGAGAGAAAATCTGGGTCACTAAATGGGCTAAATAAACAAGACAGCACCAAAACACAACAAGATGAGAACAACAATTGGCTTATTGATTCTGGTGCAACAAATCACACCACTAATAACAAAAGTATATTATCTTCATTTACAGAAGATAAGTTTGTGATAAAGGTAGCTAATCAAGAAAAGGTTCAAGTATTAGGCAGAGGAAATGTGACCTTGCCTGGTTTAGGGAAAATAGAGGGGGTATTATTAATCCCAGAAATACCTCACAACATAC
The DNA here is from genome assembly GCF_029215685.1 of Pituophis catenifer annectens. NCBI lineage: Eukaryota > Metazoa > Chordata > Lepidosauria > Squamata > Colubridae > Pituophis > Pituophis catenifer. The sequence continues at coordinate 235,139,379 of NW_027256881.1, forward strand.
TAAGTGCTATAAAACTAAGCAGAGAATCTGACATCAATATAGTTTTCTCAAAGGGGAAAGCAACTATAGAAAAGAACAAAACAAATATAGGCACTGTGATGATAAAAGGGGGTCTACCCTATCTGATAACCAAAGAAAGATGGTTACATAACATTGATTCAAATATGGAAGATTGTATTGAAGCAGATGATGAAAATGTCAGTAACAGTGACAATGATGAATGTAAAATAACTCATGATAACAAAAATACACACAATGAGAAGAAACCAAAAATAGGTAAACCAATTCATGATGAGTGTGCTCATATCTTACATAGGAAGTTAGGACATGCAAGCTTTCCTGTAGTACAAAAAATGACTGAACACGCAGAAGGTGTAAAAATAAAAAATTGTGAAAATTATTTAGAATGCTCAGTATGTAAATCCACCAAACTAAAAACCAGTCCTAGACCAAAAAAATCTAACAGATCAACTAACAATATTTTTGATTTGGTACATATGGACTTAGTTGGTCCATTAACTCCATCAATTACCTATAGAAAACGTTACTTCCTAACAATAGTGGATGATTACAGTCGCTATGGTTTTGTTTACACATTAAAGCACAAGGATGAAACCTTTCAGAAATTTAAGGAATTCTACAAACGCATAGAAACACAACATAATATCAGAATAAAACAAATTATGACAGATAGGGGATGTGAATTCATGTCTAAAGAATTCTCCCAATGGTTAAAGGATAGAGGGATGCTACATTTCACGTCCAATCCATTTTCTGCCTTTCAAAATGGGATTGCAGAGAGAAAGAACTCCACACTACAAACCATGATTAGATGCACATTAGAGGATGCTGGTTTAGGCAAACAATTTTGGTCAGAAGCCTTACATTATTCAAATTACACTCAAAATAGAACATGGTCCAGTATTGTGAATAAGACACCATATGAGGTGATGTACAATAGAAAACCTAAATTAGCACACATGCACATATTTGGAGTTACTGCAGACGTGCACATACCTAAACAATTGAGGAGAAAGGGAGAAAACGTATCCAGGAGATTAAGATTCATGGGATACGAAACTGGAACCAAAGGGTACAGATTCATCGATAATAATAACAAATTTATAGTATCCAGAACAGCTGTGTTTCATGAGCAGGCCAATTGGTCTAAGTTGCACCTTAATGAAATTTTTCCTAATAAAAGCAAAGATAATATATCTTGCGAGGAAGGAACAACAGAAAATCAAAATATTAGCAAAAGTAAGAACAAAACCAAAACTTGGACAAATAGTCAGCATAAAATAAAGACAGACACATTAACAAAAAAGGAAGCCAGATATTTGCATGACAACCATAGCAAACCTGAAAGAAATATTAGAAATAATAGAAACCAAATACCAAATAAATACAAAGATTATATTATGCATATGGATGGGGAACAAATAACACCTAATACATATGAGGAAGTATTGAAACTTCCCCGTGAAGAAAGAGAAAAATGGGAACTAGCTATGGAAAAAGAAATGAAAAGTTTACAAGGATTAAATGTATTCACACCTGCGATCGCACCTAAGGATAAAACAATTATAGGTACCAGGTGGATTTATAAAATTAAGAATTTAGAAGGAGGTAATACCTTATACAAGGTCAGACTAGTTGCACAAGGTTATGCACAAAAATATCCAGAAGACTATACTGACACATATTCACCCACAGTGAGAACAGAGAGTGTCAAAACAGCTCTTGTAGTAGCATCTGCACTCAATCTAGACGTGTTTCAATATGACATACAGACTGCATACTTACATGCAAAATTAGATAAGGAAATATATGTAAGAGCACCACACAGTCAATACACTAATAAGAACGAAATTTGGTTACTAAATAAGAGTCTGTACGGATTGAAGCAATCTGGCAAAAGATGGTACGATTGTTTGGTAAAAGTACTAAAGACCATGGATTTCAACGCCACCACTGCTGATAACTGTTTCTTTGTAAAAAAGAGTAATGATCATATTGAATTTGTATTAATTTATGTGGATGATATTTTATATATTGGAAAGCATAAAGAGAGCAGGGAAATCTTTGTAAATAAGTTAAACGAACACTTCTCATTGAAATCACTAGGTAGAGTGAATAAATACCTTGGTGTACAAATTAACAAAACAAAAAGGGGATTCAAACTTACTCAGAAAGATAAAATCATTGAACTCCTAAACAAATGTAACTTAAATAATGCCAAAACATGTGACACACCTATGCAAACTGATTTTCTTAGAAACAATGATGAATCTTCCCCTGAGTTTAAAGACAACACATTTTACAGATCAGTTATAGGTTCACTCCTTTATATATCTAATTGGACTAGGCCAGATATTGCATTACCTCTCAATTTATTGTCAAGATATGTTAGCAAACCAACCTTGTATCATTGGGAAGCTGTCAAAAGAATTTTAAGATATCTGAAAAGTACATTAGATTTTTGTTTAATATTGGAACCCAATAATGACAAAGAACCAAAAATTACTTGTTATGCTGATGCAGATTGGGCCGGTGATACATCATGCAGAAAGAGTACCTCTGGTTATGTTTTTCTATTGAACGATTGTCCAGTTTACTGGTATACTGGTAAACAAGAACTGGTAGCCACCTCTACCACAGAAGCAGAATATGTTTGCTTGTCTAAAGCTGCAAATAACCTTGTATGGTTCAATGATTTGATCACAGATGTTTGGAAGAAACCTACTTTACCCTTTATTATGCATGAAGATAATAAAGCGGCCATTGAAATTTCTAGATCCGATGCAATTGGACAAAGGTCCAGGCATATTGATATAAAATTTAAGCACGTGAGACAACTATCTCAAGACGGATTCATCAAAGCAATACATTGTGATACTTCTGAACAATTAGCTGACATATTAACAAAACCCTTACCTTCTAAACAACACAAATATTTAACTTCTAAATTATATGTATTATATTGTCCTGAATCTGAATGTAACTGGTGTTGTATAACGAACCGGCATTTAGAGGGGGATTTGTCAGATGTAAATGCCTTATTCTCTAATGTGTAAATAATGTATATATGGAACATCAGGGGTTAACTTATTACTTGAGCTTTAATGTATTCATAATTCACCACTCCCATTCCTGGCTCCGCCCCTTGTATATAAAAGGAGCCATCCTCCCCATTTTCCTTGCTTCTATCTTGAATATTCAGCGAATATAGAATGCCTATAATGATTAAAGAGAATTATATTTAAACCTATAACTTCTATTATCTTTATTGAGTCTGATCCTGAAAATATTGCAACAGGGAGTCCCTGAACTCTGTAACTGAGGAAAGACTTAAGTCTGGGTCTTCCTGCTCCTAATCCCTCAAGTATAGCTGAAGCCTTTTCAGACCATGCTCTGCTCTGTCTGATCAAATACTTGTCTAAGCTGAATGGGAAGATATTTTGGTAGTGTTCCTGTTTTACCTGTGCAAGCTTGAACAATTTCCATCCCTCTTAGAATTGCTTATCACCCCCAGGAGGTCATGCCTCATAACCTGAGAAGCTGTGACTAACGTTTTTAGTTTAGCAGTGTCTGATTTTGCTCATTTGCTTTATCATCACAGTTTTTGCCACTATTTTGTCAGCTATCACTTTCTGTAGCAGTTTCAAGTAGAACTGTTTTTATATTGCCTTAGCACACACTTTCTAGCAGTGTTCATGCTGTGCCCTTTGCTCATCCTGATACCTTTCTCAGCATTTCTAGCAGTCACCAAGTGTTGCCTCAGCATTGTTGCAGACCTTTGCTCCCCTTCTTTCTGAATTCAATTACTCTTTAAAGGAAAAAAGAGAACATATAAATACAGATAAAGCAACTGCTGTTGTAAATCTTGTGACCTTTGCTCCATCATGATTCTGTCCAGTTTAATCCTGTTCATAAAGGTAAAATACTATAGAACACCTCTATTTTCTAGGCTCTTTTTTGTATTGTTGGTTGCTTTACTTCAAAACAGATGATTAAAGGCCTGGAGGCTAAAACATATGAAGAACAGTTGCAGCATATGGGTTTGGCTTGTCTAGAGAAAAGGACTAGGGGTGACATGATAACAGTATTCCAGTATCTGAGGGGCTACCACAGACAAGAGGGAGTCAACCTATTCTCCAAAGCACCTGAGGGCAGGACAAGAAACAGTGGATGGAAACTAATCAAGGAGAGAAGCGACCTGGAATTAAGGAGAAATTTCCTTACAGGGAGAACAATTAACCAGAGGAACAGCTTGCCTTCAGAAATTGTGGGTGCTTCATCATTGGAGGTTTTTTTAAGATGAGACTAGACAGCCACTTATCTGAAATGGTATAGGTTCTCCTGCTTGAGCAGGGGACTGGACTAGAAGACCTCCAAGGTCCCTTCCAGCTCTATTCCTATTCTACTCTACTCTACTCTACTCTACTCTACTCTACTCTACTCTACTCTACTCTACTCTACTCTACTCTACTCTACTCTACTCTACTCTTATTCAAAGATAAATGTGATTTACACAGCTACTGCTTTTCTAGGAGACTATGGGAGTCAGAAGAGTCACAAGTGTGAAATGGGCAATTTTAAATAAATAAATAGGCTTTTCTTTGAACAGATTCTTCTGTACGTTCAATTGCTTATATAAATACACCCCCCCCAAAAAAAAGCTGGCTTAAATAGTTGCTCAAAGAAGATAGCAAATGGGTCCTTTGCAAAGAATAGTTCAGATTTCTCAGCAAGGATTTTGGGAGAATTTTAGGTAGGAGATTCCCTATGTCCCTCTCACTGGCAATAAAATGATGATGGTGATGATGATGATGATGATGATTGGTTGCACCATCAGCTAGATGTTTGGATGGGATTGAGTGCTTTTGTCCACTTACTGAGTCTTTCCCAAGAACCTCAGATGGGCAGATATTTGTCCTATGATGTAAACTGTTCCAGGCAAAGCTGTCATTTGCAATTGACTGATAGTGATTTTGTCAGTACTGATGGTGGTCAAGTGGTGCTCCAGATGTTTTGGGATTGCACCCAAGGTCCCTATTACCATTAATACTATTTTTTCTTTCTTGTGTCACAGTTGTTTTATCTGCAGATATAATAAACCAACACTGATCTGCTAGCCTCTGTTCTCTTATTATTGTGCCCTTCCCTGGAACTACAAATCAGATGCCTCAGGCAACTATATTATTTTGTTTAATGCATGCTCTGTTGCACACACTTTCTTCTCCTCTCCTGACACACTTTGCAAATGAAAATTGAAATATATTTTGTGAAGCTGTTGTGAATGTGCTGCCATATTTAACATGTTATTTTATTAATGTGTGATTCCAGCATGGATAAAATATCCATAAATAAAGGAGGATTTTCCCCTGCAATTTTTCAAATGGAGATATTCTATCATGAGTCTGAGATCTATGAGATTCTTAATGTGAAATGGTTGTGGAAAAATACCAAAATATGTATTGTTTATAAGCTGGACTTAGAATCATTTTCCCTTTTTCATACTAATTTATTTCATCTATAAATATCTGTAAATTCAGACTTGAACACTTGAAAACTAGTATTAATATTATATGAAGAAGCAATATAGATCACGAACTGGATGTGTCACTGATTGGACACTTTAATTACTTTAATTTAATTCGGATAGAATCAATGTTCCTTCAAACCAGCAGATTTTCTATTTAGTGTAACAATTTCTAGGTCTTTCACACTTTTGTGATGTGCTACCTTGCCCATGATGATTGTTCACTGCAGTGGTTCAATTAGTAATACAATTGTTAAGTGAATCTTGCTACTCTATTGACTTTGCTTCAGTGGTGGGTTGCTCCTGGTTCTTGTGAACTGGTAGTAAAAGTGGCGGGAGGCTCTGCTGTCATAATGAACAATCTGTGCGTGTGCAGAAGTCTGTGCACACGGAGCAAAGTGAGCGCGTGCATATGCTCCTGTTACGAACCGGTAGTAAAGGTAAGTAGAACCCACCCCTGCTTTGCTTGTCAAAAGTTCATAAAAGGTGATAGCATAACCCCAGGACACTACATAAATATGAGTCATTGCCAAGTGTCTGAATGTTGATCATGTGACCATGGGATACTCCAACGGTTATAAGTGTGAAAAATGGTCATAAATCACTTTTTTTCAACGCCATTGTAACTTTGAATGGTCACTAAATGAACTGTTGTAAATTGAAGACTACCGGTAGCAATCTATAGGATTAATGAAGAATAGTATATTACTGCCTCTTGAGTGGCACTAGACAGATTCTCTAATTTTTTCATTAACAATTTGGTTATTCATCCCTTCCTCTTTTGACATCAAGCACAGGCATCTGACTCTGCACCTTCTGCTTAAATATACTATAGTATCGTCATCAACTCAACTGCTGGTGATTTCATGAACATGATGACTTGGGACTTTTGTGTTTTAATGTATTCTTCAGCACTATGCTTACTAGTATTTATGGTATGTTTCATGCATTCACATTAACTATCATATGGTCAAAAGAATTTCAGGAGCTTTTATGTTGACCATGTAGTGTCAGTGTTAGTCTATAGCATGTACAAAATGCAGCTGCTCATTTTCTAACTATTCAAAACTTGTATAGCAAAATAACACCAATATTGCAGGAGATGCATTAATTGCCAGTTGGTTTCTGAGTTCATCTTAAAGTAGTGGTTATTACTTATAAAGCTCTTTGCTAGCTTTGAACTGTATGATTTTATTCATTTATTAAATTTATCTGCCACCCATCTCACCTTCAAAAGCAACTAGAATCTTTCTGCCTTCTACACCTTGGCTGTTAAGTCATGGGCACAAGGAAGGACAGGACACGTAGTAAACTCCAACACCTTTATTAGCTCCGTAAATCGCAATGGCAATCCTAGCCACGGCAGCTCCTTTTATAGCTAGGAGCTGTCCGCAGCTACAGCCACTGACGGTCCTACGAATTTCCCGCTCGTGTCCCTGATTGGTCCGTTCAAATCTGCCATTCAATACTCAACATTGGCCAAGAGAGCAAAATTTCTCTCATTATGATCAGATAAAATTGTTAATGATTTCTTAAGAAAATTTCTATTACAGGAGGGGAAAAGAAAGGAATGAGACAACTTTTTAATTTTCATATGAAAAGATGAAAAGTAACTCCCTGCCTCCCTCAGTAGTGCAACACTGCCAGCATCTTAAATGATTCTCTTTCCAGAAATAAACATAAAGATGAAGCTAGGATGCTAAAAGAAATCTTTAAACAAACTACCAATACTTATTTGAATGTAATATAAAATTTAGCTCCTTCATTGGCTCCTCCCCTTGCTGCCTTTCATTTTGTTCCTGGGCTCTTATTATCTTGGTTTATGATTTTGTATTAGTCCCTGACTCATATGTCTGTTCAAACTCTGCAAAAAGAATAATAGTGAGATATTCCAGCTCCACCACTCACCTCCCTAAGGATTCTATCAATGGACAAGTTTCATTCAGTAATGACCAAAGTTAATAACATTTTCCAAAACCAGAAATTTTAAAAATACTCTGTTTTCTGAGAACACTCCAAGAAAGTTAACAACTTAAGGGACATTGATTGTATGTATCCCACTGGCATTTAACTTATGAGTCATTATATTAATAGGACAGACATTTCCTGGAGCAGCAGAATACTGGTAAACTGCTTTTTTGAAGGACGTGGTGCCAGCAAATATTTAAGGTATAATTTAGAGATTATTCATCCAGTAGCATAAAATATAGGGCTTTGTCTAAGCCTCCTTAGTTTTTATGTGCGTTTTGCTTTTCAACAATAATATCAGATATCAGGGCATAAAAATTAATAATAAACATGGTATGCTATTCTGGAATGCATTTCTTTTTAAAAGATATATTGTGTCTTGACGTATGTGTCAATTACTTCCTTTCCTTTTAAAACAAAAACAAACAGGTTTCCAAATAATTCCACTGTAATCAGTAAAATCTAAATGAGCTTTTTGTCCACTGATTTAAAACTGCATGAAAGCAATATATGTTCGTGTCTATTTGTTAGTAATCTTACTATTGGTCTCAGTGTTTTCTTTTTAAATAAAATTACCCGATGCATAGTAGAGATATTGTTTAGCCAGATTACATAAAATGCAGAAAGATTTGCTTTACAGATTATTACAATAATAAAATAAGAAGCCTACTTATTATGAACTTTTCAGGATTAGTTGATTTAAGTGATGAAGATCTGTAACATGTCTCTCCTAACCCCTTGTTTGTTCCATGTAATCTACAAATATGTTGGAAACTTATTTCTGCATTTATTAGACTATAAGAATTCTTATATACTTCCTCTGAAAAATATCTCTGCTTACTGAAGTGGCGGGCAACATTTTGGCAGTCAGAAGCTGAACATATTTAGCAAGGTACTCATATAAAAATGTCAACGTAAAGAGCAGGAGCAGAATTTTGAATACTTTTTTCTCTTAAGGGAATGAAAATCTTACCCATCTCCTTCTCCCACACCTGAAAATCAGTAAGAAATATTCACTGAGAAATGCACAAGTATGAGAATGAAAGTTTATTGTACATTAGTTGATTTAAAGAAAGCATTCAATAAAGTCTTGAATTAGGGAATGTTTGACATTAACATGGAGCTAAAGGATGGTTCTGAATGTGATAAGAGCAGTATATGAGGGAAATCAAGCATGTATGAGAATAAATCAAATATATCACAGTTCAACACTGAGGAGGTATAATGTCCCTTAGTTTTTAATGTGCATATGGATGCATGTATAAGGAATGCTTGTAGTAATGTTAGAGGCATCTGACTGAGGATGTGAATAAGGAGGAGGATGAATGAGGATGCAGTTTTGTGTGCAGACAATATATTGTTTCTGTGGATTATATTACTAAATGTAAGATAAATTGTATGATAAAATGAGAAGTAGGGATCTTATAAAGCTGTATATCAAGAATCAAGATATTTAATTTGTAAGTGGCAGAAAAACTGGGTGAATGCTTGCAGAATGTTATACATAAATGGAAGAAAAATACAGCAAGCTGATGAATTTGTGTCCCTTGGTAGAATGGTTTACTAAAGAGGAGAAAACAACTGAAAATTTTATGAGCTACAAACATTGGTGTAAACATGGTGGGAGGTATGTGGTTTGTTGCAAGGAAGGAATATTTGTCGTCAGAAGCAACAACACTTATGTGTGAGAGTGTGCTTTTCCCCACTCTGATATATAGAAGTGCGAGTTGGTTGTATTAGGAAAGACATGAGAGTAAATTGAATGCAATAGGAACGGAGCCCTTAATATTGGAAGTGTATTTGCAATAAAAGAAGAAGATAGGGTCAAGAATAGATGAGTGTTGAATGAATATGGATGGAAAACAAACATGAATGATTAGTATGGAAGAAGTACATTGAGGAGATTTAGTCATATAGAGATAACTTAAGAGACTGAATCATATCACAAACTTATAAAGGAGCAAGGTCAAGAGAAAGGAAAGATGAGAAAGTTATAGTTGGATGAAGTTGATTCTCAGAAAGAGGTGAAGAGAACAAAACAGATTATGTGTGAATATAGATGTGTTTAAAGCAGAGAATGTTTTGCAAGAATGGAAAGATTATGGAGAAGAACAATGCATGTTGTTGCTATAAACTGATTAAACTATCTTCTCTTCCCTTCCTTCCCCTGTCCTCATTCCTTCAGTTTATTTGGCCTACTATTTCTGACTCTCTTTCTTTGCTTTCCATAATACTATTTACTCTGAATGGGAATAGCACGATAGGGATAGATATAGTGGATTGGTGGATGGAGTAGATAGGGTGGATGGATGGATAGAATTCTGAAGTGGTACCAAAAGAAGCTCTGGAATTTCTGCTTATCAATTTCTATTTTAATATTCCCATGTTTGTTTATTTTGTAAGAAAAAAAAAGGTAATAGCAACTGGAAAATAAAACAGCATGAAGTACTTTCCCCTGATGCACCACTGTTTTTAAAAATGTTATGAGAACATTTATTGATTTATGCATAGACTCTCAATCAAGAATTCAAGTATATGATCCCAGGTCTGCCATCTGAAATGATTAATATGTACTCTGTATCTTTGGACATCTATCACAATTCTTTTAGGCATGTTAGATCAGACATAAATAATCAGAAATATATGTTAATAAAATATGTCAATCAATATTTATGCTGTTTTGCAGATCGTTTAGGTATGGACTTCCCATCCATGACATTCCACACAAACAATGTGACTGAATTTATCCTCTTTGGCCTCACGCAAAATGAAGAAACCCAGAAAATATGCTTTGTCCTGTTTCTGTCCTTCTATTTAATCATTGTGCTGGGCAACCTTCTTATAGTAATCACTATAATCTTCAGCACCCACTTGACATCTCCCATGTATTACTTCCTCAGTTACTTATCCTTTGTGGACATCTGCTATTCATCAGTCACAGCTCCCAAAATGATTGCAGATTTTCTTCTGGAAAGAAAAACCATCTCATTTATTGGCTGCATAGCTCAGCTCTTTGGAGTCCATTTCCTTGGCTGCACAGAGATCTTCATTCTTACAGTGATGGCGTATGACCGGTACATTGCGATTTGCAAACCACTCCACTATACCACCATCATGACTAGGCGAATCTGTGGGCAGATGGTAGCAGCTTCTTGGGTTGGAGGATTTCTGCACTCCTTGGTGCAAACTCTTCTCACCACCCAGCTTCCTTTTTGTGGCCCCAATGAAATTGACCATTATTTTTGTGATGTCCACCCTCTACTGAAATTGGCCTGTACAGATACCTATATAGTTGGTGTCATAGTAGTTGCGAACAGTGGGATGATTGCTTTAAGCTGCTTCCTCATTTTAGTGGTGTCATATATTGTAATCTTGGCCTCCTTGAGATCTCATTCTTCTGAAGGACGTTGTAAGGCTCTTTCTACTTGTGCTTCCCATGTCACAGTAGTGATTTTATTTTTTGGGCCATGTACCTTTACCTATATACGCCCTTCTAGCAACTTCTCAGAAGATAAGACAGTAGCTTTGTTTTATACGGTTATCACTCCGATGCTGAACCCATTAATCTATACATTAAGAAATTCAGAGATGAAGAATGCCATTAAAAAATTATGGAGCAGAAAAATATTTTCAACTGAAAAAACAAATATGTAAACAGAGCATGCATAGAAATAGTTAAAACATCTTTTTGTGAAGATTTTATTTTACTTCTGTCAATAAATTATGCTGCTTTTAATATAGTTATTCCATTGACACTTTGCATTTTACTTTGTTATACTTTGTTGTAAATCATTTGATGATTTGATTATAGAACAATATAACACTGGATTGAACCTCACTTGGTAGCAGGGAATAAGTTAACAAATAAATCAAATTTGGTTTGACAAAGCATTCAAGATTTCCCATTGGGATTTTATACAGTTTATTTTATACAGTTTCTCTTTGTTAACTTTATTTAGATATATGCACAGGTTCTAGCAGGTATGTGAAACTGCAAATTGATTTTGACCATACAACATTGGACATCACCTTTTGGAAGCTCAAATCCAGGTCAGAAAATGTTCTAGCTACAAAACCATCACACACTGATACAGAAATGCATAGCAAGGCAATCAAGAGGAATGCTGCACATTCCAATATAAAAATGCAGAGGACTAGACAGTTGCCACTAGCTCAGCAAAAATATCCTGTGATATATTACACTAAAGAGATCACAGTTTTGAATCATCCCCACCCCACAACAAATTATTGTATTTTTCCTTACCATAATAGCAATAGGTCTATGAATCTAAATCCATGCAGGGATTCTCCTACCTTAGTGTAAAAAAAAAAAAGGCTGGGCTGAGGAGGAAACTGCATACAATTTCTCTAACTCTCGCATAGATATTCCCATTTACTGAAAAAGATAGCATTTTCTGAGAGGACTAGCTCAAATATATCCAGGAAATATGTCATCCACTACACAAAAGGTAGAGCTGGGTTTGGGACAGAATTTACAACAATTACAAGTTAGGTTGGAATTTGGGTTATAAGTCATTTTGATTGTTAAGTGGATCACCATGTGACCTGACTTGAGTAATGATGGTTGTTAACTGAATTGTCCACTTAATGGGCAAAAAATGTCAGAAACCAACAACCAAAATAACATGATTGTGGTCTGATTGTGAATGCTGATTGTAAATGTAAACCAGTTGTCATGTACCTGAAATGTGATCATGTGTTCATTGGGGGAAGCGGTGGTCATAACTTTGAGGACAGGCCATTGTAGGCTCTCTCATAATTTTGAATTGTTGTTTAGCAACTGGTAGTTAAACAAGGACTACCTGTATCCTTGAAGCCCCATTAATTGCTGAAAAGAGGATTTTCCACAATATAGCCAAACTGGACAGAGTGTTGTAGTTTGCAGATACAAAATCAGTTATACAATATTACCCTAATGGTATGTGAGAATGACATTGGAAGACAAGGCAAAGAGACACGACCAAGGGAATGATCAAATAAAAGGCAGCTGAGCCTGCAGCAAGAATGTGGGTGGACCAGAGGGTCAGAAGAGACGTGCCCTAGTTTGGGAGCTGTTAAGGGGATGAGGGTACAGAAGTACTTTCAGACTTACAAGATCCTGTTAATGTAGCTTTTCAACAAAGTCGAATTAGGTCATCTCATTGTGTTTTCTGTCTGGTGTTCCTCATAAGGCTGACATCAATCTTCCAAGACTCATGCTCACTTTCAAAGAGAGGACGTTTAGGAATGACCTCCAATTCCCAGAGGATTCAACTATCCACTGAGGATCTATAGCAATTGATGAGCAAGGGCCATGTCTACATTGTTTCCTAACCTATGCTGCAGATAACTAGATATGAGATCCTGGGAGTGATATTAGGCTTTTGACAATAATTGGATGTTTTGTGCTATTCTTCTGGCTCTCTGCTGTGCAGCAACATCTGTGCTGGAGCTGCCTAATACTGCTTTCCTTCACAAGAACCTTGAGCTAAGGTGGGGTGTGTGTCACTATTAGATTAGCATATGCCTGACATATATTTTCCCTCTTTTATTTATTGGCTTTTATATTGGACTGTTGTTTGGAATTTTGTATGCCATCCAGAGTCATTGATGAGTTGGATGCTTCAGGAAGCTTGGTTACTTAATGAAATAGTTAATTCTTGGTTATTACTAGAGTGGAAGCATGAAATTGAAATAGATGGGGATGAGGCAGACGGTGCAGCTGTAGGGATTAGATCATTGGACCAGCCAGACCTAAAAAGATTCAGATACACTGATAGCAGACATGCTATCAAATTGCTTTGGAGACATGTTCACATTGCTGCTATGCAAGGGCTTGTATTAATAATACTGATTATATTAAAGAACAGCTAATCTGTGGTGACTAAGAGAACTTGGATAAATCCTCAAGATATTTTAAAATAATGAAAGCTGCCCTGGGGGTGGGAACACAATCAAACTTGTAATCAAATTTGTGGGAGGACAGACTGCCTGAGTAGTTTATAGGCACCAGTGCTGCTTCCTTCTCATCCCTGTTTGTTCAGTTTCCATACCAGGATGATCCATCTGCCAATCAATTTGCAACTGCCAATCAAAAAAGCAGTTTGAAAAGATGCAGGCAGGAGGCAAGATGGCTGCCTGGGTGCTGTTATGCCACAGAACTTGTGAGAAAGATGCTGACTATACAGAGTCCAAGCCCAGGAGTCTAAATAAAGAAGTAAATTAAGGCAGCTCTGAAGAGAAGAGGCAATCAGAAAGTAGGCAGCAGCTGAGGAAAATGGGAGAGAGGGGCATTTATTTCTTTTCTTCAGACTAAAGAAAGGAACAAGTTCATTGAGTTGTTTCCCTCAGATGGTGCAAAGATTGTGAAGAGAAGAAAACACTAGAAGCCCAGCCAGGAATGAACAAGCAGAAAAAGTAAAGAAAAAGTAAAGGCTTTGGCAGAACATAAATAGAAGGCAGAACCTAAATATAGTACTAAGAGTCCAGAAGTAAAAAAACCACTGGCATATTATTGTCTCTCTCTCCTACTAGTGGCTGTATCATCAAGGAGTGCCCAGTCATGATAATCTGCTTATCTTTGGCCATGACAGTAGGCAACTTTTGAATAATAGTGGGTACATTCAGCCCCTAAACTCTCTGGAAGGCTTCAGTATATCATCCAATGAAGAGGTGATATAACTCCTTGGGGATCAAAGTTTTCTTCTTTTTCTTCTAGAAAGCTTTAAGGACGAGAATATGACTGGGAGACAGACCACTTCCATTTCCAAAATGAGCCTCAAAGAAATATCCCAAATCATTATTTTTAGACTCGTTTGTGGCCATTTGCAGGATTTTGATTGAGAATCTATTTGGTTCTATGCAAATTCCACTTCTTTCTAAGTTTCAACACATACACTGGGAAGAAAGGAAAAAGAGAAAGGAGAAGAGTTGTGTTGCAATATTTTCAGGATCAGACTCAATAATGATAATAAGAGTTAGAGGTTTAAATATATTTCTCTTTAATTATAACAGGCATTCTATATTCACTGAATATTCACAGATAGAAGCAAGGAAAATGGTGAAGGTGGCTCCTTATATATACAAAGGGTGGAGCCAAGAATGGGAGTGGTGAATTATGAATACATTAGGAACCAAAGAATAAGTTAACCCCCGATGTCCCATATATACATTATTTACACATTAGGGAATAAGGCATTTACATCTGACAAATCCCCCTCTAAATGCCGGTTCGCTATACAACACCAATTACATTCAGATTCAGGACAATATAAGACATATAATTTGGAAGTTAAATATTTGTGCTGTTTAGAAGGTAAAGGCTTCGTCAATATGTCAGCTAATTGTTCAGAGGTATCACAATGCACTGCCTTGATAAATCCATCTTGAGACAATTGTCTCACATGCTTAAATTTTATATCTATATGTCTGGACCTTTGTCCAATGGCATCGGATCTAGATATTTCAATGGCTGCTTTATTATCTTCATGCATAACAAAAGGCAAAGCAGGTTTTTTTCAGACATCTGAAATCAAATCATTAAACCATACAAGGTTATTTGCAGCTTTGGACAAACAAACATATTCCGCTTCTGTGGTTGAAGTGGCTACCAGTTCTTGTTTACCAGTGTACCAGTAAACTGGACAGTTATTTAATAGAAAAATATAACCAGAAGTGCTCTTTCTGCATGATATATCTCCAGCCCAATCCGCATCTGCGTAACATGTAAGCTTTGGTTCTTTATCATTACTAGGTTCTAATACTAAGCAAAAATCTAATGTACTTTTCAGATATCTTAGAATTCTTTTGACAGCTTCCCAATGATACATTGTTGGTTTGCTAACATGTCTTGATAATAAATTGAGTGGTAATGCAATATCTGGCCTAGTCCAATTAGATATATAAAGAAGTGAACCTATGACTGATCTATAAAATGTATTATCCTTGAATTCAGGGGAAGATTCATCAGTGTTTCTAAGGAAATCAGTTTGCATAGGAGTGTCACAGGGTTTGGCATTGTTTAAATTGCATTTGTTTAGAAGTTCAATAATCTTATCTTTCTGAGTAAGTTTGAATCCCCTTCTAGTTTTGTTAATTTGTACACCAAGGTATTTGTTTACTTTACCTAGGGATTTCAACGAGAAATGTTCGTTTAGCTTATTTACAAAGGTTTCTCTTCTCTCCTTGTGTTTTCCTATATATAAAATATCATCTACATAAATTAATACAAATTCAATGTAATTATCACTCTTTTTTACAAAGAAACAGTTATCAGCAGTGGTAGCGTTGAAATCCATGGTCTTAAGTACTTTTACCAAGCAATCGTACCATCTTTTGCCAGATTGCTTTAATCCGTATAAACTCTTGTTCAATAGCCAAATTTCATTCTTATTAGTGTATTGACTGTGAGGTGCTCTTACATATATTTCCTTATCTAGTTTTGCGTGTAAATACGCAGTCTGTATGTCATATTGAAATACATCAAGATTGAGTGCAGATGCCACTACTAGAGCTGTTTTAACACTCTCTGTTCTCACTGTGGGGGAGTATGTGTCAGTATAGTCCTCCGGATATTTTTGTGCATAACCTTGTGCAACCAATCTAGCTTTGTATAGAGTATTGCCTCCTTCTAGATTCTTAATTTTATAAATCCACCTGGTACCTATAATTGTTTTATCTTTAGGTGCAGTTGCAGGTGTGAATACATTTAATCCTTGCAAACTTTCCATCTCTTTTTTCATAGCTAGTTCCCATTTTTCCTTTTCTTCACGAGGGAGTTTTAATACTTCCTCATATGTATTAGGTGTTATTTGTTCACCATCCATATGCATTATGTAATCTCTGTATTTATTTGGTATTTGATTTCTATTGTTTCTAATAGCTCTTTCAGGTTTGCTATGGTTGTCATGCAAATATCTTGCTTCCTTTTTTGTTAATGTGTCTGTCTTTATTTTGTGCTGACTATTTGTCCAAGTTTTGGTTTTGTTTTTATTTTTGTTGATATTTTGATTTTCTATTGTCCCTTCCTCACAAGATTTTGTATCTTTGCATTTATTTGGAAATATTTCATTAAGATGTAATTTAGACCAATTGGCCTGTTCATGGAACACAGCTGTTCTGGAGACTATAAATTTGTTATTATTATCAATGAATCTGTACCCTTTGGTGCCAGTTTCATATCCCATAAATCTTAATCTTCTGGATACGTTTTCTCCTTTTCTTCTCAACTGCTTAGGTATGTGTACGTCTGCAGTGACTCCAAATATGTGCATGTGTGCTAATTTAGGTTTCCTATTATACATCACCTCATATGGTGTTTTATTCACAATACTGGACCAGGTTCTATTTTGAGTGTAATTTGAATAATGTAAGGCTTCTGACCAAAATTGTTTGCCTAAACCAGCATCCTCTAATGTGCACCTAATCATGGTTTGTAGTGTGGAATTCTTTCTCTCTGCAATCCCGTTTTGGAACGCAGAAAATGGACTAGACGTGAAATGTAGCATTCCTCTATCCTTTAACCATTGGGAGAATTCTTTAGACATGAATTCACATCCCCTATCTGTCATAATTTGTTTTATTCTGATATTATGTTGTGTTTCTATGCGTTTGTAGAATTCCTTAAATTTCTGAAAGGTTTCATCCTTGTGTTTTAATGTGTAAACAAAACCATAGCGACTGTAATCGTCTACTATTGTTAGGAAGTAACGTTTTCTATAAGTGATTGATGGAGTTAATGGACCAACTAAGTCCATATGTACTAAGTCAAAAATTTTGTTAGTTGATCTGTTGGATTTTTTTGGCCTGGGACTAGTTTTTAGTTTGGTGGATTTACATACTGAGCATTCCAAATAATTTTCACAATTTTTTATTTTGACACCTTCTGCGTGTTCAGTCATTTTTTGTACTACAGGAAAACTTGCATGTCCTAACTTCCTATGTAAGATGTGAGCACACTCATCATGAATTGGTTTACCTATTCTTGGTTTCTTCTCATTGTGTGTATTTGTGTGATCATGAGGTATTTTACATTCATCATTGTCACTGTTACTAATATTTTCATCATCTGCCTCAACCCAATCTTCCATATTTGAATCAATGTTATGTAACCATCTTTCTTTTGTTATCAGATAGGGTAGGCCTCCTTTAATCATCACAGTGCCTACATTTGTTTTATCCTTCTCTAAAGTTGCTTTTCCCTTTGAGAAAACTATATTGATGTCAGAATCTCTGCTTAGTTTTATGGCACTTAGTATGTTATGAGGTATTTCTGGAATTAACAATACCCCCTCTATTTTTCCTAGACCAGGCAAGGTCACATTTCCTCTGCCTAATACTTGAACCTTTTCTTGATTAGCTACCTTTATTACAAACTTATCTTCTGTAAATGAAGACAATATATTTTTGTTATTAGTGGTGTGATTGGTTGCTCCAGAATCAATAAGCCAATTATTGTTCTCATTTTGTTGTGTTTTAGTGCTGTCTTGTTTATTTAGTCCATTCAGTGAACCAGATTTTCTCTCTTTTGAATTTTCTCTACCCCCTCTACTTTCTCTGTAATTTGGTGGGCTTCTATATTTATGTCTATCTGTGGAAGACTGTCTATAATTGTATTTGCTCCTATATTCTGATCTATGTCTCTCCTTTGAGATTTTGGGACAGTCTCTTCTATTGTGTTCCCTGGACCCACAATTATGGCATTTAAAAGCTTCATTATATTTTTCTTGGAAAGCTACCTTCCTAAAAGATTTGTGTTCTGTGTGATTGCTGGAACGATTTTTTCTTGAATTGTCTTCTGCTATCAATTTGTTAGATAGACTTTCTATGGATAAATATCCTAGATTGATGGTGTCTAAGTGTGACATAAAACTATCCCATGATGAATCAAGTGAATTGATAATAACACTTTTCATTGTTTGATCTGAAATCACTTCCCCCCTCAAATGCAGCTCAGCTCTTATTTTGTTTAGAGATATCAAATGCTCACTTATGGAAACCCCTGGTTTTACTCTGGAAGAAAAGAAATCCTTAGACATTCTTGTAGTGGTAGCTACACTATCGCTGTGAAACAGATTAAACATGCATTGAATTATTTCTGAAACAGTTAGGTTTGGTTTGATGCTATGATACATTGCAGGAGACACGCTAGATATTATTAAGAAAAATGCTCTATGATGTAAACAATCTATTTTTAAAGTCCAAGGTCTTCTTGGAGGACTAGTGATAAAGAATAGTAAATTTTCTTTCATAAAGACAACCTGGAGCTGTTGATACCATTCTTGCAAATTAATGCCATCAATTCTAAGTTTTGGGAAGTCACTGGGTAAGTTTCCCACATTATTTTGTCCATTACTTACAACCTGAGGTAGTCCGTGGTCTCGCAAGTGCAGGAAATTGCAAAACGGCATGGGGATGCTCGCAACGAGTCTGCGCGGTTCTCTGGCCAGTTCAAGTCTTTCCGGACCGTCTACGTAGTTTCGCACATGCGCGTTGCTCATTTCTTCTTTGGCGTCGTCGTGGAAGGTTCTCTCCATTGCGGCTCGCTCGCTTCGCTCCTCTTCAGACGAGTCGGTCTCTGGCTCGGTTTTAGGAGTTCTGATGGCGGCGACTGCTCTTCTCTTTCTTTTGGGTGCGTTGGTACTTGATCCGGTCTGCGGTGTAGGGCGGAATCGACATGGCTCTCTGGGCTCGGGCGTCGTCGCTCTCGAAGTCAGGATGGGAGCGTGCAGGTCTTGAGGTATCGGCTTGTTCGCTTGCTTCTTCGTTGGCGCTTTGGAAATTTTTAATTTTGGCCCAAATGCAGCAAAAAGCGTCTTCATTGCTGACTTTACTTGGGATTTCGTTAAGTCGTCTTCGCTTTCTGATTCTGGTTCTTCTGAAGAGTTTGAATCTTCCTTTTCACTTTCGTTGTCTGATAACGTTTTTCGCGCCAGAAATTTTGAACTGAGCATTTTGATTGGCTCTGCTTCGCTCACTTTGGAGGCTTGTTGAAACCAAGATGGCTGCCATTCAAAATTTCGCGCGGGATCACATCTTTTCTTTTTCATAACGACTTTCTCTGTAGTCATATCACTCACAGTTTTTTGATCTTTGGGTTTCTCTTTAGCGATGTTTTTCTCTCTCGCTGCTCCGCTGTTCTTCAGCATTTCTTGGAGATTCGCGATGAGGCTTTCATCATTCTTCTGGCTTTTTAATATCTTCAATATCTCTGACCTGAGCTCGTTATTTTCTATTTCGATTTCCTCCTGGTCATTATTTTCATTTATTAGTTCTTCTTCTTCAGTGGTGTATTCTTCGGATTCTCTCGAACTCGCGTTTGTGGATTCGTTGATTATTTCTTGTTCAGTTTCTATTTCTTTGCTGTAGGCCCTGGTGTTGGGCCTATCTTTCTTAGACATTTTTAAGTATTTATTGAGTCAATTAACCATCCTCTGCTACCAGCTTGTTGCAATATTTTCAGGATCAGACTCAATAATGATAATAAGAGTTAGAGGTTTAAATATATTTCTCTTTAATTATAACAGGCATTCTATATTCACTGAATATTCACAGATAGAAGCAAGGAAAATGGTGAAGGTGGCTCCTTATATATACAAAGGGTGGAGCCAAGAATGGGAGTGGTGAATTATGAATACATTAGGAACCAAAGAATAAGTTAACCCCCGATGTCCCATATATACATTATTTACACATTAGGGAATAAGGCATTTACATCTGACAAGTTGGATCAATCAATAAAAATCTGTTTGTCACAGTGACCTGCAACCATCATTTCTACCTGATTGTATCTGCCATGCTGACCTGCAGTTTTTTTCCCCCTGCAAGATTCCTTGGGGGAAAGTTGGGTGCATTTTTCAGAGCAGGGTGAAAGTGACAAAGGTCCTGCAATCACCCAAATTTGTTTTCTTTTACAACACTTTGGCTTACAGGTATGGGTGAATCCTTGAAATTGGATTGCCTTGTTGTGACACTGCAAGATTAAAGATTGTGGAACTTTAGATCCTAGGATTATTCCCACTAAATTCCAGTGTTCCTCTTCCTTTTTCTTGCATCCCCTTTAATTACTTTCTTTGTTTCTTATCATGTACATATTTTTGTACATTTCCATGGATGCCTGTAAGGACTGGGTTTTTTTCATTTTGTCCAGAAGATGTGTTAGAACAGAGGTCTTCAAACTTGGCAGAAGACTGCTATAAGACTTCACTTTAAATAGGTGCTAATTAACTACTACAAAATAAATTGGATTGAGTTGTATAGTTAAAAAGAGCTCATAGTTTAGCATTTATTTTCTTTTGAGAAAGATTGAAATTCTTCTGGGAGGTTGTTAACTGGATCAGTGATGTAATGGTAGAATTTATTTAAACATTTCATTTCATAGTTCTTAATAAGGCAAGAGAAATAACCTGTAAAAACAAGTTATTTTGATGGAGAGAGAAAGCTGCTATACCATTGGTTTCATTTGGGCTCTTCTTACACAGTGGGCAGCTGAAGAAAGGATACTATGGCTTACAGAATTGGAAAAGATGTAGGTAGGCAAAATTACAGAGCGTTCAAAGTCTTATTTATTGAAGAGCTTCATGGAAACTCTTCTGGTTGATAGATAGATAGATAGATAGATAGATAGATAGATAGATAGATAGATAGAGTAAGCAAAAATCTGAGGGCATCTTTGGTAGAGCTGGAAGATCCTGTAGACTAGAGAGGCCTCAACCAATTGGGTAATAATGGAGATTAGCTATAACTGACTATAAGTATGCAGAAGTGAGTTACTGTATTCCATAAAGATGCAAGTTCTACCTGGTTTCAAAGTTTTGTTTAAGACTTACTCTGTGGCATATATATGTTATTGAGAAATACTCTTGTTCTGCAATTATTTCCGATATGTATCTAAATTTAAAATAGTCATAATTTATCATGTACAATTTGGTTTTTCCTCCCCAAAGCACTAGAAGCTATTCTATTAATTACCAAATAAATATGGTAAAATTCCTAGCTGAATGAAAACATTAGGGAGGAGTAGCAGGGTAAGCTAACCAATGGGAAGGGAAAGAGTGAACATAACTACCATACTGGCCTGCAAAAATATGAATTACTATTAGGTAACATTTTCTATGTACGTGTCTTTAGTGATTCCTGAGCTTGGTTGTTTGCTGGTAGACATTTCATTGTTCAGTGCTACTGAAGATGGATGGTGACAAAATGTCTACAAGCAAATAACTAGGATCAGACAACACCAAGGATTCCACAGTTCAACTCTGAGCTATATATATATATTCTTCTATTGGTGCCTTTTGTAAACATGAAGCATCCAGGTTAGCCATTGTAGGAGGCTTTGAAAACAAGGGAAAACATGCTGGTTATATATAAGAATTTTTCAGTTCTTATACCATATTCTTATACCATCTATAACACAAATGCTGTTCATCTGAACTCTGTTTGTTTTGATTTTGGTTTTGATTTTACAGTAGTAGAACAAGCTCATTTAAGTTGCAGATCCTAACTGCATGTATGCCAATACAGTATTTAAACTTCTATGTCTTAGAAAATTCAGAGAAGGAATGTAGAAATCCAGATGATCATTACATAGCAACAATTTTAATGCCATTCAGTGCTTGTCTAAATGTTTACATCTCAGTCACAGTGTGACTTACTGTTTCATTTAAGCCAGTGGGCATTAAATTGCAGTCTTAATTATTTGGACTTCATCCAGTTGAAAAGAACAAAAAGGGCAGCAAGAGACGGTATTCCAATATTTGAGTGCCTTCTTATCTAGCAGTATATTACAACTCAATTCTCTGCAAGAGATTCTGAAAACCCCGTGTATAAAAAGGGAAAACAGGATTTGAAAAATTTATTCTTGTCACGGGTCTTTCTTACTGCTAGATGACTAAATCAGGACATTGGCTATGGTTTACATTTACATCCAACAGAACAAAACAACACCAATGGCATTCAGGGATGCTTTTCTATAAAACCAGTAGCTGATTTTGGAGCATCTATGAAATGTGAAGATTTTGATAGGGTTGTTTGTATGACTGAATGAAACCATGATTGGTCAACATGATGTTTGAATAAACATTGAAAAAAATGCATTTGATGTTTAAACATTTCACTTTACAAATTTCTGATTTGACTTTACAAGTTTGTATAGGTTACAAACTTTTTTTTTAAAGAAAAGTTTCTCCAATGTCCTATATTAATATTGCTTTGATTCAGTACTTCCTAAAGTGACTTCTCTGATTTGCTGAATACACATTAAATTTCTGACAACTGTTTATCTTCATTAAATTTTAGGGTAAACATTCCTTGCATGTGAAGGAATCAGGACCTTGAGAACATCCAATTCAAGATTTTTTTCAATCTGTGTTGGTGTGTATACATTTTTTTTGTAAGAAAAACACTAAACCTTTAATCACCAGTATTCCTAATTTTAAATGATATGTTATAATGTGTTATCTAAGTTTAAGAATATGAAGAACCAAAATAATGTATCTGAATTCATCTTGCTGGGGCTTACTCAGGATCAAGAGTTGCAGAAAATCTGCTTTGGTCTGTTTTTGATCTTCTACATGGCAATTCTGCTGGGGAATCTACTGATCATAGTCACAATCAAGAGCAGTCGCCACCTGATTTCTCCAATGTATTTCTTTCTCAGTTACATTTCTTTCATAGATATCTGTTATTCCTCTGTCACTGCTCCCAAACTGATAGCGGACTTCCTTGTGAAGAAGAAAACCATCTCTTTTGTTGGTTGCATAGTACAGCTTTTTGGGGTTCACTTTTTCGGTTGTACTGAAATTTTTCTTCTCACAGTGATGGCTTATGACCGATACATTGCAATCTCCAAGCCTCTCCATTATAGCACTGTTATGAACAAGAGGGTCTGCAGTTGGATGGTGTTTATGTCATGGCTGGGTGGCTTTGTACATTCAATGGTACAGACACTCCTTACTACACAGCTGCCCTTCTGCGGGCCTAATGAAATCGATCACTATTTTTGTGATGTTCACCCTTTATTGAAATTAGCCTGTGCTGATACCTACATTATTGGACTTATTGTCATTGCCAACAGTGGCATGATTTCCCTCAGTTCTTTTCTTGTGCTGACTTTTTCTTACATTGTTATCCTACTCACAATCAGAACTCGTTCTTCTGAAGGCCGTCTCAAGGCTCTTTCCACTTGTGGCTCTCACATCACAGTTGTGATTCTGCTTTTTGGCCCCTGCATCTTCCTTTACATGAGGCCTTCGACCACATTCTCAGAGGACAAAAGTGTGGCTGTTTTCTATACTATTATAACTCCTATGCTCAATCCTTTAATTTACACTTTGAGAAATGAGGAGGTAAAGAATGCCATGAGAAAATTATGGAGCAAAAATGTAATTTTGTCTAGGAAATTAAAAGTGGATTTAAAAATATAACCTTGGTTTAATCACATGTCATATCAATGGTTCAGAAAAGTGTATTAGTATCAGAACTGAGGCTGTTGGAAAAGATATTTTTCTATCTTTAAGCAAAGTTTAAATAAAAATGCATCTTTGCTTCTTGAAATAATAAGTGAGATGTCTAATTAGTATGCCTTAAGTTTTAATGTAAAGGTAAAGGTTCCCCTCGCACATATGTGCTAGTCGTTCCCAACTCTAGGACACAGTAGGATTTGTGGGAGCGGAAGGTGGGCAGTTTAGCGGTTCGAATCCCTAGTGCTGCATAACAGAGTGAGCTCCCATTACTTGTCCCAACTTCTGCCAACCTAGCAATTCGAAAGCACATAAAAATGCAAGTAGAGAAATAGGGACCACTTTGGTGGGAAGGTAACAGCGCTCTGTGCGCCTTTGGGGTTTAATCATGCCAGCCACGACCATGGAGACGTCTTTGGATAGCGCTGGCTCTCCGGCTTTCAAACGGAGATGAGCACCGCCCCCTAGAGTCGGGAATGACTAGCATGCATGTGCAGGGGTACCTTTACCTTTAAGTTTTAATGCAATGTATAAAGGATGTTTTTCCCTAAGATTCACGGTTACTGAAAGAAGATTTAATTTCTTGTCCTGATAAACACTGAAAACTGTAACTGTTACATCTTGAGATTTAATATTTAGTTAAAAATAAATATTGTTGTTACAACTCATGTTGCTATTTACCTGTGTGGTCAACACAGAGGGAAAAATGTTTCACTTATTTTTTGTAAAGCTCATATAATGTCGTTATCTGTGTTTCTGGAAGGTTAATTTATTCTTCCCCTGCTGTGATAGTTCTATTCTGGTAATTCAAAGAGCACTTTTGTGTGTTAACTATTTGAGAGGTACCAGGAAGTTGTATAAGTCTTAACTCTATTTAGTCACATTTGAATGCAATTACTGTTTAGAATCATTTGCATCTGATGAAATCCATGCAGAAAATTAATTTTAAAAACACACAGCTTACCTGCCTAGCAGCAGATAGTCAAAGATTATATCTGAATCCTGTTGGCAGTATATATGTGTTCTCAAGCTTCAAAAGAAACACTAAAAAGGGCCTAGTTTCCTGATGTTTTTGCTTTGCAAAAAATAAAGGAGAATAGGTGTCTATGTTTGGATAAATTGGAGAATTCCAAAGACTTTTTTTTTTAAAAAAAAGATGGCTTAATTGTATGACTTTAGAGATGAGAGGGAGTGTGTACATCATAAGATACCAAGATGCAGATGCAGATGCAGAATTGTGGTGTTTAGTGATGACATCATCGGTTGCATGCTGTTATATTGGTGTCATTGGGATTTATTATGCATGTTGTTGCTTATCATCCATACTGAAAAAATTGAATTAAAATTAACGTACAGAAGACCAAACTAATAATAACAGGTAGAACAACCACCCTTAGAACTGACAATAAAGACATCCAAATGGTGATAACGTCTGCCTTTTATGATGTACCATCAATAGTAAAGAAACAAGCAGTCAAGGAATATATTACAGACTAGCACTCAGTAGAACAACCATGAAGGCCTTGGAAAGTGTATTCAGACAAAGTGATGGGTCTATACCTATAAAAATCAGGATCATGCAAGCCATGATATTCTCTATGATCTTCTATGGAAGCAAGACAAAAATTATTTACACCTGCCTAGCCTTTATCATTTTTATAAATAATTCAGGTGACAAACATAGCTAATACTTGGTCCTCCTCAGTGGTGGGTTCCTCCCGGTTCCGCCCAGTTCTGCCAAGCCGGTAGAGGTAACAATATGACATCACCAAACCGGTTCTGCCCCCCCCATGTTATTCTTACCTTTTATTTGGTCCCACCCCCAATCTATTGCTGCCTTCTGAATCCCAGCTGATGGGCTATAAGGAAAAAACTGTTTAAACTCTTGCTGTGGGGCTTCAAAGGGCCGCCCTACAGCTGATCAGTGGTAAAGGCAGTTTGGTGGTAGACCGGTACCTCCAAAAACAAATGAGTAGACCGGTGCCTGCAAAAATACATGAGTAGACCAGTGCCTGCAAAAATAAATGGGTAGACCAGTGCCTGCAAAAATACATGGTTAGACCAGTGCCTGCAAAAATAAATGGGTAGACTGGTATAGCTCTACAAGCAGTTAAAAGCCTGGTAGACCAGTACTTCTGCTAAATCCTAAAGAATTGTCACATGACCATCAAGCCACACCCACAAAATAAGCCACGCCCACAGAACCGGTAGTAAAAATTTTTAGAACCCACCCCTGGTCCTCCTCCTCCTATTGTGATTTCCTGTGCATGTCGAGAATCAGTGGATAAGAGTTTTGGCAACACAGAACTTTTTGGCAGAGAGAAGCCCAGCTCAAGAAAGTGTGCAGTCCTGAGCTGGATGGAGGAAAGGGAAAGAAGTTCACAGTAGCCACATCATAGAATCTCCCAGGATATATCTAGTAAATCAGAAGGTTATAATGTAGTTCAGTCCATTATGTATATGAAAATAAAGGATTGGACTGGTAGGTAGGGTACATAGCAGCTGCAAGACACAGATAAGTTCCCTCCCAGAGCCACAGAACTGCTCCCACTCTCATTTCCACTTCAAGGATGTGGAATGGATGTCAAGTAATAAGTGCCAGTCTGAGAATAGGCTTTCCATGGCTATTGTTGCCACTATAATTCACTAAAAGTTGTGTGACTTGTGCAGACCCCAAAACCAAGGAAGGCTGGCATAACAGCCAGAATAGAAAATGCAGCCATACTGACTATCAGAAAGATCTGTCTTCTAGCTTCATGTTCCTCCAACCAGAAGCACTGTGCCAATAACTACCTTATTAGCCAACTTCTGATCAATGGTGCACTCCATCTGCCACACTGCCATTGGAATGCTAGGAAGCCTCCATCAGTTGCCCAACTGGGAAGGCATTAAAAGAAATAATTAGTGCCATGAGATATAAGAAAGTTAAAAAAAATGGTGTGCCAGTTTTGGGCCATAACTGGTAGTCAAAAACAGATGGATTAAAACCTCTTGCAGAAGAAGGTTCAATTAGATGGAAAGAAGGAAGAGAGAAGGCAATTGCGTTTAGACAGTTTTGGGCCAATGAAGGATGTTTGAATTATGGACCAACAGATAAGACAGGGATTGTGCCAAGGACTAAAGAGGCAAAAATAAAACCCAGAAGTGTTAGGAAAGGTGTAAAAGACCATGGAGGTACAAGATGGACAGGAGACATCTGAAGCTATGGGGGAGAGGGGAGGAGAAAAAGAGCAGAACCTGTGGCACAACATAGTTGTTCCCTTCGGCACTTTTCAAGAGAGAAAGAGTGTCAATTTATGGAAACAAATACTTGAAAGAGGTTTTGAAAGGAATGACTATTATACTAGTTCCATAATTACATTATTATTCTGTAAAATGACTGGTGTGTTACTTTAATCAGAAGCAACCCTTTATATAGAACAAAGTAAAGGAGTGTGCATTCAATCAATTCTGCTCCCTAGACTTACAGAGACATAAAAATAATAATTGGTATTGGTGGCTTATTTTTGTTTTCTTCAAAGATTAACAATATTTGGATTTTTAAACACGCAGCTAAGGCTACAGTACTTTATAAGTTGCCTTAGCATTATGTAAGACAAATCATTTATTTGAAACACCCCCATGAAATAATATTCCATGTCATATTTATTGTAGACTTCATTAAATTATCACAAGTTTAATATAAAATGTTACTGTGGCCAGGGGGGCTTTTTATCAGGTTCACCTGATTTCCCAGTTGCACCCCTTTCTGGATTGGGACGCCTTGCGCACTGTCACTCATGCCCTCGTCACTTCCCGTCTGGACTATTGTAACGCTCTCTACATGGGGCTCCCCTTGAGGAGCACCCGGAGGCTCCAACTGGTCCAGAATGTGGCCACGTGAGTAATGATGGGGGCGACCCGTCACTCCCATGTAACACCCCTCTTGCGCGAGCTGCACTGGCTCCTGGTGGTCTTCTGGGTGCGCTTCAAGGTGTTGGTTACCATCTTTAAAGCACTCCATGGCTTAGGACCTGGTTATCTACAAGACTGCATTCTGCCACTGATTGCCTCCCACTGATCGGTACGCTCACGCAGAGAGGGCCTCCTCAGGGTGCCGTCAGCCAAACAATGTAGACTGGCGACCCCCATGGAGAGAGCCTTCTCTGTGGGGGCCCCTGCCCTCTGGAATGAATTACCCCCGGACATACGAAGGATCCCCGACCTCTGCGCCTTCCGTCGTGCAGTGAAGACCCTGTTATTCCAGCAAGCCGCTCTGATGGGATAAATGATTTTAATTTGGTTTTAATGGGGTTTTAAAAATTGGTTTTAAAAGGAGAGTTTAAAATTCAGCCTATGATTTAATTATTTTAATCTGCTTTTAAATTCTATTTTTGTACATTGTTTTTATTATGGCTGTTCACCGCCCTGAGTCCTTCGGGAGAAGGGCGGTATATAAATAAAATAAAATAAAATAAAATAAAATAAAATAAAATAAAATAAAATAAAATAAAATAAAATAATAAAATAAAATAAAATAAAATAAAATAAAATAAAATAAAATAAAATAAAATAAAATAAAATAAAATAAAATAAATAAATACTGTTCAAGGAAGAATGAACATATATTCCTATGGGCATAGTGAAGAAAAAGCTTGGTGTTCACACAAACCATAGAGGAATTGCCTGTTATTTAAATGAT
Organism: Pituophis catenifer annectens; assembly: GCF_029215685.1. Lineage (NCBI taxonomy): Eukaryota > Metazoa > Chordata > Lepidosauria > Squamata > Colubridae > Pituophis > Pituophis catenifer. The sequence goes on from NW_027256881.1 coordinate 235,168,030, forward strand.
TTTCTACTTAAGGAGAAAAAAAAAACCATTTCACTGCACACTTCTTCCCTTTCTGAGCAAAGCTACCTTTATAACCTCAGGGTCCAAGGACTTAAGCTAGACACTAAACCACCTTTTATTACTGCAGTAGTGGGAAAGCATCGAGAGTCCATTAAGGCAATGCGTTTTTACAAGAGGTAAATCTTGTAATTTTGAGTTAGGATCGGAAATGAGATCATCTGTCAATTAGAACAATAAAGGATTTTAAGTTACTTTTGCATTGGGCTAGGAAGCCCCGCTGAATGCTCAAAATGCCTAAAAATATCAAATGGAAAGTATAGAAATAATTTTCTTTAATCTAATTTATAATTAGCATTACTTTCTAAAACATTCTGGTAAAGAGTTAACAAGTTAATTACATTATTTTTCAATATTTATGGCTGCAAACCCAATTCAAACATGTTTGTTTAGGCCACTTTTTATAGATCCAGACAAAAAGAACATGAAAAGAAAAACCTTGTAATTATTATTTTTGTTTTGTTTCTATTTGTTGTCTATCTCATTTTTCCTCCAAGGGGACACAATGGGTGAGCAGAAGGATTTATTTCTTCTTTTTCAAAGGAAGGGATGTTCAAAGTGAATATCAATGAAAAAAATTAAGTCAACATACTAACTTGTATTTCAGCTAGTATGATAGAAATGTAGAAAAACACCAGGTGTCTTTCAATTAGCATTTCTCAAACTAGCCTACTTTCAAGAAGTGGCTTTTGTGGAGAAAAATTGGAGTGACTTGCCGTACAGGTTTTTGCTCTTGAAGGACAGGCAGAGGATATATTAAAGAAAAGCATTTAAAACAGTGCTTCCAATTTTTTTTCCTTCATTACCCAAAACTGCTTATCAGAAAGTCCTTATTATCCAATGTGAGTCAATTAAAATGTCCCTATTGTGACTGGGTAATGAATTTGTGTGGTTATCCAGAGCAAACTATTTTTACCAACCTTTGGGTAATTTACCAGGTTTGGGAAGCACTGATTTAAAACCTATAAGTAGATTTAAAAGTAAACAGTATCTACAACATACTGTGGGATTGTGAACTTGTCTTTCAAAGTCCAGGAAAACCTGAGTAGAAGCATCTTTCAGACTTTTTACATCAAGGTAGGAAGATTGGTATCTGCATATTATTTCCCAGGAGTTTGCAATTATTTAGGTAGCTTCATAATGACGAGTAAAATCAGAAGTTATGTTCAAATCTGCATAGCTCCTAAAGGGTTGCTCAAAGCAGGTTAAGTAGTAGAGTATTAAAGTATGGACTTCAATAAGCAAAGATTTTGCTTAAATATAAGAAAAAAAATATCTTCCTGACAATAAGAACAGTGGAAGTTGTGAGTTTTCTATCTCTGAAAGCTTTTAAGAAGAAGCTGGTCAGTTACCTGTTACAGATGGCTTAACAGGATTTCCTGCATATTGCAGAATTGGACTAGATGGCCCTTGTAGACATTTCTAATTTTATAATTATGTGATTCTATGAGGGTGTGGGGAGAATGAGCTTTCTTTAATTTTTATTTTTTCATATTTTTCTCTATAGTTGCAAATAGCTTACTTTGTACATTACAATCCCTTACACATACTACCCACAGAGAAATTCTTAGCAATTACCATGTGCATTACAGATCATATGAGAGCATATTGTGTCATTAATTGCAAACTTATTTAAATGTGATATATATACATTGCTTAGTCATTTGTTTCCTTCCTTTATTGCAATCAGCTAATGTAAATTGCATGTAAATAAAATTAGTATCTAGAATAACTCAGTTGGATTGACTGTCCTTTGCATGACAAAATGCAAACTCTTTGCACTATGAATTAATTACAGAGTCCATTCCTTATAGTCAGGAAACTGTCTTTCCCTTCATAAACAATTAATCATTAATTCCTGTGCCTTCCAGGAAGTTCAAGATTTCACACTTTGGAGCAACTAAAACCATCCCCAAGAAGATCTCAGACACATCCAATTCTTTATTGTAAGGTAGTCACAAGATGATAATATGCTAAATCAGTACCCTCCCAACCCCACAAAAATATATGTTTTTTTAAAGAAATGATGGAGATAAATAGCACTGCTGTGACAGAATTCATTCTGCAAGGATTCACAGAGTACCCAAAGCTACAGAACAGTCTCTTCCTGACATTTCTTGTAATCTACCTTTGGATCTTGTTAGGGAATCTGGGAATGGTTGTGTTGATCAAGAGTAGTCCTCAGCTTGAGACCCCTATGTATTTCTTCTTGCAACATTTTTCATTAATGGATGCCTGTATAGCCTCAACTGTTGCTCCTAAAATGCTGCTGAACTTCCTGGCAAAGAGAAAGACCATCACCTATGGGGGCTGCATTGTCCAATTTTTCTTTTTTTGCACTTTTACAGATGTGGAAGCCTTCCTTCTGGCTGCCATGGCAATTGACCGCTATGTAGCTGTTTGCAAACCCTTGTCTTACACAGTTATCATGTCTAGATCCTTCTGTCTCTGGCTGCTTTGGGGAGCATATGCTGGGGGTATCTTGAGTTCTCTCATTCATACCTGTGCATCTCTAAGGCTCTCTTATTGTGGAAGGAATTCCATTAACCATTTCTTTTGTGACCTGGCTGCTCTGATGGCCCTTGCCTGTTCAGATACTTCCCTCAACGAGCTGCTGCTCTTCACCTTTGGCATCTTGGTTGAAGGCTTGAACACTGTGACTATTGCTGCCTCCTATAGCTTCATCATCATAGCAGTTGTCAAGATGCCCTCCTCAGGAGGTAGGCTGAAAACCTTCTCGACCTGTGCTTCCCACCTGACAACTTTTGCTTTGTTCCATGGCACCATCCTCTTTATGTACTTCCGACCCAAATCCAGCTTCTTCATGTACACTGACAAAAAAGTCTCTGTGTTTTACACTCTGATCATCCCCATGTTGAATCCTCTAATTTACAGTTTGAGAAATGCCGATGTAAAGGGGGCCCTCAAAAGATTGCTAAGGAAGGCAATAAACCCTCACTGATGCTCTTATTTTGGATAGCTGCTTCCCATCTTTCTCCCAAGGTGGTGCATATTCTTGCCTCCCAGCATGGTTTCATCTTCACAATCGTATTGGGAGGGAATTTTTTAAGAAGGTTCCTGAGTAAGCTCTGACCCTGATCTCCCAATGCTAACTCAGCAAACTAATCACTTCATTATGTAGTGATCTGTAGACTTGTGACCAACAAAATACTTTTACATAAATAGGGGTGTTGATCCAGAGGCTGAAGGAAAGATCTAAGGATATAACTATTTATTTAGCTTAAACGGTTTGGAACCATTACTGCTTCAGACAGGAAAGCGGTGCAGAGAATGGTGAAGATGGCAGAAAAGATTGTTGATAATTCACTTCCTTCTATCCAGGACATCGCATATAAGGATTACGTGAGCAAGGTACACAGGATTGTCTGGGATGCTACACATCCTCTTCATGACCTGTTTTCCTTGTTACCTTCTGGGAGGAGGCTTTGTGGTGTCTGAAGCAGAAGATCCAGATTTACTTACAGTTTTGTTCCATACAGTATCAACCTTGTGAACTCTCAAGCTTCCTCTTTCCACTATGTATTCAAAATGGACAGTGATTTATATATATGGATAGATATATACTTTCTTTTGAGAGCAGGCAACAGAATTTCATTTTTAATGTGTGTCAGTGTGCTCACAGTAAAAAAAAAAAATGACAATAAAGGTTATCTTATCATATCTGCAAATTTCTCTTTCAGTTTATGTTGTGGCAAAAGGAACAAAACCTGCATTGAGAACAAATTTTGCCCTTCATCTTCAAGGTTATCCTGCCTGAATTAATAGCTGGTATTGATTTTTTTAAAAAATTAATCACTGATCCAAGATAATGATTTCTAACTAAATGACTAGTCTTCTTTGTAGGGAATTGGAAGTTTATAAAGACAAATGTAATAGAATAGCATTTCACCAAATGCGAAAGAATGTTTGTCATCCCTCAGAATACAGATTCGATTTTCAAAAGAGAAAGTAATAGAAGGAAGAACCTTTTATCATTGCCTTAAAGATAAGAAAAATCTCAATTAACCAAAGATTAGAACTATTACAGCTTTATATTAAAAAATCCTACACTATTCTACCTACAGACAAACTGCAGGTTGGTAATACATCTCGTGTGCTGTAGTTCAGCCCATTTTCATTGATTGAAGCATCTTCCTACCTTTGCTGTTCAAATACAGTCCATGTGTAATTTATGGAAGGACTGCCTTCCCAACCTAGAAATTAGCAATAGATCAGGGGTGTAAAAACTTGATTTCATTGAGGGCCGCATTAGGGTAGTGTTTGACCTCAGGGGGCTGCGGTAGGCCTGGTCAGGGTAGGCATGGCCAGGCTAGGCATGGCCGGGTTGGACATGGCCATCTTGACATCACTTGTGTCGGGGGTACCTGTGGTGGCCAACTGCTAAGGCAGGACTTGCCTCAAACCGTCCCTCACTCTCATTATAATATTCCTTCCTTCCTTCCTTCCTTCCTTCCTTCCTTCCTTCCTTCCTTCCTTCCTTCTTTTTCTTACCCTCTTCATTCTCCTTTCCTCTTCCTTCCCCTCTTTCCTTATTTTTCCTTCCTTGCTCTCTTCCCATCTTCAGCACTATGCTTAGTAGTATTTATGGTATGTTTCATGCATTCACATTAACTATCATATGGTCAAAAGAATTTCAGGAGCTTTTATGTTGACCATATAGTGTCAGTGTTAGTCTATAGCATGTACAAAATGCAGCTGCTCATTTTCTAACTATTCAAAACTTGTATAGCAAAATAACACCAATATTGCAGGAGATGCATTAATTGCCAGTTGGTTTCTGAGTTCATCTTAAAGTAGTGGTTATTACTTATAAAGCTCTTTGCTAGCTTTGAACTGTATGATTTTATTCATTTATTAAATTTATCTGCCACCCATCTCACCTTCAAAAGCAACTAGAATCTTTCTGCCTTCTACACCTTGGCTGTTAAGTCATGGGCACAAGGAAGGACAGGACACGTAGTAAACTCCAACACCTTTATTAGCTCCGTAAATCGCAATGGCAATCCTAGCCACGGCAGCTCCTTTTATAGCTAGGAGCTGTCCGCGGCTACAGCCACTGACGGTCCTACGAATTTCCCGCTCGTGTCCCTGATTGGTCCGTTCAAATCTGCCATTCAATACTCAACATTGGCCAAGAGAGCAAAATTTCTCTCATTATGATCAGATAAAATTGTTAATGATTTCTTAAGAAAATTTCTATTACAGGAGGGGAAAAGAAAGGAATGAGACAACTTTTTAATTTTCATATGAAAAGATGAAAAGTAACTCCCTGCCTCCCTCAGTAGTGCAACACTGCCAGCGTCTTAAATGATTCTCTTTCCAGAAATAAACATAAAGATGAAGCTAGGATGCTAAAAGAAATCTTTAAACAAACTACCAATACTTATTTGAATGTAATATAAAATTTAGCTCCTTCATTGGCTCCTCCCCTTGCTGCCCTTCATTTTGTTCCTGGGCTCTTATTATCTTGGTTTATGATTTTGTATTAGTCCCTGACTCATATGTCTGTTCAAACTCTGCAAAAAGAATAATAGTGAGATATTCCAGCTCCACCACTCACCTCCCTAAGGATTCTATCAATGGACAAGTTTCATTCAGTAATGACCAAAGTTAATAACATTTTCCAAAACCAGAAATTTTAAAAATACTCTGTTTTCTGAGAACACTCCAAGAAAGTTAACAACTTAAGGGACATTGATTGTATGTATCCCACTGGCATTTAACTTATGAGTCATTATATTAATAGGACAGACATTTCCTGGAGCAGCAGAATACTGGTAAGCTGCTTTTTTGAAGGACGTGGTGCCAGCAAATATTTAAGGTATAATTTAGAGATTATTCATCCAGTAGCATAAAATATAGGGCTTTGTCTAAGCCTCCTTAGTTTTTATGTGCGTTTTGCTTTTCAACAATAATATCAGATATCAGGGCATAAAAAATTAATAATAAACATGGTATGCTATTCTGGAATGCATTTCTTTTTAAAAGATATATTGTGTCTTGACGTATGTGTCAATTACTTCCTTTCCTTTTAAAACAAAAACAAACAGGTTTCCAAATAATTCCACTGTAATCAGTAAAATCTAAATGAGCTTTTTGTCCACTGATTTAAAACTGCATGAAAGCAATATATGTTCGTGTCTATTTGTTAGTAATCTTACTATTGGTCTCAGTGTTTTCTTTTTAAATAAAATTACCCGATGCATAGTAGAGATATTGTTTAGCCAGATTACATAAAATGCAGAAAGATTTGCTTTACAGATTATTACAATAATAAAATAAGAAGCCTACTTATTATGAACTTTTCAGGATTAGTTGATTTAAGTGATGAAGATCTGTAACATGTCTCTCCTAACCCCTTGTTTGTTCCATGTAATCTACAAATATGTTGGAAACTAATTTCTGCATTTATTAGACTATAAGAATTCTTATATACTTCCTCTGAAAAATATCTCTGCTTACTGAAGTGGCGGGCAACATTTTGGCAGTCAGAAGCTGAACATATTTAGCAAGGTACTCATATAAAAATGTCAAGGTAAAGAGCAGGAGCAGAATTTTGAATACTTTTTTCTCTTAAGGGAATGAAAATCTTACCCATCTCCTTCTCCCACACCTGAAAATCAGTAAGAAATATTCACTGAGAAATGCACAAGTATGAGAATGAAAGTTTATTGTACACTAGTTGATTTAAAGAAAGCATTCAATAAAGTCTTGAATTAGGGAATGTTTGACATTAACATGGAGCTAAAGGATGATTCTGAATGTGATAAGAGCAGTATATGAGGGAAATCAAGCATGTATGAGAATAAATCAAATATATCACAGTTCAACACTGAGGAGGTATAATGTCCCTTAGTTTTTAATGTGCATATGGATGCATGTATAAGGAATGCTTGTAGTAATGTTAGAGGCATCTGACTGAGGATGTGAATAAGGAGGAGGATGAATGAGGATGCAGTTTTGTGTGCAGACAATATATTGTTTCTGTGGATTATATTACTAAATGTAAGATAAATTGTATGATAAAATGAGAAGTAGGGATCTTATAAAGCTGTATATCAAGAATCAAGATATTTAATTTGTAAGTGGCAGAAAAACTGGGTGAATGCTTGCAGAATGTTATACATAAATGGAAGAAAAATACAGCAAGCTGATGAATTTGTGTCCCTTGGTAGAATGGTTTACTAAAGAGGAGAAAACAACTGAAAATTTTATGAGCTACAAACATTGGTGTAAACATGGTGGGAGGTATGTGGTTTGTTGCAAGGAAGGAATATTTGTCGTCAGAAGCAACAACACTTATGTGTGAGAGTGTGCTTTTCCCCACTCTGATATATAGAAGTGCGAGTTGGGTGTATTAGGAAAGACATGAGAGTAAATTGAATGCAATAGGAACAGAGCCCTTAATATTGGAAGTGTATTTGCAATAAAAGAAGAAGATAGGGTCAAGAATAGATGAGTGTTGAATGAATATGGATGGAAAACAAACATGAATGATTAGTATGGAAGAAGTATATTGAGGAGATTTAGTCATATAGAGATAACTTAAGAGACTGAATCATATCACAAACTTATAAAGGAGCAAGGTCAAGAGAAAGGAAAGATGAGAAAGTTATAGTTGGATGAAGTTGATTCTCAGAAAGAGGTGAAGAGAACAAAACAGATTATGTGTGAATATAGATGTGTTTGAAGCAGAGAATGTTTTGCAAGAATGGAAAGATTATGGAGAAGAACAATGCATGTTGTTGCTATAAACTGATTAAACTATCTTCTCTTCCCTTCCTTCCCCTGTCCTCATTCCTTCAGTTTATTTGGCTTACTATTTCTGACTCTCTTTCTTTGCTTTCCATAATACTATTTACTCTGAATGGGAATAGCACGATAGGGATAGATATAGTGGATTGGTGGATGGAGTAGATAGGGTGGATGGATGGATAGAATTTTGAAGTGGTACCAAAAGAAGCTCTGGAATTTCTGCTTATCAATTTCTATTTTAATATTCCCATGTTTGTTTATTTTGTAAGAAAAAAAAAAGGTAATAGCAACTGGAAAATAAAACAGCATGAAGTACTTTCCCCTGATGCACCACTGTTTTTAAAAATGTTATGAGAACATTTATTGATTTATGCATAGACTCTCAATCAAGAATTCAAGTATATGATCCCAGGTCTGCCATCTGAAATGATTAATATGTACTCTGTATCTTTGGACATCTATCACAATTCTTTTAGGCATGTTAGATCAGACATAAATAATCAGAAATATATGTTAATAAAATATGTCAGTCAATATTTATGCTGTTTTGCAGATCGTTTAGGTATGGACTTCCCATCCATGACATTCCACACAAACAATGTGACTGAATTTATCCTCTTTGGCCTCACGCAAAATGAAGAAACCCAGAAAATATGCTTTGTCCTGTTTCTGTCCTTCTATTTAATCATTGTGCTGGGCAACCTTCTTATAGTAATCACTATAATCTTCAGCACCCACTTGACATCTCCCATGTATTACTTCCTCAGTTACTTATCCTTTGTGGACATCTGCTATTCATCAGTCACAGCTCCCAAAATGATTGCAGATTTTCTTCTGGAAAGAAAAACCATCTCATTTATTGGCTGCATAGCTCAGCTCTTTGGAGTCCATTTCCTTGGCTGCACAGAGATCTTCATTCTTACAGTGATGGCGTATGACCGGTACATTGCGATTTGCAAACCACTCCACTATACCACCATCATGACTAGGCGAATCTGTGGGCAGATGGTAGCAGCTTCTTGGGTTGGAGGATTTCTGCACTCCTTGGTGCAAACTCTTCTCACCACCCAGCTTCCTTTTTGTGGCCCCAATGAAATTGACCATTATTTTTGTGATGTCCACCCTCTACTGAAATTGGCCTGTACAGATACCTATATAGTTGGTGTCATAGTAGTTGCGAACAGTGGGATGATTGCTTTAAGCTGCTTCCTCATTTTAGTGGTGTCATATATTGTAATCTTGGCCTCCTTGAGATCTCATTCTTCTGAAGGACGTCGTAAGGCTCTTTCTACTTGTGCTTCCCATGTCACAGTAGTGATTTTATTTTTTGGGCCATGTACCTTTACCTATATACGCCCTTCTAGCAACTTCTCAGAAGATAAGACAGTAGCTTTGTTTTATACGGTTATCACTCCGATGCTGAACCCATTAATCTATACATTAAGAAATTCAGAGATGAAGAATGCCATTAAAAAATTATGGAGCAGAAAAATATTTTCAACTGAAAAAACAAATATGTAAACAGAGCATGCATAGAAATAGTTAAAACATCTTTTTGTGAAGATTTTATTTTACTTCTGTCAATAAATTATGCTGCTTTTAATATAGTTATTCCATTGACACTTTGCATTTTACTTTGTTATACTTTGTTGTAAATCATTTGATGATTTGATTATAGAACAATATAACACTGGATTGAACCTCACTTGGTAGCAGGGAATAAGTTAACAAATAAATCAAATTTGGTTTGACAAAGCATTCAAGATTTCCCATTGGGATTTTATTATTTTATACAGTTTCTCTTTGTTAACTTTATTTAGATATATGCACAGGTTCTAGCAGGTATGTGAAACTGCAAACTGATTTTGACCATACAACATTGGACATCACCTTTTGGAAGCTCAAATCCAGGTCAGAAAATGTTCTAGCTACAAAACCATCACACACTGATACAGAAATGCATAGCAAGGCAATCAAGAGGAATGCTGCACATTCCAATATAAAAATGCAGAGGACTAGACAGTTGCCACTAGCTCAGCAAAAATATCCTGTGATATATTACACTAAAGAGATCACAGTTTTGAATCATCCCCACCCCACAACAAATTATTGTATTTTTCCTTACCATAATAGCAACAGGTCTATGAATCTAAATCCATGCAGGGATTCTCCTACCTTAGTGTAAAAAAAAAAAGGCTGGCCTGAGGAGGAAACTGCATACAATTTCTCTAACTCTCGCATAGATATTCCCATTTACTGAAAGAGATAGCATTTTCTGAGAGGACTAGCTCAAATATATCCAGGAAACATGTCATCCACTACACAAAAGGTAGAGCTGGGTTTGGGACAGAATTTACAACAATTACAAGTTAGGTTGGAATTTGGGTTGTAAGTCATTTTGATTGTTAAGTGGATCACCATGTGACCTGACTTGAGTAATGATGGTTGTTAACTGAATTGTCCACTTAATGGGCAAAAAATGTCAGAAACCAACAACCAAAGTAACATGACTGTGGTCTGATTGTGAATGCTGATTGTAAATGTAAACCAGTTGTCATGTACCTGAAATGTGATCATGTGTTCATTGGGGGAAGCGGTGGTCGTAACTTTGAGGACAGGCCATTGTAGGCTCTCTCATAATTTTGAATTGTTGTTTAGCAACTGGTAGTTAAACAAGGACTACCTGTATCCTTGAAGCCCCATTAATTGCTGAAAAGAGGATTTTCCACAATATAGCCAAACTGGACAAAGTGTTGTAGTTTGCAGATACAAAATCAGTTATACAATATTACCGTAATGGTATGTGAGAATGACATTTGGAAGACAAGGCAAAGAGACACGACCAAGGGAATGATCAAATAAAAGGCAGCTGAGCCTGCAGCAAGAATGTGGGTGGACCAGAGGGTCAGAAGAGATGTGCCCTAGTTTGGGAGCTGTTAAGGGGATGAGGGTACAGAAGTACTTTCAGACTTACAAGATCCTGTTAATGTAGCTTTTCAACAAAGTCGAATTAGGTCATCTCATTGTGTTTTCTGTCTGGTGTTCCTCATAAGGCTGACATCAATCTTCCAAGACTCATGCTCACTTTCAAAGAGAGGACGTTTAGGAATGACCTCCAATTCCCAGAGGATTCAACTATCCACCGAGGATCTATAGCAATTGATGAGCAAGGGCCATGTCTACATTGTTTCCTAACCTATGCTGCAGATAACTAGATATGAGATCCTGGGAGTGATATTAGGCTTTTGACAATAATTGGATGTTTTGTGCTATTCTTCTGGCTCTCTGCTGTGCAGCAACATCTGTGCTAGAGCTGCCTAATACTGCTTTCCTTCACAAGAACCTTGAGCTAAGGTGGGGTGTGTGTCACTATTAGATTAGCATATGCCTGACATATATTTTCCCTCTTTTATTTATTGGCTTTTATATTGGACTGTTGTTTGGAACTTTGTATGCCATCCAGAGTCATTGATGAGTTGGATGTTTCAGGAAGCTTGGTTACTTAATGAAATAGTTAATTCTTGGTTATTACTAGAGTGGAAGCATGAAATTGAAATAGATGGGGATGAGGCAGACGGTGCAGCTGTAGGGATTAGATCATTGGACCAGCCAGACCTAAAAAGATTCAGATACACTGATAGCAGACATGCTATCAAATTGCTTTGGAGACATGTTCACATTGCTGCTATGCAAGGGCTTGTATTAACAATACTGATTATTTTAAAGAACAGCTAATCTGTGGTGACTAAGAGAACTTGGATAAATCCTCAAGATATTTTAAAATAATGAAAGCTGCCCTGGGGGTGGGAACACAATCAAACTTGTAATCAAATTTGTGGGAGGACAGACTGCCTGAGTAGTTTATAGGCACCAGTGCTGCTTCCTTCTCATCCCTGTTTGTTCAGTTTCCATACCAGGATGATCCATCTGCCAATCAATTTGCAACTGCCAATCAAAAAAGCAGTTTGAAAAGATGCAGGCAGGAGGCAAGATGGCTGCCTGGGTGCTGTTATGCCACAGAACTTGTGAGAAAGATGCTGACTATACAGAGTCCAAGCCCAGGAGTCTAAATAAAGAAGTAAATTAAGGCAGCTCTGAAGAGAAGAGGCAATCAGAAAGTAGGCAGCAGCTGAGGAAAATGGGAGAGAGGGGCATTTATTTCCTTTCTTCAGACTAAAGAAAGAAAAAAGTTCATTGAGTTGTTTCCCTCAGATGGTGCAAAGATTGTGAAGAGAAGAAAACACTAGAAGCCCAGCCAGGAATGAACAAGCAGAAAAAGTAAAGAAAAAGTAAAGGCTTTGGCAGAACATAAATAGAAGGCAGAACCTAAATATAGTACTAAGAGTCCAGAAGTAAAAAAACCACTGGCATATTATTGTCTCTCTCTCCTACTAGTGGCTGTATCATCAAGGAGTGCCCAGTCATGATAATCTGCTTATCTTTGGCCATGACAGTAGGCAACTTTTGAATAATAGTGGGTACATTCAGCCCCTAAACTCTCTGGAAGGCTTCAGTATATCATCCAATGAAGAGGTGATATAACTCCTTGGGGATCAAAGTTTTCTTCTTTTTCTTCTAGAAAGCTTTAAGGACGAGAATATGACTGGGAGACAGACCACTTCCATTTCCAAAATGAGCCTCAAAGAAATATCCCAAATCATTATTTTTAGACTCGTTTGTGGCCATTTGCAGGATTTTGATTGAGAATCTATTTGGTTCTATGCAAATTCCACTTCTTTCTAAGTTTCAACACACACACTGGGAAGAAAGGAAAAAGAGAAAGGAGAAGAGTTGGATCAATCAATAAAAATCTGTTTGTCACAGTGACCTGCAACCATCATTTCTACCTGATTGTATCTGCCATGCTGACCTGCAGTTTTTTCCCCCCTGCAAGATTCCTTGGGGGAAAGTTGGGTGCATTTTTCAGAGCAGGGTGAAAGTGACAAAGGTCCTGCAATCACCCAAATTTGTTTTCTTTTACAACACTTTGGCTTACAGGTATAGGTGAATCCTTGAAATTGGATTGCCTTGTTGTGACACTGCAAGATTAAAGATTGTGGAACTTTAGATCCTAGGATTATTCCCACTAAATTCCAGTGTTCCTCTTCCTTTTTCTTGCATCCCCTTTAATTACTTTCTTTGTTTCTTATCATGTACATATTTTTGTACATTTCCATGGATGCCTGTAAGGACTGGGTTTTTTTCATTTTGTCCAGAAGATGTGTTAGAACAGAGGTCTTCAAACTTGGCAGAAGACTGCTATAAGACTTCACTTTAAATAGGTGCTAATTAACTACTACAAAATAAATTGGATTGAGTTGTATAGTTAAAAAGAGCTCATAATTTAGCATTTATTTTCTTTTGAGAAAGATTGAAATTCTTCTGGGAGGTTGTTAACTGGATCAGTGATGTAATGGTAGAATTTATTTAAACATTTCATTTCATAGTTCTTAATAAGGCAAGAGAAATAACCTGTAAAAACAAGTTATTTTGATGGAGAGAGAAAGCTGCTATACCATTGGTTTCATTTGGGCTCTTCTTACACAGTGGGCAGCTGAAGAAAGGATACTATGGCTTACAGAATTGGAAAAGATGTAGGTAGGCAAAATTACAGAGCGTTCAAAGTCTTATTTATTGAAGAGCTTCATGGAAACTCTTCTGGTTGATAGATAGATAGATAGATAGATAGATAGATAGATAGATAGATAGATAGAGTAAGCAAAAATCTGAGGGCATCTTTGGTAGAGCTGGAAGATCCTGTAGACTAGAGAGGCCTCAACCAATTGGGTAATAATGGAGATTAGCTATAACTGACTATAAGTATGCAGAAGTGAGTTACTGTATTCCATAAAGATGCAAGTTCTACCTGGTTTCAAAGTTTTGTTTAAGACTTACTCTGTGGCATATATATGCTATTGAGAAATACTCTTGTTCTGCAATTATTTCCGATATGTATCTAAATTTAAAATAGTCATAATTTATCATGTACAATTTGGTTTTTCCTCCCCAAAGCACTAGGAGCTATTCTATTAATTACCAAATAAATATGGTAAAATTCCTAGCTGAATGAAAACATTAGGGAGGAGTAGCAGGGTAAGCTAACCAATGGGAAGGGAAAGAGTGAACATAACTACCATACTGGCCTGCAAAAATATGAATTACTATTAGGTAACATTTTCTATGTACGTGTCTTTAGTGATTCCTGAGCTTGGTTGTTTGCTGGTAGACATTTCATTGTTCAGTGCTACTGAAGATGGATGGTGACAAAATGTCTACAAGCAAATAACTAGGATCAGACAACACCAAGGATTCCACAGTTCAACTCTGAGCTATATATATATATTCTTCTATTGGTGCCTTTTGTAAACATGAAGCATCCAGGTTAGCCATTGTAGGAGGCTTTGAAAACAAGGGAAAACATGCTGGTTATATATAAGAATTTTTCAGTTCTTATACCATATTCTTATACCATCTATAACACAAATGCTGTTCATCTGAACTCTGTTTGTTTTGATTTTGGTTTTGATTTTACAGTAGTAGAACAAGCTCATTTAAGTTGCAGATCCTAACTGCATGTATGCCAATACAGTATTTAAACTTCTATGTCTTAGAAAATTCAGAGAAGGAATGTAGAAATCCAGATGATCATTACATAGCAACAATTTTAATGCCATTCAGTGCTTGTCTAAATGTTTACATCTCAGTCACAGTGTGACTTACTGTTTCATTTAAGCCAGTGGGCATTAAATTGCAGTCTTAATTATTTGGACTTCATCCAGTTGAAAAGAACAAAAAGGGCAGCAAGAGACGGTATTCCAATATTTGAGTGCCTTCTTATCTAGTAGAATATTACAACTCAATTCTCTGCAAGAGATTCTGAAAACGCTGTGTATAAAAAGGGAAAACAGGATTTGAAAAATTTATTCTTGTCACGGGTCTTTCTTACTGCTAGATGACTAAATCAGGACATTGGCTATGGTTTACATTTACATCCAACAGAACAAAACAACACCAATGGCATTCAGGGATGCTTTTCTATAAAACCATTTTGGTATAAAAAATTTTGGAGCATCTATGAAATGTGAAGATTTTGATAGGGTTGTTTGTATGACTGAATGAAACCATGATTGGTCAACATGAGGTTTGAATAAACATTGAAAAAAATGCATTTGATGTTTAAACATTTCACTTTACAAATTTCTGATTTGACTTTACAAGTTTGTATAGGTTACAAACTTTTTTTTTTAAAGAAAAGTTTCTCCAATGTCCTATATTAATATTGCTTTGATTCAGTACTTCCTAAAGTGACTTCTCTGATTTGCTGAATACACATTAAATTTCTGACAACTGTTTATCTTCATTAAATTTTAGGGTAAACATTCCTTGCATGTGAAGGAATCAGGACCTTGAGAACATCCAATTCAAGATTTTTTTCAATCTGTGTTGGTGTGTATACATTTTTTTTGTAAGAAAAACACTAAACCTTTAATCACTGGTATTCCTAATTTTAAATGATATGTTATAATGTGTTATCTAAGTTTAAGAATATGAAGAACCAAAATAATGTATCTGAATTCATCTTGCTGGGGCTTACTCAGGATCAAGAGTTGCAGAAAATCTGCTTTGGTCTGTTTTTGATCTTCTACATGGCAATTCTGCTGGGGAATCTACTGATCATAGTCACAATCAAGAGCAGTCGCCACCTGATTTCTCCAATGTATTTCTTTCTCAGTTACATTTCTTTCATAGATATCTGTTATTCCTCTGTCACTGCTCCCAAACTGATAGCGGACTTCCTTGTGAAGAAGAAAACCATCTCTTTTGTTGGTTGCATAGCACAGCTTTTTGGGGTTCACTTTTTTGGTTGTACTGAAATTTTTCTTCTCACAGTGATGGCTTATGACCGATACATTGCAATCTCCAAACCTCTCCATTATAGCACTGTTATGAACAAGAGGGTCTGCAGTTGGATGGTGTTTATGTCATGGCTGGGTGGCTTTGTACATTCAATGGTACAGACACTCCTTACTACACAGCTGCCCTTCTGCGGGCCTAATGAAATCGATCACTATTTTTGTGATGTTCACCCTTTATTGAAATTAGCCTGTGCTGATACCTACATTATTGGACTTATTGTCATTGCCAACAGTGGCATGATTTCCCTCAGTTGTTTTCTTGTGCTGACTTTTTCTTACATTGTTATACTACTCACAATCAGAACTCGTTCTTCTGAAGGCCGTCTCAAGGCTCTTTCCACTTGTGGCTCTCACATCACAGTTGTGATTCTGTTTTTTGGCCCCTGCATCTTCCTTTACATGAGGCCTTCGACCACATTCTCAGAGGACAAAAGTGTGGCTGTTTTCTATACTATTATAACTCCTATGCTCAATCCTTTAATTTACACTTTGAGAAATGAGGAGGTAAAGAATGCCATGAGAAAATTATGGAGCAAAAATGTAATTTTGTCTAGGAAATTAAAAGTGGATTTAAAAATATAACCTTGGTTTAATCACATGTCATATAAATGGTTCAGAAAAGTGTATTAGTATCAGAACTGAGGCTGTTGGAAAAGAGATTTTTCTATCTTTAAGCAAAGTTTAAATAAAAATGCATCTTTGCTTCTTGAAATAATAAGTGAGATGTCTAATTAGTATGCCTTAAGTTTTAATGTAAAGGTAAAGGTTCCCCTCGCACATATGTGCTAGTCGTTCCCGACTCTAGGACACAGTAGGATTTGTGGGAGCGGAAGGTAGGCAGTTTAGCGGTTCGAATCCCTAGTGCTGCATAACAGAGTGAGCTCCCATTACTTGTCCCAACTTCTGCCAACCTAGCAATTTGAAAGCACATAAAAATGCAAGTAGAGAAATAGGGACCACTTTGGTGGGAAGGTAACAGCGCTCTGTGCGCCTTTGGGGTTTAATCATGCCAGCCACGACCATGGAGACGTCTTTGGATAGCGCTGGCTCTCCGGCTTTCAAACGGAGATGAGCACTGCCCCCTAGAGTCGGGAATGACTAGCATGCATGTGCAGGGGTACCTTTACCTTTAAGTTTTAATGCAATGTATAAAGGATGTTTTTCCCTAAGATTCACGGTTACTGAAAGAAGATTTAATTTCTTGTCCTGATAAACACTGAAAACTGTAACTGTTACATCTTGAGATTTAATATTTAGTTAAAAATAAATATTGTTGTTACAACTCATGTTGCTATTTACCTGTGTGGTCAACACAGAGGGAAAAATGTTTCACTTATTTTTTGTAAAGCTCATATAATGTCGTTATCTGTGTTTCTGGAGGGTTAATTTATTCTTCCCCTTCTGTGATAGTTCTATTCTGGTAATTCAAAGAGCACTTTTGTGTGTTAACTATTTGAGAGGTACCAGGAAGTTGTATAAGTCTTAACTCTATTTAGTCACATTTGAATGCAATTACTGTTTAGAATCATTTGCATCTGATGAAATCCATGCAGAAAATTAATTTTAAAAACACACAGCTTACCTGCCTAGCAGCAGATAGTCAAAGATTATATCTGAATCCTGTTGGCAGTATATATGTGTTCTCAAGCTTCAAAAGAAACACTAAAAAGGGCCTAGTTTCCTGATGTTTTTGCTTTGCAAAAAATAAAGGAGAATAGGTGTCTATGTTTGGATAAGTTGGAGAATTCCAAAGACTTTTTTTTTTTAAAAAAAAGATGGCTTAATTGTATGACTTTAGAGATGAGAGGGAGTGTGTACATCATAAGATACCAAGATGCAGATGCAGATGCAGAATTGTGGTGTTTAGTGATGACATCATCGGTTGCATGCTGTTATATTGGTGTCATTGGGATTTATTATGCATGTTGTTGCTTATCATCCATACTGAAAAAATTGAATTAAAATTAACGTACAGAAGACCAAACTAATAATAACAGGTAGAACAACCACCCTTAGAACTGACAATAAAGACGTCCAAATGGTGATAACTTCTGCCTTTTATGATGTACCATCAATAGTAAAGAAACAAGCAGTCAAGGAATATATTACAGACTAGCACTCAGTAGAACAACCATGAAGGCCTTGGAAAGTGTATTCAGACAAAGTGATGGGTCTATACCTATAAAAATCAGGATCATGCAAGCCATAATATTCTCTATGATCTTCTATGGAAGCAAGACAAAAATTATTTACACCTGCCTAGCCTTTATCATTTTTATAAATAATTCAGGTGACAAACATAGCTAATACTTGGTCCTCCTCAGTGGTGGGTTCCTCCCGGTTCCGCCCAGTTCTGCCAAGCCGGTAGAGGTAACAATATGACATCACCAAACCGGTTCTGCCCCCCCCACGTTATTCTTACCTTTTATTTGGTCCCACCCCCAATCTATTGCTGCCTTCTGAATCCCAGCTGATGGGCTATAAGGAAAAAACTGTTTAAACTCTTGCTGTGGGGCTTCAAAGGGCCGCCCTACAGCTGATCAGTGGTAAAGGCAGTTTGGTGGTAGACCGGTACCTCCAAAAACAAATGAGTAGACCGGTGCCTGCAAAAATACATGAGTAGACCAGTGCCTGCAAAAACAAATGAGTAGACCAGTGCCTGCAAAAATAAATGGGTAGACCAGTGCCTGCAAAAATACATGGTTAGACCACTGCCTGCAAAAATAAATGGGTAGACTGGTATAGCTCTACAAGCAGTTAAAAGCTGGTAGACCAGTACTTCTGCTAAATCCTAAAGAATTGTCACATGACCATCAAGCCACACCCACAAAATAAGCCACGCCCACAGAACCGGTAGTAAAAAATTATAGAACCCACCCCTGGTCCTCCTCCTCCTATTGTGATTTCCTGTGCACGTCGAGAATCAGTGGATAAGAGTTTTGGCAACACAGAACTTTTTGGCAGAGAGAAGCCCAGCTCAAGAAAGTGTGCAGTCCTGAGCTGGATGGAGGAAAGGGAAAGAAGTTCACAGTAGCCACATCATAGAATCTCCCAGGATATATCTAGTAAATCAGAAGGTTATAATGTAGTTCAGTCCATTATGTATATGAAAATAAAGGATTGGACTGGTAGGTAGGGTACATAGCAGCTGCAAGACACAGATAAGTTCCCTCCCAGAGCCACAGAACTGCTCCCACTCTCATTTCCACTTCAAGGATGTGGAATGGATGTCAAGTAATAAGTGCCAGTCTGAGAATAGGCTTTCCATGGCTATTGTTGCCACTATAATTCACTAAAAGTTGTGTGACTTGTGCAGACCCCAAAACCAAGGAAGGCTGGCATAACAGCCAGAATAGAAAATGCAGCCATACTGACTATCAGAAAGATCTGTCTTCTAGCTTCATGTTCCTCCAACCAGAAGCACTGTGCCAATAACTACCTTATTAGCCAACTTCTGATCAATGGTGCACTCCATCTGCCACACTGCCATTGGAATGCTAGGAAGCCTCCATCAGTTGCCCAACTGGGAAGGCATTAAAAGAAATAATTAGTGCCATGAGATATAAGAAAGTTAAAAAAAATGGTGTGCCAGTTTTGGGCCATAACTGGTAGTCAAAAACAGATGGATTAAAACCTCTTGAAGAAGGAGGTTCAATTAGATGGAAAGAAGGAAGAGAGAAGGCAATTGCGTTTAGACAGTTTTGGGCCAATGAAGGATGTTTGAATTATGGACCAACAGATAAGACAGGGATTGTGTCAAGGACTAAAGAGGCAAAAATAAAACCCAGAAGTGTTAGGAAAGGTGTAAAAGACCATGGAGGTACAAGATGGACAGGAGACATCTGAAGCTATGGGGGAGAGGGGAGGAGAAAAAGAGCAGAACCTGTGGCACAACATAGTTGTTCCCTTCGGCACTTTTCAAGAGAGAAAGCTGCACTGGCTCCTGGTGGTCTTCTGGGTGCGCTTCAAGGTGTTAGTTACCATCTTTAAAGCACTCCATGGCTTAGGACCTGGTTATCTACAAGACTGCATTCTGCCACTGATTGCCTCCCACTGATCGGTACGCTCACGCAGAGAGGGCCTCCTCAGGGTGCCGTCAGCCAAACAATGTAGACTGGCGACCCCCACGGAGAGAGCCTTCTCTGTGGGGGGCCCTGCCCTCTGGAATGAATTACCCCTGGACATACGAAGGATCCCCGACCTCTGCGCCTTCCGTCGTGCAGTGAAGACCCTGTTATTCCAGCAAGCCGCTCTGATGGGATAAATGATTTTAATTTGGTTTTAATGGGGTTTTAAAAATTGGTTTTAAAAGGAGAGTTTAAAATTCAGCCTATGATTTAATTATTTTAATCTGCTTTTAAATTCTATTTTTGTACATTGTTTTTATTATGGCTGTTCACCGCCCTGAGTCCTTCGGGAGAAGGGCGGTATATAAATAAAATAAAATAAAATAAAATAAAATAAAATAAAATAAAATAAAATAAAATAAAATAAAATAAAATAAAATAAAATAAAATAAAATAAAATAAAATAAATAAATAAATACTGTTCAAGGAAGAATGAACATATATTCCTATGGGCATAGTGAAGAAAAAGCTTGGTGTTCACACAAACCATAGAGGAATTGCCTGTTATTTAAATGATTTTCTACTTAAGGAGAAAAAAAAAACCATTTCACTGCACACTTCTTCCCTTTCTGAGCAAAGCTACCTTTATAACCTCAGGGTCCAAGGACTTAAGCTAGACACTAAACCACCTTTTATTACTGCAGTAGTGGGAAAGCATCGAGAGTCCGTTAAGGCAATGCGTTTTTACAAGAGGTAAATCTTGTAATTTTGAGTTAGGATCGGAAATGAGATCATCTGTCAATTAGAACAATAAAGGATTTTAAGTTACTTTTGCATTGGGCTAGGAAGCCCCGCTGAATGCCTAAAAATATCAAAATGCCTAAAAATATCAAATGGAAAGTATAGAAATAATTTTCTTTAATCTAATTTATAATTAGCATTACTTTCTAAAACATTCTGGTAAAGAGTTAACAAGTTAATTACATTATTTTTCAATATTTATGGCTGCAAACCCAATTCAAACATGTTTGTTTAGGCCACTTTTTATAGATCCAGACAAAAAGAACATGAAAAGAAAAACCTTGTAATTATTATTTTTGTTTTGTTTCTATTTGTTGTCTATCTCATTTTTCCTCCAAGGGGACACAATGGGTGAGCAGAAGGATTTATTTCTTCTTTTTCAAAGGAAGGGATGTTCAAAGTGAATATCAATGAAAAAAATTAAGTCAACATACTAACTTGTATTTCAGCTAGTATGATAGAAATGTAGAAAAACACCAGGTGTCTTTCAATTAGCATTTCTCAAACTAGCCTACTTTCAAGAAGTGGCTTTTGTGGAGAAAAATTGGAGTGACTTGCCGTACAGGTTTTTGCTCTTGAAGGACAGGCAGAGGATATATTAAAGAAAAGCATTTAAAACAGTGCTTCCAATTTTTTTTCCTTCATTACCCAAAACTGCTTATCAGAAAGTCCTTATTATCCAATGTGAGTCAATTAAAATGTCCCTATTGTGACTGGGTAATGAATTTGTGTGGTTATCCAGAGCAAACTATTTTTATCAACCTTTGGGTAATTTACCAGGTTTGGGAAGCACTGATTTAAAACCCATGAGTAGATTTAAAAGTAAACAGTATCTACAACATACTGTGGGATTGTGAACTTGTCTTTCAAAGTCCAGGAAAACCTGAGTAGAAGCATCTTTTAGACCTTTTACATCAAGGTAGGAAGATTGGTATCTGCATATTATTTCCCAGGAGTTTGCAATTATTTAGGTAGCTTCATAATGACGAGTAAAATCAGAAGTTATGTTCAAATCTGCATAGCTCCTAAAGGGTTGCTCAAAGCTTAACCCATAGTTAAGTAGTAGAGTATTAAAGTATGGACTTCAATAAGCAAAGATTTTGCTTAAATATAAGAAAAAAATTGTCCTGACAATAAGAACAGTGGAAGTTGTGAGTTTTCTATCTCTGAAAGCTTTTAAGAAGAAGCTGGTCAGTTACCTGTTACAGATGGCTTAACAGGATTTCCTGCATATTGCAGAATTGGACTAGATGGCCCTTGTAGACATTTCTAATTTTATAGTTATGTGATTCTATGAGGGTGTGGGGAGAATGAGCTTTCTTTAATTTTTATTTTTTCATATTTTTCTCTATAGTTGCAAATAGCTTACTGTGTACGTTACAATCCCTTACACATACTACCCACAGAGAAATTCTTAGCAATTACCATGTGCATTACAGATCATATGAGAGCATATTGTGTCATTCATTGCAAACTTATTTAAATGTGATATATATACATTGGTTAGTCATTTGTTTCCTTCCTTTATTGCAATCAGCTAATGCTTGCATGTAAATAAAATCAGTATCTAGAATAACTTAGTTGGATTGACTGTCCTTTGCATGACGAAATGCAAACTCTTTGCACTATGAATTAATTACAGAGTCCATTCCTTATAGTCAGGAAACTGTCTTTCCCTTCATAAACAATTAATCATTAATTCCTGTGCCTTCCAGGAAGTTCAAGATTTCACACTTTGGAGCAACTAAAACCATCCCCAAGAAGATCTCAGACACATCCAATTCTTTATTGTAAGGTAGTCACAAGATGATAATATGCTAAATCAGTACCCTCCCAACCCCACAAAAATATATGTTTTTTTAAAGAAATGATGGAGATAAATAGCACTGCTGTGACAGAATTCATTCTGCAAGGATTCACAGAGTACCCAAAGCTACAGAACAGTCTCTTCCTGATATTTCTTGTAATCTACCTTTGGATCTTGTTAGGGAATCTGGGAATGGTTGTGTTGATCAGGAGTAGTCCTCAGCTTGAGACCCCTATGTATTTCTTCTTGCAACATTTTTCATTAATGGATGCCTGTATAGCCTCAACTGTTGCTCCTAAAATGCTGCTGAACTTCCTGGCAAAGAGAAAGACCATCTCCTATGGGGGCTGCATTGTCCAATTTTTCCTTTTTTGCACTTTTACAGATGTGGAAGCCTTCCTTCTGGCTGCCATGGCAATTGACCGCTATGTAGCTGTTTGCAAACCCTTGTCTTACACAGTTATCATGTCTAGATCCTTCTGTCTCTGGCTGCTTTGGGGAGCATATGCTGGGGGTATCTTGAGTTCTCTCATTCATACCTGTGCATCTCTAAGGCTCTCTTATTGTGGAAGGAATTCCATTAACCATTTCTTTTGTGACCTGGCTGCTCTGATGGCCCTTGCCTGTTCAGATACTTCCCTCAACGAGCTGCTGCTCTTCACCTTTGGCATCTTGGTTGAAGGCTTGAACACTGTGACTATTGCTGCCTCCTATAGCTTCATCATCATAGCAGTTGTCAAGATGCCCTCCTCAGGAGGTAGGCTGAAAACCTTCTCGACCTGTGCTTCCCACCTGACAACTTTTGCTTTGTTCCATGGCACCATCCTCTTTATGTACTTCCGACCCAAATCCAGCTTCTTCATGTACACTGACAAAAAAGTCTCTGTGTTTTACACTCTGATCATCCCCATGTTGAATCCTCTAATTTACAGTTTGAGAAATGCTGATGTAAAGGGGGCCCTCAAAAGATTGCTAAGGAAGGCAATAAACCCTCACTGATGCTCTTATTTTGGCTAGCTGCTTCCCATCTTTCTCCCAAGGTGGTGCATATTCTTGCCTCCCAGCATGGTTTCATCTTCACAATCGTATTGGGAGGGAAGTTTGAAGAAGGTTCCTGAGTAAGCTCTGACCCTGATCTCCCAATGCTAACTCAGCAAACTAATCACTTCATTATGTAGTGATCTGTAGACTTGTGACCAACAAAATACTTTTACATAAATAGGGGTGTTGATCCAGAGGCTGAAGGAAAGATCTAAGGATATAACTATTTATTTAGCTTAAACGGTTTGGAACCATTACTGCTTCAGACAGGAAAGCGGTGCAGAGAATGGTGAAGATGGCAGAAAAGATTGTTGATAATTCACTTCCTTCTATCCAGGACATCGCATATAAGGATTACGTGAGCAAGGTACACAGGATTGTCTGGGATGCTACACATCCTCTTCATGACCTGTTTTCCTTGTTACCTTCTGGGAGGAGGCTTTGTGGTGTCTGAAGCAGAAGATCCAGATTCACTTACAGTTTTGTTCCATACAGTATCAACTTTGTGAACTCTCAAGCTTCCTCTTTCCACTATGTATTCAAAATGGACAGTGATTTATATATATGGATAGATATATACTTTCTTTTGAGAGCAGAATTTCATTTTTAATGTGTGTCAGTGTGCTCACAGTAAAAAAAAAATGACAATAAAGGTTATCTTATCATATCTGCAAATTTCTCTTTCAGTTTATGTTGTGGCAAAAGGAACAAAACCTGCATTGAGAACAAATTTTGCCCTTCATCTTCAAGGTTATCCTGCCTGAATTAATAGCTGGTGTTGATTTTTTTAAAAAATTAATCACTGATCCAAGATAATGATTTCTAACTAAATGACTAGTCTTCTTTGTAGGGAATTGGAAGTTTATAAAGACAAATGTAATAGAATAGCATTTCACCAAATGCGAAAGAATGTTTGTCATCCCTCAGAATACAGATTCGATTTTCAAAAGAGAAAGTAATAGAAGGAAGAACCTTTTATCATTGCCTTGTTTCCAGAAAAATCTCAATTAACCAAAGATTAGAACTATTACAGCTTTATATTAAAAAATCCTACACTATTCTACCTACAGACAAACTGCAGGTTGGTAATCCATCTCGTGTGCTGTAGTTCAGCCCATTTTCATTGATTGAAGCATCTTCCTACCTTTGCTGTTCAAATACAGTCCATATGTAATTTATGGAAGGACTGCCTTCCCAACCTAGAAATTAACAATAGATCAGGGGTGTAAAAACTTGATTTCATTGAGGACCGCATTAGGGTAGTGTTTGACCTCGGGGGGCTGGGGTAGGCCTGGTCAGGGTAGGCATGGCCAGGCTAGGCATGGCCGGGTTGGACATGGCCATCTTGACATCCCTTGTGTCGGGGGTACCTGTGGTGGCCAACTGCTAAGGCAGGACTTCCCTCAAACCGTCCCTCACTCTCATTATAATATTCCTTCCTTCCTTCCTTCCTTCCTTCCTTCCTTCCTTCCTTCCTTCCTTCCTTCCTTCTTTTTCTTACCCTCTTCATTCTCCTTTCCTCTTCCTTCCCCTCTTTCCTTATTTTTCCTTCCTTGCTCTCTTCCCATCTTCCCTTCTTTTTCTTTTTCTTTTTCTTTCCTCTTTCCCTTTCTCCTTTCCTGTCCCTTCTTGCATGCTGTTTCCAGGGTGGCCCTGTGGGCCAGATCTAAGCACTGCACAGCCCAGATTTGGCCTGCAGGCCTTGAGTTTGACACTCCTGCAATAGATGAGTGATCAAATATAATTTGTTATATTTTAGATAGGAATGAACTGATGAATCAATTGAAGATGATCATATATTCCATAACATAGATGTTACATGGTTGTCCAGAAGGGATAAGATGGAACTTGTTTGTTAAGAAAATGTGTGATCTTATACAGAGCAAGAATATTTCCCAAATTTGTCATTCACCCTTGAATCAGTAATAACCTTGTGTTGTCTGAATTCAACCAATTTTCCCAGATCCAGTTCTTCATATTTTAGAGGAAGGCAATTTTGATCTTGCAAGAAAGGAAAAGCATGATTAAAAAAAAACTAATTCAATGTTAATTAGACAAAATTACTCTAGCAATTGATATTGCAAAAGGTTGACACCAAAGCTTCCCTCCTCCCTAATTCCAATGCTCCATGATCAGTGATGTAAAAATCCATTGAAAGATATAAGACTATAAACAGGGTTCTACTTTCCCTATGTCTCTGCTAGTATAGATAACCCATCAGGGTAAGCAAAACTTCTGTACTACATTTGGGCCTGATCCATGGCTGGGTTGGATCAAGATAATTTATTGTAACTAATAGCTCCTGAAGTTATTATCCCCCTCAACTTGGTTAAATATCAAATGCTGTGTCTGAGACTGTTGCTTCAGAAAGAATCTCACCACCACCAAAGTGGCAGGGGAGCTCACTTGAATAAAAAGTGATATTAATGATCTGAGTGATCGTTGGCAGGATGAAGTGCAAATTAAACTGGGGAGAGAACTAATATGCAAACAAATCAAAAGAGAGGGAGACATGCTTTCTAAAGAGACAAGCAACAAAACTTACTCAGAGAAACTTATTAGATATTATGAGGGATAATCTGTCCATTGCCTAAAGAGATGTCAGGTCTATAATCAACTGTTCATGATGGAATTCAGAGGCTGTTCAGGTACTAGAGGGAAACCCTGGAAGCTGGTCTTTCATATGTGAGTCCTGAGACCTTTGAACAATTGTTCGGAGAGGCAATCAGAGAGAGTGCTCACCCCTTGTTTAATTGCTGCAACATAGGCTTCACATGCTATCATGCCTGATTTGATACTAGCTCCAGTCATTTGCCATCATCTTGTGCTTCATATACCATGGAATACCATGAGCTCCCACATGTAAAAGAGTGCTATGTCATAATATGATGACACACACAAACAAATCTTGATGGGTATTATGATGTACAGACTGGCTCTGAAGCAGGCCAGGGTTTGCTCAGTGGTGGGATTCAAATAATTTAACAACTGGTTTGCCCAGGTCAGGTTGGCTATTGTGGGAGGAGTCACCCATCCCTATCCTCCAGCTCTGCTGCACATGTGGGAAAGAGCCTCCCGCGACGGCCAATCTGACCCTGGACAAACCAGTTGTTAAATTACCTTTCCTATCAAAGTGAATCCTGGGTGCTGCACTGCGCTGCAATGAAGAAATGGACAATGGAGTGGCCGGCACGAGGGAAGGAGGAGAGAAAGCGGCCTTCTCCTTCCCTTGCGCTGGCTGCTCCATTGTGCATTTCTCCATTGCAGCGCAGTGCAGCACCCAGGATTCACTTTGATAGCAGAAGGTGGGTAATTTAACAATCAGTTTGCCTTAACCGGTGTGAACCAGCTGAATCCCACCACTGGGCTTGTTCCTGAGAAAAATAATGGTAATACTATTTTCACCATTAATAATGGTTATGTTGGGCAGGAGGGTTGGATTAGAAGACCAGTAAGGTCCCCACCCTATGATTCTATAATTCTATGGTCCAAAGCAGCAATTTCCTGCCATTAGTCTGCTTAAAGTCCTAATTCTGTTTCTAGTAAAAATGTTGCTGCTGCTGTTATTAAGGCTTATATGGCAATCAAAACAGAAAGACTCCATTATGTCAACATATAATAAGTCAGGATAGGGTAAAGAAGAAGGCATATTCAATTCAAAAGGCTGGGAAAAAAGGGTGGCTCTCATTCAGTCTTGAGGCAAGAACTTAGCAATATTCCTGATGCCCTAAACATTGTTTCATATGGAAACAGCAGACTTAATTGATTTCTCTTTTATTATGGAGCAATCGACACTTCCAGTGACCGATGGATTTTTTTCTGGTTTTTTTTTTTTTTGCACTTTTGTAATGCAATTATCTTGGGGCCATGTTTATATTTAAATATGCAGAATGGGAACTACCGTTTGGATATTTATTAATTTGAGCTTTCACTCCAGATGAAATTCTTTTGTACTTAACATTTTTTTTTATTGAAAAAGTTTTACAGATACAAATTTTCCCATTCCCCCCCCCTTTCCCTCCCTAACCCTCCCCTCCTCCCATGACTTCCCCAAGGTGAAATCCATCCACATTATATTATATCATACTTTACCACCCTTCTATTCTCCCCCCTGTGTTCTATACATTTCTACATAACATTAAGCTATTTTACCCCCTATATACTATACATTTCTACACAACATTCAGCTAAAAGCTATCTGGTACTTCCTAGTTTGGTATTTATTCTGTACTTAACATTTTAACATTGCTACATCTTTTTCTTGGGGTATTTTTACTCAGTGCTCTTCGGTTTCAGTTGATTCCAGACAATTTTGGATTAAGAGATTCTAGATGAATCACATCCAGTGGTGGGATTCAGCCAGTTCGCACCACTTTGGGAGAACCGGTTGTTAACTTTCTGAGCAGTTTGGCAAACTGGTTGTTGGAGGAAATCATTAGGGCAGAGAACCAGTTGTTAAATTACTTGGATCCCACCACTGATCACATCCATCCTTTACATAAAATTAATAGGGTTTAGATTAGAGGTGTCAAACTTGATTTCATTGAGGGCACATCAGGGTGGTGTTTGACCTCAGGGAGCCGAGGTGGGTGTGGCCAGGGTGGGCGTGGCCATCTTGACATCACTTGTGTCGGGGGCACCAGTGGTGGCCAAGTGCTAAGGCGGGCTCCCAAGCTCCGTTTTTGGCTGCAATGACCTCCTGAAGCCCTCTGCCAGCGAAAACGGAGCTCAGGGGGGCTGCGTGAGCTCTGTTTTCACTGGCAGAGGCACCACGAGCCAGTTCTTTGTTGTTTCCAGGGTGGCCCCATGGGACAGATCTAAGCACCCTGTGGGCCTTGAGTTTGACACCCCTGGTCTAGATAGCATGAAAATCCAATGTAATCTCTCAAAATGTTCTTGACAGTGCTCTGTTTTTTCCTTATTACAAAAGCTGAATCTGAAGTTCACTTGATGTCACCAAGTACCCCAGTGTTCATGAATTTGTATAATCTTTATACAACATATTGGTTTTGGAGTGGACAAATTCTATATTGTGTGAGAACCTCTTCTTTTTACATATACTGAATTTATCATCACACAGTTTTACTGACTGATGGGAAAAATGCACTGAGTTATATATTCTAAGTAAAAAAAATAGGATTCATGAATAGACTGAAATAAAATATAAACATTGTCAGTTTCTGCTGGTTGCAAAGTTCCATATTAATTTAATCAGAAGTTGTCTTTGTCCCTTTTTGGGCAATTTTCCGATGAAGAAGAATATTCATTCAGAACTAACTCTAAAGAAATAGAGAAATCATTCCAGTCAAAGTTGTTAAAAGATTTTTGTTTAAAGGATAATGGAATAATGTCTAGCATACTGTATTTTTTTTTCATTCTGGTTCCTTTCTGGATATGATGAATTCCAGCTCCAATAAACCCAAGCGTTCATGGCAATAGATTAGATAAACCTAGCTGAATAATGTGGAAATAGCTATTATTAACATTGCAAATGTGATAATTTTGAATCAAAAAACCATCTGGAAAAATACCAGGCTTATGATACAATAGTATGATTGTTTACAATATTAACCTGCACTGCACCCAATTAATATATGATAATCCTCAAAAGGATGATAACACAGAAGCCCAGCTTTAGAAAAGCTGTACAAATATATTGATTTTCACTAATATTCTTCTTCTTTAGAAACAACAATTATGAAACAAATTACCAAGTGTTTTTTCTCAGGGCATTTATGAGCTCTTTAATATTCCAAATCACGTAAATCCTAGTATTGCAATATTGCTCTAGTTTGGCAAGGCTAATTCAACAGGTGATCACATTTTCCACAAAACTAAATTGGATTTGGATATTTTTAAGTGTATAAAGATAATAGCTAAAGCTATATATATATCACAGAAATATAAGCATTTTTGTTGCACTGTGAACTATTATAATATTTATAGTTAGATTATATAATAATGTATCATGGTGGTTCTCAACCTGTGGTCTGCAGAGCCCTAGGGGGCCATGATGTCATCAAAGGGGGTCTCTTGAAGGCAGGAAAAATGTTATGGTTTAAATCTTGAGCTAAGTGTTGGGGGTCTTGGAGGTCTGTGGCCCTTGATTTAAAGTGGGTCCATGGTGAAGAAAAGGCTAAGAACCACTGGTGTATCATATTTACAAATTTCTGATTTTTACTATCCATAGTGATAAAGGTTATTGATCCTGTGATGTGGAAAAACATGATTTAAGGTTACCAGGAACCAGGAGTGATATTCAGCAGGTTCTGACAGGTTCTGGAGAACCAGTGGCAAAAATTTTGAGTAGTTCGGAGAACCAGCAAATACCACCTCTGGCTGGC
This sequence comes from Pituophis catenifer annectens, assembly GCF_029215685.1. NCBI lineage: Eukaryota > Metazoa > Chordata > Lepidosauria > Squamata > Colubridae > Pituophis > Pituophis catenifer. The sequence continues at coordinate 235,197,839 of NW_027256881.1, forward strand.
CCCAGGAGTGTGGAGGGAATGGGGATTTTGCAGTATCTTTCCCCTGGATTGGGGTGGGAATGGAGATTTTGCAGTATCCTTCCCCTGCCACGCCCACAAAGCCACACCATGCCCACCATGCCATGCGCACAGAACCGGTAGTAAAAAAAATTGAATTCCACCACTGTCAGGAACCTTCTCTTTGTTGATTGCTACCAAGTACACTCTTTTTCTCATTGATGGTTTTCCTCTTCCTGTTTGGAAATGGCAGTGTTTGCAATGAAGTTGTCCATTAAATGTATCTAGGATTATTCCCTTTAAAAATCCATATGTTACCCACTGATTTGGTTGCAGCATCTTTCACTTCCTTGTTCCTCAGGCTGTAGATCAAAGGGTTGAGCATGGGGATCACGACCGTGTAGAACAATGAGGCCCATTTGTCTTGGTCTATGGAATAGCTGGAGCTGGGCCGAACGTATATGAAGAGTACTGTCCCGTGGTATATCCCAACAGCAGTCAGGTGAGAAGCACAGGTGGAAAATGCTTTGTGCCTACCCTCAGCAGAGCGCATTCTCAAGATTGTAGCCAAAATATAAACATAGGATACAAGAATCATAGTTATGCCGCATGCTTCAATAAAGCTAGCAATGACAATTATCAATATTTCACTGATGTATGTATCTGAGCAGGAGATCATTAAGAGTGGAGGTATGTCACAGAAGAAATGATTAATAACATTTGACCGGCAGAATATCAGTCGAAATGTTGAGGAAGTGAATACTATTGTATCCATTAGGCCTACGCAATATGCAACTGCAATCATTTGCTGGCAGACCTTTTTGGACATTATGGCTGGATAGAGGAGTGGATTGCAGATGGCCACATACCTGTCATAGGCCATCATGGCCAACAAAACACATCCTGTATCTCCAAATATAGCAACCAGAAAGAGCTGTGTAGCACAGGCACCGAATGAAATTCTTTTTCCTTCAACCAACATGTCAATCAGCATTTTTGGAGAAATGGTTGAAGAGCAGCAGAGATCAACAAAGGAGAGGTTGCCCAGGAAGTAATACATGGGTTTGTGAAGTTGGGGTTTAGTGGAAATCAACAGAATCACGCCCAGATTCCCTAAGACAGTGATGGCATAAACCAGGAGGAAAATCGTAAAAAGTATAAACTGCATTTGGGGATTTCCTCTGAATCCCTGAAGAATGAATTCAGTAATGACAGATTCATTTTTGTTATCCATGATTTTTCTCTGTGGGCACTGGGTTCAAAATATTAGCTGATCCTGAAATGCCTTTCTGATCCTTTGTAACGGCAAAGAAAATTGCATTATTCAGGGCTTCGTTCATGTGCCTCTCTTCCTAAAACAACTGGATACTTTTTCAAGAGGATTTTATCATATCTACTACAATATATCACATATATCATATGCTATCAAGAGAACTTTTATTATATAGAGTAATACAATTTTTTTTTAAAACCTAGTTAATGAAAATTCATCATGAAGCATGTTATATACAAACTCATTTACACACTGCTGTGTAAGTGAAGGCTACAGAATAATGTACCACAATATTGCTATAGTATAGTAATCTGAACTATACTGTTTGGGGAAGGTGGTATGAATGGATGAATGATAAAATAAAAGAAGGAGAAAAAGGTGTGCCTAATAAAAGGAATAAGTAGCTTAAGAAACACCAGGTATATATCTTGTATATATGTATAAACACTGCACATCCAATGTAAATAGAAATGATATTTAATGTATTTTCACAAACTTAATAAAATATTGAAAAAAAAATGTATCACAATATTGCTATATCTGTTGCTGTAAACTATATGTTGGACCATAATGTATGTTTAGCTGCTGGCATCTCTATTCTACCCTCTCCAATTTAGAAACCTTCCATTATATTCTGGAGAAGGGGACTTAATGCTAGATTCCTGTTTATTTCACCTCCTTTTTCAATAGAGTAGGAGTTGACCGGAAATACAGCAGGTGAATTTCCCACCCAATTCATTTTTCCCTTTTATTTGTTCAGGGTCCAAATTTTAAATTTATTTAGCCCTTGTAAGAGTCGGTGAATGCTATAAAAAGTTACCGAAAGATGTTAGGCATAGCATTTTTCCTATGTGTCTGCTAATATGATTGTCCACGAAGGATAGCAAAGCTTCTTTGCACAAGATCTGAGCCTGATCCCAGATAGAGAAGGATCATGATAATGCTTTTTTAAAAAAAACAAAAAACTGAAATAATTTACTTCTTGAATGTTTTAGTGGCGCACAATATAGAATTTGAAGTCTATTAAAATATATTATATATGAAGTATATGGACTGATACTGTTACTATAAATAGGCAGTGTGTAATGGCAAAAAGTCTAGGGAGAGGCTATTTGGTTTAGTGGTTAAAGGCACCAGGCTGAAAACTAGGAGTCTCTGATTTCTAGTCCTGCCTTAGGCATGAAAGCTGGCTGGGTCATTTTGAGTTAGTCATTCACTCAATGCACTCCCATTGTGCATTGGGCACAAGCTGATGGGTCAGTTCTTGTTCTAATCAATGGATCAAAGCACTCAATTGATCTGAAAAAAAAGCATAGACTGTACTTGCAGGAAAAAACATTAGGAAGAAAAAAAAAGGAAAGAATGGCAAAGTTTAACACTAACATAAATCTTTTTCTAAATTAACATACCTGGAATTAAGTCAGTGGCTTCTTTGCTTTTACAACACCAGTAAATGGGGGCAGAGATCTTAAATATTTTTTCAACCCATCTGGGATAATATCCCTCATGCATTTCAATACCCCAGATCCTGCAGATAAGTGGTTGCATTTTCATACTTTCTTGTCATAGTTTTAATTGGAGGAATCTTAGAGTAAAAAATAAAGTCATGTTGAAGTTTCTTTAATTCATGTTGAGTTAAATTCAACTGTTTAGCTCTAATGTTATTTGTACATATATCATCCATGATCCCACTAATTGGCAGAGGTAGTCCTCGAGTTATGACTGGTCACTTAAAAGCCATTCCAAGTTCCAACAGATCTATCTTAATAGTTTCTGATGGTCACCCCTCCCTCTGCAATCACCTGACTGTACTTTGGGCCCTTGGCAAACGGGCTATATTTACAGCTGTTTGCAGTATCCTGCAGCCATATGACACATTTTACAACCATTTTGCTGTGAAACTGGCCTTTATTTCCAGTTTTTGGCCAAACTGCACCCTTAGTGAACTATTGTAGTGAGTTACTTAATGAGTACTGCAAAAAAGGACGCAAAATCAATTTGGTCACATGGATGTAACAGCCAGAAAGCAAAGGTGCTAAATCTCTGAAGTCCAACATCAAACATTGGAACTGAGCATGGGGGGCAGGAGAGGAGGGCTGGAACATGGAAATGGCAACCAACATATGTGACTTATTTTCCAAACAATGCATACAGATCCATATCAAAAAACAGAAGAGGATATGTGTAATCAGGGAGTGGAGAGCCTTTACTTGGTATTTTCTTATAAGGTGAAAGTGACTCTGGACCTATATGTCAGGAACCATGATTGATGGTGCCCCAAAGGTGCTTTTTCAAGAGGAAACTGGACTTTTTAAAATCTTTCTTTGAAGACATTTCATTTCTCATCCAAGAAGCTTTTTCAGCTCTGAGTGGATGGTGGGGAATGGAAGGAGTTATACTCCTTTCAGACAACTGGTCATTTGCATTCTTTCAGGGAGTTGTTGAGACCACCTGGAGATTTATCTGTGCCCTCAGGGTCATCTGAATAGTGCAAATGGGTGTGAAGCCTTCTTGGAACTATTGAAAGGACCGTGTTGTAAACTGGAGATAGATGATGTCGTATCACTCCTCCTCTGTTGAAAGAGGGTTCCAGTCTAAAAACAGTCATTTTGACAATTACAATTTCCTCAATAAACTTATAAAAGTTTTTTTTATGTTTTAAAACAAACAAACACATAATACATAAATCCTTCGGTGTGTCTTCTCGGTGTTTCTTCCATGACTACTACTTCTTTTTATTACTCCTCCTATCTTCATTTTTCCTTGATAATTTCCATTTCTCTGTTGTGCTATTTCCCCCAAATTACAATACATTTAATATAACATTCTCCTTACTTAATTATCACAATCTTATCTATATCTTATCTATATCTCTTTTTTAACCAATCATAAATTTCCCCCCATATCTTATAATAGTCCGTATCCTCTCTCTTTAAACATCAAAGTTAATCTGTTTATTTCTGCACAGTCTAAGATTTTTTTAATTACTTCCCCTTCCAAAGGGATTTTCTCTCCTTTCCATCTTTGCACAAGTACTATCCTAGCTGCAGTTATTATATGTATAATCAAGTATATATTTTCTTTACTAATTTTCTCTGGTAGTATACCCAATATGAACAGCTCAGGTTTTAAATCAATATGTTGTTGGATCATTTCTTCTAACCATGTCTTAATTCTGCTCCAATAATGTTATGTCCTTATAAGGACACCCACCGGGGATTGGCTAATCCTCCGGCGGGAAATTCAAAATGCTGTCTCTGGGCGGTGCGACTGCTGGGAGCGCTTAAAAGGACAGCTCCGGCAGCGCAGCCGCCAGTCTTATTCTCACTCCAATAAAATGCTGAATGGACCACGCTGGTCATGTCTTCTTTTCCTGCGCCTGATCTAACACTGGCGATGAAGGATTCAAAGAACTGCAGCGACAACCTCGTGGCATACCGCCACCCAATTAAGAGCTGAACTCGAGCTGAAGTCACGAAGACAAAGCCACCGAAGCCATGGTGACATCACAAGCCGCACTCATTTCACTACCAGCTTTCAACCCCGGGAAGGAAAAGTGGAGGTCCTACATGGTCCGGTTTCGCCAGTTCCTGAGGGGAAACAACTATCAGGACCTTAATGATGACCGAAAAAGAGCCCTCTTCCTGGCGCATTGCGGATCCGAAGTGCTGGAGATGGCCATCGACCTCGTGGCACCAAGGGACATCGAGGAGATGTCTTGGACCGATCTCCAGGAGGTGCTACAAGAACACTACGCACCAACAGGAACTCTGGTCGCCAACCGATTCACCTTCCATCAGAGGGACAAAAGGGAAGGTGAATCAATCAAAGACTTTGTGGCCGCCCTGCGCCAAATCGCTGCCAATTGCGAGTTTGATAATGCCATCAGTGACCACATTGTATTCGGCATGAGGGACAGGGCTCTCCAAAAAAAATTCTTAAGCAGAAAGAAGTTATTGCTTAAGGACGTCTTGGAGGAAGCCACAGCTGCCGAGACGTCTGAAAAAGCGGCAGCCACGATGCTGAAAGCTAAAGTGGTCCACAAAATTCAGAAGACTCCCCAAAGTTCCATGGATGAATCCACAGCTGCATCCGAGTCCGAGGAGGAAATGGCCATCCACAAGGTCTCCAGACCGCCAAGGCGGGAAACCGTGCAAAATGGCGACTGAAGAGAGTGCTGCGGCAGCTGCAGAGGCGACCATGCAAGGGCCGATGGAGAGATGCCACCTGCAGACGCTGCCTGAAGAGAGGGCACATCGCTGAGGCCTGCAGAGCCAAAGACCTGGCCCCAGAACTGCCCAAGCACAGAAACTGTGAAATCCGGAAAGAGTACCAGAGATCATCCAAACGGTCCTCTTTCCAATCCAGACGCAGATGAGGAAGAATTCTCCAGCTGTGGGGCAGTCCATCAAATGACCATCACCCACACCAATGCTGACGACACCACCAAATTCCATGTGACCGTCCACGTGGAGGGGATGCCATGTTCAATGGAGGTAGACTCGGGATCGATCTACTCCATAATGGACTGGCACCAGCTGAAGTGACTGAAACCCGGCTTCAGCAAGAAGGACCTGAAACCCCTGCACTTGAGGCTTGTGGATTTTGGAGGGAACCCCATCGGACTCCTAGGAAGAACCTCCCTGCAGATATCCTACCACAAGTTCCATGGGAACCTGCCCATCACCATCGTGAAGCACAGCCGCCTGAACCTGTTAGGAGTGGAGTGGTTCAAGCCACTAGGGCTCTCAATTGGAGGGATCCACCAAATCTGACAGGATGAACTTGACAACATCATCGAAGAGTTCAAGGATGTCTTCGATGGTAAGCTGGGGAAATTTGTGGGGAAGCCCATCTCATTCAATTTAGATAAAACAATCATACCAATTTGGCTCAAGCCTCGCCGGGTTCCATTCGCCTTGCGGCCCAAGGTAGATGAACAGCTAGACAAATTAATCGCCCAGGGGGTATTGGAACCGATCGATCATGCGACATGGGAAACCCCCATTGTGACCTCAATGAAGCATGATGGATCAGTGCGCATCTGCGCTGACTATAAATGTTCAATCAATAAGGCGTTGCAGCAGAGTGCATACCCGGTTCCAGTGGTGCAACATCTGTTGCATTCACTTGGGAGCAGGTCAATATTCGCAAAACTGGACCTGGCCCAGACTTACCAGCAGCTACCAGTGGATGAAAAAACGGCTGAAGCTCAAACAATTGTCACCCACAGGGGCGCTTTTAAATGTAACCGCCTCCAATTTGGAGTCAGCGCAGCCCCAGGCATTTTTCAATCCATGATGGAACTCCTCCTCCAAGGCATTCCAGGGGTGGTGCCATACTTTGATGATGTGTTGATCTCTGGAGACTCGAAAGCCCAACTGATTGAGCTGCTCAGGCTTGTCCTGCAGCGGTTCAAAGAGAAGGGCTTGAGAGTCCAAAGAGACAAATGCATTGGAGTCCAGGAGGTCGAGTTCCTGGGCTATCTCATTGATGGCACAGGCATCCACCCCACCAAAACCAAAGTTAAGGCTATTCATGAAGCTCCCAGCCCCAAAAACAAAGTGGAGCTTCAGGCTTTCTTAGGATTACTCAATTTTTATGGTGTTTTCCTAAAGCAGAAAGCCACGACTGCTGAGCCACTCCATGGCCTACTGGGGAAAGCGGCTCCCTGGAAATGGGAGGAAGAAGTGGAATCAGCTTTCAGAGACATTAAAAGACTGCTCTCCTCAGACAGTGTACTCATGCAGTACCACGAGACACTTCCCCTCAGACTGACCTGCGATGCTTCACCCTATAGGGTCGGAGCAGTACTCAGCCACGAACTTCTGAACGGCTCTGAGGCACCCATCACCTATTTCTCTAAGACCATGTCCAGCACGGAAAGGAACTACAGCCAACTGGACAAGGAAGCCTTGGCCATTGTCGTAGGCACCAAGCGCTTCCACGAGTACCTCTACGGCAGAAGCTTCAGGAACATCACCGACCACAAGCCTCTGCTGGGACTACTCGCGGGCGACAAACCTACCCCAACATTCATGTCACCCAGAATGACAAGATGGGCAATCTTCCTAGCCGGGTATTCCTACAGACTGGTCCACAAACCTGGCAAATCCATAGGAAACACAGACGCGCTAAGCAGATGCCCATCCAAAGACCCAGTGGAAGACCCAGCCCCCACACTCAGGCTCTTCCACATTGACATTGACAAAAACTGCCCAGTCACATCTGCAGATGTGGCAGCCCATACTCAAAAGGACCCAATACTCAAACACATCATATCATGGGTCCTGTGAGGCTGGCCAACGGAGAAGATGGCAGAGAAATTCAGCCCATTCGCACGGAAGCAGCAGGAGCTGTCCACGACGAAAGGCTGCCTCCTATGGGGAGACCGAGTGCTGATTCCCAGTGCCCTGCAATGGAAGACGCTGGAAACCCTCCACAATGGGCACCCAGGCATCATGCGAATGAAGGGGCTGGCACGTAGTTATGTCTGGTGGCCATCCCTGGACAAAGACATCGAAGAATGGGTCTCCAGATGTGACCCGTGCCAAGAAGTATGCCCCGCTCCCCCCATGCCCAACCGTCGGAGTGGGAGACAGCAAGTAGCCCCTGGGCGAGGGTACACATTGACTTAGCAGGCCCGATGCAAGGGAAGTACCTCTTGATAGTCGTGGATGCTTTCTCAAAGTGGCTAGAGGTCGTCCCCATGGCATCTACCACATCTGAAGCAACCATCAGGGCACTCTGGTGCCTATTCGCAACACACGGGCTGCCGGATGTCTTAGTTTCTGACAATGGGCCCCAACTTATGTCCAAACCCATGGAGGAGTTCCTGGCTGGGCTGGGCATCCATCATGCCCTCTCAGAACCCTACAGACCAGCTGGGAATGGTCAGACAGAGAGAATGGTGAGGCTCACCAAGGAGGCACTCACCAAGATGGGCACGGGCGACTGGCAAGAAAGGATCAATAACTTCCTCCTCACCCAGCACATCACACCACACGCCACCACCCGCAAGAGCCCAGCTGAACTCTTGATGGGCAGAAGGCTAAGGTCACCCCTGGACTGACTGCACCCCCAGTATTACCCAGAGATGCCAGCAACCGCCAGCCGCCTGCTTCGTGCCTTCGCCACAGGAGATCCGGTATTTGCACTCAATTTTCACGGCTCTCCAAAGTGGCTGAAGGGGAAGATAGAAAGCATAACCGGCCCAAAGTTCTACAGAGTGGAGCTGGAAGATGGACAAGTTTGTAGACGTCACATCGACCAGCTCCGGAAAAGGTGGAAGGAAGTAGGATAGAACCAACCCGACGAGATGGACCTGCAACACCCCGATGAGGTAGGCCTGCAACACCCTGGCGAGGTAGACCTGCAACACCACAGTGAGGTAGGTCTGCAACACCCCGTTGAGATAGGCCTGCAACACCCCGACGAGGCAGGATTGCAACACCCCGTCAAGGTGGGCCAGCAACAATCCAGTCAACCCAGTCGGCGGCGTTCTCAAGGAGTAGACCGGCGGTTTCTTGAAGGGGGTGACCCTCAACATCCCAGCGAGACTGGCCGGCAAGCCCACAGCAAGGAAGACCACCATCGCAACAAGGCAGTAGACCAGGAACACCCGGAAGAGGGAGTCCTGCAACGCTCTGGCGAGGTTGGCCTGTGCCACCCTGGCGAGGGAGACCTCCACCACTCCGTTGAGGCAGTCCTGCGGCACCCTGACAGGGGCAGTCACCACCACCCCGGCAAGGTAGATCGACACGACTCTGGCGAGGAGGGCCTCCACCACCCCGGCGAGGTCGACCAACACCAACAACAGCAATATCAACGACAGCAGTCATCCAAGACCCAAGGTCACCAACAGGACTCACAACAATGGCAACGAGAACTGGACACCCAACCGGACTACACAACCCCGATGGCCAGAAAAGAAAAAAGGAACACCATAGACTTACCGGAATTCAGCAGTTCCCCACCGATCTGCACCGAACGGCTGCAGCGAGAAACCCGACATCCAGGGCAGGAAGAAGACCAGCATCACCAGCAGACAGAAGTCCAAGACCCGGCCGGAAGTGCTGGGGCGAACTCCACACACTCGACGGCCGAGCCCAGTCTGGTTCCAGGGAGGGAGCCGGGAGACACAGGAGCCCCGCCTATCCGGGTTGGTGGCAAAGCTCAAGTGAGATTGTGCAGGTCAACTAGGATGCCCAGATGCCCAGTGTACCTGCGTGACTACGTGACTCTGATTAACTTTGATGGACAGTTTACTAACTAGGAGGGGAGGGGCGTTATGTCCTTATAAGGACACCCGCCGGGGATTGGCTAATCTTCCGGCGGGAAATTCAAAATGCTGTCTCTGGGTGGTGCGACTGCCGGGAGTGCTTAAAAGGAGAGCTCTGGCAGCGCAGCCGCCAGTCTTATTCTCACTCCAATAAAGTGCTGAATGGACCACGCTGGTTGTGTCTTCTTTTCCTGTGCCTGATCTAACAAATAATATCTAGCTTCTGGGCTTGTCCACCACATATGATAATAAGATCCTGGTATTTGATGGCATTTCCAACATTTAGCTGATTTGCCTTTAAACATTTTTTCTGGAAGCATATGACATTTATAAAACATTTTATATTGAGTCTCTTTATATGCAGTGGACATTGTTAGTTTATAGTTCCTTTCGCATTACCATTGCCATCTATCGAGCTCAATTGCATATTCACAATTTTTTTGCCCAAGCAATCATGTTTCCTTTACTTGTTCTTCCTCTAATTCCATACTAAGCATAAAGCTACAGATTTTTAAAATTATTTTATCCTCTGTTCCCATGAGTATCTTATCCAAATCTGTCATTTCTAAATAAAACCATATAATTTTGCGTCTTTTTCATACCTTGCTTGTATTTGCATATGCGTGTACCAGTCTATCACAATCCCTTGTTCCACGGGTGGGTTCTAATTTTTTTTACTACCGGTTCTGTGGGCGTGGCTTATTTTGTGGGTGTGGCTTGGAGGTCATGTGACTAGGTGGGTGTGGCTAGTTGGTCAGAGTCATTTCTGGAAGGTCCTCGCACTTACGACCAGTCCTCGCACTTATGACCCAACTCATTTGTTTGCTTTTAACACTGATCAGCTATAGGACAGCCCTTTGAAGCCCTGCGGCAAGAGTTTAAACAGTTTTTTTCCCTCTAGTCATCAGCTGGGACTCAGGAGGCAGCAATAGATTGGGGGTGGGACCAAATAAAAGGTAAGAATAACGTGGGTGGGTGGAGGGGTGGGAGGGCGGGGGGGGAGAACCAGTTCGGTGACGTCATATCGTCACCACTACCGGCTCGGCCGAACCGGACCGAACCGGGAGGAACCCACCACTGCCTTGTTCTTCCATTTCTTGTTTCCCTTTCAATTCCCCTTGTCTGTAAATAAGTCTTTATATCTAAAAATATTTCTAAAATTAACCATATTTGGGTGTATCAATGCTCCCATTGTGGATAACCATATTGGAATTTTCACATAGTATTTATCTCTAACCTTCTCCCACACTAATAACAATGCATTTCTTACATAGTGTCTATGAAAATATGTATGTATCTTACTTCTACCATACCATAAAGCATGTCCTTCCAAAGTTAGTAATCTTATATTTCTTAATTTGATCCATTCTTTCATTCATGTCAATTCTATTTAGTAATATAATTCCCAATTTGGCAGTCCAAATCCTCCCATATTCTTGCATTTTTTTAAAGTGGTAGGGATTATTATTAAGTTGCCTATTAAATTTGTCTAGGGCCATACCCTTTAAAAATGCACATATCCTCGACTTCCGGTTGGCTCTGCATGCCTCATAGATGCTCCTCCGTGAGTGCCCGATCCCTGGCACCGTAAAAGCCTCCAGAACAGCAGAAAAACAGCTGTCTGGAGGCTTGAAACCCTTCCCCCCAGGCAAAGGGGAGAGAGGAGAGCCAACAGGTGGAGGTAGAGCCCCCCCAAGTGCCCTAGGAGAAATTCTGGGGTGCGAAGGGCGAGAGCTCCCTAGAAGCCTGTCAATCTGCTCTGGACCTGGGATGACTCTGCTAATTAGCAGAGCAAGAAGCCACGACCAATTCTGCCAATAACAAATGAGGGGATTTCCAACATCCTAAATTGCTGCAGGCAGAACAAGCCAGGAGAAGTCAGACTGCAAGTATTCAAACTTAACTCCAATGTTTATTGCCTCCTTCAGAAGTAACGATTTAGTAAATTTGCATCAAAATGGCAATTGAGGCTGGAAAGGGCGTGGAAAGTTAAAGTTAAAGGGAAGTTTCGCTGGTAGCCTCTTGCCTGAAAAGAACTTTTGTAATGAGAGAAGGAGGATTTTAAGGCATCAATTTAAGACTGGGGAAAATCTTTGACTTTGATGGACTTTTCCTTTTGGCTTCTGATTAAAATATAAAGATTAATTCAAACTGAAAATGGCCTCAAAACCTGTAAAGACTGTTCCTATTAAAGGAACTGGGAGCGCTGGAAGCTCCCCAGCTCACACTTTTAAAATGCAAGCCTCTGCCCCCCTCAACAGATCCACAGACCTTAATGTTTGAAATGATACAAGAAGCCCTAATAGCCACGCAGAATAAACTCACTATTGTGATTAATGAAAAAATTAATGAAACTAATGAAAAAATACAGGCTGTTTCAGAGGAGATTTTAATTCGGAATCAGCAAATTAGGAAAGACATATTACTTGCATTTAAAGGTCTGGCAGGTAATATTGAAATATTGGATGATAAAGTTGAAGAAATTAAACAATCTATGGAAATTCTGGATAATAAATTAGGAGAGACTCAGAATAAAATTGAGAGGACTGAAGCTGATGTAACAATGATTCAATACAGAGATATGGAATTTGCATTAAGAATAAGAGGGGTGAAGGAGAACAAACAAGATAATTTGAAAGAAATGATGTCAGAGGCATTGGCCCAGATGTTGGGGGGGATGAAAGTGGAGTTAGGCTGACAGATTGACAAGATATATTGTGTCAATTCGTGGGTGGTCAGACAGAAACATTTACCAAGAGACATTGTAATATATTTTACTACAAGGAGATTACGCAATGAAATTTTACAGGCTACCTTTAAAAACAAGCTTCAGGTGGAAGGCCAGGAGGTGATGACAATGAAAGAATTCCCTCCCAAAATGTTGAGAGCTAGAAGGGATTACGCCTTTCTGGTGGATGAACTGAAAAAACGCCAAATACAGTATAGATGGGAAGTGCCAGCCGGCCTAGTGGTGATCTATTCGGGAGAGAGATATCGGCTTAATACAATATGGAAAGCAAGAGATTTCTATGCCAATGTGTTAAAGGCTGGGACATCAAAATCACCAGAAGGAAAAAGAAAGAAGGAAGTAATGGAAGTAGAGAGAGAAGAGCTGATGACAGTAGTCCAGGGGGGAGCTTCGACGAGTCAAGAAGATTTGCTACAAATCCAGATTGCTGTTCAAGATCTGGATTTAATTGATATACAAGAAGAACCGAAGGATCAAAGACAGACCAGAGCAGCAACAGCTAAACGCAAGGAAGAATTAAGACAGCAACAACTTCAGATGGCAACTCAAGAAACTACCAAAACAGAAGCTGTGGGAGGAGCTAGACCTAAAGGTCAAATGAGGCAAGACCATCAGAAAATGCTCCAGATGCTTCAGAGGCCCAGAGTTGGGAACTAGATTTTTAACCTGGAATGTCAATGGTTTGAATTCTCCACAGAAGAGGAGGAAAATATTTCACTATCTTAAACAATTTAAGAATGATGTAATTTGTTTACAAGAGACTCATATTAGGATACAAGATCAAAAATATTTGGCAAATACAAGACTAGGTACACATTATGTAGCAGCAGCACCAGAGAAGAAAAACGGTATAGTTATATATGTGAAAAGAGACTTAATTGCCAAATTAATTGGAGCAGCATTTTGATATATTTGAATAATAAATACAGAAAGAAACAAGGGGAAAAAAGAAAAGAATTAGAAGAAAAGATTAGAAAACAGGAACGAGCTTTAATAGCTAATCCAACAGATAAGAAAATTAAAGAGACAATTAATTTACTGAAAGGTCAATTTAACATGTTAATAGCAGATCAAGTTGCAACTAATTTACAATATGCTAAACATAATACTTTCTGCAATGCTAATAAACCAGGCAGGTGGTTAGCATATTTGTTAAGGAAAAATCAGAAATCAAGGATTATAGAGAAAATAAAATATAAAGGTAAAGAGGTTTATGAGCAAGAATTGATTAAAAAATCTTTTTTAGAGTTTTACTCAAGGCTGTATATTGGTGATAAAATTCAAGATATAGATATAGATATTTGCAGAAAGAGAACATTTATATAACTTCAAAAAAGCAGAGGGACAGCTTAAATCAATTGATAACTTCCGAGGAAATATTGTTTGCAATTAAGCAGTTGAAAGTGGGTAAAGCTCCAGGGACAGATGGCTTGACAGCTGTTTTTTATAAAAGCTTACAGGAGGAAATGGTGGAACCACTGAAGGAATTATTTAACAATATACAACAGGGAGGAGAGGTACCTCCGACTTGGAAGACAGCTTTTATTTCTCTGATCCCAAAAGAGGGTCAAGATCATACAGATCCAAAAAATTATAGGCCGATTTCACTTTTAAATACAGACTACAAGATTTTTGCTAAAATATTAGCAAATAGGTTAATGACAGTTATGCAGCAAATGATTCATCATGATCAAACTGGTTTCATAACTGATAGACAAATGAAAAGTAATGTGAGGCAAAGTGTTAATTTACTAGAGTATTTGGGAAGAAACAACCAGGTCCCCGCAGTGCTAGTATTTTTGGATGCTGAGAAAGCCTTTGATAGATTGAATTGGTATTTTTTATTAAAATTAATAGAAAGGATGCAACTTGGAGAACATTTTATACAATCTATTAAGGCAATATATCAAAAACAAACAGCGCAAATAATAATCAATGGTGGTTTAACAGATATTTTTAATATAGAAAAAGGAACAAGGCAAGGTTGTCCCTTGTCTCCAATATTGTTTATTTTGACGCTGGAAATCCTGCTGAGTAAAATACGTGGGATGGATACAATAAAGGGAATTAAAATTAGACAGCATGAGTATAAGTTATGAGCGTTTGCGAATGACCTGGTTGTTACCTTAGTCCAACCAGTACAATCGATTACAGCCTTGATGGATATAATTAACTCATATGGACAAGTATCTGGTTTCAAAATAAATACAGCCAAAACAAAGATAATAGCTAAAAATATGACTAGAAGCCAAAAAGAAGAGATAGAAAGGGTAATAGGATTTGAGATAGTTAAGAAGGTTAAATATTTAGGGGTTTATATTATGACCACAAATATGAAATTATATCAGCACAACTATGAACCGTTATGGCAAAAAATACAGAAAGAGATGGAAAATTGGAAAAAATTACAACTGTCTTTGCTGGGAAGGATAGCCGCAGTAAAAATGAATGTTTTACCAAGGTTTTTATTTCTATTTCAAATGATACTATACTTAAAAAATATGAAAATTTGAAGGAATGGCAGAAGGGCATAAATAAATTTGTTTGGGCAGGAAAGAAATCGCGAGTAAATCAAAAGATAATGCAAGATACACGAGAAAGAGGAGGTCTTAAAATGCCCAATTTAAGATTGTACTACGAAGCTGCTGCCCTCTCAGCAATTACTGACTGGATTAATTTAACGAAGGAAAGGATATTAAATATTGAAGGATATGGTCTGGTCTATGGCTGGCATGCCTATTTATTGTATGATAAGAAAGTAGATAAGATGTTTAAAAGTCATATATTAAGAAATGCCCTATTGCGTGTCTGGAAAAAGTATCAATAGAAATTAAATGATAAGTTACCAATATGGACAGTACCCAGACACGCGATAGAAAATATAAATTTGGAGCAAAAGCAGGATAAGACTACATACAAGGAACTCCTTTATAAAGAAGGAGTTAGACTACAATTAAAATCTATGGAGCAATTAAGAGAAGAAGGAATAATTAGAACTTGGTTTCAGTATGGGCAGCTGCAGGCCAGATGGAGAGAAGATCAAAAAATGGGTATTATGCAGCAGGATGAGAATTTGATAAAACAAATAAGAGACAAAAGTCAAATGCATATAAAAAGGTTGTATAATGTGTTAGTGGAAATAGACTCAGAAACAGAGCTAGTCAAGGACTGTATGATAAAATGGGCACAAAATATTGGAGAACCTATAATGATGGAAACATGGGAAAAGATATGGGTTAGAAATGTAAGATTTACACAAGCCCAAAACTTAACAGAGAACTTTTATAAAATGGTTTATAGATGGCATTTAGATCCAAAAAAACTAGCCTGTATGTATTCAAACTTACAACCTAAGTGTTGGCGATGTGAGTGTGAAGATGCTACGTATTTTCATATATGGTGGACATGTAAAAAAATTAAGGCTTTTTGGATAAAATTATTATTATTATTATTATTATTATTATTATTATTATTATTATTATTATTATTATTATTATTATTTATTGGTTAATCTTTAGTGAGATTCACAGCCTTTGAGGCTGGTTAATAGCTCAGCAGCTCGAGTCCTAACCAAGGACCTAGGAACTGTTAAGGTATTGTCGGAGGATGTAAGCTGTTCCGAGTAAGGTGGTTTTTTGTAGAGTCAAAATGTTCAAGTCCGGCAAATTTAGAATTTCTAAATAGCGGGGTAGCCCTTTGGGCATTGCTCCGAGGGCTCCAATTACAATCGGGACAACACACGATTTCTTTTTCCACAGTCGCTCAACTTCAATTTGTAAGTCCCGGTACTTTGTGATTTTTTCTTGCTGCTTATCTTCAATTCGTGCATCACCAGGTATTGCAATGTCAATGAACCTTACTTTTTTCTTTTCAACTATTGTTATGTCAGGTGTGTTGTGGACCAAGTGCCTGTCAGTCTGAATCCTAAAGTCCCACAAGATCTTGAGTTTCTCATTCTCTAAAACTTTCTCAACCTGATGTTCCCAGTGGTTTTTGCTGTACTCAAATCCAAACTTCTGGCACAATTTCCAGTGAATGATTTTAGCAACACGGTCATGGCATTATTATTATTATTATTATTATTATTATTATTATTATTATTATTATTATTATTATTATTTATTTATTTATTTATTTATTTATTTATTTATTTATTTATTTATTTGATTTGTATACTGCCCTACTCCCGAAGGACTCAGGGCGGTGAACAGCCAAACAATAAAATACATAAATACAAAAAATTTAAAAACCAGATAAAATCGAATTAAACAATTTTGGCCCAGACAAATTAAAACACCCCAATAATTTAAAAACAGATTAAAATTTACATATTAAAAAGAGGGAAAAGATTAGGCCAAGCCCGCCTGGTGGAATAAAAAGATCTTCACAGCGCGGCGGAAGGTGCGCAGATCCAGGATCCTCCGTATCTCCGGGGGGAGCTCATTCCAGACAGTATATGGTGTGGTGGATTATTCAAAATATTTTAAAGAAAAAGATTAAATTTACACCACAGTTTTTTTTGTTGGGAATAGTTACGGATTGTACTGTAATAGAGACTAAGTTGGTTTTGAATTTAATAACAGCTGCCAGGTTACTGTGGCACAGTATTGGAAGAAGGAAGATCCACCTATTATTGAGGAATGGACACTAAAAGTCGTGCATTTGGCAGAGATGGCAAAAATTTCATCATATCTTAAAGACCATTCAAATGAAAGATATATATCGGAATGGAGAAGATGGATCGACTATATTCAAAACAAGTATTAGACTAAGAAGATTCATTTAGCTTATGAATGAAACATTTTCAATCTTTAGTTTATGTTTATAGGGTTTTGAGCTATAAGGAGTTAAAGACCTAGAGAGAATTTGAAGTCAATAATTTGTTAGCATAATTTAGTTTTATGTTTGTGAATGCTATACCCTGTGCTTGTTCTGGGAAGTCTGGGGGGTCGGGGGGGGGATGGGTGGGAGGGTAAGGGGGTGAGGGAGGGGGTGAGGGGGGAAGGGGGGGAGAAAATGTTTGTATTTCCTATAAAACTTTTCAATAAAAAAAAAATGCACATATCCCCAATCTGATTTTGCCATGCCTTCTAGATAGATCTTCTGTATCTACCCTCCCCCCCCATGGCCACCATTTCAAATCATTGTAAAACAAAGTTTCTCTCTTTCCAAACCCATATATGGCCAAGAGATTTTGACATAGCATCTTTCACCTCCTTGTTCCTCAGGCTGTAGATCAGAGGGTTGAGCATGGGGATCACGACTGTGTAGAACATAGAAGCCCATTTGTCTTGATCCATGGAATAGCTGGAGCTGGGCCGAAAGTACATGAAGAGTATTGTCCCGTGGTATAGCCCAACAGCTGTCAGGTGAGAAGCACAGGTGGAAAATGCTTTGTGCTTACCCTCAGTGGAATGCATTCTTAAGATTGTAGCCAAAATGTAAAAATAGGATACAAGAATCATCCCAATGCAGCTTGCTTCAACAAAACCAAAAAAGGTAAATAACACAATCTCACTAATATATGTGTCGGAACAGGAGAGCATTAGGAGTGGAGGCTCATCACAGAAGAAGTGATTGATAACGTTGGAGCTACAGAAAGATAGCCGGAATGTGGAGGAAGTTTGTATCATTGAATCTAGCAGGCCTGTAAAGTACGCAATAGTGATCATTTTCTGGCAGGCCTTTTTGGACATTACAGTTGGATAGAGGAGTGGATTGCAGATGGCCACATACCTGTCATAGGCCATCAGAGCCAACAAAAGGCATTCTGCATCTGCAAAGATATCAAATACAAAGAGCTGTGTAACACAGCCACTGTAAGAAATCCTTTTACTTTCACTTAATAAGTCAATTAGCATTTTAAGAGCAATGGTTGAGGCACAGCAGAGATCAACAAAGGAGAGGTTGGCCAGGAAGTAATACATGGGTTTGTGAAGCTGGGGTTTAGTGCAAATCAAGAAAATCATCCCCAGATTCCCTAATACAGTGATGACATAAACAAATAGGAAGATTGTAAAAAGGACAAGCTGCATTTTCGGATTGTCTGTGAATCCCTGAAGTATGAATTCAGAAAAGGCAGAACCATTTCCTTTATCCATGATTTCCTGAGTAGATGGATTGGTTCAGGTGATTTGCTGATCCTGAAATGTCTTTCTGATCTCTTGTTAGGAAAAAGAAAATTATATTACTTCATCCTTGTTCCTTTCTTCATGCAACAAGAATTTGGATTTTTTTCAAGAGGGATTGGGATGACACTACTAACTTAATTCAACATACAACCTATTTGCTAGATGGAATTTGCTTATTGTGCAAAAATGTAGTCTTTGAATATATGTATAAGATTCTAATATACCTGCTTCATTTCCTGTTTCAGTTAAGGGAAGAATGCAGATTAATATATTGCTACAGTAATATGTTGCTATATAAGTATGTTTCAAATATTTATGAATTTATGTTCTGCTAGCAGCCATAATCCTCCTCTTACTCACATTCCAAAATCGGGCAATATATTCTAGAAAGGGGGATGATTTAAGAGCTCCAGATCTCCTATTTTGAGAATATATAGAAAATTGTAGTATATTTACTTCATCTGCTGTTTCAATTAAGGATGCAGATTAATATATTGCTACAGTAGATACAGTATGTTGTTGTAAAAGTATGTGTCAAATTTTAATTATTTGCTGGCAATCATAATTCTCCCTCTTCCACCTGTTTGGAAACTGTGCAATATATTCTAGAATGGATTTGATTTGTAAGCTCCAGATTTCTTGTTTCAGGTTCCATTTGTGCCAATTCTACCTTCAGATGGTAGATAGTTAGTTGGCAGTAGTAGAGTACATGACATTCCCAAACCATTCATTTATCAGTTTTGTTTGTTTGAGTTCTAGATTTCAAGTTCAACTAGCCATACCTTCTTGATTTCCATTATTCTCAGTATTCTAGCAATATGGAATTTCATGTCCTTTTATGGTGAAAAAGCCCATGTTTTTGCTTTTACATAATTTTTTCTCCACATTTCCCAGCTTTATGTACCTAGGGTGTCTCTTGCCTTTTTTCTGATACTAGTCAGGAAGTATCAGAAATTGATTTGCATTAATTCTTATTTTTTGAGGCTTTCTCTACATCATGGGACTCTGTTGAAGGGATCCTTGCAACCAATGCATTTTTACTTTTCTTACAGCAAAATGATTCATCTGGAATCAAGTCTTAAGAAGGCTTTAATATCTAAAAAATACAAACCATTATAAATCCATTGAAATTCTAAAACTAAGATTGTCTCTGATTTTATTATGGTTTAGAAATTTCTCAGTAACATTTTCCATGTGGATTATTATTATTATAATTAATATAAACATGCTGTTTGTAAAGACTAAGTTCAACACTAATATAAATCTTTTTGTGAATTAGCAACATACCTGGAATTGAGTCAGTGGCTTCTTTGCTATGATAAAACTGGTAAATAGGGACAGAGTTCTTAAATGTCTTTTCATATCACTTGGGATATTGTCTCTTATGTACTTCAGTACCCGAGATCCTGGAGATAAGTGGTTGCGTTTTCATGCTTTTTTGCAATAGTTTTAATTGGAGACTATCATTAAGTAAATAACACCTTGAGTCCCAATCCACAACTCAACAATGTTCAGATCCAGCCCAAGAACGACACTGAACAATCCAACCAAAATTCATTTTTTTATTTGCTGACATCACATAGACAGAATCTTTTTTTTATTAAAAAGTTTTACAAAGAAAATCCCCCCCAATATTCCCCCCACCCTTTTCCCCTCCCAACCACCCCTACATCCCTTCCCCTCTTCCCATCCCAGCCCCCCCCCGACTTCCCAGAGCAAAATACAGGGTATTTCAATTAACAATCATAAACTAAATTAACCTAACTATTCTTAAATTACCAAATCCCCCCCGAAACCTTAACTCCACTATGGATAACATAATACTTCTAGAGTTTAACATTCATTCATAAGCTATTTGATATTGTCTTGTCTGATACTTATTTTGAATATAATCAATTCATCTTCTCCATTCCGATATGTATTTTTCTTGTGTATAGTCCTTCAAATACGCTGAAATTTTCGCCATTTCCGCTAAATTCACTACTTTCAATGTCCATTCTTCAATAGTAGGCAAAGAGTCCTTCTTCCAGTATTGCACTACCAACAGCCTAGCTGCTGATATTAAGTTTAAAATCAGTTTAGTCTCTAATCTGTACAATCCGTAGTTATACCCAATAAAAACAATTGAGGAGTAAATTTCAACCTTTTTTTTCAGGATGTTCTGCATCACCCACCAAATTTTTATCCAAAATGCCTTGATCTTCTTACAAGTCCACCATATATGATAATAAGTTGCATCATCACATTCACATCTCCAACATTTAGCTTGCAAATTCGGGTACATACATGATAATTTTTTAGATCTAAGTGCCATCTATAAAACATTTTATAAAAATTTTCTCTCAGGTTTTGTGCTTATGTAAATTTAACATTTCTGACCCAAATCTTTTCCCATGTTTCTATCATCACTGGTTCCTAAAAGTTTTGTGCCCATTTTATCATGCAATCCTTAACCAATTCCGTTTCTGAATCTATTTCCAGTAGTGCATTATACAACCTTTTAATATGCATTTGACTTTGATCTCTAACCTGTTTTACCAGGTTTTCCTCATTTTGCATAACACCAATTTTTTGATCTTCCCTCCATCTAGCTTGAAGCTGACCATACTGAAACCAAGTATAGATTATCCCTTCTTCTTTCAATACATTTAAATTTGCAATTTTTACAATTTACCCCTTTCCATAAAAAGAAGCTCTTTATAAGTAATCACCTCCTGTTTCTGTTCTATACTTATATTTTCTATTGCATGTCTGGGGTTTACCCATATAGGTATCTTGTAATTTAACTTATATTGGTACTTTTTCCAAACCCTCAGCAAAGCATTTCTAAGTATGTGGCCCCTAAACACCTTATCCACTTTTTTTTCATATAACAAGTAAGTATGCCATCCATATAACAAATCATAACCTTCTATGTTTAACATTCTCTCTTCAGTTAAATTAAACCAGTCACTAATTTGCGATAAAACAGCTGCTTCATAGTACAATCTTAAATTAGGCATTGTAAGACCTCCTCTCTCACGTACGTCCTGTATAATTTTCAATTTCACTCTTGGTTTCTTCCCACCCCAAATAAAAGTATTAACCCCTTTCTGCCACTCCCTCAAATTTCCATCTTTCTTAAGCACTGATATCATTTGAAACAAAAATAGGAACCTGGGCAATACATTCATTTTTATTACTGCTATTCTTCCCAGTAGAGATAGTTGTAACTTTTTCCAATTTTCCATTTCTTTCTGCACTTTTTGCCAAAGAACTTCATAATTGATCTTGAATAATTTCATATTTGAGGCTGCAATATATACTCCTAGATATTTAACCTTTTTAACTATTTCAAACCCCGTTATTCTTCCTAAGTCTTCTCTTTGAGATATGGACATATTTTTAGTTATCATCTTTGTCTTATGTTGATTTACTTTAAATCCAAATACCTTACCATATTGACCTATTATGTCCAACATATGTGGAGCCGATTCTATAGGTTGAGATAAAGTAACAACCAAGTCATCTGCAAACGCTCTTAATCTATAATCTTGCTGTCTAATTACAATTCCTTTTATTTTATCAGAATCACGTATCTTATTCAACAAAACTTCTAAAGTTAAAATAAACAGCAATGGAGACAAAGGGCAACCCTGCCTTGTTCCTTTCTCAATTTTAAAAGCTTCTGTTAAACTTCCATTAACTATTATTTGTGCTGTTTGTTCCTGATATATTGCTCTAATTGATTGTGTAAAATACTGTCCGAAATGCATTTTTTCTATTATCTTAAACAAAAATTGCCAATTCAATTGATCAAATGCCTTCTCTGCATCCAAAAATACGAACGCTGCAGGGACTTGGTTGTTTTTTTCCAAATATTCCAATAGATTTACAATTTGTCTAACATTATATTTCATTTGCCTCCCTTTTATAAACCCTGATTGTTCATTATTAATTGTTTGTTGCATAACTGGCATTAATCTATTTGGTAATATCTTGGCAAAGACTTTGTAATCAGTGTTCAAAAGTGATATTGGCCTAAAAATTTCAGGTTTGGCACAGTTTTGATCTTCTTTCGGGATCAATGAAACAAAACCTGTTCTCCAAGAGGGAGGGACTCCTCCCCCTGATTGAATTTTACAAAATAAAACTCTAAGCGGTTCTACCATTTCAGACTGTAAATTCTTGTAATAAACAGCTGTTAATCCATCTGTTCCCGGAGCTTTACCTGTTTTTACCTGTTTAATTGCTGCAATAATCTCAGAAGTTATTGGCTGATTCAATACTTCCCTCTGTTCTAACATTAATTCAGGAATATTCTCTTCTTTTAGGTATCTATCTATATCTATACCTTGTATTGAATCACTGGCCCCCTCAGAGAGGGCCCGCAATCTGGGTGTCCTTCTGGATATGCAGCTGTCCTTGGAGGAACATCTGACGGCTGTTGCCAGGGGGACTTTTGGTCAGGTTCACCTGATACGCCAGTTGCGGCCCTTTCTTGATCGGGATGCCCTGCGCATAGTCACTCATGCCCTTGTCACCTCTCGCCTGGAGTACTGTAACACTCTCTACATGGGGCTCCCCTTGAGGGGCACCCGGAGGCTCCAACTGGTCCAGAATGCGGCCGCGTGGGTAGTTACGGGAGCTGCATGGCACTCCCATACAACACCTCTCCTGCGTGAGCTGCACTGGCTCCCAGTGGTCTTCCGGGTGTGCTTCAAGGTGTTGGTTATCTCCTTTAAAGCGCTCCATGGCATAGGACCTAGATATTTTTGAGACCACCTGCTGCTACCGACGGCCTCCCATTGACCTGTGCGCTCCCACAGAGAGGGCCTCCTTGTGGTGCCATCAGCCAAACAATGTAGGCTGGTGACCCCCAGGGGGAGGGCCTTCTCTGTGGGGGCACCCACCCTCTGGAACCAACTGCCCCCAGAGATAAGGAGAATCCAAGACCTCGATGCCTTCCGCCGTGCCCTTAAAACTTTCTTTTTTCAGCAAGCCGGGCTGGCTTAACTCTTTTAAATGTTTTTAATTGGTTTGTTATTGTTTTAATTACGGGGCCAAATTTATATATATCCTTTTAATAGTTTTTAATGTTTGTAGTTTATGTTTTTATTTGGCTGTACACCGCCCTGAGTCCTCAGGGAGAAGGGCGGTATATAAATCGGATATAAAATAAAATAAATAAAAAATAAATATAGCTTTGTGTAAAATTCTAAAAAAGCTTTTTCGATCATATTCTGTTGATAAACTTCCTTACCTCTAAATTCTATTTTACCAATAACTCGTGATTTCTGTTTTTTCCTCAACACATAAGCCAACCACCTGCCTGGTTTATTAGCATTACAGAATGTATTGTGTTTAGTATATTGTAAACTAGTTGCCACTTGATCAGCCATTAACATATTGAATTGCTCTTGTAATATATTTATTGTTTCTTTTACTTTCTTATCTCCTGGATTAATTATAAGTAATTGTTCTTTCTTTTTTATTTCTTCCTCTATCTCTTTCCGCTTCTTTTGTTGTTTTAATCTATGTTTATTATTCATATGTACTAAAGCTCCCCTCATGTAGGCCTTACTTGCATCTCATACCATTTCCATGGAAGTACCCTTATGCATGTTAATAGCAAAAAATTCTTTCATTTGTTTTTTAAGCTCATTCACATTTTCTTCATATCTAAATAAATTTTCATTTAACCTCCAAGACCTCCTTTTCCCCCTCTCCTGTTCCAATTCCACCCAGACCAGACTATGATCAGTTAAAATTCTTGGACATATCTTCGTCTTCTTCACCCTAGAAAAAAAATCATTTGTAATTAGTATAAAATCAATCCTGGAAAAGGATTGATGTCTATCGGAAAAAAATGTAAAATCTCTTTCCTCAGCATTCTGTTCTCTCCAAATATCTCTCAGTTCCATATCTTCCATCATATCAAAAAAAGATTTAGATAATTTCGCACGTATTGAGGTCTTTGATAAACTTTTTTTATCTTTCTGTGTATCTATTACTCCATTCCAGTCACCCATTAGTATAAAGGATTTATAATCCCATTGTATTATTTTAGTGTGTAGAAATTTATAAAATTTGTCCTGTTGTTGATTAGGTGCATATATTCCAATTAAAAGCATCTTTCCACTCTGAGTTAGTAATTCAATTGCAATATATCTTCCTTGAGTATCTGCCTCAATTAAATTAGCTGGTAGTCCTTTCTTTACATATATAACTAGCCCATTTTTCTTCTCTGGTGCTGATGCCACAAAATGTGTACATAATCTTGAATTTATCAAATATTTTTGATCTAATAATCTAATAATCTTCTCTTGCAAAAGATCATTCTTAAATTGTTTCAAGTAGTGAAATACTTTCTTTCTTTTTTGTGGTGAATTTAAACCATTAACATTCCAGGATAGGAATTTAGTTGCCATCTTTGTCCCTTCGAAGCTTCAAAAGCATCAGCTGAATATCCTCCTCCATCTTACTCTTCAGCCTTGCCCCTCCCACTGCTTCTGTTTTTTTAACTTCTTGAGATGAGTGTTGAGATTGTTGCACTTTTAATTGTTGTTCTTGACGTTTGTAGGTTGCTCGTGTCAGTCATTGTTCTCTTGGTTCCTCTGTCTTCTTGAGTGGTTCCAAAGTTGGGGGTGGGCCCCCCAATTGCTCTAAATCTTCTTCCATGATAATTCCTCCAGCTGCAGTTTCAGCATAAGTTTGTATCTGCTTTCCATCTTTCTCTTGTTGTAACATCTCCATTTTCTTTCTGCCCCCCCCCCGTGAAGGTGGATGTCCAGCCTTTAAAACATTAACATAGAAATCTTTTGCCTTCCAAACTGTGTTTAAATGGTATCTTTCTCCACCATAATTCACTATTAAACCAGTTGGAACATCCCATCTGTACTGCACTTGTTGGTTTCTCAGTTCATTTACCAAAAAGCCAAAGTCCTTTCTGCTTCTTAACATTTTGGGGGGGATCTCTTTCAAAACCACCACTTCTTGTCCAGCCACTTGAACCTTATTCTTGTAGGAAGCTTGTAAGATATCATTTCTGATCCTCCTGGTTGTAAAATAGATCACCACATCTCTTGGTAATTGCCTTTGTCTTGCCACCCAAGAGTTAAGCCTGTAGATTTTATCAATTCGGATTGCCACGTCTTCTGGACTTTCTTGGATTAACCCTGCCATAGCTTCTGCACAAATATCCTTTAAATTTTCCCGGCTATTCTCTTTCAGCCCTCTCAGTCTCAAGGGAAATTCCATAGATCTATATTGTAACATAACCAATTCATCATCCACCTTCTCTGTTTTAGTCATAATGTCTCCTACTTTATTTTCCAAATTCAGATTGGCTTCATTGATTTCTTCTACTCTCTCATCCAGCTGAATAAGGAGTTTTGCCAATCCTGAGACTGCTAGAACAATGTCGTCTCTTACTTCATCATGCTTTTCTTCAACAACATCTTTAATTGACTTTATATCCTCCTCAAATTTTTTTAATTTCCCTTCCATAATTATTGTTTGGTTATTCATAGCTGCAGTTTGATTATTCATGGCTTCTTTTATAAATTCTTTAAGTTCATTAAAAGAAGCCTCCTGGCTCTGTGAATCAGCCAGAAGTTGTGCTTTCTGTGTCACTACTGACATTACTGGAGAACCTCCTCCACTTTTAGAAACTCCTGGCTTAACTTGTTTAGAAGCCATCTTTATTTTAAAAGTCTTTTTTCCTTTCACAGCCGCAAAATCCCTTGAACAATTTTCAAAAGTTTGTAATTTATAGTTTGTCAAGCAAAATAGTCTTTTCTCCACAAGCTCTTAATTCCCAGCAGCTTAAATCCACTCTCAGAGTGCAAATTTCTCAATAAGCACTTTCGTTTCTAACTTTCACTTTCACACCTACAACAAAGGTGCCATCTTCCAGTTTTCAAGCCGCCAGACAGCCGCTTAATGCTGTCAAAGTGGCTTTAACGAGATTGCAGGGCTGGCGGTCTGGAGAGACCATCCACAACACCAGCGGGGCCAACCGGAAGTCCCTACAGAATCTTGTCAGTCTAATCCAATCCTACTCTAACCCTAACCCTAATGAAAATCAGGCAAGCAGTCTCGCTATTTGATAATTCCTCTCTGGACAAGGGGAGAAGCTGAGATGAACCACAAGTGCTCTAGATAGTTGCTCCTCACAAGGACACCACAAGACAACTGTCACTATCAGCTTTAGAGCTCTGGGAGATGAAGGAAAGCTATCTTCACTCATCCTGAAGTCAACATCTACAAGAATTTGCATATTTTCTTTTCTAATTATTTCTACATATTTCACTTTCTAATTACTTTTAAAAGTTGCTTGT
This sequence comes from Pituophis catenifer annectens, assembly GCF_029215685.1. Taxonomy (NCBI): domain Eukaryota; kingdom Metazoa; phylum Chordata; class Lepidosauria; order Squamata; family Colubridae; genus Pituophis; species Pituophis catenifer. The sequence continues at coordinate 235,224,591 of NW_027256881.1, forward strand.
TCACTGCTTTTCACCTATTGCGAACATTTTGGATCAACACATTTTACAGAACCATATGAATTTTTCTCAGTCATTAGTGATAGAAGTTTTAAATACAAGTGTTATGAGCCACAATTCAGAACATGACTCTGACCTGCAGTCTGACAATGGTCTTGCAGATGACCCTGTGTTTTAGGACTGTCAGCCTCAGGATCCAATAAGCTAGTGTTCAATTAAGACTGATCAACCACAGGCATATCCTGTGTAGCTGGAACAGTCAGATGATGAGTCACAATCCCCAAGATCCTAGTCTAGACATCTACAGAGGTGAGCAGAATTCTGATCCTCAGTGAGACTCCACACTTGTCAAAGGCATGAGTGATTACAGCCAGTTGTCAAAAGACACAGTTTTGTTTGTAGTTTTTGTTAGAGATGACTGTTGGCTTTCCAACTTGTAACTCTTATTTCTGCTTCTTCCTTGATTTTGGAATATTACAAATGGACTAAGGATCCAGATGGATTTGAAACAAGACTTTGGAATTAATTATAAGACCCTTTCCTATGGGAAAATAATTTTGAAATCTTTTAAAAAGGTGATAGGGTGGGGCTGTCATATATGCCATCTTCAGCTCTGTGCTTTGCCAGCGTCCTGTCATACAGTAAATTGTTAAGCGGGAGGAAGGGGGCAATCGGAATGTAGAGAGTAGAGAGGGGGGGGATTGGTAGGTTTGATGGAAACAAGAAGTGTGAGAAACAGCCTGTTTTGGTCTTCAAGGACACCTAACCTGGGAAAAGAATGTGAAATTGCACCAAGTGGCACCAAACATCCAAGGTGTTCCCCAAAGATCGAGACAGCATGCCACTGGACAGAGGTCAAGGGCAGAGGGCTGGGGAGGGAAAATGTAACATTTTGTGTGAGAATCTCAGATCTAGCCTTACTTTTGCTGCAACAACTAATCCTTAAGAACCTATCACTTCAACCAAATTGAATCAAAGGTCTTTCTTTCCTAGGGACCTTGCTGGGGCAGGCCTGACAGGAGGGCCTTTGAATGTTGGATATTAGAGAGAGCCAGGTTGGATTAAAAATTACAATCAAAGGAGAATTAAGTATTAAGTATTTCAGTATGACATGATGCGGTGAAATATAATCAGGAGTTCCAAGAAGGAGGGCTCTTTCATAGAGAGCAAAGAGACAGTGGAACCTGGAATGTCTGGTAGGCAGGATGAGAGCAAATTTGGACCCTCCTTAGTAATTTACAGAGTATGTCTATAGTTATTGAAGATAATTTAATCTGGCAATATTCTTATTTTTCACCACCTTCTTCCTCAGACTGTAGATCAGAGATTAACCATGGGGATCATGATCATGTAAAACATAGAAGCCCTTTTGTTTTGGTTATTGAATAGCTGGAAATGGACTGGAGGTACATGGACATAGAACATAGAATAATAGAGTTGGAAGGGACTTGGAAGTCTCCTAGTCCAACCCACTGCTTTAGCAGGAGACCCAATACAATTTCAGGCTGCCTAGGCCCTTTTTGAAAGTCTCTAGTGATGGAGCACACATATCTTGTGAATGGAAGCTATTCCATGGATTGATTGCTCTCACTGTTAGGAAATTTCTTCATAGTTCTTAATTGCTTCTCTCCTTGGTTACTTTTCATCCATGGTTTCTTGTCTTGCCTTTTGATGTTTTGGAAAATAGTTACACATGAAGACTATTGTTCCATGGATAATCTGAAAAGCTATCAAATCAGAAGCACAGGCCTATCCAACAAAATTATTCTATGAGGAATCTACCTGCCTCAGAGTTTTGTTTGCTGTGGGTATGTTACCTAGAACCCTGACATCTAGACAAAGGTCTGGAGTTAAGTAAAACTTATTAGCACAGTAAAAACACACCCAGAGGTAGTCAACTTCAATCAGAATAGAGCTGGAAGGGACTTTGGAGATCTTCTAGTCCAACCTCCTGCTCAAGCAGGAGACCCTATACCAATCACTTCCTAAAAATTCCAGTGATGAGCACCTACAACTTCTGAAGGCAACTTGTTCCACTGGTTAATTGTCCTCACTGTTAGGAGGTTTCTCCTTAATTTCTCCTTGATTAGTTTCCACCCATTGCTTCTTGTCCTGCCCCCTGTGCTTTGGATAATAAATTCATCCCCTCCTCTTTGTGGCAATTTATATGAGAATGAAGTAGAATTAAAAAAAATCTTTCTTTGATCCTGTGTGAGCATTGGCTTCTTCATACTGGATTTCTGCACCTTCTGGCTGACCCTGTGCTAATACACCTTCTTTTCCCTTCTTTCTTGAGAAGTCTCTGAATTAAAAAAAAAATCTTCTAATTCACCTTCCTTTACAACTGTGGGGACTCCTGCAACTCCCACCCTAGCCATGGGCTGGGAGACATTGGCCAGCTAAGCCTAGCAGCTTGTGTAATTATAGCTAAATAAAAATATCTGAAATACTTGGTTTGCCCCTTACTGAACTGCTTATGACTTGACAAATTCAGAACCAACAACAGTATTTAATTTACAGATGTGGAATGATATAATATTATATATGCTTCTAGTCTTTTGATTTCTAAAGCCCATAGTTACAAACGTGTTTTGATTCTGTGCTTTCTACAATAAATGATTTTGATTTATGACTACCAGGAATCAATTTTTTTCCTGACAGACTGCTGTCAAACTACCATTTTTTAAATGGACGAATATCGTGGGAAAGGGCTAAAAAGATTGAACCAGTTGGAAGTGCCAGGTTTCTCTGATTAAACTGAAATAGTGGCCTATGGCAGAAGTGGAGACTTGTATTGGTGTACTATATTATATTTAAATAACATATGTTTTACATTGAGATAATATTCAGAGGATTGTGCAATTCCGTGTATACACAGTTGAAAAAACAAGAGAACACAATGTATATTCTTTTTTTCACTAGAATTTTTTTTCTCCAAAAGTGGTAGCGATTATTATTGTCTATTAAATTTGTCTAGGGCCACATCCTTTAAAAATTCACATAGCCCAACTGATTTTATCATGCCTTCTAGATAGATCTTCTGTATGTAACCTGCCTCAAATGGTCACCCTTGCAAGTTATTGTAAACATTTCCCTCCAATCCAAATCCATATATGGCCAAGAGATTTTGGCACAGCATCTTTCACCTCCTTATTCCTGAGGCTGTAGATCAAAGGGTTGAGCATGGGGATCATAACTGTGTAGAACATAGAGGCCCATTTGTCTTGGTCCATGGAGTAACTAGAATTTGGTCGGAAGTACATGAAAAGTATTGTCCCGTGGTATATCCCAACAGTTGTCAAGTGAGAAGCACAGGTGGAAAATGCTTTATGCCTACCCTCAGCGGAGCGCATTCTCAAGATTGTAGCCAAAATATAAACATAGGATACAAGAATCATCCCAATGCTGCTTGCTTCACCAAAGCCAACAATAGTAAATAGCACAAGCTCAGTAATATATGTATCAGAACAGGAGATCATTAGGAGTGGAGGCTCATCACAGAAGAAGTGATTGATAACGTTGGAGCTACAGAAAGATAGCCGGAATGTACAGGAAGTTTGTATCATTGAATCTAGCAGGACTGTAAAGTATACAATAGAGATTATTTTCTGGCAGGCCTTTTTGGACATTACAGTTGGATAGAGGAGTGGATTGCAGATGGCCACATACCTGTCATAGGCCATCACAGCCAACAAAAGGCACGCTGCATCTGCAAGGATATCAAATACAAAGAACTGTGTAACACAGCCACTGTAAGAAATCCTTTTACTTTCACTTAATAAGTCAATTAGCATTTTAGGAGCAATGGTTGAGGCACAGCAGAGATCAACAAAGGAGAGGTTGGCCAGGAAGTAATACATGGGTTTGTGAAGCTGGGGTTTAGTGCAAATCAAGAGAATCATCCCCAGATTCCCTAATACAGTGATGATATAAACAAATAGGAAGACTGTAAAAAGGACAAGCTGCATTTTGGGATTGTCTGTCAATCCTTGAAGAATGAATTCAGAAAAGGCAGAACCATTTTCTTTATCCATGATTTCCTGAGTAGATGGATTGGTTCAGGTGATTTGCAGATCCTGAAATGTCTTTCTGATCCCTTGTTAAGAAAAAGAAAATTATATTACTTCATCCTTGTTCCTATCTTCATGCAAGAAGAATCTGGATTTTTTTTCAAGAGGGATTGGGACCACACTACTAACTTAATTCAGTATACAGCATATTAGCTAGGTGGAATCTACAGTATTTATTATTCAAAAATATAGTCTTTGAATATAAGATTCTAATATACCTGCTTCATTTCCTGTTTCAGTTAAGGAAAGAATACAGATTAATATATTGCTAGAGTAATATGTTGCTATATAAGTATGCTTCAAATATAAATGAATTTATGTCTGCTAGCAGCCATAATCCCCCTCTTGCATTCCAAAATCAGGCAATATATTCTAGAAAGAGGCATGATTTGAAAGCTCCAGATCTCCTATTTTAGGTTTTATTTATCTGAATATTCCCTTCCAATTATAGAAGGTAAATTGGCAGTAGCAGAATATATGAAATTCCCACACCATTCATTTTACAATTTTGTTTCTTTGGGTTCCAGATTTCCGGTTCAACCAGCCATTAAAACATTCTTGATTTCTATTGCTCTCAATATTCCAGCAACGTAATTTCATGTCCTTTTATGGTGCAATAAAACATTTGTTTGCTTTTCCATAATTTTTTCCTCCATATTTCCGAAGTGATATACCTTTCTGTACTTATGGTATCTGTTGACTTTGTTCATAGCTGAACCTCTTTTTATGTGGTGCCAAAAATATAGTAGTAGAAATATTCAGTTAATCTGTTTATTTACCTTTATTTACTTCAGGTGAGTCACTCTTTCTCAGCCCTACTCACAGCCATATAGAGAGTTGTTGTTGTGAAGAAAATACAAGGAGGAAGGTGGATATATTCACCGCCTTGAGCTATTGATAAAAATAATAAAGGCGGTATATACATAAACAAACAAACAAACAAATAAATTTTAGACCAATATTTCAGTCATAACAAATTGAAATATTAATATCATTTCTAGCTGCATTTTAAAAGGCAGGAGTTCAACTTTTGCAAAGCAATGTCTCCAAATGTTCATTGCTAATGCTCCATTAATGAATGATGTAAAAACACAATGAAAGAAGTAGGTGCACCAAGAGGGCTACTTTCTCCTGACGTTTCTGCTAGTATAAATCATTCATCATGATAACCAAAGGCTCTGTATGTCAAATCTGTGCCTGATGCCTGTTCAAGATTATTTGTTTAATTTATGAAGCCTTGAAACTGTAGGATCAAATCTGTCAATTTGGTTAAATTTCAAATATTTGGCTGAGATTATTCTTAATTCAGAACCTCACAACACCTCCTCTAAAAAAGCAGAGTGAAAACCAGGTATTGATGATCTGACTGACTGTTGTCAAGGAGAAGTCCTTAGACATCCTAATAAACCAAGTTGGAGGAGGATCAAATCTTATGCCCTTTCTGAGAAGACAAGAAATCACACTTATTGAAACAGATAGCAAAATGGATACGCTAGGTCTATGATGGCGAACCTATGGCACGCATGCCAAAGGTGGCACGCAGAGCCCTCTCTGTGGGCACGCATGCTGTCACCCCAGCTCAGCCAGCTGGGCTGGTCATCGGGTTTCCAACGCGCACATGCATGCCGGCCAGCTGGTCATCAAGTTTCTGGTGCTCTGGAGCGTGCATGAGCACACCTTCCAGTTTGTGCACTCTGTGCCTAAAAGGTTCACCATCACTGCCCTAGATGTAACATTCCTTCAAAAGACATCCTGCCTGTCACAAATATATGTTTTTTTCTCCACAAAAATGGAGTTTAGATGGTGTTTGGAAAATAAGACACAGGCCGCGGAGGCTAGTCTTCAAATGGGAAATCCTGAAAAGCTCCCTTGGACAATTCACCCCATAGATAGCAAGGCAGGGAACATATCTCTTCCCATTTTCATGACAATGGTCCAAGCAATTTCCTGCCATTCTTTGATACATATTCCTAATTCTGTTTCTAGGTGATGTCTTATTCTTATTTAGATTTACATGGCTCTCAAATTGGAAAGATACAACTTAATTACATTAAATTTAGTAACGCTTAAATCAGACATTAAGGAAGAAAGAATTCCTTTAAGGTGAGGATGAGTCAGTCTTGTTAAACAAATCTTTCTGATACTAGTCATTTGATTTGCATTAATTATTATTTATGCATTTTCTCTCTTCTTATAGCAAAATAATCCAGCTGGAATCAAGTTTTAAGAGAGTTTTAATATTTGAAAAGTACAAAGCATTATAAATCAATTGAACTCTAAAACTAAGATTGCCTCTGATTTTAGTACAGTTCAAAAACTTCTCAGTAATATTTCCCATAAGGATTGTTATAAATATTCAGTGTATAAAGGATAATCTCAACATTTAAATAACTCTTATTTGAACTAGCAAACATACCTAGAGTAGAATCAGTTGCTTTTTTGCTCTTACAAACTTGTAAATAAGGGCAGAGATCTTAAATCTCTTTTCATATCACTTGGGATATTATCCCTTATGTACTTCAATACCTCAGATCCTGGAGATAAGTGATTGCATTTTCATACTTTGTTGTGATAGTTTTAATTGGAGACTATAGTTAAGTAAACAATACCTTGAATCCCAAGCTACAACTCAACAATTCTTAGGTCCAGCCAATGAGCAACATTGAACAATCCAGACAAAATTCAGTTCTTTATTTGCTGAAACCATTATAGACAGAATCTAGTTAGTCTGACAATCCCACTCTAATCCTTACCTATATACCCTGGGAAATTCTAGGGGTGGCTATCCTAATTATCTTCCTCTTTTCTGATTTAACTCCAGGCTGTGTTTCTCTTGTCTCAATCCCTCTCCTTGGAATGTGCTTTCCTAATCATGGGAAAACTGTGGCTTTGCTATAATCCATCACACCACCTCCTACTTCATAGACACAATTCATCACATCATTTGACAACTCAAACATGTTTGACTCAGTGGTGAAATCCCATTTTTTTACTACCGGTTCTATGGGCGTGGCTCTGTGGGTGTGGCTTTGTGGGAGTGGTGTGGCTTGGTGGGCATGGCTTGGTGGGCATGGCAGGGGAAGGATATTGCAAAATCTCCATTCCCACCCCACTCTAGGGCCAGCCTGAGGTGGCATTTGCCAGTTCTCTGAACTACTCAAAATTTCCACTACTGGTTCTCCAGAACCTGTCAGAACCTGCTGGATTTCACCCCTGGTTTGACTGCTCATAAACTCATGAACAAAATAACCTGCATAATATGTCTTGAGCAGGGGTGGGTTCTAAATTTTTTTTACTACCGGTTCTGTGGACGTATCTTATTTTGTGGGCATGGTTTGTGGGGGGGTAATGTGACTGGGTGGGCATGGCCAACTTTTTTTTTTTTTTACTTTTAAAAGCATTTTTTCTACAACCTTAAGAGCAGTCACCATCAACTTTAAAGCTCTGATTGAGGAAGGAAAGCTATCTTCACTCAAACCGAGGTTGACACCTACATGGATTTGTATACTCTCTTATCTAATTTCTTACATTTTCTTTTCTGATTCCTTTTTTAAATTAGTTGTTAATTGCTTTTCCTCTATTAGGAATCTTTGGACCAACACGTTTTATAGCACTGTGTGAATTTTATTCAGTCCTTAATGAAAGAAGTTTTAAATATTACTGTTATGAGCCGCAGTTCAGAGGATGACTCTGACCTTGACTCTGACAATGTTGCTGTAGCTGATTCTGTGTCACCCTCAGGATCCAGTAAACTAATATTCAGCTGACTCTCTCTGATTAACTGCAGGCATCTTTGGTCTTGTAGTCTCCTTCTGAGGAGCAAATAACTGGAGAACTTGTGGGTGATCTCAAGTTCTCTCCGTGTTACGAGCAATCAGGTGATGAGGCACAATTCCCAAGCTCTAGATCTAGACATCTATAGAGGCAAGCAGAACTATAGCTCTCAATGAGACTCCTCATTTGACAAAGCATGAGTGATTACAGCCAGTTGTCAAAAGACAGATTTCAGTAGCTGCTTTGGTTGCAGTCTTTGTTAGAGACAACCATTTGGCTTCCCAACTTGTGATTCTTCTTCCTTGATTTTGGAATATTACAAATAGACTAATAATGCAGATGGATTTGAAATAAGACTTAGGAATTAATTATAAGACTCTTTCCCATGGGAACATGGTTTTGTTTTGAGATCTTTTTTTAAAAAATGATAGGATGGGGCCTTGAATGTTGGATATTAGAGGGAGATAGAAGGAATTAAAAATTACAATCAAAGGAGAATTAAGTATTAAGTAATTAAGTATGTCTGATGTGATGAAATGTAGTCAGAAAGGAGGGCTCTTTCACAGAGAGCAAAGAGATAGTGGAATTTGGGATGTCTGGTAGGCAGAATGAGAGCAAGGTTGGATCTTTCTTAGTAATGTATAGAGTATGTCGATAGTTATTGCAGTTAATTGTTTAAGTCTGTTGATATTCTCATTTTTCACCTCCTCAGGATTGTAGACCAGACAGTTAAGCATGGGGTTCACAATCAGAACATAAAAGGACATTTGTCTTGGTTCATTCAGAGGTGGGTTTCAGCAGGTTCTGACCAGTTCTGGAGAACCACTAGCAGAAATTTTGAGTAGTTCGGAGAACCGGTAAATACCACCTCTGACTGGCCCCTCCCGCATCTATTCTCTGCCTCCCGAGTCCCAGCTGATCAGGAGAAAATGAGGATTTTGCAGTAACCTTCCCCTGGAGTGGGGTGGGAATGGAGATGTTACAGTATCCTTCTGCCACGCCCACCAAGCTACGCCCACCAAGCCATGCCACACCCACCAAGCCACGCCCACAGAACCAGTAGTAAACAATTTTGAATCCCACCACTGGATTCATTGAATAGCTGGATGAGGGCTGGAGGTACATGAAGGCTATGGTTCTGTGAAATATCTGAAAAGCTGTCAAATGAGAAGCACAGACGAGAAAGGCCTTATGCCTGCCCTCAGCAGGGCACATTCTCAGAATTGTACCCCAAATATAAACAGCATAGCAGAATCATAGCTATCCTGCTCACTTCAAAGAAGTGAACATAGGTAAATAGTACAACATGATTAACATATGTGTCAGAGAAGGAGATCGTTAAGTGTGGAAATATGTTTCATAACAAGTGATTGATAGGATTTTATGTGCAGAATGGTAATCAGAATGTAGAGGAAATGTCTACTATCATATTCATAAGGCTTATACCGTATGCAACAGCAATTATTTGCTGGCAGAGGTTTTTTTGGATTTTATAGATGAATAGAGAAATGGATTACAGATGGCCAATATCTGTCACAGGCCACCAGAGTCAATAAAAGGCACTGTATGTCTACAAGGATGGCATACAAAAACAACTGTAAAGCACAGGCACTGTAAGAAATCCTTTTAGTTTCAACTAATGGATCAATCAGAATTTTAGGAACAATGGCTGAAGAACAGCAAAGATCAACAATGGAGAGGTTGCCCAGGAAGTAATACATGGGTTTGTGAAGTTGGGATTTAATGCAAATCAATAGAATCATTCCAACGTTCTCTAATACCCAGTGACACAAATTGAGAGGACAATCATAAAAAGATTGTCAAAAGATTGTCTTTGATAAAAGATTATCAAAGGAAGGAAGAATATTTTCATTCTTTAGAGTTCCACCTTTTTTGGCTTTTCAATAATCCAGAGGACCAGGGCCACATTTTTATTGCATTAATCTAAATCAGGGGTGTCAAACTCATGTTATCATGGTGGCATCACACAACGTATTGGGACTTTTTCCCCTTTCGCTAAACCAGACATGAGCATGGCCAGCGTGTGATGCATCTGGCCCATGGACTGGGAGTTTGACAGCCCTGATCTTAATGATTGATTAATCTGCATTAAGCAAAAATGCAAAGTAGGACAGTGTGTACATGTGTTCTAATATTTACTTCTTTTGCTGAGGCATTGCATGTGAGAACTAATATTAATGCTTTGTGCTAGTGGTGTGATCATTTCTACAAAAATCTATGTTGGAATTAATGTTAAAAATATTATGTAAATTTTGAGCCAGTGTAGAACGGATGTAAATGCTTGGTTCTTATCACTCCAACTGGAGGGCCTGGTGGCTTAATAGTTTATTAATAAGTACTTAGAGAATTTTTTGCTACGAATTAACTTTAGCCAGAGGCATTAGCTTATTTGGGCTTTTGCCTGCTAGAAGTAGCATTTCTTTAACACCTATCAGCAAGAACTAGAGGGGTCGACCACAAACTTTCCCAAGGTTGACTACTAATGTTTTCTACATGAACTAGCTAACAGGTTGTGGCTTTCACACTTGGCTAAGACACTTTATACCTGTATTGTTATTTCCACTGAATTTCCTCTATTTTTTAAAAGCGGTAGACATTATTATTAAGTTGCCTATTAAATTTTCTAGGGCCACATCCTTTAAAAATTCACATATCCCCAATCTGATTTTGCCATGCCTTCTAGATAGATCTTCTGTATCTACCCTCCCCCCCCATGGCCACCATTTCAAATCATTGTAAAACAAAGTTTCTCTCTTTCCAAACCCATATATGGCCAAGAGATTTTGACATAGCATCTTTCACCTCCTTGTTCCTCAGGCTGTAGATCAGAGGGTTGAGCATGGGGATCACGACTGTGTAGAACATAGAAGCCCATTTGTCTTGGTCCATGGAGTAGCTGGAGCTGGGCCGAAAGTACATGAAGAGTATTGTCCCGTGGTATATCCCAACAACTGTCAGGTGAGAAGCACAGGTGGAAAATGCTTTGTGCCTACCCTCAGCAGAGTGCATTCTCAAGATTGTAGCCAAAATGTAAACATAGGATACAAAAATCATCCCAATGCTGCTTGCTTCAACAAAACCAACAAAGGTAAATAACACAATCTCACTAATATATGTGTCAGAACAGGAGATCATTAGGAGTGGAGGCTCATCACAGAAGAAGTGATTGATAACGTTGGAGCTACAGAAAGATAGCCGGAATGTGGAGGAAGTTTGTATCATTGAATCTAGCAGGCCTGTAAGGTACGCAATAGTGATCATTTGTTGGCAGGCCTTTTTGGACATTAGAGTTGGATAGAGGAGTGGATTGCAGATGGCCACATACCTGTCATAGGCCATCACAGCCAGCAAAAGGCACTCTGCATCTGCAAGGATATCAAATACAAAGAGCTGTGTAACACAGCCACTGTAAGAAATCCTTTTACTTTCACTTAATAAGTCAATTAGCATTTTAGGAGCAATGGTTGAGGCACAGCAGAGATCAACAAAGGAGAGGTTGCCCAGGAAGTAATACATGGGTTTGTGAAGCTGGGGTTTAGTGCAAATCAAGAGAATCATCCCCAGATTCCCTAATACAGTGATGATATAAACAAATAGGAAGACCATAAAAAGGACAAGCTGCATTTTTGGATTGTCTGTCAATCCTTGAAGTATGAATTCAGTAAAGGCAGAACCATTTCTTTTATCCATGATTTCCTGAGTAGATGGATTGGTTCAGGTGATTTGCTGATCTTGAAATGTCTTTCTGATTCCTTGTTAGGAAGAAGAAAATTATATTACTTAGAGCTTCATCCTTGTTCCTATCTTCATGCAAGAAGAATCTGGATTTTTTTTCAAGAGGGATTGGGACCACATCGCTAACTTAATTCAGTATACAACATATTTGCTAGGTGGAATCTACAGTATTTATTATGCAAAAATGTAGTCTTTGAAAATATGTATTTCCAAATTTCAGGTTTCATCAGCCATTAAAATAGTCTTGGTTTCCGCTGCTCTCAGCATTCTATCAACATGGAATTTCATGTCCTTTTATGGTGCAATAAAACATTTGTTTGTTTTTCCATAATTTTTTCCTTCATATTTCCCAGGTGATATATTTCGCTGTACTTAGGTTGTCTCTTCCTTGTGTTCATAGCTGATCCCCTTTTTATGTGGAGCCAAATAATATAGGAGGTAGAGATATTCAATTAAGCTGCCTCAAAGGTACTTTTTTCAAAAGAAAACTGGACTATTTTTTTCTTGAAGAAGAAGGTGTTTCACTTCTCATCCAAGAACCTTATCAGTTCTGAAAAGATTCTGGGAGAGGGGGCAGATGGAAGGATCATATTGTTATCATAGGTGGCGTCATATCCATCTGTTGAGAGAGAGAGGTGTTCAGTTTTAACATATATGGCCTCTTTTACCCCTTTTTCAAACCAATGATCCTCTCTATCCAGAACATGGATATGGAGGACTATTGTAGTAAACAGGAGATAGGACACCACCTTTCTCCTGTCTACAACATAGTCCTTTCAGCAATTCTAAAAAGATTCCACCCCATTTGCACTCTGACCCTGAGGGGCACAGATAAACCCCCAAGAGGCTCAATGGCTCTCAATAAGAATGCTAATGACCAGATGGCTGCAAAGAAATATGTTTTTTCCATTCCTCACCCCCATCTTGTCAGAACTAATCTTATCATCCACCCCACCATCCTGTCAGAATTGATGAAGCTTTTTGGATGAGATGCGAAACGTTCCTTCCTCAAGCAAAAACATAGTCCAGTTGCCTTTTGAAAAAAGCACCTTTGAGATAACCATGGCCTGGATGACTGAGAATCTCCATAGACAATTAACTGTTTATTAACCTTTGTCCAGTCAGTCTTTCTCTGCCCAACTCATCTCACACGGTTGTTTTTGTGGGGAAAATAGGAAGAGGATGGTGTGTTGGATATGTTAGCCACCTTGAGTTATTGGTAAAAATAATAAAGGCAGGATATAAATATACAAATAAATAAATAAATTTTAGACCAGTATTTCAAGGATATCAACTTGAAATATCAATCAATATATTCAACTTTTGCAAAGTGATGCCTCCAAATATTCACTGACATCTCTCCATGATCAACGATATAAAAAGACAGTGAAAGAGCAGACCTGCCAAGAGGGCTGCATTCTCCTGAAGTCTCTGCTAGTATGAATCATCCATCATAATAACCAACGGCTCTGTGTGTCAAATACTGTATGTGCATGATGCCCATTCAAAATAATTGTTTTTATTTATGAAGCCTTGAAGCCATAGGAGCAATAAAACCCCCTCTATCAGTTTGGTTAAATATCAAATACCTTGGCTGAGATTATTCTTAATGAAGAACCTCACAACACCTCCTCTAAAGAAGCAAGGTGAAAAGAAAGGTATTGGTGGTCTGATTGATTTTTGTCAAGCAGAAGCCCTTAGACATTCTTATAAACCAAGCTGCAGGAAGATAAAATCTTACGTGCTTTCTGAGGAGTAAAGTAATCACACTTATTGAAACAGATAGCAAAATGGATACCTTAGGTATAATGTTCCCTCCAAGATATCATGTCTGCCATAAATACGAGTTTTCTTCTCCACAAAGAATCTCCAAAGTTCTCATGATGGAGTTTAGATGGTCTGGATGGACTGAAGCCCTGGAGGCTGATGTTCTACTGGGAAATCCTATAGAGCTCCCAATTCACTCCATAGACAACAAGGCAGAAAGCATATCTCTTCCATTTTTCCTGACAATGTTCCAAGCAATTTCCTGCCATTCTTTGATACATTTTCCTAATTTTACTTTTAATTGATGCCTTATTCTTATTTATGTGGATCTTAAATTAGAAAGATCCAAATTAATTAGATCAAATTAAACTTAGTAAAGCTTGGATCAAACATTCAAGAAGAAAGAATTTCTTAAGATGAAGATGTGTCAGTCTTGTTAAAAGAATGTTTCTGATACTAGTCATTTGATCTGTATTCTAATTTTTCAAGTTTTCTCTACATTAGGGGACTCTATTGAAGGGATCCTTGCAATGGTTGCATTTCCTCTCTTCCTACAGCAAAATGATCTATCTGCGATTAAGTCTTAAGAAGGATTTAACATCTTAAAAGTACAAATCATTCTAAATCCATTGAAACTCTAACATTCAGTTTGTCTCTGGCTTTAGTGCAGTTTAGAAGCTTCTCAGTAATATTTCCTATATGGATTGTTATTAATATAATCTCAACATTTGTATAAATCTTATTGTGAATTAGCAAATGTACCTGGACTTGAATCAATGGCTTCTTTGCTCTTGCAAAGCTGTAAATAGGGGCAGAGATCTTAAATCTCTTTTCATATCACTTGGGATATTATCCCTTATGTACTTCAATAACCCAGATCCTGGAGATAAGTGGTTGCATTTTCATGCTTTGTTGTGATAGTTTTAATTGGACACTATTGTTACCTAAATAACATCTTGAGTCCCAAGCTACAACTCAATAATTTTCAGGCCCAGCCCAAGAGCAACATTGAACACTTCAGCCAAATTTCAGTTCTTTATTTGCTGAAACCATATAGATAGAATCTTGAGAGTGTAACCCTATCCCACTCTAACTCTAACCGATATACCCTGATAAATTCTTTAACCAATATACCCTGGCATATTTCCTTTTCTAATTATTTTTGGAAATTCTATGGAATGGCTATCCTAATTCTTTTTCTCGTTCTCTGATCTAGCTTTAGGCTGTGTTGACTCTTGTCTCATCCCCACCATGTGTTTTTGAGAAACTGGGCTTTCCTGTGGTCTATTACACTACCTCCCCCTTCATAGATACAATACATCACACCAATATACAACTCAAAGATGTTTGGCTGCTCATAAACACAGGAACAACATACCCTGCCTACTAAACACTAGACACTAAACTGTCTGCTGCTATATATCTCGAGCCTAGCACTTGTTAGGATTGTAGTGGTCTTCCAGGGAAGAAATGTGAACCATTAGCAGAGCTGATAACTGTGGCGGAATGAAGAGGAGGCAAGCAATCCAGTTGTTTGATAGTTTCCCTATGGACAAGTAGAGAACTTGAGATCATCCACATATGCTCCAGATAGTTGCTCCTCACAAGGATAACAGTCACCCTCACCCTCAGCTTTAGACCTCTGGGAGATGAGAGAAATCCATCTTCACTCAAACTGAGGCCTACACCTACATGGACTTGCATACTTTCTTTTCTAATTACTTTTGCAATTTCCTTTCCTTGTTAATTGCTTTTCAGCTATTAGGAATCTTAGGATCAACAAATTTTATGGCACTGTGTGAATTTTGTTCAGCCTTTGGTGAAGTTTTAAATGCAAGTGTTATGAACCACAATTCAGAATGTGACTCCGACCTTGAATCTGACAATGTTGCTACAGCTGATCCTGTGTTTTAGGATCAGCCTCAAGAAGATTCAAGATTGTATCATTGAGATGCAATGACTAAAATATAAGAACTAACCTTATTAGTTTCTGCTAATTGTAGAGATCTATAGCTGGATAGATGTATAAATTAACTGGATGCTTGGTGGTTGATATAGCTTGGGGGTATGTATGTTGTATCTTGCAAAAGCTTGTGAGACTCACTAGAACCATTTTTCAAAGAATTAAACCCAGGTCTATCTCAAGAAGTGAAAGATGGTGCAAGTTATTCCTAGCTTTGTGTGACCTGTTGAAGGAGACACAGCAAAGGTATCAAGGCAGCATGTGCTTTTTAGGGCTTACTAGATTGGCTGAGAATGGTGGATACAAGAGTTCCCTCCAGTGGAGATCTGCTGAGTTCTAGTGTTTTCTAGTTAATTTATAAGGTCTTTCCCACCCCCCTCTCATGTCACCATTAGACCAGAGGAATGTGCATTCAGCCCTAGAGTGATAGAGCCTAAGTATAAAAAACTCCCAAACAAAGTTTCCCATGTGAAGAGATTAGAATCAGTTTATAAATATACAAGGTATTGGTTCAGAAAGTATACAATTTTATTAATCAGGAACTGATACAGTTTTCTTCTACCTAGAGGAACATATGTAAACTTTATATTTCCAAAGATGGTTAGGAAAGTTCTCCTGTGAAATTTAAAAAAAAAGAAAAGAAAAAAAAGCACCCCTGGTCCAATTAGACAACACAGAAGTAGATGAATCTCTCTTGTCCCTTGGCATAAGACCAATGGAACGGGCAGATTGCATCCTAAATGAAGAGGCCAGTTACAATATATTAACATACTTTTATTAGTTTTATTGACCACATTGCATCACATTAAGTTATAGAAATATAATGATGATGATGATGATATACTATATACTAAAGATAGTAGTATTGTTGGCCTTTATGGGAACAAAACAGTGAGCTCATTAGCACTGCCACTTTTGAATGGAAGTGTGTCAAGTGCCTTCCTGAATCTATTTCCAATGTTTCTATAACATATTTCTCTCTCGTTAACATCTCCATAATGTACTTGCCCTTGTCATGGCCATTGTGGCTTAACTCTGAATGCCATTTTTTCTGGCTATTTTGAAACTCCATTCTTGCCTAAGATCACTGGTTAGGATTGCTGGCTGCTTCTAACTAAAAATGGAGTTCCCAGAAGTTGTAGGACAGGGGTGTCAAAGTCGATTTCATTGAGGGCCGCATCACGGTTCTATTTGACCCAGGGATGAAATCTAAAATTTGTTACTACTGGTTCTGTGGGTGTGGCTTGGTGGGGGGGGGGTAATGTGACTGGGTGGGCATGGCCAATTTTTTTTTTTTTACTTTTAAAACCATTTTTTCTATAACCTCTTTGACGAAGAGGTTGTAAAAAAATGCTTTCAAAAGGCTCTGATGATCCCAGCTGAGTTGTCTGATTGGCAAAGACTTTTTTTCTTTTAAATGCCTCTGCCGATCAGCCAACTCAGCTTGGATCGTCAGAGGCATTTAAAAGAAAAAAAGGGTTTTTTTCTTTTAAAAGCCTTTGATGATCCCAGCTGAGCTGCGCGATCATCAGAGGCTTTTTTTTTTTTACTTTTAAAAGCATTTTTTTGGCCGAAGAGGTTGTAGCATTTCACCCCTGGTTTGACCTCAGGGGGCCAGGATGGGCATGATCAGGGTGGGCATGGCCAGCTCGACATCACTCGTGGTGGGGAGCCTGTGGTGGCTCAAGCACTCTGCCAGTGAAAATGGACTTCCAAGCTCTGTTTTCAGCTCTGATGGCCTCTTGCAACCCTTTGCCAGCAAAAACAGAGCTTGGGAGGGCCACTGACAGCCCTCCCGAGCTCCGTTTTTACTGGCAGAGGCACTGCGGGCCAGTCCTTCACTGTTTCCAGGGCGGCCCCACAGGCCAGATCGAAGCACCTCACAGGCCGGATCTGGCCCCTGGGCTTTGAGTTTGACACCCCTGATGTAGGAGGTTCTGAATAATTCTGGTAAGAGATTTATTTCTAATTCATTAATTATTTTATTTAAATTTATTGGCTACCCAGCTCTAGTGGAGATCTGAATAAAGCAAACATAACAAAGACTGTTCATAATAAGACCATGTGAAGATCAAATATCTGTAACTTTTCAGTGCAGTCAAACTGAAGCCTGTAAGGAGATTATATGCAGCATAAGAAAAAAATTGTATTATGGTCTTCATCAGAAGATGTTGAGGCTTATTCGGTTTGGGTGGGTGGATGGTGGGCAGGGCTAAAATTCTCAAATAACTGTTCTCAGCCCTATCCTCTATTAATTTATATAATCTTCAGTACTTTTGATGGAAATTAATTACATAATTTATAGGAGTAGTTTCACTGATCTGTCTAAAAGCTCTTACTACTGAAGGATCATCGGTTCTGGTGTTACGAAAAAGAGTGAAAATTGTTTCTCTGCCAAAGTTCCCAAAACCCTTTTGTGACCCTGTCTCCTTGGTTTCTTTTTCCAATGTAAAATACTCCAATCTTTTTGTTGCCTTGAATATTTAATATGTTTTTCCTATTTGTGTCTCAGTTTTTAATACAGCCCTATCAACTGCTGCAACTTGTAGGGTTGTATAGCAATTTTATAGAAATCAATTCATTATTCCAGCTCAGGATTTCTTATACTTTGTAAATTATCAAAATTATCCTACATTAAGGGGGAGAAACTCAGATTTTAAAAAAAATATTTGCTTTTATTTATTTTGATTGGATATGCCTTAATACAACTCTTCAGATCGGTATCCTTTCCTATATGTTAGACTCCAAATCCCATGCCTTGTTATCAATATTGCCGTAGACTGGACAAGGCTAACTGAACAGATAGTCTTTTTTTTCCACAGAAAGAATATGAGTATTTTAAACAT
The DNA here is from genome assembly GCF_029215685.1 of Pituophis catenifer annectens. Taxonomy (NCBI): domain Eukaryota; kingdom Metazoa; phylum Chordata; class Lepidosauria; order Squamata; family Colubridae; genus Pituophis; species Pituophis catenifer. The sequence goes on from NW_027256881.1 coordinate 235,242,764, forward strand.
AAAGATGAAAAGTATGATTAAATGTAAAATCAGACTGAAATATTTGGTTTATTACATGTTAAACTACTTGCAACACGACAAATTCAGAACTAATAACTTTTAATTTACTTGCGTAGAACTCTGAATACTTATATAGGCTTTCAGCCTTGGGCTTTCTACAATCAAAAATTATGCAAGGTTTTAATCCTGTGATTCATACAGTTAGCCATCTTGCTTTATGAAACTAGAAACCCTCATTTTGTGGTCTTTTGTTATGCTACCATTGTTGGTGGCTGAAGAGCCTGGGAAGCGGCTAAGAGCCAGAAGTGCAAAGTTTATCTGATTAAACTGAAAAAGTGGTTCAGCAGGATTGAGACTATTGTTAGTTAAGTCTACTATGTTAAGTAAGTTATGATTGTTATTGAGATAATATTCAGAAGTATAAAAGGTCACAGAACATTACAATACAATGTATTTCTTTTACCCAGTGACATTATTCCTCTTTAGAAGGGTCAGAGGTTATTACTGAATGAAATTGTTCCCTACATTTATTTGGGTTTCCTGCCTTTAAAAGTCCATACATTGCCGACTGATTTTATCACAGCATCTTTCACCTCCTTGTTCCTCAGGCTGTAGATCAAAGGGTTGAGCATGGGGATCACGACCGTGTAGAACATAGAGGCCCATTTGTCTTGGTCCATGGAGTAGCTGGAGGTGGGCCGGATGTACATGAAGACTATGGTCCCGTGGAATATCCCAACAGCTGTCAGGTGAGAAGCACAGGTGGAAAATGCCTTGCGCCTGCCCTCAGCGGAGTGCATTCTTAGGATTGTAACCACAATATAAACATAGGATATAAGACTCATACAAATGCTGCATGCTTCAATGAAGCCATCAATGATAAGCAGCACAAGCTCATTAACATAGGTGTCAGAACAGGAGAGTACAAATAGTGGAGGCATATCACAAAAGAAATGATTAATAACATTTGACCTGCAGAATGTGAGTAGGAATGTAGAGGTAGTGTATACTATTGTATCCATTAAGCCTATGCAATATGCAAAAGCAATCAATTGTTGGCAGAGCGTTTTGGACATTGCCGCTGAATAGAGAAGTGGATTACAGATGGCCACATACCTGTCATAGGCCATCACAGCCAACAAAACACATTCTATGTCTACAAAAAACACATAGAAAAAGAGCTGTGTAGCACAGGCATTGTAGGAAATCCTTTTACTTTCACTTAATAAATCAATCAGCATTCTAGGAGCAACGGTTGAGGAACAGCAGAGATCAACAAAGGAGAGGTTACCCAGAAAGTAATACATGGGTTTATGAAGTTGGGTGTTAGTGCATATCAGTAGAATCATTCCAAGATTCCCTAACAGCGCAATGAGATAAATTGAGAGGAAGATAAAAAAAAGAACAAGTTGCATTTTGGGATTGTCTGTGAATCCCTGAAGAATGAATTCGGTAATAACAGAATCATTTCCTTTATCCATGATCTTTCACAATGGGTGCTGGGTTCAGAATATTAGCTGAATGTGAAATGTCTTTTTTAAAAAATCTATCAAAGGAAGGAAAGAAGATTTGCTTTCTTTAGAGTTCCATCTATCTTGGTTTCTCTATAAAAAATAACCACGAGGACCAGGATCACATTTCCACTGTATTCATCTAAATCAGGCTTGTCCAACCCGGGGCCCAGGGACCGCATGCGGCCCTGGACAGCTAGTAATGCAGCCCTACAAAACCCCCCAAATAAAGGAGGTTTGTTATTTATATACATTAACTACTACATTATACATCTTATATGCAGCTCAAGACAATTCCTCTTCATTCAGTGTGGCCCAGACAAGCTAAAATATTGGACACATCTAAATGTTTGTTAAATTTGCGTTAAACAAAAATACAAATCAGGGCAGTGTGTACAGCTATTCTAATATTTATTTCATTTGCTGGTGCATTGTACGTGAGAATTCATATTAATGCTCTGTGCTAGTTGTGTGACTATTTTTATAAAAATCTATGATGGAATGAATGTTAAAAATATTGTATAAATTTTGAATTGCTGATAAACCTTCTTTCCCCTTCTTTCTTGAGAAGCCTCTGAATTAAAAAAATAAAATAAAGTCACCTGCTTTCAGGGTACTGGTAGATTCCAAGACATTCCAAGTCATATTTCTTGTTTCACTTAATGCATTTGACTGTCATATTTTATAGATTATGTGTTTTAAAAGCTATTTTCATTGACTATCATTGCTTCTGATTCCGGAGTATCTTCTGCATATGTTGAAAGCAATACTGATTTTTATATGGTCCCAAGTATGGATTGAAATAATTTCATCTGAAAACATCTAAGTTGAGTGCAATAACTTCTGATCTGATATAGTTGTCTATACAGTACTGTATATTAATTCTTTCCTATAAAAGTAGCCCACAAATACTTTAATATACAGATTACTAAAACCTCTTATTTGAAGTTCTTCATTCTGGCTCAAATCCAGAGTCAAATAAGAGGTTTTAGTAACCCATGTATTAAAATATTGGTAGGTCAGTTTTCATTCATGAGACCGGTAATACAGCATCCAAAAGTAACAGAACTGCTTAGATAATTGTAAATGATTAAGAGCAGAAAGGGGGAGTTGCCTACACCCCCTGCTTAAAAGATAAGAACAATGCAGTAACTGGTTGAGATGTTAAACTATCTCATGGTAGTTTAGCAATTCTAAACAGATGCCATAGAAAAATCTCCAGTTAGAAAGTGGGAATAACTTGTCACCATTTTTTTCTTTCCCCCAACTTGTGAAAGATAAAATGAAAAGCACAAGACCACTGCAACTGTGAGAGTTCCTTGCTTTCCAATGACTGGACACACCATAGCATAGAAGAGAACCATACACAATTTTTCAACACAGCACACACCTCACTTTATCTCTCTAACATTCTTTGTTGAAGGGGTCTTTACAATTGATTCATCTCTCTCTCTCTCTCTCTCTCTCTCTCTCTCTCATATATTACTAGAAAACCATCCTTTTTAGCATAATACAACAGAATACATCTGTTAATGTTCAATAATTTGTTGTTTTAATATCTTAACATGAGTTCAGAAGAAATCTTGATCTTAATGGTTCAATCCAGGATTCTCAAATTTGCAGAATCGCAAATGCACATTGTGGACAGTATCTGTGATGTACAGATTAAAATTCAGTTATTAAAAGTAGTTGCTGTATTTAGTTTTTCCAACCTTGACATTAATGAAATCATTAGTTTTATTCACGGTGTGGTGACAAACAAACTTAAGAACTACTGATTTAATCATTAATTAATATCTTAAAAATGTATATTTTGCTCTGGTATCTAAGGCATGGGTTAAAAAAGCGGAACATTGGTATACTGTGCTAAGATCAATGGAAGATAAGTTTGGTATCTCTTGTATTTTTACAAATCTATATTATAATTAAATAATTATAAACAATTGCTATTTATAGCTATTGCATCTTCTTAGAAAGAAATTGGAAGGATTGTTATTGTGGGGAAAAATAGAAAGAAGGAGCATTAAGTATGTTCACTATCTTATCTTATCATCTTATCTTATCTTATCTTATCTTATCTTATCTTATCTTATCTTATCTTATCTTATCATCTTATCTTATCTTAACTATAAAATAATAAAGGCAGGAGAAAAATACACAAAAGCATACATATATACAATATCTACATTATACTGAACTGGGCTATACTATAGTTTATATTATAGACACATATATTTATATCTTCAGTAATCAAGTTATTCTGAGAACAATGTGAATTAGAACCTTGTCAATATATGAAATCCACATGCATTGGTATGGCTTATACATATGAAAACTATAAATGCAAGACATGAAAGTCTGCCTTTAGCACCAGTACATGTATTAAAAAATCCTTCCCTGAGATAACAAACATACCTGAAGTTGATGGAGTTTTCTTTCTTACAGACTCTGTAAGTAGGCAAAAAGATCTTATGTCTTTTGAGACCATCTGGGACATGTTCCCTGATGGACTTCAAGATACCTTTTGGATACAAACAGTTTAAGTACCAATAATTAACTTTCTTGCTTTGTTGTGATTTAATTTTTTAATTGCAGTTTAGTTGCAAGTGAATAACATTTAGGAAATTGGTTTTTTTTCTGAAAGTTGTATTGTCAAATTGAAATAACTAGTTCTAAATGTTTGTCTCCCTTTTTTTTTCAGTAATAATGGCCATTCTATCAATGAATGTCAGGATTCCTATCAAAATGGCACAGTCTGCAATCTTATCCCCTGATAGAAGATTACCATACACATTGTCCTCTTTTTTCCTTTCTCAAGAAAACAGTGGGCATTTCAGGTAACAGATGAAGAAGGTCATCTGCATTCACGTACATCCTAACATACAAGATGCTGGTATTAAGTTAAGACAGTAGGCTTTAATACAGACTACGTAAGAACAAATGTTAAAAGCAAGAAAGCAAAAAAGAAATAGCCAATGACTATTGATTGATTGAATTTATTTGCTGCCATCTCATAACAAACAACTCTGGACAACTTTCAGCATTAAAACATATACCTTATCTTTAAAAGAATAAAAAATAGAAACACCAATCAAAATAAAATATAGTTAAAAGATGGGGAAGGAGGGAACAGGATGTGTGTGTGTGTGGGGGGGGAGGTGGGATTGCCTCTTAATTCAACAACCACCTCCAATATGATGCTCTTCTGTTAGGCCCCAAGCCTGTGGTGAAATTCAATTTTTTTCCCTACCGGTTCTATGGGCATGGCTTGGTGGTCATGTGACTGGGTGGGCGTGCTGGTTGGTCATGTGACTGGGTGGTCATAGCCAACTCAATGTCACTCACATCAAGGGGTGCCTCGCCTGGCCCTTCCCCTCCCAGCCATTCCTTGTCACACCCAGCCTCAATATATCTATAGTTCTGCAAAAATGTTGTTCACCTTTTTTTGATTTTATTTGTACATACTATAGATGTAGTTTCATGGACCACTGAAAGGAGGAAATGGCTCACATCCTTTGCCCAAGAGTGTGATAGGCAACAGGCTTTTAAGGGGCTGCCACAAAGAAGGGGGGGAGGGCAATGTATTTTCCAAAGAAGCAGAAGGCAAAACAAGAAGCAATGGATGCAAACTGAAGAAACAGAGAAGCAACCTAAAACTAAGGAGAAACTTCCTGACAGTGAGAACAATTAACCAGTGGAACTGCTTATCTCCAGAAGTTCTAGGTGCTTGATCACTGGAGGTTTTTAAGAAAAGACTCGACAGCAATTTCTCTGAAATGGTATAGAGTCCCCTTCAAAGTCCCTTCTAAGTGTTATTCTGACACCTTTCCCAGGCCCTCCACTCAGATCCAAAATGTGGCTGTGATAGTTGATTAGAGCTCCTCTGTTTTTTGTGTGCAACAACTTTAGCATTTAGGATCAGAGCTAAGTTAGTTGCTTTTCTATTAATACATACTTAAAAGGGCTCTCCTGTAGGGACCCTGATGGTCTAATTCAGAGGTCCCCAACCTTTCTGGCACCAGGGTCTGGTTTCATGGAAGACAATTTTACCATGGACCTTTGTATGTGTGTGTGTGTGTGTGTGTGTGTGTGTGTGTGTGTGTGTGTGTGTGAGAGAGAGAGAGAGAGAGAGAGAGAGAGAGAGAGAGAGAGAGAGAGAGAGAGAGGGTGGGAGACAAGTATACAGTTTGGGAAAGAGGCACAGACAGAAGTGGTAAATTAAATAATGGGTGGGCTACGCATGGAGTAAAATAAGTGTGGGATTGTTACTTAAGGCCTGCCACCAGATGATTTTGCTCCAGTCCAGATGAAAATCAGAATAAACACACAGGGAAGACTTCACTAGAAAGGGCTTTCTTTTGCTCTAGGAAAAAAATCAAAATAAAGAACTGGAAAAGTCTTCACAGAAAGATGCTTTTTTGTTCTGCTCTGGAAGAAAATTAGAAAAAACAGAGAAATCTTCACTGGAATTTCTGCTTTTGCTCCAGAGGAAACCCCCAATCAAAGACCCGGAGAAACAGAAAGAGGTTGAATGACCACCACCTGCACTTTTCAATGGTTCAGCATAGTGATTCCCTTCCAGATTAGCCCTGTGACTTTCTGCAACATTTTAACAAGGTGATAATTGCTCTGGGCGGAACGCCCAGATATCTCATTTAAGCTACTTAAAGCTAGTATTCCTTTCCCTGCTTGGGGGGGGGGGGAAGGGGGGGAGAAGGGGGGGAAAGGAAAAAAGCGGCAAAAATTGTCAGTTTATTATTCAATCTGAGGGCAAATGAAATTAAGACTCATTTGCTGTTTCTTAGCTCAACTGAGGCGGCAATCCGTTCTACCGCACGAGTCAGCTGACCTAATAAACAACAGAATATAGGAGAGGTGAGAGGAAGGGGAGGGCAAGTGGGAAGGGCCAATCAAAATTTTCCCTACCGGTTCTCTGAACCAATCAAAATTTTCCCTACCCAGACACCAGAACCATTGTCAACTGGCTGCATTTCACCCGTACCCCAAGCCATCTCTTCAGCCTCCTGTGGAAGGACAGAAGGGTGGGAGCCAACCTCACCTCTGGGGTAAGATGTTCCAAAGGGCCTATGATGTATCAATAAATAAACCTAAAAACATTTCTACATAGTAGTACAAATCTCCATGTCTCCTGTACTGAACCTGAAGCTGGCTTGAGAAATTGCTGTATTAATTCCAATTTTTTGGCAGTGGTGCCAGTCAGGCATTCAGTCTGGACTATGGCTTCTATAAGACTCAGCTGATTGATTCCCTTCATATGTGCTCTATCCATCTTGTACAGAAGATATGGAGGCCTTCTGGAGGCTGAAAACAGCCCATTTGCCGTCTTCCAGTGGGACCAGAAGGCCTGTTTTTCACTCTCCCCAGGCTCCAGAACCTTTCTAGGAGCCTGGGGAGGGCATAAATGGCCTTCCCCACCCCCCGGAGGCCCCCCGGAGGCTGGAAATGGCCCGTTTGCCAACTTCCGGTGGGCCCAGAAGGCCTGAAAATCAGCTGGTCGGCACGAGCATGCACGCTGGAGCTGAGCTCACATGCCCATTGATATGGCTCCGTGTGCCACCTGTGGCACACGTGCCATAGGTTCGCCATCATGGCTCTATCATGCCACATAATATTATTGAGTGGCAATAATATACTGTAGAATCAATGACAATGTGCTTTTCAAATTTCACCATGGAAACATATGACAAGTCATGTGATCTACAGACTACAGCAATTATAGATTTGAAGGATCTGGATTCAAGGCGACTGCTGGTATAAGGAAACATAACATAAATCTAGGCTTTTGAGTTTTGTCAATGGACGAAGTAAAAAAAAAAGCAAACAATCCACAAGATCAAAATACATGAAAGTTGCAATGACTACTCTTGTGAAAGCAGCCCACTAAAAAAAAATACACTCTAAAAGCTTGGCAATATTTGATTTTAATGCCTGGCTATGCCTGCCAGATAGAGGAATAAAGAGGACTAGATGTCTGATAATCCTACTAAAAGTGAAGGCAGCCAGGGACAGAGGGAGATGCATCACCACATATAATTTATACATAGAGGAAAGGCTGTTGAGATCTGAAATAACCTAACAACAGTAAACCAACCATTTCCCACCTGTCTATCTGTCTGTCTGGGTCTCTGGAAAATGCTACGTGGAAGGGCGGAGAAGAAAGAGGGAAGTTGGTAGTTAAGCAACTAAGTGGGTGTTTGCTAATACTGTACATAGCTCTGGGAGAGAGGCAGAGAAAATGAGGAACCGGAAAGTTTGGCCCCATGATGTAAATAGTTCTGTTATTCCTTAGTTTATGTAAATATACCTGTACACAGTATCTATTATAAATATCTCCACTGTCTCTGTCTCTATGAAGCAATTGTTTGCTTTAAAGACACACACACACACACACACACACACACACACACACACACACACACACAGAAATCTGAAATAACTGCCAGCCATGCAATGACATATCCCCAAGAGAAAAATAAAGGACAATAGCAGTTGATAATAAATGCATTTGAATAGATCTACAATAAAAAAGGCAGCTGTAATATTTATAGATATAGAAAAGATTCTTGATGATTTGGAATGACCTATCTTATCAGCAGTTTTAAGCAACATCAATCTAGAATTTAGAAGTTGAGTAGGGAGCACATATCAATGGCAAACAACAAGTGGACACTCTCCACAGGTTTTTCAATAAGCAAAGTATAATGGTCTGTGAGGAATGCTGTTGAGAGACAGGAGGAAAAGGAACTGCAGACTAGGCAACAGCCAGATAAGAGGCAGCTTAACCCAGAGGAGCAATTGGGAGCAGGGCAAACATGTTTCTTGGACTGTAAAGGCAAAGGGGAAGAAATGTATTTTCAGATATGTAAAATTTTGTTACATGTAGCTCTCAATTTACGACCAGTTGCATAGTAACAGACCTTCATTACGATGGACCAACCTAGGGAATACATATGACCCAGTGGTAGGTTCCTCCTGGTTCCGCCAAGATGGTAGCAATGACAATATGATGTCACCGAACCGGTTCTGCCCCCCCCGCCCCCCGGTGTTATTCTTACCTTTTATTTGGCCCCACCCCCAATCTATTGCTGCCTCCTGAGTCCAAGGTGATCGGCTAGAAGGAAAAAACTGTTTAAACTCTTGCCGCGGGGCTTCAAAGGGTCGCCCTACAGCTGATCAGTGTTAAAAGGCAGTGTGCTGGTAGACCGGTGCCTCCAAAAACAAATGAGTAGACCGGTGCCTGCAAAAATAAATGGGTAGACCAGTGCCTGCAAAAACAAATGGGTAGATCAGTACAGCTCTGCAAGCAGTTAAAAGCCTGGTAGACCAGTACCTCTGCTAAATCCTAAAGAATTGTCACATGACCATCAAGCCACGCCCACAAAATAAGCCATGCCCACAGAACCGGTAGTAAAAAATTTTAGAACCCACCCTGTTATGACCCAGATACAAAGTTCCAACGGTCAGGTCATGTGACTGAACTTCAGGCGGTCAGCAACCAGGCCACATTTACATTCGTTTGCAGCATCCTGTTGTCATGTGATCATGTTCATGATTGCTTTGGCAAAAACCAACATTTACTTCTGGTTTCCAGTAAAACTGTGCCCATATTGAACCTTTGCCACAAAAAGGTTGGGTTGGCTCACCTGACTGATATGTTTTATAACTGTCATGACTTACGACTGTGAAGGGCAAGCTCCACTATAGTTGTAAGTTGAGGACTACCTGTACTTCAACTTTAGAATAAAGTTAGTGTTAGTAGGCATGGTTGGTGCTTCTTGCCTGGAGTACCTGAAAGGACTGACACAAAGGTGCTAAGGAGGTGCTGCCCACTTTCTTCCTTATTATTTGCAATAGCTTTAGAAGTTTTGGTAGACAAGGTGCAGATAGACAAACTGGCAGGAGTGCTACTCAGCAGGTTCTGACAGGTTCTGGAGAACCGGTAGTGGAAATTTTGAGTAGTTCAGAGAACCAGCAAATACCACCTCTGGCTGGCCCCAGAATGGGGTGGGAATGGAAATTTTGCAATGTCCTTCCACCAGGAGTGGGGAGGGAATGGGGATTTTGCAGCATCCTTCCCCTGGAGTGGTGTGGGAATGGAGATTTTGCAATATCCTTCCCCTGCCATGCCCACCAAGCCACGCCCACCCACAGAACTGGTAGTAAAAAAATTTGACTTCCACCACTGCAAATTGGTATCTGTTGTGGTCCACCAGCAGCCTGCAGACCTGGCAACAGAGTCGGACAGTGAGGAGGCTGGGGAGGACAATGGGCCAGTCCTGGAGTCAGGGGAAGGCCCGGACAAGGGCTCTGCGTCGGAGACAGATTTGGGGCCAGGGCCATCTGGAGTGATGCGTGGACTCCGAAGCCTCCAGAGGCAGATAGCAGAGAGGCAAAGGAACAGGAGGAGCCTGTTCCTAGTGCACACATGCGAAGAGCTGCAAGAAGGCAAGAGCAGCTAAAGCAAAAAGGACGACTCAGGAGTAAAGCTAGGAGATGATTGGCCCCTCCCAGAAGGCTTAAAAGAGCAGCAACGGCTCTTGGGATCTTTGTAGGAAAACAACATTGCTACATTTTGTTTCTTGTCAGCGTCTTTTGCTTCTGAACTTCATGGGGTTTTGCCAAGAAAAGCCTTTTGCAGGATGCCAAAGAAGACAAAGGTTGGTGATAAGGCCGAAGGACTGTTTATGAAGAATTTGTTTTGGAATTAATTTGGACTAAGCTGAGAATGAAGTAATTCTCAGCTGTTCTAATAAAATATGTTTGTTTAAGACTGATTGTGTCTGGTAATAACTACTTGGGCCTAGGTCACAACAATATCTGTGATTAAAATTCAGAGAAAGAAATACAAGTTGAAATGCTATGCTGAGGATATAGCACTACTTGTTATGCAACCACAAAATGCTATAAGATAAGATAAGATAAGATAAGATAAGATAAGATAAGATAAGATAAGATAAGATAAGATAAGTTGATGAAAATGAAGACAAGCAGGCAAGTGGGCGACCGGGTGATTGGGTGGGCATGGGGGGGGGGCAGGGATTTTTGCTACTGGTTCTCCGAACTACCTGCCTCCATCGCTAATGGATCAGCCGATAGGGTCTGAACCAGGAGCATTTCACCCCTGCGCACACCCCTCAAACGATCAAAACAATTAAACACAAAACCCTTAAAATCAGTGGTGGGATTCAAATAATTTAACAACCGGTTCTCTGCCCTAATGATTTCTTCCAACAACCAGTTCACCAAACTGCTCAGAAAGTTAACATCTGGTTCTCCCGAAGTGGTGTGAACTGGCTGAATCCCACCACTGCTTAAAATGCACTTACAAATATTAAAAACTATAATAACAAACCAGAGGAGAATGCATTCCAGTTTTTACATAGTATAACCATTTCACGGGTGCCACACTCACATGGGGTTCCTGGGCCCAATGACAAGACAAGTTCACAGGGCCTTCTGGAGGGCCAATATGGTTGGGTTCAGTCTCACTTTGGGTTGGGGGGGGGAGGACATTCTAAAGCATCACATGCTGGCCATGCCCATGCCCAATTTAGTGAAGGGGAAAGTTCCGATACATAACATGACGCTGCCGTGATGACGTGAGTTTGACACCCCTGTTCTAAAAGGCTTGTCATGCCAGTGAAGCTCCCTGGCTGATGGGACCCTCTCCTGCCGGGCCTGATGGGTAAATGTAAATGGGAAGAGGCAATCCCTCAAATCACTTGTCCCCATGCTATGCAGGACTTTAAAGGTCATGATCAGCTGGAACTGGATTCAGAAGCAAACTGGCAATCAGTTCATATTGTGAAGCCATGATATAACACGTGCAATTCTAGAAACAAATCTAACTACCCTCACCAATGCATTTTGCATCAGTTGAAGCTTCTGGATATGCTCCAAGAGCAGCCACATATAGAGCACATTACAGAATCCATTGGGGCAGTGAGCAGGACATGAGTGACTGAGAGTATGCCCGTATAGTTCATCCCATCTCAGAAAAAGACAACAGACACAGCAATGTTCAATGCTTCAATGCTTAATGAAGGTAGAAATTTTTCCAGTGCCTTGGGAAAGCCAATTTTTGAAGAGCAACATAACATTTAAAAAATAAATTAGTACAATTGATGACCCAGGTTAATTCTTTATTGGTATTTAGGGAAAATGATGAATCTGCAGCTACCGCTTGTTATAATGTTATAGCATCTCTGAATTAAAATGAAACCCCTTCTAGGGTTTCAGTGAGCTGCAGGTTTTTAAAAAGAACATATAAACCTCGAAAATGGCTGTAAGTTAGAATTGGGCAGAGAAGCAGATCGACAATGTGGCATCTTATGTTTTTAGCTATAAAGAAAACAAAATCAACTTCTTTTATTATAGTTTGATGGCAATGTATAAGTTTTGCTATTATTATTATCATTTAATAATGAAGAATACTTGCTCTTTTGGAGGATTTGGGAAGGAGCAAATCATTTTCCTTTACCAGAAATGACTCCTAGTATTGTGTAATGATATGCTTTATTGATGTGATTTTTCAATTCGTGGAAAACTGAATTGCAATTCAGCATCCCGATCATCCTCAAATCAGATTCTTTTGGTATGTTCTATTGCTTTCTTCATGGAAATCAATGGCAGATACTTATACTGATATAGGTATCTTATATTAGCTCCTTACTGTCAGGTAGTTTTAAGATGTTTTTCCTCTCTAATGAGTTTATGCTTGTACTGTGTACTTTTAGCAACAAAACTGAAAAACTGAGCTTCCATACTTCTTGAAAAATCCCATTTTTAGATCCCAATCGATCTTTGAATGGTAACATATTTGGTCACATATGGTAATGTATTTGGTAACATATATCAAAACCTTTTATTTTTCTGCAGAAAAATATATGAATTTATGAAATATATGAATATATGAAAAGCAGAAAAATTACACATTTGCACGAAGCTGTTTCTCTCCCTCAGACATAATTGGGTTTTCGAGATTCTAATAAGTCCTGCTTCTTTTCAAGGAAAATGGATGATATTTCAGTTATTGAAACTTTATTTAGAATGTATGCAGAAACTGAGTAGAAAATGTACATCCAGTCTCTGGTCCTCAGTTCATTATTTATGCCTTTTTGAATTACTGAAACACCACAATGAATATTTCCTACCTTCTGGTAAGTTTTAAAAAAAGAACTGTTTAAGAGTTTGGTCAGGGAAGTTGAAAGGATTTGAATACAGGATTAAAAAAGAGTTAGCATTCCTAATGTTCAATGAAGCGTGTGTGTGTGTGTGTGTGTGTGTGTGTGTGTGTGTGTGTGTGTGTGAAAGAGAGAGATTTACTTTTTACAACTTTAAAACTCTTAGTATACTTCTACTAGTTCAAAGATCTAGCAGAAGAAAATACATTCAAGACTTGATACATTCAAGATATAGTTAGGTTAAATTACATACAAATATGTATATATATTTAGAAAATCACTGAAACTTAATAATGCTTGGAGATTCAATTAAGTTTAAATAGGAAGCAGATTCAAGCAATAATTTTTAAAGATTGGGATTCCCACAACCCTGAGGAAGCTATTTTGTTGGTTTTTGGTGTCACTACCTTGTAATGATAAGCTTGGCCTCACTAAAAAATGGATTTCAGTGCAGTTAATTAGTGCATGCTCCAATTTTCTTGTGGTTGTATTTAAATATTCATATGTAACTATGTATAATGAGGATTTTTTTGAATAGGTACTACAGTGGTGTGTCACTCAAATGGAAATTCATTTTTGCTTAGTATTTTCAATACAAATTCCCTTGGAATGTTTTCATTCACTGTTCTGCTGATTCAGCTGATTCCAGATGAATCACATGGTTCCTTTACATAGTAGCATAATACACTATAACAATCTTGAGTGTTAAGCAGAATGAGAAATAAATATTGCCATTCACTTCTGAGGATTTGATCCAATATCTTCCCAATTTTAATTCAGAATATTGATCTACTATATTATATGAAATTTGCTCCCTCCCTCCCACCCTCCCACCCTTCCCACTCACTAAATCAATATTATGTTTTGTCACAGTATACATTCTGTTTGTTATGTTGTCTTTTGTTTAATATTGTGATGCTTTTATATTTCATTTCAGAAATAAATTAACATTTTATAGTTTATGAACTTAGATGTCTGTCTGTCTGTCCATATCCACAGATATACAAAGACACACAAATCCCTAGGTATGTTGGTCAGGAGCAGCAAAGGACACAGTGGGGATTACTATATCAATTTTATAATATATATCATTTCTTTTCAGATTTGCTAAAGAGGGTAGACCACACACTATCAAGCAACACAATGGTAGGAGAAAATAATAGTATAGTAACAGAATTCATTCTGGTAGGACTCACAGACAATCCTAACTTGGCCCCCATTTGTTTTGTCATTTTTCTTCTGATGTATTTTATCACCTGTGTGGGAAATCTTGGGATGATTACCTTGATCCAGATTGATTCTCGACTCCATACTCCCATGTATTATTTCCTCAAAAATTTGGCTTTTATAGATTTCTGCTATTCCTCCACAATAACTCCTAAAACACTATCAAACTTCTTAAGTTACGATAAATCAATTTCTTTTGTTGGTTGCATAGCACAATTGTTCAGCTTTGTCCTTACAGCCAGTGTTGAATGCCTTCTGCTAGCTGTTATGGCCTATGACCGTTATGTGGCAATTTGTAACCCACTGCTCTATACAATCATTATGACTGAGAACGTTTGCATCCAACTAGTAGGAGTGACTTACATAATGGCCTTCATTCATGCTTTTGCACAAACGATCTCAACTTTTAGACTCTCTTTCTGTCACTCCAATGTTATAAATCATTATTTCTGTGATATTCCTCCACTGTTAAAACTCTCTTGCAGTAGAACATTCAGCAATGAGATAGTGCTTTATACGTTTGGTACATTTCAGGGTATTTTCACCACAGTGCAGATCTTCATCTCATATATATACATCGTAGCCTCCATTCTGAGGATCCGCTCTTCTGAAGGCAGGCATAAGGCCTTCTCCACATGTGCCTCTCATTTGACTGCTGTCTTGCTCTTCTATGGCACCACTGTTTTCATCTATGTCCGACCCATTTCCAGCTACTCACTTGGTCGAGATAAAGTTATTTCTGTCTTCTACACTATGGTGATTCCCATGCTGAATCCTCTGATCTATAGTCTGAGGAATCGGGAGGTGAAGGACGCATTGAAGCGAGTATTAAACCGAATAAGGTTACCTTGAGAAACACCTGTAATCCATGTTTGTGCAAATTGGAATTGTAATTTTGTGCATGATATTCCCAATTGTTCAGGAATTCTAATTAAAAAGAAATACTAATTAAAACTTTCAAAATATTTGTCATTTTTGTTATGTAGAGGTTTACAGGCTTCAGTGAGCTAAAAACTATCCACTTATTCTTGCTTCTCCTATGAGTGAAGTGATTACCCATAGCCTAGCCTGAGGAAGATTACTGTCATTCCTTGTACCCAGAGAAATTTTCCTTAAGATATCCATATGCTAAAAAAAAAAAGAGGAAGGGAGGATCTCTTCCCTTCCTTCGTTCCTTGAGTTCCTTGGTAAAAAAAAAAAAGACTGCTATGAAAATCAGAAGACAGATAATATATTTATCCACATAAACAGTTTTAATTAATCTCTCCTAGATTGTCCTAATACAAAGGAATCCTCTCAATTCAAAGATATCATTCTTCAAATTATATTAAATGTGAAAAAAAATAAGTTGCTATACCTGAATTTTAAAGAGGTACTGGTATTCACAGATGAAACACAATGTGATTGAGCTGGGCACGTCAGAGACACTATTATTGATTAACTCTAAACTAGAATAGATGAAAAATGAAAAAGGGACGCAGTGGCTCAGTGGCTAAGATGCTGAGCTTGTCGATCAAAAGGTCGGCAGTTCAAATCCCTAGTGACGTGTAATGGGGTGAACTACTTGTCCCAGCTTCTGCCAACCTAGCAGTTCGAAAGCATGTAAAAAATGCAAGTAGAAAAATAGGGACCATCTTTGGTGGGAAGGTAACAGTGTTCTGTGGGCCTTTGCCGTTGAATCATGCCAGTCACCTGACCACGGAGATGTCTTTGGACAGCGCTGGCTCTTCGGCTTTGAAACAGAGATGAGCACCGCCCCCTAGAGTTGGGAACAACCAGCACATATGTGCAAGGGGAACCTTTACCTTTTAGAATAGATGAGGATGACAATAAAGATCATAACAACAATTATAGTAATAATTATTAATGCAACACCAGTATATCTCAGAATAAAGAGTTTTACAATCTCTTCATAATTATTATGTTAACAGAAAGATAAAATCAAAGTATCATGAAAGCAGAAATTATAGGCATCAGAACTCCACTTCAGGAAGGAATAGCAAGCAGCATTCCATCAAAAGGACCTAATTTATTTTGGAAAATTTTAAACAGAAGTGATCACTGGGATGAAGCTCATTTATTTACCTAGAGGGGAAAAAAGCCTCTAAAATGAGTTGTAAAACAGGATATTCTTTATTCTGGGAACATTTTTAAGAATTGGACAATAATTTATTCTTTCAGTATACTTGCTAGCCAAGTAAGAAATATGATTTATGGCAGCATGTAAGTAGTGGTGATTTTTTTTTTAAAAAAGTATTAAGTCTATTTTGGTGTTTGAAATCTAATCCCTAGAGAATCCATTCTGTTCCTTATTTTCTTTCTTAGAAGGGTAAGATAACCTTTGTATTAGTACTGTGTGCTTCCAATCTTGGTTTATCATGTCATTAATGATATATGTATATTATACTATGGTAATTTGTTTAGATCAGTGGTCACCAACTGGTGGTCCGCAGACCACTGGTGGTCTGCAAGAAAATTTTGGTGATCCGCAGCGCACCCGGGTGGAGGACCTACTCCAGGATGAGCAATGACCAGTCCTGTGAAATATGGGACTGGCCAGGCAGCTCATGGTGGGACTGTAAATCTCCACTGTAGAGGGAGGTTTGTGGAACTTGCAACTTTGCAGTGCAGCCCTTGCTGGCCAAAATGAGGTAATAGTGCAAGGGGGGGGGGGTGGCGGCGGTGCAGGCGGGCCGAAGCAATGGGTGGTGGAAACTCCGGGCTGTTTCTTCCCCCTGCTGTAGCTTCCTGTCAACTGAACCCACCAGTGGCTGTCCCCACCCCTCGGCCTCCCTTCCCAATGACTCCTCACCTGGCCTGTGAAGGGAAGAGTGGGGGATAGAGATTCACTCCATATTCCAGAGCAGGAGCGAATCTTCATCTCTTGCTGGATCTCCTGGGAGTTTCTTCCGGCCCTTGTTGGTGCTCCGTGCACCTCGGTCTCTCGGGGAGATGCTTGATTTCTTCTCAGCCCCAAGACACTGGCTGGCCCATGATATGAGAGAGAGAAAGAGAATGAGAGAGAGAATGAAAGAGAGAGAATGAGAGAGAGAGAGAGAGAGACAGAAAGAAAGAAAGAGACAGAGAGAGAATGAGAGAGAGAATGAAAGAGAGAGAGAGAATGAGAGTGGGAGAGAGAGAGAAAAAAAAGAGGGGGAGAGAGATGAGAGAGAGAAAGAGAGGGGGAGAGAAAGAGAATGAGACAGAGAATGAAAGAGAGTGAGAGAGAGAGAGAATGAGAGAAAGTGGGAGAGAGAGAAAGAGAGAGAGAATGAGAGAGAGAGAGAATGAATGAGGGAGAATCAGAATGAGACACAGAGAGAGAAAGAGACAGAGAATGAAAGAGAGAGAAAGAGACCGAGAAAGAGACAGAATGCGAGAGAGAATGAGAGAAAGAGAGAGAAAAAAAGACACAGAGAGAATCAGAGAGAATGAGAGAAAGTGAAAGAGAATCAGAGAGAATCAGAATGAGAGAGAATGAGAGAGAGAAAGAGACAGAATGAAAGAAAGAGAATCAGAGAGAGAATGAGTGAGAAAGAGAGAGAGAAAGAGATAGGAGAGAAACGGGGAGAGAGATAAGAGAGAAAGAGAGAGTGAATGAAAGAGAACATCAGAGAGAATCAGAGAGAATGAGAAAGAGAGAGAGACAGAGACAGAGACAGAGAATGAAAGAGAGAAAGAAAGAGACAATGAAAGAGAGAGAGAATGAGAGAGAGAGAGGAAGAAAGAAACAGAATGAGAGAGAATCAGAATGAGAGAGAAAGAGACAGAGAATGAAAGAGAGAATCAGAGAGAGAGAATCAGAATGTGTGAGAGAGAGAGTGGGGGGGAGAGAGAAAGAGATATGAGAGAGAATGATAGAGAATGAGTGGGAGAGAGAGAGAGTGGGAGAGAGAAGGAAAGAGAGAGGGGAGAGAGAGAGAGAGAGAGAAAAAGAGAGGCGGGTGAGTGCCTGAAGGACCCCATCCCGTCACTGAGAGTTCAGGTGCTTCAGCAAGTGGCGTGTTGAATTCATATTAGTGGTCCGTGGGATTTAAAATTATGAACTTGGTGGTCCCTGAGGTCTAAAATGTTGGGGACCCCTGGTTTAGATGATAGTTTGACATACATCAACAAGACTATGTGGACAGGTCCAGAGTTCTATAGTCATACTTGCCCTATTTCTGCGTTGGGATTGTCATTGATGGTGATGTGTTGGAAAGGGAGTATAGTGAAGCTGGAAAGCTCAGCCAAACACTTTGCTTCTCATACATTACACATGCATAATAAAGAATTTACCATCCAACAGTGGAGTTAGAACAGAGTCAATAGAAGGATGATAAGGATTGGCTGGGGTTGGGTATCTAGCTTACTAGTTTTGGAACAGTTTTTGTTAGTAGATGATCTTCTCCAATTAACTTCTCCCAATGTTGCCAAATTTCTCTCTCTGAAATTATAAATGGAACTTATCTTATGAATGTATTTTATATTTATTGCAATAGCTGAGCTGCAGCCAAAAGGAATCTCCCAAAGGAATTGTCAGATGTAAATGCCTTATTCTATAATGTGTAAATAATATATGAACGGGGTATCAGGGGTTAACTTATTCTTCACTTCTTAATGTATTCATGATTCACCACTCCCACATCTAGCTCCACCCATTGTATATATAAGGAGCTGTTTGCCCCCATTTACTTGCTTCTACCTATGAATATTCAGTGAATATAGAATGCCTATTGTAAATAAAAGGAGATATATTTAAACCTTTAACTCTTACTAAATTTATTGAGTCTGATCCTGAAAAATATTGCAACAAGCTGGTAGCAGAGGATGGTTAATTGACTCAATAAAAATTAAAAATGTCTAAGAAAGATAGGCCCAACACCAGGGCATACAGCAAAGAAATAGAAACAGAACAAGAAATAATCAACGAATCCACAAATGCGATTTCGAGAGAATCTGAAGAATACACCACTGAAGACGAAGAAATAATAGATGAAAATGATGATGAGGAGGAAATCGAAATAGAGAATAACGAACTCAGGTCAGAAATATTAAAACTATTGAAAAGCTAGAAGAATGATGAAAGCCTCATCGCGAACCTCCAAGATATGCTGAAGAACAGCGGAGCAGCGAGAGAGAAGCACATCACTAATGAAAAATCAAAAGACACCAAAATAGTGAGTGATATGACTACAGAAAATATTGTTGTGAAGAAGAAAACCGGTGATCCCGCGCGAAATTTTGAATGGCAGCCATCTTGGTTTCAACAGACCTCCAGGGTGAGCGAAGCAGAGCCAATCAGAAAGCTCAATTCAAAATTTCTGGCGCGAAAAACATCAGACAACGAAAATGAAAAAGAAGACTCTAACACCTCTGAAGAATCAGAATCGGAAAGTGAAGAGGATTCAACAAACAATCAAATAAAATCAGCAATGAAAACGCTTTTTGCTGCCTTTGGACCAAAACTAAAAATAACAAAAAAACTAACGAAGAAGCGAGCGGGCAAGCCAATGCCTCAAGACCTGCCCGCTCCCATTCTGACTACGAGAGCGACGACGCCCGAACCCAGAGAGCCCTGCCGATACCGCCCCACGCCACAGACCGAAGCAAGCACCAACGCCATCAAAGGAAGAAGAAGAGCAGCCGCCATCATCAAGACTCCCAAAATTGAGCCAGAGACCAATTCGTCTGAGGAGGAGCAGAACGAGCGAGCCGCAACGAGGAGAACCTCTCACAACGACTCCGTGGAAGAAATGAACAACGCGCATGCGCAAGACTACGCAGACGGTCCGGGAAGACATGAACTGGCGAGGAGACCGTGCAGGCTCGTTGCGAGCATCCCCACGCCGTTTTGTAACTTTCTGCATTTGCGAGACCACGGACTACCTCAGGTTGTAAGTAATGGATCTAATAATGTCGGAAATTTACCCAGTGACTTCCCAAAGCTAAGGGTAGATGGCATTAATTTGCAAGAATGGTATCAGCAGCTCCAGGTTGTCTTTATGAAGGAAAACTTACTGTTTTTTATCACTAGTCCCCCAAAAAGACCTTGGACTCTAAAAATAGACTGCTTACACCATAGAGCATTTTTCTTATTAATATCTAGCGTGTCTCCTGCAATGTATCATAGCATTAAGCAAAATATGACTGTGTCAGAAATTATTCAATGCATGTTCAATTTGTTTTACAGTGACAGTGTAGCTACCACCACAAGGATGTCTAAAGATTTCTTTTCATCTAGGATAAAACCAGGGGTTTCCATAAGTGAGCATTTAATATCTTTAAACAAAATAAGAGCTGAGCTGCATTTAAGGGGGGAGGTGATTTCAGATCAAACAATGAAAAGTGTTATTATCAACTCACTTGATCCATCATGGGACAATTATATGTCACATTTAGACACAATCAATCTAGGATACTTATCCATAGAAAGTCTATCCAATAAATTAATAGCAGAAGACAATTCAAGAAGGAATCGTTCTAACAATCACATAGAACACAAAACATATAGGAAAGTAGCTTCCCAAGAAAAATATAATGAAACATTTAAATGTCATAACTGTGGATCCAGGGAACACAATAGAAGGGATTGCCCCAAAATTTCAAAAGAAAGACATAGGTCAGAATATAGAAACAAATACAATTATAGACAGTCTTCCATGGATAGACATAGATACAGAAGCCCACCAAATTACAAGGACAATAGAGGGGGCAGAGATAATTCAAAGGATAGAAAATCTGGTTCATTGAATGGATTAAATAAACAAGACAACACTAACACACAGCAGAATGAAAATAGTAATTGGCTTATTGATTCTGGAGCAACTAATCACACCACTAATAACAAAGATATATTGTCTTCATTTGTAGAAGATAAATTTGTAATAAAGGTAGCTAACCAAGAAAAGGTTCAAGTATTAGGCAGAGGGAATGTAATACTGCCAGGTCTAGGAAAAATAGAGGGGGTATTGCTAATACCTGAAATACCTCATAACATACTAAGTGCCATAAAACTAAGTAGAGATTCTGATATTAACATAGTTTTTTCTAAAGGAAAGGCGACTTTAGAGAAAAATAAAATAGATATAGGCACTGTAATAATTAAAGGAGGCCTACCTTATCTGATAACAAAGGAAAAATGGTTACACAACATTGATTCAAATATGGAAGATTGTATTGAAGTAGATGATGAAAACATTAGCAACAGTGACAATGATGAATGTAAAATATCTCATGATCACAAAGATATACACAATAAAAAAAAACCAAAAATAGGTAAGCCAATTCATGATGAGTGTGCTCACATCTTACATAGGAAGTTAGGACATGCCAGTTTTCCTGTAGTACAAAAAATGACTGAACACGCAGAAGGTGTCAAAATAAAAAATTGTGAAAACTATTTGGAATGCTCAGTAGGTAAATCTACAAAACTAAAGACTAGCCCCAGACCAAGAAAATCCACCAGATCAACCAACCAAATTTTTGATTTAGTACACATGGACTTAGTTGGTCCACTAACTCCATCAATCACTTATAGAAAACGTTACTTCTTAACCATAGTAGACGATTATAGCCGTTATGGATTTGTCTATACATTAAAACACAAAGACGAAACCTTCCAAAAATTTAAAGAATTTTATAAACGCATAGAAACACAACACAATATCAGAATAAAACAAATTATGACAGATAGGGGATGTGAATTCATGTCTAAAGAATTCTCCCAATGGTTAAAGGACAGAGGAATGCTACATTACACGTCTAGTCCATTTTCTGCGTTCCAGAACGGGATTGTAGAGAGGAAGAACTCAACATTACAAACCATGATTAGATGCACATTGGAAGATGCTGGCTTAAGCAAACAATTCTGGTCAGAAGCCTTACATTATTCCAATTACACACAGAATAGAACCTGGTCCAGCATTGTAAATAAGACACCATATGAAATAATGTATAATAGAAAACCAAAATTGGCACACATGCACATATTTGGGGTCACTGCAGACGTACACATACCTAAGCAACTGAGAAGAAAGGGAGAAAACGTGTCCAGAAGACTCAGATTTATGGGATATGAGACAGGTACTAAAGGGTACAGATTCATTGATAGTAATAACAAATTTATAGTCTCCAGAACAGCTGTATTCCATGAACAGGCCAACTGGTCTAAAATACATCTTAATGAAATATTTCCAAGTGACAACAAAGATACAAAATCTCAAGAGAAAGGGACCATAGAAAAGCAAAACATCAACAAATATAAAAACAAAACCAAAACATGGACAAATAGCCAACACAAAATAAAGACAGACACACTAACTAAAAAGGAAGCAAGATATTTGCATGATAACAATAGTAAACCTGAAAAAACAATTAGAAACACCAGAAATCAGATGCCAAATAAATATAAAGACTATATAATGCATATGAATGATGAGTCAAAGACACCTAACACATATGAGGAAGTGTTAAAACTCCCTCGTGAAGAAAAAGAAAAATGGGAATTAGCAATGAAAAAAGAAATGGAAAGCTTACAAGGACTAAATGTATTTACACCTGCAATCGCACCAAAAGATAAAACAATTATTGGTACCAGGTGGATATATAAAATTAAGAACTTAGAGGGAGGCAATACCCTATACAAAGCTAGACTAGTTGCACAAGGTTATGCACAGAAATATCCGGAGGATTACACTGACACGTATTCCCCCACAGTAAGAACCGAGAGTGTAAAAACAGCTCTAGTGGTAGCATCAGCACTTAATCTCGATGTATTCCAATATGACATACAGACAGCGTACCTACACGCAAAACTAGATAAGGAAATATATGTAAGAGCACCCCACAGTCAATACACAAACAGAAATGAGACTTGGTTGTTAAACAAGAGTTTATACGGGTTAAAACAATCTGGTAAACGATGGTATGATTGCTTAGTAAAAGTACTTAAAACCATGGACTTCAATGCCACCACTGCTGATAACTGTTTTTTCGTTAAAAAGGGTGATGATTACATGGAATTTGTATTGATCTATGTGGATGACATTTTATACATAGGAAAACATAAAGAGAGAAGAGAAACCTTTGTAACTAAGCTAAATGAACATTTCTCATTGAAATCTTTAGGCAAAGTAAACAAATATCTTGGTGTTCAAATTAATAAAACAAAAAGAGGATTCAAACTTACTCAGAGAGATAAGATCATAGAGCTTTTAAATAAATGCAATCTAAGTAATGCCAAACCTTGTGATACTCCTATGCAAACTGACTTTCTAAGAAATACTGATGAATCATCCCCTGAATTCAAAGATAACACATTTTATAGATCAGTCATAGGTTCACTTCTTTATATATCTAATTGGACAAGACCAGATATCGCTTTACCCCTCAATTTATTATCCAGACATGTCAGCAAGCCAACAATGTACCACTGGGAAGCTGTTAAAAGAATATTAAGATATCTGAAAAGTACACTAGACTTTTGTTTAATGTCGGAACCTAACGATAATAAAGAACCAAAGCTTACATGTTATGCAGATGCAGACTGGGCTGGAGACACATCATGTAGAAAAAGTACATCTGGTTATATATTCCTCTTAAATGACTGTCCAGTTTACTGGTACACTGGTAAACAAGAATTAGTGGCCACTTCAACGACAGAAGCAGAATATGTTTGTTTATCTAAAGCTGCAAATAACCTTGTATGGTTTAATGATTTGATTTCAGATGTTTGGAAAAAACCTGCTTTACCTTTTATTATGCATGAAGATAATAAAGCAGCTATTTAAATATCCAGATCTGACGCCATTGGACAAAGGTCCAGACACATAGATATAAAATTTAAACATGTGAGACAATTATCTCAGGATGGATTTATTAAAGCTGTGCATTGTGAAACTTCAGAACAATTAGCTGACATATTGACAAAGCCTTTACCTGCCAAGCAGCATAAATACTTAACTTCTAAATTGTATGTTTTGTACTGCCCTGAATCTGAATGTAAATGGTGTTGTGTAACGAATCGGCATTTAGAGGGGGATTTGTCAGATGTAAATGCCTTATTCTATAATGTGTAAATAATATATGAACGGGGTATCAGGGGTTAACTTATTCTTCACTTCTTAATGTATTCATGATTCACCACTCCCACATCTAGCTCCACCCATTGTATATATAAGGAGCTGTTTGCCCCCATTTACTTGCTTCTACCTATGAATATTCAGTGAATATAGAATGCCTATTGTAAATAAAAGGAGATATATTTAAACCTTTAACTCTTACTAAATTTATTGAGTCTGATCCTGAAAAATATTGCAACAGGAATATTTATGCAGCATTTAAAAACTGAATACAAGAAATGTAGCTACAATCTAAAGATGAAGCAATAACATTAGTTGCTTAATAGTTTGTTAACCAGCTTAAAGTTCTGTGTTTTGACCTGGGCTCACTGGAAACATAGGTATCTCCTGTGAGAAGGTATTCCAAGGAAATCAGCACAAAAATGCTCTTTAGCATTTCTCTTACTGAGGATAGACAGGGACTTCCTCTGGTGATATTCACATAAGGCTTTATTGGATTGATAAAGTAGAGAAATTAGACCCATATAATTCTTCTGCTTTTCCTTTTTCTTCCAGGGACCTTCTCCAGGGCTCCTATTACCACTTTGTTCCTCAGGCTGTAGATCATGGGATTCAGCATTAGTGTGAAAACACAGTAGAACAATGAGATGGCTTTTCCCCTTTGCTTGGATGAATTTATTTTATTTATTTATTTATTTTATGCAATTTATATGCCGCCCTATCTCTGAGGACTCAGGGCGGCTCACAACGGTAAAATGCATAATTCCTGCCAATATAAAATTAAAATCCCA
Source organism: Pituophis catenifer annectens (assembly GCF_029215685.1). Lineage (NCBI taxonomy): Eukaryota > Metazoa > Chordata > Lepidosauria > Squamata > Colubridae > Pituophis > Pituophis catenifer. The sequence goes on from NW_027256881.1 coordinate 235,267,558, forward strand.
ATTTAAAACAATTTAAAAATTCATTAAACCGCCCCCCCCCCCCATCAGTTCAGGCTGTGGAACAACCAGATCTTCAAATCGTGGCAGAACGAGTGAAGGTCAGGGGCCATCCAGAGCTCCAAAGGAAGCTGGTTCTAGAGTGTGGGTGCACCCACAGAGAAAGCTCTCCCCCTGGGGGTCGTCAGCCGACACTGCCTGGCTGACTGCACCCTGAGGAGGCCCTGTCTGTGGGAACGCACCGGGCGATTGGGGATTGTTGCTGGCTGCAGGGGGTCCGACAAATATCCCGGGCCTAGGCCATGAAGGACTTTGTAGGTAATAACCAGCACCTTGAACCTCACCCGAAGGGCAACCGGTAACCAATGCAAGTCGCACAGGAGAGGTGTAAAATGGGAGTGTCGGAACACTCCCATCACAACCTGCGCGGCCACATTCTGCACCAGCTGAAGCCTTCGAGTGGTTTTCAAGGGCAGCCCTAGGTAGAGACCGTTGCAGTAGTCAAGACAAGAGGTGACCAGCGCATGAGTAACAGTGGGAGCTGGGATGCAAGTAGGCAAAGATGGTTGTCCCATAGCACAGGATCACCACAGCTAAGTGGGCCTGAGAGATATTGAATTACAATACCTATCCCATTGTAATTCTATGTTTCCATACATCTCTCCCATTGAAATCATATGGTTCCATATAATGATGATTTTGACCTCTGTAGATGCCATATCAGGGGTGGGTTCTACTTGCCTTTACTACCTTTTCACAACAGGATCGCTTCGCTCGCATGTGGGCCTTGCTTCTGTGCATGCGCAGATCGCTGATGACGACATCCGGGGCGGTGGGTGGGGCTCCCTCTGGTTTTACTACCAGTTCTTGTGGTAGTAAGATATGTGCCATATGCTAAATAAATAAATAATGTGGGCTAAGTAGGTGGAGAAAGCTTTGTGCCTTCCATCTGCCAAATGAATATGAAGAATGGTTGAAAAAAATGGACATGAAAGACACCAGCACCAGGAAAAAGGGGTGAGCAGAATGAGGATACCTGCTCCTAGCATCAAAGCATCCCTACTGAAGGTGTTTGAACAAGTCAACTGCTGAACAACTAACAATTCACAACCAAAAATGGTTCATTATCTCCGCCCCCCCTTCCACAAAATGGCAATTGCAGAGTGAACACTGACTGCACCAGGCCACAGAGCCAACATCCAAGTGCCATCTATACACAGAACTATTGTCTCATAACAACATTTAATCACAAGAGATAGCAAATGGTCATGTGCTGGTCGTATGCTATGAAAGCCAACAGGATGAATTTGGTACCTACAAGAGAAATGAACATCTACACAACACAACTGCAAGGAGATGGTTTTGTCATTTGTCAGTACAGCATTTGAGAGATGATTATGGGATATAACACATGTCCAGGAAACACAGGTGGCTCAGGAAGTAATACATTGGGGTGTGAAATGTAGAGAAATGCAGTTTTGTGTTGATTTGCATTAGGAAGTATTAGCAAATAAAAAGACCGGTAATCTGGCAGAGTTCTGAATGTCACATGTTTTTGGAATGCTTCATTGTATTACATGTAATGAAAAGGATCTTAGCTGGGGAAGAGTGGGCAGAATCTAACTCAGTGATAGGCAATCTATGAACTATATAGAACAGCTCCCGAACTCTGTTTTTGCTGGCGGACGGTTGCAGGAAGCTGTCACAGCTGAAAACAGAGCTTGGGAGCCTGTTTTTGCTGGCAGAGTGCTCGGGTCCCTGACATGAGTGACTTTGAGCTGTCCATGCCCACCATGGCCACACCCACCCCAGCCCTCCGAGGTCAAACACAACCCTGATGTAGCTCTCAATGAAATTGAGTTTGACACCCCTGATATAAAATCTCTTTGATCAGTACACTTCATTCTTCCTTCTCTCTTTCTCCCACAGTACCTGTGTTTCCTAGCTAAAATTTAATCAAATCAAATTATAGATTGCAGGAACTATGAACCTTGCCTCTGCATTTATAAATTATGATTTATATCTTAGAGGATTGTGTAAAGTCATTCTCATTAATTAAATCATAATTAAGGAAAGCCTGTGTCCCTGTGTTGTGTGAATCTAGACAAATTGAGAATTAAATTCTTATTTGGATAATATTTTGATAGGGATATTTCATGCAATGAATATATGATTACTTAAGGACCTTCAGATGGACCATTAATTATGACCACTTAGTTGTTCATATTACTTTTTATGGATCAGTTTGGCTATATTTTCTGATTTCACAGATAAATAAGGTGTTTTTGGAATCACATAAGATATATGTATAAAATTTTGGAGAGATTATAAAATCCCAATAATAAATGCATAGACATCGAAGCTTGCCAATTAGAAAAGAATTAAAGAAGTACACAAAAACAAGATCCATGTATACAGAGTTCTATTAATTTTGGCAAACTAAAGGACGCTCTTCAAAATAGATTACCAGATAATATAAAGGTAAATTAAATATTGTTCGTTTAATTGCTTGTTTAATTCTTTGAGAATTTAATTAAAATATTTGATATGTCTTTAGCTAGATTTAAAAAATAATAATATATATATTAAAAACAAATGATGTACACATTTTGAGATGGACTCCCATTTCTTGGTCTCTTTAGTCACCTGCCACTAGTGGTGTATCATCTGTAACATACAGTGGGATATCTAGCTAAACCTTTTGTATATCATTTTCCTAAATGGACACACTTTCCAATTATTATAAAACAATATTTCTTCCTTTCCAAATCTGTATACGGCCAAGTGATTTTGACACAGCATCTTTCACCTCCTTGTTCCTCAGGCTGTAGATCAGAGGGTTGAACATGGGGATTACAATCGTGTAGAACAATGAGGCCCATTTGTCTTGGTCCATGGAATAGCTGGAGCTGGGCCGAAAGTACATGAAGAGTATTGTCCCGTGGTATATCCCAACAGCTGTCAGGTGAGAGGCGCAGGTGGAAAATGCTTTATACCTACCCTCAGCAGAGTGCATTCTCAGGACTGTACCCAAAATATAAGCATAGGATACAAGAATCATTCCAATGCTGATTCCTTCAATGCAGCCAACGAAGGCAAATATCACTATCTCACTGATGTAGGTATCAGAGCAGGAGAGAATGAGCAGTGGAGGTTCATCACAGAAGAAATGATTGATAATGTTAGATCTGCAGAATGACAGTCGAAATGTACAAGAAGTATTTATCGTTGCATTTACTACCCCTATAAAATATGCAACGGTCATCAGTTCTTGACAGGTCCTTTTGGACATAATGATTGAATAGAGAAGTGGATTGCAAATGGCCACATACCTATCATAGGCCATTAAAGCCAACAAAAGACACTCGACATTTGCAAACAAGGCAAATACAAGCAGTTGCATAATGCAACCATTGTATGAAATCTTTTTAGTTTCAGCATAGAAATCAAGCAGCATTTTAGGAGCAATGGCTGAGGAGTTACAGAGGTCAGCAAAGGAGAGGTTACCCAGGAAAAAATACATGGGGTTGTGAAGATGGGGCTCAGCACAGATCAACAAAATCATCCCAAGATTCCCAATTACTGTAACAAGATAAACTAAGAAGAAGATGATAAAAAGAGTGAACTGCATTTTAGGATTATCTGTGAATCCCATAAGAATGAATTCCGTTATGACGGTCTGATTTCCTTTATCCATGATCTTTCACAATGGAGGCTGGATCCAGGATGAGAGATAAATCCAGAATTCCCTTCTGTTTATATCCTGGGAAAGAAAGCAGCACGTTGAAAGTATTTCATCAGTATAGCTTTTATTTGAAAACAATTCTGAAACTGAAATATTGTTACTATAAACTCTGTACTAGCTATTATAATGCCAATCAATAAGATTTCATCAATACAAATCATTTAGAAAATTCTGCCTATACAGTTTACAATATTCAAACACAAAATTAGATCTTTAAAATGATTACTATTTGCAGGAAATTTTATTCTCATAACAACGTTCTTTAAGTTTGAACTTCTAAATATCAAACTGAAGATAAGTTTTCCTTTAGCTGAGATGGAAAACAAGAGTTCTGGATATTAAAGTTATGAATGTTGTTAAGTCAATCACATTTGTTGTGAAAGTTGTATCACACAAAAATATGTAAGTGTGGAATTAAGTCCCAATAAATATTTCAATATTTCAGTATTATGAATGAATTTGACTTTGGCAAGCCTCAGTTGCCAATTGGCGCATAGTCAAAGCATTCTAAGTTATTTTTTAGTGTCAAATTCTTATACAAATTCAATACAAAAAGTCCTATATGATGGTAAAACATGTGAAATCCACTTATTTTTTTATTTTTAACTTTAGTTTGTATTGTTATTAATAAATAACTTACCAGGAATATTTCAAATGTTTCTTTCCTTACTTTCAGATTCTACAAGTAGAAGGAGAAAGCTTAAATGCTATTTAATGCCATCTGGGATATTGTCCCCTGATATTCTCAGCTGCCAAGTTCTTGGGAATTGTTGTATCTGCTAATAAATGTGAGTGTGTGTGTGTGTGTTTATTTGTTTGTATGTATGCACCCATCATTCTATTCCCTTTTGGAGTCAGTAGTGCTATACAAAAGGAATAAGAAATGGTACGCTAAATGATTTGAAGAGATGAAATAAGAAGTAGAAAAGAAAATCTAGTTTACACCAATATCATTCATTGCACCTCTGCACACCTTTCTTTCCCTGAAAATCATTCTTATTTCCGTCATATGATTCTTCCATTTCACATATTATATTTTGTTTTTTACATTTATCTTCTCCCTGTTTTGAGGATTGTATCGACTCTAATGATGATTATCTTGGTCTTCCTCCAGTGGTGGGTTGCCCCCGGTTTGCTACCGGTTTGAACTGGTAGTAAAACTGGCGGGAGGCTCCACCTACTAACCCTGACATCATCAAAACGCTTCTGCGCATGCACAGAGGCTTCTGCGCTTGCACGCAGCCCCGCTTCAAACTGGTAGTAAAGGTAATGTCTTCCTCTCATTCCCAACCATTTTACCCTTTCTTATATATATGTTTTGCAATCTGACCTTTATTCATTTTTTCAAGAGGACCAGACCACTTCATTTACGTCTTTTATACTGGTCACTCGCTCATATTATTTAGCACTCATTTATTTCTGACAGTTGCTTCTTGTTTTATCACCCGTTAAGTATCCCATTCTCATTGCATTCAACTTCCTGCTATGTCTCTCCTGAGATACCCAACTCTCACTTCCAAATTAAAAAAAAAGTGGGCAAAAGCACATCATGCACTCATCCATATCTTTCAATAAATATTCATTCCTTGTAAAGGACCATATGCCACCTACTATCTTTCTGCTATCATTTTCATAGCCATCCACTTTCTCTTGCTTTGTAAAGAGGCTCCCAATTTCTTTCCCATAAATTCATCTGCTTCCTTGCGGTTTTCACCGTGCATGTATAATGTGCCATCAATCACTCCTTTTACCCAAATGTGCACAAACATTTTTTCATACTGCTCATTGCATCGTGCAGTTTGCTGCAATAATTCAATCTCTCAGTCAGCAATATGGCATCATCTGCATTCACATACATTTATGGGCCCATCTCAAATATATCATAGCAGTGATGCTTATACATTTATGTATAAATACATTGAACAAGTAAGAGAACATCACACGTTTTTGTCCTAGTTTCTATTTTCTTCTTCCTAGTATTTTCTTGCTAGTGCATGGTCCTTTATTATGATTATTATTTGGATCAACCAAGTGTTGATTCATTGATTGTGACAGGAATTGACTGACCAGCTTGTTACCCAAGGCTGACTTTGTGGGCTATGAGAAAAGGTGATCGGCCCAAGGTCACCCACCCAGTTTTCATGCCTAGGGCTGTTGAATCACCTATTAAGATATTTATTTATCTTATTCTAACTTATTTATCTTTTTTTCTAACTTATTCTAACAATTTCTGACCTCCTATTCTCATATTCAGGAAAACTTTCCCATAAATCAAGCTTAACCACTTCATCATAAACTTTCTCTAAAGTTTTCTGCACAAAAAAAATTCTGTTTTGTATTTTTGTATTTATGTTTTTGTTTTTTGTTTGTTTAAAAATTAATAAAATATGAATAAAAAAAACTTTCTCTAAATTGATAATATTTCTCAATGGCCTGCTGAAGAGCAAAAATCTGATTTGCACATCCCCTGCCTGGTATGAAATATTCTACTTCTCAAATGTTGCTCATTGTCACCTTGATTATCCTTTCAGTCAAAATCCTGACAAACAGTTACAGTTTCACCTGGGTAAAGGTACACCCTACAGCAGAAATATCTTCTGTGACGAGCCTGCCTGATGCATACCTCTGAAAATATCAGGGATGTGTGCTCCTTCCCAGGGTGAAAAGTACAAGTACAGACTGTCTCACTATATTTATTATTGATAGTGGTCAATACTTTCACAGGTGTGGCTGGCCAATACAGCATTATGTCTGTTTTGCTGTTAAGACAGGAAGGGCAATTTTTAAAAATATAAACCATCTACAAAGGAATGTCTTATAAACCAGTTGCAGAAGAATGCTTTGCATAAAGCTTGTGTACAAAGCACTCCTTCAAAGCTTTGCATTGCCCTCATTCTTCTCTCCATTTCATCTGCCTCACCGAACACCAGTCCTGTGATCAGGCTAAGAGTAAAGACTGACTCAGTATCACCCGGTGAATATATTTATTCAATTATAGTCTAAAACCTTAATCGCATGCTGGATCTTATTCAGCTACTTCTTAGAGAAATAGCTACGGTTTTAGGTCCTCAATTACAGGGTTTAACTGCATATATAGGCTGTACACCGCCCTGAGTCCTTTGGGAGAAGGGCGGTATAGAAATAAAATAATAATAATAATAATTATTATTATTATTATTATTATTATTATTATTATTATTATTATTATATATTGTTTATAATGAACAAGTACATATTTATACATCATCAGAGAGAATGGAAATTTGCATAAAATATGGTTATGTTCATTTAATTTGGGAGAGAGCAAGATAAAATTTAATTTGGAAACAATTCTTCTAATTTAAATTGAAATATAATAATCTCATGATAATGAGAATTCTGTTCTCAGGGAAGTTGTATATCTACTCAGTGTACTATCCAGGCACAAACTATTGATAGGGAACTTCATGGAAACCAGCTACTTTATATGTTTTTTCAGCCTCAAACCTGGCCTGGGAAGTTCTTCAAATACCAGATGCTATCAAATACAGGTAGGATCCCTGACAGGTAGAGCTCATGGCCAATCTGTATTAAATACATGGAGGCTACAGGTGAGATCATCCTGTGTAATTTCACTTCACTGCCATGTTTTCTTTTTTTTTGGAAGTGTTATTTGTAATTTAGTTATAATGCAACAGCAGGTTTCCAGTTGACCAGAAGAAGATAGACTTATTTTTCCAACATCAATGTTGAAAGACAATGTTGAAAGACAACTTGTATTAAGTTGATGAGATTGCTCTGATAGCTGAAGCTGCAAATGGTTAATCTGCAAGCTAAAATAAAAGTTAAGAAGCACCGTGAAAAAAAATGGGACTAAGATTAAAGATAAAGAAGAACAAACTAATGACATTGGGTACAGTAAAACTTAGGCTTGACAATAAAGATATTGAATTAATTGATAGCTTCTGTCTTTTAGGATTTACCATCAATAATAAAAGAACCATCAATAATAAAAGAGAAATATGTCACAAACTAGCACTATGTAGGGTAGCAAGGAAGGCCTTGGAAACATTCTTCAGTATGTTTATACCTACAAAGATAAGAATCATGCATTTAATATTTTTTTGTGACACTTTATGGAGGTGAAGGTTGAACTTTGAAGACATAGCATACAAGGAATGTTTCTACTTTTGAATTTTGGTTTTGGAGAAGATTCCTGAGAATACCATGGATAGATAAGAAAACAAACAAATGGATAATGCAACAAATCAATCCAGAGGTTTGGAAAACATGGAAGGAAAGGAAAGAAGGAAATGAGCCAAGTGGATCGATTTGATTACACTAGTGATAGATGTACTACTGGAAAACCTAAACCTAAAAACTAAGTCAGGACAGATCATCCTGGAGAAGGTTCATCTATGTGCTTGCTAAGAGTTGTCACTGACTTATGACACGTAATCAAACAATCAATCAATGAAGAGTCAATGAAGTCTTTAAAGCAGTTGTGGATGTTATCTCTGTCCTGTAAACTTAATAGACTCCCCCACACACAGAGGAACACAAGCAATTAGGAAAATAATTTTCCTGTTCCTTTGAAAATTCATTTAGCAACAGTAGAAGTAGCATATTACCCTTGATAATAAACTTAAAAAAATAGTTGAGGTTTACCACCAGGGAATCAGTTGTTTGGATCATAAGGATCTTCTATAAAAAAGACTATCACAATGACCCACTAATCTAATCTAACTATCCAAGATGTTTGCTACATTTCAGAATATTTCTACCATTATTTCGTTTGGACAAGAAGAGCTGTCTCCAGATAATGTCAGCAAATAGTGTAATCATATGTTCAGGTATCTGAAAATACTTTCAATCTTTTCAATTCCTAGCTTGTAAATCAGAATGTCATGGAATGTTTTGCCATTTTTGTTGTTGAAATTATGATATATCTACTACACAATTTGCCAAGGAAAGTACTGGTTCAAAATTGATACGTTAGAATAGACTTGTTAGATATTTGGGAATATGGTTAATGGCAAAATACACTACGATAAAAGAAGATAACTACAACACTTTGAAAGGTTTGCTATACATAGGTCTGTTTCATCATTGTGTGCCTAGGAAGCCACACTACAAGCAGAAGCAAAATGGATTGTATATTGATGAAGTGTAAGAATTCCCTATCTGAAAGAACTTGCCCAAAATTCTATAGAAAAGAATGCATGCACAGGACTGCTAGAGAAGAGCTGATCATCAGTTGTTATAAAATTCAGTACCAATAATATGCTTCTGATTATCAGTTGCTACAGTCCTCATAATCTGAGTATCACACTAGTATCTGTTTGACTACTGTAAAAACAGAATGATATGCTAAATAAGTTTTTAACACTCATTCAGCAAGAGCTTTTTGACCTTCATTGCTACATTAATGCAGAAATGGAAATGTAGAAAAATTGTATAGATATGTACCACTATAAATGATTTAAGACTGAGATACTGCTAAATGACTTCTCATGTCAAGTTTCTTCTGTCCTTAAATATTACTTAGGGCCTTTCCATGCTGCCTGGTTAAAATGCTGTCTGCTAGACCTTGAACCCTCAGTACTGCTCCCAATCCTGCCTCTGTAAACACTGTTCTGGGTTGCCACTAAATAACGGTGTCTTCATTTTATGCAACAATTGTTCAGGAAATTAACTGGTAGATTCCCCTGGCTTTGTTTCCCATCCTTCCTGCCAAGCACCATGAATCATAATCTTTACAAGGATTGAGGCTGTACTGGGGAGGAATTGAGGTTTGACAGATAACTTGAATGGCAGGTTGAACCATCTGTCAAAATTCACTTTGGCTTGCAAGTGTTTTGGGTCGGTACATTGGAAATGAGTTTGGCTAACAGATGAGCAGTTGTCTTCCATTGCCATTGCCAGTTAGCTATTATCAGGTTTATTTTGAAGCTAAGTTAGGGTATGTGCCACAGAGCATTAAAAGTGTGCTCAAAATAAACCTCACAGCAGATCATCGCTGTGGATGACACAGCAGAAACAAAGCTGGTTTCACTTCTCAGGCTTCCCCCAGTGATGGACCCTCTTTCAAAGCCAAGACTTCTGGTTCAGTTTGGGGAGAGTGCAGTTTGAAAGAACCACAAACTCCTTCTTCCCCAATCAAAAAGTCCTTGGAGAATAGAATCCAGGGAGTGGCAGGAGAATAGTATGAGTGTATCAACCTAGAATGATCAATAGGTGTTTAGTAATCTCACCTGCCAAGTGTGGATCCATTTTCCAAGAGTTATTTGGCTTCACCACCCGTTGAATGATCAATGAAGTGTCTTAGATTGTATCCATAGTAAAATTATCATGCTTCCTGCTTCAGAGGAAAATACTATTTTTAAGAGCAGAAAATCTAAGGCTGGGTTAATGCTGCCTGTGATATTGGTTGGAGATAAGATAAAAACAGTATCATGGGGAATATATCAGAAAAAGGATTGTTGAGGAATATTTTCCTCATGATTAAGTCTAAAGGTCTTTGCTCTGATTCATTATACATCCTGATGTTTTGCGTTATCAGTGACAGCTAAGAAGCTTTATCTGCAGAGCCTTGGACAAGATACGGATCCTTATAAAATATCCTTTTTTATATATTACAGATCTGATGCCACTGAAGAAACAGATACTAGTCTTTCAACAGTTTTTAATTACTGAAGAGAAATGATTGAAGAAAACCACACAAAGGTGACTGAATTTGTTTTTGTAGGTTTAGTGGATAGTCCAAAAATGGAGCTACTCTCTTTTATTGTGATACTAATTATCTATTTAATTACACTGACTGGCAATCTGGGGATGATCATATTAATCAGGATAAGCTCTCAGCTCCAGAGCCCTATGTATTTCTTCCTCAGTCATTTGTCTTTCTTAGATTTTGGATATTCTTCAGCCATTGCCCCTAAAATGCTAGCTAACATACTGGCAGACAAGAAAAGCATTTCATATGCTAATTGTGCTGCACAGATGTATTTTTTCATTTTCTGTGCAAGTACTGAGTGTATCCTCCTGGCAGCGATGGCGTATGATCGGTACATGGCTATCTGTAATCCTCTCCTCTATGTGGTTACCATGTCTCCCAAAGTGTGCACTGTGCTGGTGGCTGGATCTTATCTCATTGGCTTGGTGAATGCAGTGACACAAACAGCTTCTACCTTTCAGCTCTCTTTTTGTGGCTCCAATGTCATCAACCATTTTTTCTGTGATGTTCCCCCATTGCTATCTCTTTCTTGTACTGACACAAGCATCAATGAAATGGTGCTCTTCATTTTTGCAACAATCCTGGGTATATTTACTTCAACAGAAATTATGGTGTCATATGCATTCATCTTGACAGCAATCCTGCGGATTAATTCATCTGAGGGGAAACAAAAGGCTTTTTCAACATGTGCCTCCCACCTGACAGCTGTAACCATCTTCTATGGAACAACTGTCTTTATGTACCTGCGCCCAAGTTCCAGCTATGTTCTGGATCAGAATAAATGGGCCTCCGTCTTCTATACCATAGTGATTCCAATGCTGAATCCTTTGATCTATAGCCTGAGGAACAAGGAAGTAAAAAATGCCTTGAGAAGGAGGCAGGCACTGGAGATGGCTTTCTTAAAGGGCATGAGACGTTTATGAAGGCTGACAAATAGAAGCATTTTATCTAAGCGTATGATCTAATGTGCCACTCTGTTTAAAGTGAATTTGTCTATATGGAAGGTATTCTTCAAAGCAGGAAACTAATTTGAGCAGGCTTTTTATTTTAACAGCAGCAATAACAACAAAAAATATTTGAGGACGTACAGCATAAGGGAAAAAGATCTAACTTTTTCTAGCTCTACATCCTATCAGTATAGCCAAGAATGTATGCATCTAGACAGAGGGACAAAAGCAGGAGAAAACTCTGAGATTACCAACCTCATAAACAAAAGCAGAGGGAATGAAAGTCAAGTTCACAACAAATCCTTAACTACCTGCACTCCACCTCCTGCTTTTCGTGGCCTCCTGTGCTGATTCACAACTCCCATAATCTCTTGAAGAACACTCTGTCAATCTGTAGGCAAAGACTTCGTGAGTCCATCTGCCAATGTTTCTTCTTATGGGCAGTACCTGTTTAACAAATCCCTTTTCTTAAAGCAACTCCCACAAAGTCATACTTAATGTAGCTGCACTTGGGTTTAGTATTCTCATTCGGGACACTTGATTATTCATTGATAGTTCTCAAACAAGAGTGTTGGGTTTGGCTCCTCTTTCCCAAAGTTCATATCATATGGTTTCTTGGCACACTTATGGAGGTGCATACTTTGCTTTTTGCTCATCCAGTTGATTGCTCTATCTCCAGGTAGATGCATTGTCCACAAGTAGAATGACATCTTTTGCTCAGTCTGCACCAGGGGTGGGTTCTACTTACCTTTACTACCGGTTCGCCACAGGATTGCGTGCACACGCTCGCGCCTTGCTTCTGCGCATGCCCAGAAGCTTCTGAACATGCGCAGATCACCGATGATGACATCTGGGGTGGTGGGTGGGGCCTCACACCAGTTTTACTACCGATGGTTCTTGCGTCCGAACCAGGGGCAACCCACCAGTGGCCTGCACCCATGTAGTCAAGAAATGAATGCTTGAATTTCTGAAAAGAAAAACAGAATGTTGTGGCTCTGAAGTTAGCAGGCAGAATGAAAAGCAAAGGGGAAACTCTCAACTTTCTATCTATGCCCCATTACTCCCTATAGGCAACTGCCAAAGAATCAGTTCCATTGAAATCACATTTACAAGACTTAATTAATTGTAGATTGAAATGAAATGGTATTAAATGAATTTGCTTGAATTTGCAATTGCACCAAAACCATATGATTGAATAAACTAGGCTGTTTTTTAAAAAATTATATATTAGAGAGTGGCAAAAAATATGATTTTGTTTTGTAGTACCTCTCGCCAAAACCTGTCCTTATGCAGAATGAAAGAAAAAAGGTAGTTATTTTGCATATTCTGTTTAGTGGACTGAATTTAGTTTCTTGAACAGAGATTTCATTGGCAAATAAGATTATAATACATATTAACTTATGCATTGCCCAGATTCATTTTTGATGAGATGGGCAGCTGTACACATTTGATAAACAAAGAAACAAATCTTTGTGCTAGAATTAAAAAATAATTGGCCAGCAATCATATTCACTTACTAATGGAGAACTATATCTCATCTTCATGGTTTTAATAATGGGATAACAGAACATATTGGATAGAATATCATCTATTACTCTGGATTCTATGAACTCTGAACAGGAACCTATTTAAGGAGCAGTGATGTTCTTTTTCTTGTTCTCAGTGCAGTCTAGAACACATGTCCCAACCTTGGCAACTTTAAGACTTGTGGACTTCAACTCCCAGAAGCAAAGCTGGCTGAGGAACTCTGGGAGTTGAAGTCCACAAGTCTTAAAGTTGTCAAGGTTGGAGACCCCTAGTCTAGAATGTTTCTCAAAAGCTGGTTTTTCAGAGGTCAGTACGATGGAATTTGATTTGTGTTGTGGGTAAGCATTTCAGAGAAATTATCAACTTTTTAAGCTCAATTATAAACCTATTTCCATTCATTAAGGGCACTGTTTGATTCAAGCCTACATCTTTTGTTACAAAGAACACTATGGTAATGTTCATCCAATGCAGCAGAAGACATATGCAAAGATGTATGTTTCATAGGAAAAATGACAAGTTACCATTGTAAAATGCAGCTGCTTTAGAATTAGCTGTTAAAGATATATTCTTTTTTTTAAAAAAATCTTCCTTTCTAAGACATATTAAATTTTAAGTGGCTAGGAATTATGTTATAAATAATTCTATGATGCCAAAATTGCCTTTCCTTCTTCTTTTACTAAAATCCAAGCCTACTACAGAACAAAGCAAGCAATTTTATTATCAAATTATAATTTAAAGAAACCGGCATAATAAAATATATATGAACCATTAATTACACAAGCTTAAGATAATGGTAAAAATGATTGTTTACCTATCTATCAAAGCAAACAAGAGAAAGATTTAAGGACCAAGTCTGAAATGGAGTTCAAAAAGTTGGGGGTGGGGGGCGGTGGTTATGATTGTTTATATTCATCCAGTAATTTACATTTCTTGCTGGGCGGTCAATATAGCAAAATATTAAAATATTCTCAATTTTAATTCTTTTTTTTTTATTGAAAAAGTTTTACAAATACATTTTCTCCCCAATTTCCCCCCAACCCTCCCTAACCCCCCCTAACCCTCCCTAGCCCCCCCTAACCCTCCCCTCCCCCCAGGACTTCCATAAAACATAATCCAAATCAAAATCACATTTTATAAAACTTGAACCCCTCCTCCCCCTGTTTATTTTTCACATCTTCATAAAATTCAATTATTCTGTCCCTATATAATACTTTCAGTTAAAAGCTATCTGATATTTCCTAGTTTGATATTTATTCTGCACATAATCTATCCACTTTTTCCATTCCCATTCATAAGTCTCTTGTGTTCGATCTTTTAAATATGCTGAGATCTTCGCCATCTCTGCAAAACTGGCCATCTTCAAAGTCAATTCTTCAATAGTGGGCGGATAATATTGTCAGAATATCAAAAGCCCAGTTTTACAGCTCATTTTTCAGAGCATCTTACTCTTTTGACAAACATGTCACTTCATCCATACTATTGATTCTATTTACTACTTCCCAAAATAAATTATATTTCTTTGTGGAATTCTTGCTTGTCATTTTTCCTTGGAGTGTTGTTATGATTTCGATTATGAGGGTGTTTCAGCCTTGTCCATTTTAAGATGCATAGATTTCAGCTCCCAAAATTCTGCAGCCAAAACATTGGGTCACTACAGGGGCAAAAATGTCCTCATCTCCTAAAGAGATTAGAAGAGAGGAAATCCTATTCTGTACCAATCAAAGAGAATATTTGTAGCTCAGGCTTGAATTGTAGTCCTTGGTGGTTGGTTTTTTTGTAGATGTTTCATTACCCAGTTATGTAATATCAAGAATTCCACAATTCTATTCTGTGTTTAAAAGAATGGAAGAACATTTATTTCCAACTCATTTCATTTGGGCTACGGGAAAGGAACAGCAAGCCATCAAGCTATCATTTCCCTTATAGACCTGGAAGCTTAAGAACTAGAAAGCAGAAGGCCAAAAGATCTGTACAATAAGGAAATGTAGAAGAAAGAAAGAAAGAAAGAAAGAAAGAAAGAAAGAAAGAAAGAAAGAAAGAAAGAAAGAAAGAAAAAAGCTTTGCAGCAATTTCAATAATGAGCTTAAACTTTTGTGTGCATATAAGTATGGATGATAAGACACAGACCCTTTGAATTCCTGGGAGGGAGCACAGCCCACAGGCTAAGACCCCATTCTAGACTGATGTCATCACACTCTTACAAGCACCAACATGACAGAGCATATTTAATATTGTTGAGATACCCTAAATTTCATTCAGAGTATCTTCCAGTTCTCCATATTGCACTAAATGTCAGATATTGCCTGCATATGATGCACCAGAGACTAGAAGGGGTTAAGTCTTTACAGACATCACATGTGACTATATAGCCAATGAACTCTATTATTGGACTCTTACCTAGAAACCACTTGGATATCTCCCCTTTTTTTTTCTCTCTCTCTCATCTATCTCTCAGCGAGACAACACGTGAACTTCTCTCTCCTCTCAACATCTGAGTCATACAGTTAGGGTAAAAATGCAACAGGACACCCTGTTCATTATTGTATGCATGTATATATTTGTAAATAATAAAACAACCTTTTGAACCTGAAGCTGTATTGACCAAATAACTTCCTCATAGAAGCAAATGAGCACGACCATCAATATATATCTGATACTAAAAATAACTAAAACTTCATTTCTATGGTTTTTGCCTTCTATTTGAGTTATTTACTTCTAGTTTGGAGTCACATGCTATGTTTTCTTGTTGATTAGGGTGACTGAGTGTTGAAAATGCTTTAATGTTTCATTTTTGAGCTACCTAAAATCTACTGCGAGTCACTTACACATATACACTTACAGACACACTTGTACACCCTGCCAATAAACAGTACTGACCATTCTCTATCCATTTGCTGAACCACATCAGAACATCTGCCTTCCTTTCCCATATGTCAGAAGAAGCAGATTTAAAAAAATCGGGATGAAATGGATTAAACGGTAGCTCCACTGGAAAGAGAAGGCTTCAGGTGAGGGGGATAAAGGATAAATTTTTAGTGAAGCAGCCTCTCCCAAACTGACTTTCAAAGGCACCCAGCCCTTTGCCCCTCCTGCCTATATAGTAAGTAATTCCTTTGTTTTCAACAGCTTGTGTTCTTATCAGCTAATAGAAGATTCCATTTGCAAGTAATTATTAGGAGAAAATTAAACCTCCTATGGAAAATAGGAAAGTGATGAAATATTTCCATATTACTTTAGATCCATTTAGATTTGAAAATACTTGAAAAGCAGGAGAGGTATGCTGCAGGTCCCTTCTGCTAAGGAATGTCATCCTGTGGGATCCAGAAGTTGTGCTTTTTCTGCTGTGGCTCACGTACTCTACAACATCATTCCTCCCCCTAAGGTGAGGTTGGCCCCATCCCTGTTATCCTTCCAGAAAGCCCTTAAAACGTGGTCTTTGCACAAGGAGCCTGCAAGGTGGTTTTACACAGTTAAATGATTGTTATTCTCCTGTGATCTTGGCTTTTTTAATGTTTTTATTTTGATCATTTTATTTTGGTGTTTTAAGATTAATTATGTTGTTTTAATTGTTGCTGTGTTTGGATGCTGTGCAGACTCACATTATGTGAGTGGTCATATAAATTTAAATAAACAGATAAATAAAATTGTTATTAACTCAAGATGGGGGGGCATCCTCCTCTCTCCCTTCCTTATATTTGCGCACTGCCATACCTAAGCAGACTTGTGGAAACTTATAGACTAATAATTAAATCATTCACAAATTAATAAAATATATTCAGTAAAAGGCGAAAGATTTATACGATCTGAAGAGAAACCAGTGTAAACCAGGTATTCATAGTCACCGTTACTCCAAAGCGAAGTACCCCAAAGTAAAGAGAAAGGCAATTTATTCCTGAGGAAATTTAGGCCCCCTCATGAAGCTCATACAGAAATTTTGGTTCAGATTTCTTCTCATAGCTGTCCTTGCAGAGTTGTTATTGCAAGGACGAAATGGGGGGGGGGAGCATGAAGGATGATTGGCGTAGGAATGAGGTATTTATAATCTGCTTGTGGACTCCCTAGAGATCTCTAATAGACAGTGTGAGAGATGAATGCTAAGAGTGGTAGACTTGTAAATTGATCTTTAGGTACTCTTGACTTCTTAACCCAGTAAGCTTCTTCATACATGTGTCAGCATCTTGTTCAAAAGATGTAGCATAAATACACTAAAGTAAACCAAAAAGGCAAAGACAGCCATTGATTTGGTGTTTTTTGAATAACAAAACTTATGATCCCATCTGACTGATTAATGTAGATATTAAAATCTTATCTGCTGTTTTAGCCAATAGGGTCTAGAAAGTGTCTTCTTCCATGGTTGAGAATAATGAAATTGACTTTATTACAACTAGACATGGATCAGATAATATTTGACTTGTGGTGGGACCAGGAAAAAAAGCGTTGGCTAAGCTGTACAATTACTTATTAGATGAGGATAGAGATGAAGACATAATCAGAAACCAATTGAGAGCGTGGGAGAGAAATATCGGGCATAGTTTGGACTTTAATGAATGGGAAGAGGCGTGGAATAAAAATTATAAATTAACTAGAGCAGCCACATACAAGGAAAATCATTATAAAATGCTTCATAGGTGGCATTTAGCACCTGCAAGATTAGCACAGATGTTCCCCAATGTACTCCCAAATTGTTGGAAATGCGGTCATGGTCAGGGCACCTTCTTTCATATGTGGTGGACATGCCCCGAAGCAAAAAGATACTGGAGCAAAATTCGGAGATGGTTGAAAGACATACTCAAAGAAGAAATAGATTTGAATCCAGAAATATTTCTCCTGGGAATGGTAAAGAAAGGGCATGGAAAGGAAAAGGTCCACCTCCTAATACACATAACTACAGCTGCCAGACTGGCGTACGCTCAATACTGGAAAAAGAAAGACCTACCACCAGACGACCTTATAATTAGCAAAATATTAAAGTGTGCAGAAATAAGTAAATTAACACACGAGATAAGTGATGATGAAAATTCAGATTATGATATGGTGTGGGGAAGATGGTACGAATGGATAAATGATAGAATCAAGGAAGGAGTTAAAGGTGCAGAAATTAATTAGAAATGTATAGTATAAATGACACCAGATATTTTTTTCATGTATATATGTATAAACACTGTGAATCCGATGTCAAACAAAATTGTTATTATATTTTATCTATCTTAAAAAAAAATCAATAAAGTGTATATAAAAAAAAATATTTGACTTGTGGTGGGATTGATTTATTTAATACAAAAGCAAAAAGCGAATCCCGCTGGTTGAAATACTGTCATTTGATATGGAAAATTGATTGTAATGAAATCTCTCTCTCTCCCCCCAAAAAATTTTACAAAATTCCTTTGTTAAAGGTTGCCTATTTATAAATTAATTCAATATAAAAATTCAAAACACAGAATGGAAAAAGGAATTGGAGGCGTCCATTTTGTCTAAACAATGGGAGGCTGTACTATCTTCCCTCATCCCTCCATTCAATCTACCACCCTAGATCGCAGCTTATTGCAAAATGTATTATTTTTGATTTACTGTACCACGTTGTGTTTGAAAAAGGATGAATAAATCACTGTTTTGTAGAAAATGAAATAAAAATAATGCTTCATTGAGACACATATTTTTGTGATGTCCTTATATTATGGAAAGATGTTCTTTCATATCCCGACTTTGAAACAAGTTTTAATATTATGCCCATATTCTCCTAAATCGCATATCTATACATAATAAATGACAGCTGCACAATGGATTTTGCATGCTATTTTTATTGTCAAGAGTCGTGTTCGTCAGCATTGGAAAGAGCAATTTATAGTCTCAATTGCTCAGTGAACTTAACACTTGATATTACTTACAATTTATGAATAAGATTAGATATGAACCATTATAACGAAATACAAGCAACCTGGAATTAAGGAGAAACTTCCTAATAGTGAGGACAATTAATCAGCTTGCCTTCAGAAGTTATACGTGCTTCATCACTGGAAGGTATTAAGGTATTAAGAGCTGAGGTGGCGCAGTGGTTAGAGTGCAGTACTGCAGCTACTTCAGCTGACTGCTAGTTCAGCAGATCAGCGGATCAAATCTCATCGGCTCAAGGTTGACTCGGCCTTCCATCCTTCCGAGGTGGGTAAAATGAGGACCCAGATTGTTGGGGGCAATATGCTATTTAGTATACTATCTTTGGTGTAAGCCGCCCAGAGTCCTCGGAGAGTGGGCGGCATAGAAATGTGAATAATAAAAATAAAAAATAATAAAAGATTGGACATCCACCTATCTGAAATAGTATAGAGCTGTAATGGTGAACCAGAGGTGGCATGCAGAACCCTCTCTGTGGGCAAGTGCGCCATGGCCATCTGCTCTTTTGGTTTCTGGCGCGCACGTGTGCGCTGGCCAGCTGGTCTTCATGTGCCCCGGAGCACCATAAATCCGAAGACCAGCTGGCCAGTGCGCATGCGCACACCATAAAGCTGAAAACTAGGTGGCTGGCGCGTGCATGCGCACCGGGCAGCTGGTCTTTGGATTTACAGTGCTCTGGTGTGCGTGCATATATGCGTGCATGCGTGTTCCGGTTTTGACACTTGGTGCTGAAAAACTTCACCATCTCTGGTATAGGGGGCTGGACTAGAAGACCTCCAAGGTCCCTTCCAGCTCTATTCTGATTGATTGAACACTAATTCTTTAAATCTAATCTTTGTGTAAAAATATATATACACAATATCAATATCGATATGCATGAGATATCTTTTTCTTTTTTCTTTTTTGTTAAATCGAATAGAGGACCATTTTAAAACATGCAAGAAAACTGTTTGAGAGCTGTAGGATAATTTAGAACTTAAAGAAATAAAAACACCCTTGATTATTTAGTAGGATTCCTTATTTTAGAGATTCCTAGGCCATACTCTCATGAGACAATCTACCATGTATGAAACAAAGCATGGGTGTACAATTCTGATTTGATTGGGAACTGCAGGATGTGTTATTTTTAACTTGGTGGTCACAAAGGCCCTCTGATAACATTGTGCCATCACAGCAATGATTAGGGTAAGAACCTCTGGTCCATTTTTAATTTGGAGACAGTTAAGTAAGACATATGAGTGTACATATATAGGTATACTCTCATATAACTCTCAAATTAAAACACGCACACAGGAGAATACTATCCTCCTGAAAATTCTACTATGAAAAATAATCCTGCTGCCAAACTTTAAAGTACTTGGGGAACTGAGTGCTTCCATGGTTTATGGCTTACTCAGCCCTTCATATCGGGGTGAAATCTAAAATTTGTTACTACTGGTTCTGTGGGCATGGCTTGGTGGGGAGGTGGGGGTGGGGTAATGTGACTGGGTGAGCGTGGCCAACTTTTTTTTTTTAACTTTTAAAAGCATTTTCTCTACAACCTTAAGAGGTTGCAGAAAAAAATGCTTTTAGAAGCTTCTGACAATCAGGCAAGTCAGCTGGGATCGCCAGAGGCTTTTAAAGGCATTTTTTTTCCTGCAACCTCTTCGGCTGAAAGGGTTGCAGAAAAAAAATGCTTTGAAAAGCCTGTGACAATCTCAGCTGAGCTGCAAAATCATCAGAGGCTTTTTTTTTTTTTACTTTTAAAAGTATTTTTTTGGCCGAAGAGGTTGTAGAAAAAATGCTTTTAGAAGTAAAAAAAACAGCTTCTGATGATCGTATGGCTCAGCTAGGCATGGGGGGGGGGGCCGCAGGGATTTTTGCTACCAGTTCTCCGAACCACCCGTCGCCATCGCTACTGGATTGGGCGATCTGGTCCGAACCGGGAGCATTTCACCCCTGCTTCATATTATAGTTAACAGGAAAAGTTTTACAACATTAAAGATAGTTCAATGGTTCTGCAATGCCAGGTTAATGGTTATCTTTTAAACAAATGAGATACCTGTGTGAGAATTGGAGACAATGCTCACCAGATAACAACATAAGGAAAATAATATAATATTCTAAATTATCTTGTCATTTCATTTCAATTTTTGTTATTTGCTATTATCATTGAAGTAGTTCTACATTCATCCCCAACCCCATTTCATTCCAACTGATTTCTTGAAAGCCTCTTTCACCTCCTTGTTCCTGAGAGAGTAGATCATAGGGTTCAGCATAGGCACCACCACGGTGTAGAAGACAGAGGCCACCTGATCTTGGCCCAATGAGTAGCTGGCATTTGGGCGAAGGTAGGTAAATATCAGAGTCCCATAGAAGACTGAGACAGCTGTCAGGTGAGATGTGCAAGTAGAAAAGGCCTTACGCCTGCCTTGAGCAGAACGGATCTTTAGGATGGTGGACAGAATTAAGACATAAGATAGGAGAATGATGACCAAGGATGCAAGGGTGGTATACCCAGCCAGAAATGATATGATCATTTCAGTGACATAGTGATCTGAGGCGAGTGCTATTAGGGGAGGAGTGTCACAGAAGAAATGCCTGATGATGCTGGAATCACAGAAATGTAAGCTGCTTAAAAAGCATACTGTTAGCATGGCATTTGTCAAGCCAAGGAAACACGAACCAGCAACCAATGTGACACAGATGTTTTGGGACATAACTGTTGAATAGAGCAAGGGATTACCGATGGCTACATAACGATCATAGGCCATTGTGGCCAGCAGGAAACATTCAGTGCACACCAAGGCAACAAAAAAATAGAGCTGAGCAAAGCATGCATCAAAGGAAATTGATTTGTAACCCGTTAGGAAACTCGTTAGCATACGAGGGGTGATAACTGATGAATAACAGATGTCAGCCACAGACAAATTGCATAGGAAAAAGTACATGGGGGTATGAAGCTGAGCACTGATCCTGATTAATATAATCATTCCCAGATTCCCTATCAGGGTGATGATGTAGATTGTGAGGAAGATAGCAAACAACAGAGGGTCTTGCTCTGAAGATTCTGAGAAACCCACAAGAATGAATTCTTCCACCAGAGTGCAGTTTCCATCTTCATCTCTTTCCAGAGTCTGCAATCTGTTAATTGATTTAAAATGGAATTCCTTCAGTTTTCACACTAGATAACAAGTGAGACATGCTTAAAAATGAAGTTCTCTTTATATGGATTACATCTGTTGCCTCTGCCTTGATGCTGCTCTCAGTCCAATCTGCTTATGTATTCTAATTCCAAAGTTTCCCTGTTATAAACTCCCTAGTGTCACTTAGGTGAGATGGCTGGTCTAGAAATGTAATAAACAAATTTCCCTGAGATGTAAGAAAAGACACATGTTTTCCAAAAAAAATAGGTACTACTACTTGCAGTTTACATAAATATGGTGGTGTTTAAGATTACAGAATAATAATGGGAAAAGTTTGCTATCCAATAGCAATTTGCATGCAAGAGGCATCTAGATGAACCCACGGTAGTTTAAGCAAGTCCAGGAAGAAATTCTATTTGAAGTCTCATCTGTCAACATGGAGCAAAAATATGTAATGTGGTGCCTCCAGGAGTTTGAAATCAACTCCCATTGACCTCATGTGGGACAGACAATAGGAACACCAAGTTGCCATACTTCTAATGTGAACAGTATTGAGTTGACTGGCCACTGCCTGAGGTCATTTAGTGCAACATACTTTCTTGTGCTGGAGGAAAATAAAAATAAGTCAAAAATCATTTTCTGCTCTTTCAGGACACCCACAATCATCAGCTCATGAGGACTATCTGCTTGTGGATTTCTGGTGAGGATATGGTGACGTAGACATCCCTGAAGGAATGGGGGAAAGAATTGCATCTGAGATTGCCAGCCATAGGCTACAGGATAGATCATGGCTGGTAAAATCTCTCTGGAGAAAGGAGAGACTGTGGAATTGTCCACATGTACTCCAGGCAGGTGACCATTGTGAGTAGACTGTAAAAACGGAAGTTTCTGTGGTCAGCTGGTGAGTGGAGTGGCTGGGATTCGAGGGATTTCATCTATGTCCACAACCATAATATATCTTACTATATATGTACATAAAATTTGTCTGAGCCTCATAATCAATTTTGAATTAACTTTTTACTGCTTTTTAAATATTAATAATTTTTAGAATAGCAAATTTGATCGCATTCACTGGATTAGTTCTTCAATCCTTCATGAAAGAAATTTAAACTGTAATTTTAAGGACTTTGGAATTTGGGGGAATAAACATCAAATGATTATTATTAATGTTGTTTTAAATGGATTAAGAATCTAGATTGACTTGAAACAGGATTTTCAAATTAATAGAATTAATCTTTCCCACAGGAAAGTGACATATTTTGAATTCCAAAAAACCTCCCAACAATCCCCAGCAACATGATAGGATAGACTTTGAAAGTTTTTCACCAGTGGGAGCTAAAAGGAAATAAACATTACAATTAAAGGAGAAAAATTTGACTTGTTAATAAGAATGGAGCAAAATACCTTAACATCACTGTGGATGATGGTATGGACGAGGAACAAGTTATAGTGGATAAGACTGAAATAGATTTGAACATGGATTTAATAATGATAAACCACAAGAATGATCTGGAAAAAGACGAAATAGTGGATATACAAATGAAATTACCTGATGTTTTAATAATTAAAGGGACATACAATCAACCAAGCAGGAGAGTAACTTGGATATTTTTGCTATATTGAATTTACAAGAGACCTGTTAAAATTTTCTAAGATAGTGAGAAGGGACAAAGAAAAAAAAAAACAATCAAGTTTTAGAATATTATTTGAAGGGATTAAAGATTAAAAATAAAAGGAAGGTATATTAAATTGCTTTATTTGATCAAAATTAAAATATATGATGTTTTTCTGGTAATCCTTAAGGATTTGTCTATTGATAAGAGATGTGATACCAGATGGAGAAATTGTTGCATTTTAAGAGAAAGTGATAGGTTGTAAACTTATTTTTGTTGAGACAAAGGAGAAAACTATTTCTTTATATTTCTTTTTTCTTTTTTGTCATATTCTTCTCTTTTCTTCTTTCCTCTATTCTTCCTTTTATATTATTTTTTTGTTGTCTTTTTTATTTGTATTAAACTATTTTTCTTTATATTCTTTACTTTCTGCAGTTTGCATTACTTTTTATTTGTATAAACATAAAACTTAATAAAGTTATTTGAAAAAGGAGTGTGTGTGTGTATGCCTTACTCTGTCAAACTGACTCCAGATACAAAGTAATATGATATCTACTGATAGTTAAGGTCCATGTACCTTAATTTTTCAGTCTGAAAATTGGAAAATATACCACTGAACATGCCTTTCAGCAGAAATGCTGAACATGCATAAACCATAGTAACCAAAAAAGTATGATAGTTTGTGATGTAATAAATAGATAGATATGACTTCTATCTATTAGATCATTTAAATTTAAGATCATTTAAACTCACCTTGCTTTTTGAGAAAGAGGTGTGTTTGCTCAAAAATGAGGGGCTTCTCCTGTGGAAAACCAGGCTCTGGAGACCTATTCTGGTTTCAGATGTTGGTTAGACTGTAGCATTTTCAATGAATTAGCAGACGACAAAACAATTTTAATTATTGTTTTGTTTCTGTGTTTTTAAATAGGCTGTACACCGCCCTGAGTCCTTCGGGAGAAGGGCGGTATAGAAATAAAATTATAATAATATAATAATAATAATAAATGTGAAAGATATTTCTCATGAACATTAGGTACATAGATGTGACATTTTTTGTAGCGTTGAGTTTCCATAAGCCAACATTTCTTTCACACTTTCCAAAATTCAGAGCACTTTCCCAGTACTAAGTAGCTATAATCCATCTGAAAGGCAAATAAAGGCAAATTAGTGTGATATATGGGAGAGAGGGTTGAAATAGAGAGAAAGAGAGATTG
Source organism: Pituophis catenifer annectens (assembly GCF_029215685.1). NCBI lineage: Eukaryota > Metazoa > Chordata > Lepidosauria > Squamata > Colubridae > Pituophis > Pituophis catenifer. The sequence continues at coordinate 235,292,330 of NW_027256881.1, forward strand.
CTTAAGACAATTTAATGAGTTCCCGGCACGGGTGATATTTGAACTGAATTTCGTTCTTTCTAACTCAGCCTCTTTGCTACCATGCTACACCAGCTCACATAATATGCTTTTGCAATGAAAAAATAAGACTCACCTTGCTTTTTGAGAAAGAGGTGTGTTTGCTCAAAAATGAGGGGCTTCTCCTGTGGAAAACCAGGCTCTGGAGACCTATTCTGGTTTTAGATGTTGGTTAGACTGTAGCATTTTCAATGAATTAGCAGACGACACAACAGCCCCAATACTGTTAGTCAGGAGATTCTAATATAACAATGTAGTCTTGTTTCTGGTATTCATTCTCAATGTTGTTCTACAACTCAACTAAAACGTGCTTGCTCATTCTGAAAGCTAAAACCTGCAATTTATAGGACAGAAACCACAGTTCTGGGGAAACAATCAGTTATTAACTTTGTGAACCGTCGTATCTATTATAACAACAAACCTGTCCATTACAGTAGTTATTGGAAAATGACTTTTTGTTTTTTAAAAAAAAGATCTTTGAAGGAACACACACACACACACACACACACACACACACACACACAGATCACATATTTGCTTGAATTCAGAAGTTACTTATCTAGTTAAAAAAATTTACAGGGTGGTGATGTGTCCACTTTTGGCTCTTTCTTCCAAACAAAACAGAACTTAAGAGTAACATTAGGCATAGCCATGTAGTTTTGAAACAGCCTCTATTTCTATTTGATCACTTTTAAAACAGCTTAATTACCTATCACAATATAGTATGCATTCCACTATATAGTGTCAGGACTGAAAAAGGAGTCAGTAGTGAGGCATTGGAGTGAAAGAACATTTTGATTAAAATAAAGGAGCTTCTATGTTTGTAAAAGTGCTTAATTTCCACTAACTACACAGTACAATGAAGAAACAGCTGGCCAGATCCTCCCCAAGCTTACCACTGAGAAAAAAGAAGAGAAAAAACAGAGGAAAAGATTAAAACTAACCACAAATGCTCTTTGTCATTTGTTTTCTTTTCAGAAGTCTTTACTTAGAGTAATTTCACAGACATTCTTTCCTTCCCAGAGAGAAATAACAACATTCATTGTGCAAAACTTTACATTAGAAACAAGAATAAATAAGATTTGCTGGCACAATATTTAACCAGAGCTTGGATTTTCTGCTCATGTGCTATTGAACACAAGGACATTCCCTGAAGGGCCAAATATACAGTATATACCCTCTCTGGTCCTGTATGACAATGGGGAGCACAAAACATAATTTTATTCCCAGATCATTATGGGATGAATGCTTGAATGCCGAGAAAGTTTTACTAAGCAAAAACCTGCAAACATTTATGCAGCCAATGGTAAATTGGACAAGATGAGGCCACAGCATTAATTTAATTTAATTTAATTTAATTTAATTAATTAAATTTATATGCCGCCCCTCTCCGAAGACTCAGGGCGGCTCACAATACATTTAAAAAATCATTATAAAAAGACATTGAAAAATGAAAAAACATTAAAAACATTAAAAACTCATTCACACCATTCATGGCCGGATCTCGCCAGATCACAAGAGCGAGATCAATGGCCCCAGGCCTGCCAGAAAAGCCAGGTCTTCACCGCTTTTTGGAAGGCCAATAGGGTGGGGATGGTCCAGACCTCAGGAAGTAACTGGTTCCAGAGAGTTGGGGCAGCCACAGAGAAGGCCCTCCCCCGCGGGCCTGCCAGCCAACATTGTTTAGCTGATGGGACCCGGAGGAGACCAACTCTGTGGGATCTTACTGGTTGCTGGGAGTTATGCGGTAGAAGGCGGTCTCGAAGATAACCTGGCTCTGAGCCATGTAGGGCTTTAAAGGTAATAACCAACACCTTGAATTGTGACCGGAGACCAATAGGGAGCCAGTGCAGCTCGCGGAGAACTCCCTCCAGTGGTGGGTTTCAAATTTTTTTACTACCGGATCTGTGGGTGTGGCTTGGTGGGCGTGGCTTAGTGGGTGTGGCAGGGGAAAGATACTGTAAAATCTCCATTCCCACCCCACTCCAGGGAAAGGATATTGTAAAATCTCTATTCCCTCCCCAATCCAGGGGAAGGTTACTACAAAATCCCCATTTCCTCCTCATCAGCTGGGACTTGGGAGGCAGAGAATAGATGGGGGCAGGGCAGTGGTGGGATTCAAATAATTTAACAACCAGTTCTCTGCCCTAATGATTTTTTCCAACAACCAGTTCACCAAACTGTTCAGAAAGCTAACAACCGGTTCTCCCGAAGTGGTGCGAACTGGCTGAATCCCACCACTGGGGCAGGGCCAGTCAGAATTTTTACTACTGGTTCTCTGAACTACTCAAAATGTCTGCTACCGGTTCTTCAGAACTGCTGCTGAAACCCACCTCTGACTCCCTCTCTGCCTATATTTGTGCTTCTCTTGTCTCAAGATGTTGGTTGAGCATCTGCCAGAATCCACTAATGACTGGGAAAAGTTGATATTTGCATCCCAGATTACCAAATTATAAACATTTTTAATGGGACATTCTTCTATATGATTATTCAGTATTCTTTCAGCATTCTGCTTATGCTCAGGAGTATATTTTACAAGGGCTGGGGCTGAGTTCAAATCTCCAACACTATATCAGAAAAGGTGAAGTGTCTGTTGCACAATCTTTTTAATAGGTTGGACAGGAAAGTATGCAAAGACGGTATACTGGGTAGTCTAATGTCTTGGAAATGGCCCTGCAAAATATGAACGTGTACCACCAACCTAGTTTCAATTTCCAGGCTTTTGCACATGGAGATTCATTCTCAGAATGTACACAGCTAGTGCAAACTCAAACTTCTCTCTCTTTTTTTTAAAAGAGAACAATCCAACTGACAACCTTTCCAGCTTGTCACCGATGTGAGCAAATGTTCAGGTTAGAACTGGAGGCACAAGGTCAAGTCCATCTACAATCATGAAAATGTATTCAGTATTTCTTAGACTGACTTTACAGGATGGTTGTTGAGATAAACTGGAGGATGGAGTGCTATATAAAGTATTTTGCTTCAAGCTATTAGTGGAAAAACACACAACAAACAAAAGCAACGGCCAATAATTCATAAACATTGAAGGTGGCTCTGTTGCTGTTAATCTGTTTGGTAATTGGAATATTTTATGAAAAATCTAAAAAAAAAATGGAAACTTGACTCACCTCTGAATATAGCTGAAAGTTTTAGGAGTTTTGTTAATGCTGATTTGCGAAAATATGTAGAAGTAGATAACAATTCAATATATTTTCAGTGCTCAGTATGGCAATTGTAAGAGAAAGTATGGATAGTATAAACCTTTGATTAAGAAAGTGTGGAGTGTTATGAACCCAATTTCCTTCCCTAATACATCAAGCTTTAAAATCTAAACACGGTTCAAAGATTACCATTTTCTTTTGATTAAAAAGACCAAATACTGTCTTTGAAGAACCACTAGATGTCACTCAAGATCCATCTATAGTAGTGCAATGTTTCTGGTGATTTAAGAGAAGCTGAGATAGGATTTATGAGCTGGTAATATTCCTTAGAAGTAAATCTCTTTAAAAAAAAAAAAGCTTTCACTTTTGAAGTCTTTGATTTAAGTCCCGAGTCTTCACCCCTCTCAGAAACTAAGCCTAAATAACATAATTGTATTTCCCCATGCAAATCACTTTTCACTCTTTCTCCCCCATTCAATTATTATTCTCTTTTGTTGCTCTTATTTCTGTAGGTAGATTGCAAGTTTTCCAGGGCAGGTTGGTTTTTTTTTTTAAGGATAGCCCATTCTCATAATTATTTCAGCTCAGAACTCTTTATAAAAATTTTGAATTGTTGCTAGTGAAATAACACAATGCTTTAAAAAAAAACAGTTCATTGATTTAAACATGCACCTGGAAAGTCATTAATCTATGGAAGACTTGCCCGATCCCTATTCAGTTTACTGTTTACCACTAGCGGGAATCTGTGTTAAACTTTTCTTTGCTGTCTTAGGTAAGAAACTGCAAGGATAGATTTCCAAAGTTGCAAAACCTGCAATATGAAAATTTTTAATTTCCCCTTTTTATTATTTCTATATGTAGCTCAAAGCAGTGAACATATTTTCTTGAGATATTGAGAGCCATATTGAAAATCAGTTTGGTGTAATGGTTAGGGTGCTGACCAGGAGACTCTGAATTCTAGCCTACCCTTAGTCCCAGCCTGGTGACCTTGGGCCAGTCACTTTCTCTCAGTCCAACTCATAATAAAGGTGAGATATAAACAAACAAACAAACAAACAATGAATAAATCTATCTAATACTCCTTCCTCCTTCTAATTTCTCCACTACAACTACCCTGTGAGATGAATTGAGCTGAGAGAGAGAGGCCCCAAATCACAGATCGTTATATATCAAATGCAAGTCTTCTTTACAGGGAAATATAACATTCATAATCTTCAAAATCTTTTTTCCTTCTGTCTGGTAGAACTGTCTAGAAGCTGCTGGCTTTTGGGTGGGAGAAATATTTTCCATCTGTTTCTTGGTTTGGTGATGAACTGGTCCGGTATTGGGCCATTAGTTTTAGCTGCATGAGAATTGTCCCTCATTGTTTAAGGGCCTGAACTGTACAAATCTGTATGTGTCTACTGAGAATAATCTTAGGTGCAATTCATTGATAACAGGCCAGGGGTGAAATGCTCCTGGTTCGGATTGGATTGCTTGATCCGGTAGCGATGGAGGCGGGTGGTTTGGAGAACCGGTAGCAAAAATCCCTGCCCCCCCCATGCCCAGTTGAGCCACACAATCATCAGAAGCTTTTTTTTACTTTTAAAAGCGGTTTTTCTACAACCTTTTTGGCCGAAAAAATGCTTTTAAAAGTAAAAAAAAAGCCTCTGATGATCGCGTGGCTCAGCTGGGATCATCAAAGGCTTTTAAAAGAAAAAAACCCTTTTTTTCTTTTAAATGTCTCTGACGATCCAAGCTGAGTTGCCTGATCATCAGAGGCATTTAAAAGAAAAAAAGTCTCTGCCGATCAGGCAACTCAGCTGGGATCGTCAGAGCCTTTTGAAAGCATTTTTTTACATGTTTTAAATGGTTTTAAAAGTAAAAAAAATAAAAAATTGGCCACGCCCACCCAGTCACATTACCCCCCACCAAGCCACGCCCACAGAACCGGTAGTAACAAATTTTAGATTTCACTCCTGTAATAGGCCTTAGAGCTGAATAAAGGATTTAGGATTGAAGCTCTTACATTTCATAATCTATTAGCTTCATTGATTAGAAAGCTGAGGTTTTCTGGATCGAAAAATAATATTGCCTGGACACCAAAATGTAAATATGAAATATTGTTGGAGAAGAGGGAGAAGAGACAATAAGCAACCCTATTGTCTGTCCTATAGCCCTCCATGTTTGCATCCATGGACGGGGAGGAGAGTTGATCCCAGATGAACTTTTCTACCCAGGTTTTGTTAAATCATTGTCGTGCTAAACTTCAGGTGAAAGACCAATGAGCAATGTCTTAACATAGGTTAATGATAAAGTATTGCTGGTTGGTCTTTTGTCAGATCTCACAGACATAAAGCCTCTGTGTTCCAATGACTTGAATTTGGCCTACCATATTATGCAAATGTAGCCATTTGGGCTTATAGGTTTACACTAAACCAGTGTTTCCCAAACTTGACCCTTTGAAGATATATGGACTTCAACTCCCAGAATTCCTCAACCAGGCATACTGGTTGGGGAATTCTGGGAATTGAAGTCCATGCATCTTAAAATAGCCAAGTTTGGGAAACACTGCACTAAACCACAATGTAGTTTGATCGCTTTCATATTAGTTCAAATTCAGCCAATTGGAAAGGGTGATGATAGTCATGACACTATGCAACATGCAAAACTAGCCAGCAAAACTACCTACAACTCAAGCTAACTGTGGTCAGAAAGTGCTTGGTATTTTCTCTGCATTTAAAAAAAAAATATTATCATACTGGGAGGCTCTGTTCCCAACTTGATGAGGATATAATAGATGTTTCAATTTTAAGTATGGTAAATTAATGTCTTTTTTCTCGGAACATCTGCCACTTAAGCACCATATTTTAATCTGCGTACAGATGCCTTGTATATGATGCTCCCCATTAAAGTGATCTATTTTTTGACATCACTCTTTGGATCAGGGGTGGACTGGGGGGGATAGAAAAAATTAGAAGCACAGACTAGGACGATGGAAATGTTTGGCTACAATCAACTTTTATTCCTTCAACTTTATTCAATAGAGCAATACTTAGAAGTGTAATTTTGATAGTAAAAGGTTGTATAATTAAGATTCTTCTTACAAATTTCTCCGAGGGATTTTTCTGTAGATGCTCAGATGTTCTTGAACTCCCTCCTTAGCTTCTAGGAATGATCCCATAGAGACTTTACACTGCTTCACCTAATGGTCCCAATTCTGGGAGCAAAACTGAAATCACCTTCCCAGGGATTTGCTCTTCTGGGTGTTTATACCTCTGGATTTGAGATGATCAGCTGAATGTAGTTGACCTGTCTCTTCAGTGACAGTGTCAGCTCCCAGCTATCCTAATAAGTCCTTCTGGGCACGATTAAAAAGTTCGTGCTTGCCACCTTGCCATTATGAAACTTATGCAAGAAGTTTGAAAGTTCTAGCAAATTGGCTCCTTGGTGTATCATTAAAAATCAACTTAGCTTCAAAGACATTACTTTAAATGAGAAAAAGGCAGCTGCTACTTCTCTGGAGTTAATACTCATCTGAAAATGATGTTCTGGGAAAAGAGAAAGATGCCTACCTTGTGCATTATGACCACTTTGGTTTAATGATTCTGCTCTTCATTTGTATTGCCCATGTCTTCCCTACACCTGCAGCAACACACTTGAGTCCTTATGTACGTAAGAAATTAAGAACAACCAAACTCTATGAATCCAAGGTCCTTCCTCACCCAACCTTTTATTTCTTATGGTGGCCAACCAGATGTATCTAGAATGTTGATACGTGGAGTTGGAGATCTATCACCCTCCTACTGTTGTTTTCTTGCGAATAGTAGTTGGAAGCATGCTCCATCCTACCAGAGGTTTCACTGAGTCTTCATGACCAATAATCTTTGATAGATCTTCCCTCCATGAATTTATGAATCTCACTTTTTAAAAGCTATTAAAATTAGTGGTCATCATCAATTTTTCTAATAATTAATACAACCGGTTACTTATGCACTCTGTGAAGAACTGTTTCCTTTCAGCTGTTTTAAACATCTTCTCAGTCAGTCTTATGTGCCTTTTGAGACAGGAAATAAAATGGTCCCTGACAACTTTATTTAGGTCATGCATGAGTATACACAACCAGGTCAGCCATCTTTTTACTAGACATTGTAGCTTTTTCTTGTGTGCAAAATGTTCAATTCCCATGCATTATAATTATTTTCTGTATGGCTTTTTTCTTGGTTTGTGGGTAAAACACAGCCCTTTTCACCAGGGGTGAAATGTAAAATTTGTTACTACCGGTTCTGTGGGCGTGGCTTGGTGGGGGTGGGTAATGTGACTGGGTGAACATGGCCAACTTTTTTTTTTAAACTTTTCAAAGCATTTTTTCTAATGCTTTGAAAAGCCTCTGCTGATCAGGCAACTCAGCTGGGATCGTCAGAGAGGCTTTTTAAAAAATGCTTTGAAAAGCCTCTCTGACGATCAGGCAACTCAGCTGGGATCATCAGAGACTTTTCAAAGCATTTTTTTTACCACCTCTTCGGCCAAGAGGTTGCAGAAAAAAATGCTTTGAAAAGCCTCTGACGATCCCAGCTGAGCCGTGTGATCATCAGAGGCTTTTTTTTTTAACTTTTAAAAGCATTTTTTCGTCGGAAGAGGTTGTAGAAAAAATGCTTTTAAAAGTAAAAAAAAAAAGCCTCTGATGATCACGTGGCTCAGCTGGGATCGTCAGAAGCTTTTCAAAGCATTTTTTAAAAAGCCTCTCTGATGATCGTGCGGCTCATCTGGGCATGGTGGGGTGGGGGTGGGGGTGGGGGGTGAGGGCTGCAGGAATTTTTGCTTCCAGTTCTCCGAACCACCCGCCGCCATTGCTACTGGATCAGGCGATCCAGTCCGAACCGGGAGCATTTCACCCCTGCTTTTCACCTTCTTGCTTGCATCTATACATGGAAAAACTAAGACATTTGTAAAGTAGGATTTACTGATGTAGAATCCATAATGAAGTTTTTTCCTCCATGAACCTAATATTTTTTATTTGATTAACATATCACCAATGTAGAACAGACATTAAGTTGACTGGCTAGAAATTCAGAGATCTCTGTTATTTTTAAAAAACTTTGAGACCTTCTAGTCATCTCATGCTGGGTTTAATCTGAATGACAAATTGTAAGTATGGCAATGTAAGATTGGGGCTGGGGAGTTAACACAAAGATTGTGGTCCAGGTTGCTTACTCACTGGGGGTGAATGGGATGGAAGAAGCAGTAGCTCCTAACAGTGCATCCAGGTAAAGAAACTCAGAGTTTTTTGTTCAATAAAAAGTGTTACCAGTGATAGAGAGCATTATGCACCAGGAAAGCAGGCCACAAAGTTGGAACAGCTGGAGACAATTTAAAGGATGATGGAGGTGGCAAAATTGACTGGGAAGTTGGCTGGAGATTGAAGCTGACCTGGAACTGGACTGGAGTCTGTGTGAGCTTGGAGACCAGACTATGGAGGAAATCCAAGGCAGAGCCCAATGTAGTAAGATTTACCTTCGTCTCTGTCCCATGGGACCATCAAGGTTAAATGATGGCCAAATAAACTAATGGGGATGAGTGGTGAATGGGGAAAATGGATCTGGGTCTCTATATTGGATTCTGCATGATGCCCTGGCCTGACTGGCCCTGCTTTGGATATGTTGTCTGTCAATGATAGTGGGGAGACTTTGGAATTTTCCCATCACTGGCATAACAGACTGGGCAGCTGACCTGGTAGAGCAGTGCTGATGTGAGTGACCCAAAGACTGTAGATTGGATGTGAGGTTAGAGTTACTAGTGGTAGTCTTACTAAGACTGGCAAATAAATTACCAAGGAAACTTTGGACCCGGGAGTACAGGAGGATGGACTCATGCTAACAGGAGAGAAGCCACATTAAACTATTTTGTGTGTTGTCAGCCTGGACCCTGATGAAGCATGTAACTGGCAGTTGAGGCCTGGGCCTATACCAAGTACATATATGGCCTGTGGTGCTGGACTTTTTTCTATCTTTCTTACATTTGTTAATGCCTCAATTTCAACTGTTGTACAGTAGAAGCTGCTAGTCAATAATTTGGTTAGAATTTGATATTGCTTCTACTTGAATCAAACCTGGAGGTTTGGTGGTTGAGGAAGGATTTCAGCTGGTAAATGAAATCTATCAGAGTGTTAGTGGTTTGATAGATCCTTTTATTGTAGTCTTACTTCCCTGATGTTGAGTGTCTCTGGTGGAAACAATTGGGGGGGGGTAGGATATATAGTAGAGGAAAATATGGGTGGTGGTTGATTGATCCCAGCTGCCACAGAGATGACAAGCATAGGATGTGTGTGAGGAAGGCAGAGTTGGGATGGGATGAAGGCAGGTGAGGATATTATAATCAGGGGTGGGTTCTAAAATATTTTACTACCAGTTCTGTGGGTGTGGCTTATTTTGTAACAATGCTTTGAAAAGCCTCTGCCGATCAGGCAACTCAGCTGAGATCATCAGAGGCTTTTCAAAGCATTTTTAACCACCTCTTCGGCTGAAGAGGTTGCAGAAAACAATGCTTTGAAAAGCCTCTGCTGACTCCAGCTGAGCCGCAGGATCATCAGAGGCTTTTTTTTTTACTTTTAAAAGCATTTTTTTGGCCGAAGAGGTTGTAGAAAAAATGCTTTTAAAAGTAAAAAAAAAAAAAGCCTCTGATGAGGTGGGGTAAGCTAGTGGCAACCGGGCTGGGGACCGATTCGGGGGCGTGGCCAGCCAATGCTATTACCAGTTCTCCGAACTACTACACATTTTTACTACCGGTTCTTGTGAACCGGTGCGAACCGGGAGCAACCCACCACTGATTATAATAATGGGTGAACAGGGGGATATATGAATGGAGATCTGAAGACTGGCACTCATGTAACCAATTTGGTCCAAAATCTTAGTTCTGTCCCATCAACTAGCCTTCAGTGATCATCACTAATACTAGGCCTAATAAAAGCTCTGGGCTCCAGCTGATATTTTTAAAAACCGTATTGGTGTGCAATAACATCACCCACATGGCCAGCCATATAGCAACTGCAGAAATGCAGATTGGTTTTATCACAGGACCAATGATGTGAAATGCTCTCACCTCTATTGTTCCTGATCAGGATGCCCAAAGAGTCCACCACAGGGCACATTGAGGTCCCAAATATGTACTAGAAGATGAGATACCCCACTTATTTATTTAGGATGAGTACAATGGCAGGAACTTAACACTTAACACTTCCTTCCAGTTATCAATGGCCAGTTTTTCCTGGGCTGCTGAGTTGCTTATCCCCTTCTGAAGTGTCTTTTATCTCTTTCTCTGATAGACTGGTGAAACATTGGACTTTTCTCATATTTTCTCCTTTTTTACAACTTTACTGGTGGAAAGTGAGAAGCAGAGACTCTGCTGGTTCACTGATGGAATAAAATGAGCTTAAAAAACAACAGGTGAAATTGATAACAGTTCTGCCATTCTTTCTAGATAAAATAATCACTGTAAAACCAATGCTTTGTTTCTCCACCAACGTACCAGGCAAGAAGGAGTGAAGAAGGGAGTCAATGAAGGAGTGAAGAAGGGAGTCAATATACATGCCATTAGTACTTGTTTTCTTGGCGCATGTGGGAAGGGTAAAGAAAAAAAGGGGAATCCATCAATCAGGTGCCATAGTAAATGTAGTCCAGACAGAACCCCCAGGCCATCACTATGGTTAAAACAAAGGAAGAGGCAAAAATCCAGAAACAGATTTCTCAAGGTAGTTTCATTTTCATGGAATACAAGCTGCTTAAATATGGACAAGTCTTGTGATGTGCACCAGATCAACCCATTCATTCATGATTAAATACCTTATTACCCTTAAAGATAAGGGTATTGATATTCCCTTAAAGAACAGGACATTTAGATTAAAACAATCACTGTCCCCATCACTTTGAATTGGTAAGACTATAACCTAAAAGGGATGGAGGAGACTAACCAGTTACCTGCTATCCTTTCCTTGTAATACCAGGTTACAGTTTTACATCAACTCTCTGCTGCTGGTTAGTACTTGAATATTCTTTCTAGTCCATTTCCTTCTCTTGTCTCCTGGAAACTTCCCTTAACACCTGGATTTAATAAAACCTGAAATCCAAATGCATCATTAAAAACTTCATCCTCTCTTGGTTATGATATATATGTACAAAGCCAAAGCAAACTGGGCCACCTTCTGCTATAAGTCCTCCCATGTTCCATTTAATCCCAATTCTAATTTAGAAACTTCCTTTTTTAATTTTCAGTACTCAAATGCTTATTCTGATCTAATCAAGCATTTATACTTGCTCAATAAGTCATCAAAGTCTTCATGGAACACCATGAAACCATAAAACTGGGATATAGACTCATGTTATAAGTCCATCTGCAGATAAGCTGACCTTCCAATTTTTAACTAAAATTCTATGAAAAATGAGGGTAGTTTATCTTCATATGGCATATTTTTCATCATATTCTGGTTAAAATTTTGAGGATCAGCTTATGCATTGATGGAACTGTTTGCGAGTATATATACTACTTTTAACAAATTTTATAGGATTTCATGGTACATTATGGTACTTGTAAGTCACCTTGAGTTGCCATGTGTGAGTAGGCAGCAATATAAATTTTCTAAATAAATAAAAAAATAAATTATTTATAGATTATATATCGATTCTGCCTTTATAGATTTTAGTTTTACAGCTATCACTAGTATTCATTTCATAGCATGGATTCATAGATTCATCTATTGAATAATTTTATATGCTTAATTTGATAAATATTTTATGGAGAATTAATTTTATAGGTTACCCTTATAAAATAAAAGCACCTGATAATTCCATAATTAATTCTGTATTGCCGAGTTGCTATCTTATTTTGATTAAAATCTGAAATAAATCTTTGGGGTATCAGATTTTCTTTAAATACCTATGGTTCAGTGTCAAATAGATGTGTTTGACTTGCATGCCTGTAACACCTGCCAGTATGAGCATGCTTCATAACACTTTTGAACACGGACATAAGTACCACTGCTAGCATTACAAAGCAATACACTGATTTGTTAAGTCTAGGAGTAGCCCCAGAGATGGGTTTCAGCAGGTTCTGACCAGTTCTGGAGAACTGGTAGTGGAAATTTTGAATAGTTTGGAGAATCGGTAAATACCACCTCTGACTGGCCCCGCTCCCATCTATTCTCTGCCTCATGAGTCCCAGCTGATCAGGAGGAAATGGGGATTTTGCAGTAACCTTCTCCTGGAGTGGGGAGAGAATGGAGATTTTACAGTATCCTTCCCCTGCCATGCCCACCAAGCCACACCCACCAAGCCATGCCATGCCCACCAAGCCACACCCACAGAACTGGTAATAAAAATTTTTGAATCCCACCATTGATAGCCCTTACTTTTTCATAAGTAAACCTTATGATTTTCAAGAGCAAGAAGTGTTTTTAAGTGTTTCTGCACTGCAGCTTTGAAGGAGCCAGGCTGACACCATATGGCCACTACAGTTTGGATCTGAATTCCTTAGTTTCTTTGCCTGCAGCGTTTCCAAGTAGTTCATCAGCTTCTGAATAAGATTCCTTCAGAAAAGACATTGCAGTTCTCTTGACCTGGACTCTTCCCTCTTCTGATGAGCAATTGCCTTGTTGAAAAATTAGTTTTGTTCTGATTTGAGGACCAACATGTAGATATAGAGAAAGAAAGAAAAAAACTTTTCCAGAAATTAATGCATTGATAGTTTGATTATTGTTATGACTCAAACTAATTCCTAAACTGTACCCCACTGAAGATTTTGAGATTCTCTTGATACCAAAGAATACTTCAATTTGCCAGATGGCTTAGCAAGTTTTAAAACAGTAGCTTGCTTTTTAATGTTCTCAAAGGCCCAGGTCCCCAGATGTTATCTTCAGTACGAATTATATATACAATACTTGAATACAACCTAGATTCGTATTCAGATTCTCCCTAGTTCTATTCCTTTGAGGGTGTTTTTCTTTTATAGTACATAAGACGCAAAATACAAAGCAAGATTTCATTACTGCATCATTTTTTAAAACAATGTTATCTTAGTGTTCTCTTATTTAAAGCTAGAAGAACTCTTCATCAAGTAGGCTTTTTCCATACCTTTAATAAATTGAAATAAGCTGGAGAACTGAAAACTGCTGTCACATTACATTTCAGGTACATGGGGAATGGGCAGGTTACCCTTTAGCATCATCATATGTTTGAAAATTGCATTTGTATATTTATTTATTTGAAATAGGCATTATATTTTCTGGAATAATCACATTCTCGATAAAGCTCAGTGTAAAAATGTAGGAACATTAAGAGTCAGTGTGTTGGATGATTAAGGTACTGGCACCCAGGAGGCTCAGGTTCAGGTCTACCTTGGCCATGGAACCTTATTGGCTATTCTGAAGACTCTCTTTCAGTCTCCCTCACAGGACAGAGGTGGAAAAATAGGAGGAGTCTGCGGTGCTTATACAGCCCAGCTCCTGAACGAAAGACTGGATTTAAGTTTGACAAATAAATAAAATAAATGACTATTGCTGGGATGTGTGAAAAATAATTACAGCTTCATTTGATTCAATATCTAATTTATTCAGATTAATATAATAATCATCCTACACACATTCTTTTTTATTGGAATCTTCCAGTCCTGTTTAGTTTAGGTCAATCATAAATGGTCACTTTAATTTATTTAGCAATTCGGTTTACGGGCTTAAGATGTTGAGCTAAATGCTCTTCTTGAACAAGGTAAGGAAATGTATCAGTTTGCTTCAACAAAAATGAGAGGCAACTCTTAATAGGATATAATTAATAGATCCTATTTGCACTGAACTCTGGATTAGTTCCAAATTCTCATCCTATTTTCTTTCTTAAGTTTCAAATGTTTGTTGATTTTATTATTCTTTTTCAGTCTTGTTTTGGACTCATCCTGAATTTCACTAGAATTAATTCCAGACTATGAATATTAAATCTATGCCAAATAGTTTGGTCTTTTTAGTTCATTTGTACCACTCACAATTACCAGAACACAATTATACATTCATAAAAATGTAGTAAAACACTCTTGATGTGTTGTTAGTTGACTGTATGAAAAAGTCTGTAATTGATTTTAGATTAAGTCAAAATTGATTTTATATTACGATAAAATTATGCTGCTTTAATATTAAAATATGCTATGTAATGTCAGAACGAGTGCTACAAAGTCTGTAAATTGTGTTTAGAAATGTTAAAAAATATCTGCTATTCAAGCTCAGATGTTTTGTAAGTCTTTTGTGAGGCATTTTTGTCTGCTCAGACCTGAAAAAACTAAGAAAGTTTGCTAAAAGATCAAGAAAAAATGGATGCAAATAGGATTAGTGGCAAACAAGTACAATTTTGTTATAACACAACACTATTGTTTATTAATATTGAATCTATTAAAGCATGAATGTGTTGATTTTGTAGCACCAGAAGGGACTTTTCAAAATAATAGTTATGTTTCCCTGTATTTTAGCTGAATTTTTATTGACAATTACAACTTTCCCCAGTGTACCTACATTGGCTTTATGGCAAATCAGTATTTCTGATAAATGAGATTAACTGATGACAATTGGTATTAACAATTCAAAATTCATTCTTCATGCATACAACATTCCATGTTTGCAGATCAAAAACGAACACCAAAATGAAAATCAAAGACTCCAACTTCTGCCAGAAAAATCAAGTATTGCAAAAACCAGATATACACAGAGTCCTTCGTGTGTGTGTGTGTGTGTGTGTGTGTGTGTGTGTGTGTGTGTGTGTGTATGATGAAAGATGAGGTTGATTCCATTCTGTGTTTTGGAATATATTCCTTGCTTTACAATTCATCATGATGAGCATATTGCAAATTAAGGCTGCATTTCTGTTTTGATTTAGCAGAGCAAAGGGAATGATAGTCTGAGTCTGCAGTACCAAAAGGGACACTTCATTTCCTTCTACTTTTTTTTTTTTTTGCATTTTACAGAAGTTATCAAAAGAGTTATCAAAAATTAATGGAATGGTTTCTAGACCTTTTGAGATGGCAAATACATCTAAACCAAGCTGCATATAATTTATAGGGAAAAAAAACCCAATACATTCTTCCCAAAATTCATGGAAGAGAAAATCAGAAACCCTGATTTAATTTATTTCACAGCATCATCCTTGTCACTGACCTGAATAGAGGCTCTTGGCCACCCCAACTCCTACTCATCCAAAGGTTGTTGGTCCCTGTGCTAGACACTGAATGCAACTGAGCACTATATAATTTGAACTGAGTGGTCAGAGTGTTTTAGTACAAACTATCTCTTGCCTTCCATATAACCTTACATCAAAGGACATTGTAAGTCTCACTGTAGCACTTTCTGGCCTCAAAGCTGCTGCTACATGAAGGCTAAGGTCTTTTCTCCAACTATGTTGGAATGTTCATTCACCCTGTGGTCTCCATAATCCCTTTGCTCTCTCTCAAACTTTGGTTTGAATTGTAAATCTCTTTCAGAATTTTGAGGTAAAACTGCTGTCTACCTAGAGCAGGGGTGGGCAAATGTGGCTCTTTTACACTTCAACTCCCAGAATTCCTGAGCCAGCTTGGCTGTCTCAGGAATTCTGGGAGTTGAAGTCCACAGGTTGTAAAAGAGCTACATTTGCCCACCCCTGACCTAGAGTATGATTTTAAAAAACAACAACAACAACAACTCAATGAAAAACATTGAGTCAAGATTCTCAGCCAACTATAGCAAAAATAAAAATAAAAGGCTGAGCGCACAAGGTATGCTTTAATTACATCTCTTCATTCTTTTTAGATACTTCTGCTTCAGGCTTTTTGGCATGAAAATGGCTAATAACACAGGAGTAAAGGATTTCTACTTCACTGAACTGTCTGGTCTCCCTGCAGTGCACATTTCTCTATTTGTGGTGATTCTGCTGGCCTACCTGACCACTCTGGCAGGGAATGGGGCTATTCTTATAGCAACAGTGACAGATGCTCACCTCCAGACTCCTATGTATTTCTTTCTATGTAATTTATCTTTGCTGGATGTCCTTTGTCCAACCGTCACTGTGCCAAAAATGCTCCAGATGTTCTTGTCAGAGGACAAGAGAATATCATTTGTTGGCTGCATGCTGCAACTCTTCTTCCTGATTTTTGTTGTGGGCACTGAAATTTTTTTGCTTACACTGATGGCTTATGATCGCTATGTGGCAATATGCAGCCCTCTACATTACACAAATATTATGAGCAAGCGATTATGTGTTCAACTGGCAGCTGGGACTTGGCTAACAGGCTTCACAAATTCTATGATTCACACCTCAATGACCTTTACATTATCTTTCTGTGGGCCCAATAAAGTTAATCAATATTACTGTGATATCCCTCCAATTATGGCACTTTCTTGCTCTTCCACATATCTCCCTGAGCTTGTCCTCCTCCTTGTGGCTGGCATTTCAGGGGGCGGTGCTTTTCTTGTTACTCTGATCTCTTATATCTATATAATTTCAGCTATTTTACACATGCGCTCTGCTGAGAGCAGACAAAAAGCATTTTCCACTTGTGGTTCCCACTTGGCTGTCGTTTGTCTTTTCTATGGGACAACCATTGCAACCTACGTCAGGCCCACTTCCACTTACTCGCCCAAGAAAGACAGAATTGTTTCAATGCTGTATGGGATTCTTACTCCCATGATAAACCCAATGATCTACAGCCTGAGGAATAAGGAAGTTAAAAGGGCTTTGATCAAAGCATTTAATATGCAAAGGGTTTTTTTGAGGGGTTGAATTTGGGTTCCCCTCTACTCGAATGTTATCAGAAACTTTCTTGCAACATTTTGGTAAATTGTTTTCTGGCCCTTTCTGATTGAAAATTTGTATTAATCTGTCCAGTTTTAATAACAATCAGTTTCTTAGCTAGCAAGATAGCACCCTAACCCTAACCCCTCCTTCTTCTTGGATGAAAAAAGTCAAAAGCTTCTGTAGGATAATTTGGGCCTTTGAACAATTGAAAGACAATTGGGAAAAGAGGAAGTTTTATTTTGCCTCAAAGGGTAGACTACTTGGGCCTGTCCTACCTTCAGGCTGATATGGTTGCTTCTCTCCATCCCCATTCACTGCTATGATTATTTCACAATGGCAACCCCAAGAGAAGATGAAAATGATGTTGGAAAGAAGGTCATTTCAATCTTGAGGCCACAACTATATGATAGATCACCTTATTCAAATCTTTCAAGAAGGTCATTCAGCAACTTTACTATTTTTCTTTTCTTTACAGTGCTGATTTGGAAAACATACTGGGGAGATTTGCTGTAAAATTGTGCTTGGTTTTGTCTTCATTTTAATACTAAGATTGTTCAAATTTTAAACTTTGAAATGTTATAATCTAATATATTCTCTCTTGAGGAGTGTTGTAAGATAAACATGTAGGAACATGAATTTATATCTACTGCATTTATTATGCACACATTAAAATATGTGAGTTTTACATGTCCTAAATGGGGAAGATTTTTCCCCATTTTTTCCCCATATTTTTCCACTATCAGTTTTATATGTATATGCCACTATAGATGACACGGGACTGTCCAATATTAGACTGACCTTGGCTGATCTCAGTAACAATAGAAATAGCACTTAGACTTATATACCACTTCACAGTGCCATACAGCACACTCTAAGAGGTTTACAGAATCAGCATATTGTCCCCAACAATCTGGGTTCTCATTCTATCAGTAAAATGAGAACCCAGATTGTTGGGGACAATATGCTTCCAAGGTCAGCCTTGTAAGGATGGAAGGCTGAGTCAATCTTGAACTGGTAAGGATCAAACTCCTGACAATGGTCAGAGATCGCCTGCAATACTGCATTCTAACCACTGCGCCCCCATGGCTAGGATAGCTAGGTAAACATGCATGGGATTAATAGCTGAAGGGGAGACCATCAGAAAATCTCAGATCAAGGGGCTAGACTAAGTGGTAAGACTAAGAAAAAAAATTCAAATGTAATCAAAACAAAACATGGAAGAAGACTATGATAAACTACTTTCATGGTGTTTCCAGGAAAACAACACGTTCATGTTCATAAGGTCACCAGAAACCTGATATGTAAGAAAGCTTATTTAATGCAGATTGGAATAAGACGAATCAGTTTACAAATGCTGAGTCAATAGATTGTTCAACTCCCATGGGGGAAAAATAACTGATTGGCTTCCTTTGAGTAAACCTGCTCTGAAGTCCTATAGAACCTGTCAAAATAAGTGACATGTGCAGTTTCTGCAACTCTGGACTGATTTCCAGTGGTTTGGAGCCATGCCAGAAATGCAGAGAATGTACAGAGGGTAGGGTATTGATAAATAGTTTTCTGTGTTACATTTGCAAAAATAAAAGATGCAATATATGAAGGACCACACTAGCAGCAATTTCAATTCATTCAAACAAACAGACAAAAACAATCTCTCATTCAATACTAGAAGCAATTTTATGCTAAAAAATTCCCCTTTTAAGAATCAAATGAGTCTACCAGTATGTATGCATTATTTTTTAGATTAATTTCCTACATTTCCTTTAGGAGCTTATAGCAGTGTTAATAGTCCTCCATCATCCCATTTGTTCTGTCCCCGTCTCACACACGCACTCAAACAGACAGCCGGGGGTTAAATAAACTGGCAGGCAACAAATTCTTCTGATAAGAGGCTTGGCAGCAACCCAGTAGCTGCTTGCCAAGAACTTTACTCATAAACAAGATACACACAGTTCAAGAATTGTCCAGTCCGTAATTAAATCCAAGGCAGATAATGTTGTTTCCAAAGATGCAATGTGACTCGATAGTAGTTAGTTTTGTCCGTCACAGAGTCTGAATGGCCACCTTACCCCCTTTTATACCCTGTGGGGTGTGGTCCAGGGACTCAGCTTAATCTCTGGCATCTGCCTCTTCTTCTGTTGCGTGCGCTTATCTCTGCGATGCTGCCGAGGATCCAGCCAAGACTCATCTCCCTCATTACTGTCCACCTGTGGCTGCGTGGACGTGCTTGGCCCCGGGCCTATCTCTTGCCCTTCAGCGGACACTGAAGGCATTGCCAGAGAGGAGGGTTCTGGAGAGGGAGGCCTTGCCAACTCCTCTCCTTCACTCTCAGAGTCCTCTCTTGCCAATGACACAGGCTCAGGTAACAACACTATCCCCCACCACAGCCACAACACTATCCCCCACCACAGGGCCCTTCCCCCACGGCTGATGGTCAGGATGTGGTCGGGATGGGAACTGGTCATGGAAGGCCTGTACCAGGTCAGGGGCATGGACGGAGGAAGCGTCCTCCCAAGAGAAATCCGTGGGCCCGTACCCCTTCCAGGCAATCAGGTACTGAAAACACCCCTTCAGCCAACGGGAGTCCCTGATGCTGTCCACCTCGTATATCGTGGAGTCATCCTCGTCAACTGTGGCTGGGGGGGTAGGTGTCGTCGGGCATCGGAGATGGCACGATGGGGCCTCAGGGACCAGGAGGGACTGATGGAAAACAGGGTGGAGCCGCATGGAGCATGGTAGAGTCAACCGGTAGGCCACTGGGCTGATGACTGCCTCGACGGGGAAGGGACTGATAAAGCGCTGGTCCAGTTTCTTCACTGGCCGGTCTGTGGGGAGGTGTTTTGTGGACAGCCACACCCGATCTCCAACTTCCAGTGGTGGCGTTGCCCGTTGAGAGCGGTCAGCGACCCGTTTATAGTCCTCTTTTGCCCGGATCAGCTGCCGATGCACCAGTTGCTGCACTGCCTGCAATTCCAAGAGGAAGTCCTGGGTCTCGGGAACATGGGAATCTGAGATCGACCAAGTTGAAAAGCTGTGGATGGTATCCTATGTTGGCATGGAACAGGGTCATCTGGGTGGAGGTGTGTTGGGAGTTGTTAAAGGCGAACTCCACCAGGGGAAGGTACTCGGCCCAGTTGTCCTGCTGCTGGTTGACGAAACAGCGGAGGTACTGTTCTAGGATGCCAATGACCTTCTCCATTCCCCCATCAGTCTCTGGATGATGCGCTGATGACAGGCACACCTGCACCTCCAATGTGGCCATCAGGTTTTTCCAGAAGCGGGCCGTGAATTGGGCCCCACGGTCCAAAACCACCCTGTCCGGCAGGCCATGGAGGCAGAAGATGTGTTGCAGGAACAGACGGGCTGTGGTGCGGGCCGATGGCAGTCCACGGCACGGGATAAAATGTGCCATCTTCATGAGCATGTCCACCACCACAGGGACGGCCGTAAACGTAGTGGTGGCAGGTCCATCAGGAAGTCCATGGAGATGGCTCCCCATGGTCTCTCCGGTGTCTGCAGCGGCTGGAGGAGTCCAGGAGGTGGGCCGGACGCAGCTTTGGCCTGTTGGCACATCACACAGGACGTCACGTATGCGTGCACATCGTGCCGTACCCGAGGCCACCAAAAAGTCCGCGTCACTAGGTTGAGGGTTTTAAAGAAGCCGAAGTGTCCCTCCGCAGGGTTGTCATGGCACTGGTTCATGACAAGGGCTCGGAGTGGACTCGTGGGCACGTACAACTGGCCCCGGTGCTTCAGCAAGCCCTCCTCCAAAGTCCATGGGGATGCGGGGCCGACTTCCGCTTTCCGCTGCTGCGACCAGTCATCCCGACGCTGCGCTTCCAGCACCTGAGCCCGCAAGTCCGTTGGTTCCTGGACCGCGGCCAAGGATTCCGCTGGCAGCACCGTCTGTGGGGAAGGGAGTCCTTAGGGCAAAAGTACTCCAGCTTGTGGGATAGAGCATCTGCTCTCTGGTTGTGGCTACTCGGAATGTAGGTGACGTGGAAGTTGAACCGGGTGAAAAACAATGACCTCCGGATCTGCCGCTGGTTCAACTTCCTGGCCGTTGTGAGGTGCTCCAGGTTCCGATGGTCCGTCCGCACCTCCACCTGGTGTCGGGCCCCCTCAAGATGATGCCGCCAAACCTCAAACGCAGCCTTGATAGCCAGCAACTCCTTTCCCCAGATGGTGTAGTTGCACACGGAAGGATTGAGTTTCTGTGAGTAATAAGTGCAGAGAAAAAGAGTGCCGCCATCCACCGGGGCCTGTAGCAGCACCGCCCCAACCACCACATTGGACGCATCCGTCTCGACCATGAACGGACGATGTGGGTTGGGGTGCCTCAGGACAGGCTCCGTGACAAAGGCTCGCTTGAGAATCTCGAATGCCTGCTGCTGTGGGGACCCCCACTGGAACAGGACCTTCTTGTGAAGGAGTTGGGTCAGCGGCAAGGTCAGGGTTGTGAAGCCCGGGATGAAGGTTCGGTAGTAGTTGGTGAACCCCAGCAAATGCTGATGTCCTTCACCCGACGAGGGGGTTCCCAACTACACAAGGCCTCTACCTTGCGCGGGTCCATAGCGATGCCTTCGGGGGAGATGATGTGCCCAAGGAACTCTATGGAATTCTGGAAGAAGAAACATTTCTCCAACTTCGCATAGAGTTGGTGCTCCTGCAGGCACTGCAGAACCTGGTGGACATGCTGGAGGTGGCTTTCCTGGGACCAGGAATAAATCAAAATATCATCCAGGTATATAACCACAAACCGCTCCAACATGTCCCGGAAAATGTCATTCATCAGGTGCTGGAAGATTGCGGGAGCGTTGGTCAACCCGAACGGCATGACAGTGTACTCGAAGTGGCCGTATCGGGTGCCAAACACCGTCTTCCACTCGTCCCCCTCTCGCACGTGCACCAGGTTGTAGGCCCCTTGGAGATTGAGCTTGGTGAAGATTGAGGCCTCCCACAACCTCTCCATCAGCTCCGGGATGAGCGGCAGGGGGTAGCGATTCTGTACTGTGATGGCATTTAAGCGTCGGTAATCACAGCACAGGTGTAAATCCCCTGTCTTCTTCTTCACAAAGAGGACCAGGGCCGAGAGAGGGGAGGACAAAGGCTGGATGAACCCTCGGGCCAGGTTCTTCCAAAATGTCCTGTAGGGTGGCCAACTCGGGCTCCGACATGGAATACAGGCGTCCCGTGGGCAGTGGTGCACTGGGGAACAGGTCCACCGGGCAGTCATAGGGTCGGTGCGGGGGTAGTCGGTCCGCCTCCTTTTCGCTGAATACGTCGGCGAAGGGCGTCAGCTCAGGAGGCAAGGAGATGGCTGGGGTGGAGACGTCCTGGCCGGCACAGGTGTGGCGGAGATGGTCGACGCACTGCAGGCTCGGGAACAAGATGGCATTTCTCGACCATGCCACCTGCGGATCGTGGGTCCGAAGCCAGGCCATCCCCAGGACCAATGGGAAGTGAAGGTCTGCTGTCACGTAGAACTGGATGGCCTCCTTGTGTGTCCCAATGGCGAGGCGCAAGGGCTGGGTAGCAAATTTGATGGGCCCCGCCACAAGTTCCTGTCCATTGATAGTCTCAACCCTCAATGGAGGGTCCACCGGAACCAAGGGGACCTTAAAATGGGCCACAAAGGCCTGGTCCATGAAGTTTGTCATGGCCCCCGAGTCCACCAGCACATGCGCTTGAAGCCCCTCCGACCGGTTGGCCAACAAAACCCAGGTATCCAGAATCAGGTGCCGAGGGGGCTCACAGTCCACATTCGCTAAGTCCGGCAGGGCGTTGACACACGCCCAGCCTAGGGTTTCCCCTAGACCAGGCCTGCCCCATTTCCTGGCTGGTCACACCAAGATTCCAGAACAGGCTTGAGCGCCCCACTTCGCTTCCTGGGACACGAAGCGGCAAAATGTCCAAGAGCAATGGGCTATTTTGAAGCAACAGGGGCATGGCCCATCAGGCAGCAGAGCCAGAAAGGAAGCTAATCACCAATGCCACCTGAGCCCGGTCATCCGGAAAATCCTCTGGTCTCATAGTCATAAATAGTTGGCATTGTACCATGAAGGCCGGGAACATCGCTGGCTGCCCAGAAAACCTATCTGGCACGTTCACTGGACATCTCCGATGGGGAGGAGGAGGAGGGGGAGGGAGAGCTGCAGGAGCATCCCCCAAAGCAAGTTGAGCAGTTAACTGTGCCAATTGCTGCTGCAGAAGCTGATTATCAGCTTGCAGCTGTTGTAACTGCTGCTGCAGCTGTTGGTCCATCGTGGTTAAATGATGGGTTAAATTTCTGGTGACAGACAAGATGTTCTGTCCCCGTCTCACACACGCACACAAACAGACAGCCAGGGGTTAAATAAACTGGCAGACAACAAATTCTTCCGATAAGAGGCTTGGCAGCAACCCAGTAGCTGCTTGCCAAGAACTTTACTCATAAACAAGATACACACAGTTCAAGAATTATCCAGTCCATAATTAAATCCAAGGCAGATAATGTTGTTTCCAAAGATGCAACGTGACTCGATAGTAGTTAGTTTTGTCCATCACAGAGTCTGAATGGCCACCTTACCCTATTTTATACCCTGTGGGGTGTGGTCCAGTGACTCAGCTTAATCTCTGGCACGCCTCTTCTTCTGTTGCGTGCGCTTATCTCTGCGACGCTGCTGAGGATCCAGCCAAGACTCATCTCCCTCATTACTGTCCACCTGTGGCTGCGTCGACGTGTTTGGCCCCGGGCCTATCTCTTGCCCTTCGGCGGACACCGAAGGCATTGCCAGAGAGGAGGGTCCTGGAGAGGGAGGCCATGCCAACTCCTCTCCTTCACTCTCGGAGTCCTCTCCTGCCGATGACACAGGCTCAGGTAACAGAGCCACAACACCATTTTGCTAGACAAAGATACCTTGTGATGTGGTTGGGGCTATTTGTCCCAGAAATGCCAAAATCCTTTATAAGAAATCAATGGATAAATACAAAATAACAGATTTATTAAAATCAAGACAGGCAGATATAGATTATCTGGAATATTGGAATGGTAGGGGGTAGGAGGTGGCAACTTTTTTCCATATAGAAGGCATGACAGAAATTGCAATTGTGCAATCTACAAGACTCTGGATTACAGATAAAAAAGGAAGGGACAATTTCCTTTGAAGACAAGAGATGGGAATATGAAAATAATAGGTAAGATCTTATTTTATCACGTTTGTGCCCTGATCACAATTGGAGATTTAAAATCTATAGATATAGAAATTGACACATATACACACAGGATGCTTCATATGGATTACAGCTGCTTTTGAAGAAATCCAGTTCCAAGGAAACAAGCAGTAGGTTTGCTGGAATAATTCTTTGAGTTAAATTGGAGATGGATATCATTAATATTTCAATACAATTTGTACTTTCCTGTGGAAAATCCCTTTGAACTCAAAGGAGATTGTTTCTTATGATTAATAGCATTGTAAAGTAACTTTTTCTAATTTGATGCTGTTGCATTTAAAAAAGATTTTGTCTAAGTGCACTTCTGTTCCAATGAAACTCAAATCCAACTGGTACCAAATTCCTTAGAGAACTTGGAGTCCCTCAATAGACTCTTGTCTTAATGCTGTCATTTGCCTTTGTTAAAAAGGAAGAGGTAACAAAGACTTTACTTTGATGATTGGAGCAATGATTTTAAATGTGATACCTGAGTAGCCATGAGTGTATTTTGCTTGACTCCACATAAATTCTTCATGCTGTGATTCCTGTGTTGATACAGACAGGAGAAACAAGAAAGGCAAGTGACTTCAATTTATTGGAAGAATAATTTTATGTCATTAGACATTATCTAATGTCATCTTCCATGTTCAGGTGCCCTCTCGATGTGCAGGATTTTCTTTATGGACATGTGGGGAAATATGCAGACTGCAGTCCCATCCATCTGGAGACCAACAGATGAAAATGAGTGGGTCTATTTTGTTTGCAGTTTTATTCTTTAATGAATTATTTGTCCTGAGTCAATGCCGGAAGAGAGTAGATTTTATCCATAGCTCTGATAATCTCAACTGATGACCTTAGCACATTTTATTTCCTCATGTTTAACCTCCAACTGCAAAATGGGAAGGTTTAATTTAAGGCATTTTGGGGAAGGCTTAGTAACAGCCTTGAAAATATTATAGTTTTTGCACTGTATTGTTATCATTGGTGAATTGAAACCCATTTATTTATTTATTTATTTTATTTTATTTACAAATATTTATATGCCGCCCTTATCCCAAAGGACTCAGGGCAGCGAACACAAGTTAAAAAACATACAATAATAAAGGAAAATCCTAATTAAAACCAATTAAAACAGAGACAAATAAATAATAAAACCCAAGAATCAGAATCAGCCCATTTGTTGAAACAGCCAAGTCTTTAGGCCTCAATGGAAGGAGTGGAGATCAGGCGCCGTCTGAAGCTCGGTAGGTAACTCATTCCAGAGGGCAGGAGCGCCCACAGAGAACGCTCTACTCCTGGACGTCGCCAGCCGACATTGTCTGGTCGACAGTTTAGTGTCATGTTTTTGAAAAATGAAACAGCCTTAACTTATTCATGCCTGCTAGTAATAGAGATTTTGAAGGGTAAAATGTTATTTGCAGATGGTAAGCTAGTAGGAGTTTCACAAATCTAAACTGCCCCTCCTGATGAATATCTTACCGAATAACAACAGCAATTCTAAGATAACCTGTTGCAGCAATTTGACTCTGTAATGTATTCCTGAACTAAATCTGAATTAAGAATTTGCATTCAATGGCTTTCAAGATTAAATATTTGTAGTCAAATATTAGATTCACAGTATATATCCTACAACTATTTTTTTTATCAATTCTGTTTATTAATTTAGACAGTGTCTAAAATCTCCTTTAAACATAATGACCTAATTTAACAATGGTTTGCTCTTTATCTATGTTAACATTTATATAGTACTGTAACTTTTATACTATTTTTTATAATCTAAGTAATCACAGATAAGGAGAAAAAATGAGTGGACTATTAAAGCCTCTAAAACAGAGGTGTTAAACTCAGGTTGTCACAGCAGCATCACATGATGTATTGGAACTCCCCCCCCCCCTTTGCTAAACCAGGCGTTGGTTTAGCCAGCATGTGATATATCTGGCACACGGACCGGGAGTTTGTAATAATAGGCAATAAAGTTTAATGCTGGTCTTTAGCCCTAATTACAAAGAGAAAGAGACACTATCTGTCTACTGTTATAGTTTCCTTTTCTATTGGGACTTCCATTCGGATTTCTTCCCAACATCCGATTGCCATCTACCCTTTGTAGTCCGCAGAAATATAGGTGATAATCTGCATCTCTGCTATACTCTAAAATCCAGAAATATATATTTTTTTAGCAAACCTCTTTTGCATTGTCTTATTTTAGGTACTCCTGAAGCTCAGTCTGATTGCCAGAAAGATGGAGAAAAGCAACACAACTGGGTTGAGGGACTTCTACTTGACTGAACTGTCTGATCTGCCTGAAGTACAGACTGCCCTCTTTGTGGTGATTCTGCTGATCTACTTGACCACCCTGGCAGGGAACGGGTCTATTCTCATGGCCATAGGAACAGATGCTCACCTACAAACTCCAATGTACTTCTTTCTGAGTAATTTATCACTTCTGGACATCCTTTGTCCAACAGTCATTGTACCAAAGATGCTTCAGATATTCTTGTCAAAGGACAAGAAAATATCCTTTGTTGGCTGCGTGCTGCAACTCTTCTTCCTCATTGATATGGTGGGCACTGAAATCTTCTTGCTTGCAGTGATGGCTTATGACCGCTATGTGGCTATATGTAGTCCTTTACATTATGCTAATATAATGAATAAACAATGGTGTATTCAATTGATGACTGTGATTTGGCTATTGGGCTTAATTAATTCTATGATTCACACCTCACTGACTTTTAGATTGTCTTTCTGTGGATCTAAGAAACTCAACCAATATTTCTGTGATCTTCATCCTGTGATGGCTCTCTCTTGTTCTTCTACTTTCCTTGCGGAAATTGTTCTTCTACTTGTGGCTGGTATTATAGGAGGTGGGGCTTTTCTGGTCACCCTGATCTCTTACATCTACATAATTTCTACCATCTTGCGCATGCCTTCCACTGAGGGGAGGCACAAAGCCTTTTCCACCTGTGGTTCTCATTTGATCGTTGTATGTCTTTTCTACGGGGCCACCATTGCTACCTATGCTCGCCCCACCTCATCTTATTCAGGCAAACAAGACAGAATAATTTCCATGCTATATGGGATAATCACTCCCATGCTGAACCCTATGGTCTACAGTTTGAGAAATAAGGAAGTTAAAAAAGCATTGTACAAAGTCTTCAAACTGAAAATATTTTCATAGATGCCTCCTTTATTTCCTTCTTTAGTTATCAAAATGTGTTATGTGTTTAAAGCATTGGTTTTTCTCTGATCTATCCATACAGTCATTGTAAAAAAAAAAAAAAACCTAGGTAAGCACTAAGATTGCCTGTTTTTGTTCAATATTTGTAATGGTATGTGGAAAAGATCTTTGGCAAAAGACTGGGCAAAGAGAGCTGCCAAGAGTATGGTGAGATAAGAGACAACATAGCCTGCAACTGGATAGTGAGAACGGCAAGAAGCATAGACGGGACACTCCTTCCCATCTATACTTCCCGGGGGGATGTATTTTTAGACTTTCAATATTTTGTCAATATAATTAGAATTAACTCATCTAATTGTGATGGTTTGTCCCATGAGGCTGACAATATTTTACTTTTTGTAAAGGAAAGAAGGAAAGAAACAATTTGGTGTAGCGATTAAAGCATCAGGCTAGAAACTGAGAGACTGTGAATTCTAGTCTTGCCTTGGTACAAAGCCAGCTAGGTGGCCTTGGGCTAGTTACTTCCTTTCATCTCTAAGAAGAAGGCAATGCCAAATCAGTTCTGAAAAATCTTCCCAAGAAAATTGCTGAAACTTGTCCAGGCAATCGCTGAGAATCAGACATGATTGAAAGGAAGACAAAAAATTATCTATAAAGGGGTGGCTGAAGGTTTTTGCTTTTGTTTTAGAACCATCCATGCCTTAGATATCAGAATGCATGAATTTGGGATGTAACTGTACTTAAAATGCAATGTTGCAACAATCCAATTCTGTTATCCTAATTGACATTCTCACTTGTACAGTAGGTGAGCTTCCTTCTGCCCTCTATTGAAAAGAAGGCAATTTTAATATTTAATAATAAATGTGATTTTTTTCCCCTACTCAAAATAAATGCTTGTTGTAATGTTTATGGATCCATGGTTCAGATGACTCTTGAAAAAGCACCTTTGGGACTTTTACCTTAGTGCACTATCCTCTCCTGCTGTTAATTTTCTTAGAATATTGTGAACTACACGAAAGTGAGATGAAAATAAGTTCTCATTATATGTTAATACTCTTCTTTAGCCCCTAAAAATTCTGATTTTGAATGGATATATTAACATCTATTCCATCCTAGCCTAACACCGTTGGTGAAAAAGTTATTGATTAATTGAGATTAATGTGCCTCTCATGTTTGAGAACCTGGAATATAGAACTCGGCTATTGTACTGAATTGTCCCCAGGCTGGTTTCTTTCATTCCTTATTTCCTCACTGGTCACCTGTGATTGTCCTCTGTAGAGACAATCTGCCTGCAGTGCACCTTTCTCTATTTATGGTGATTCTGCTGACCTACTTCAGCACTCTAGCAGGGTATGGGGCTATTCTTATAGCAAAGTGACAGATGCTCACCTCCAGACTCTTAGGTATTTCTTTCTGTGTCTGGATGTCCCGAGTCCTACTGTCACTGTGCCAAAAATACTCCAGACCTCCTTGTCAGAGGACAAGAGAATATTGTTTACTGGCTGCATGCTGCAACTCTTCTTCCTGATTTTTGTGGTGGACACTGATTATTTTTTGCTTGCAGTGATGGCTTATGACTTCTATGTGCCGATATGCAGCCCCCTATGCTCCACAAATATTATAAGCAAGCAGTTATGTGCTCAACTGGCAGCTGGGACCTGACTAACAGGCTAAACAAATACTATGATTTTTACACCACTGACCTTTATGTTACCTTCCTGCTGACTCAAAAAAGTGAATCAATATTACTGTGACAACCTTCCCATTATGGGAAGGTCTTCTTGCTCTTTGACATATCTACCTGAGCTCGTTCTCCTCCTTGTGGCTGGCATTTTAGGGTGTGGTGCTTTTCTTGTTACCCTGATCTCTTATATCTGTACAGTTTCAGCTATTTTACGGACACACTCTGCTGAGGGTAGGCAAAAAGCATTTTCCACTTGTGGCTCCCATTTTGCTGTTGTTTGCCTCTTCTGTGAGACTACACTTGCAGCAGTTTCAACTTATGGCAAAAACAAACAACCATACAAAACCCCTTGCACTTATTTATTAGATTTATTTTCCACATTTCCTGTAGGAGCTGAAAGCAGTGTCAGTAGTCCTCCCCAATGGTGGGTTGCCCCTGGTTTGGACCGGTTCTATAGAACAGGTAGTAAAACTGGTGGGAGGCTCTGTCCACCAACCCCGATGTCATCAGGAAGCTTCTGAACATGCGCACGTGGGCGGCCCTGTTGCGAACCGGTAGTAGAGGTAAGTAGAATTCACCCCTGGTCCTCCTCCATCTTATTTTGCTAAACAAAGCTACCTTGTGAGGTGATTTGGGCTGTTTGGCCCATAGATTCCAATATCCCTTATATATCTATATAAATAAAAATGTAAATGTCCGTTTGTACATAACCGCACAGCTCCGAAAGTTCTTCACCAATTGCTTTCAAATTTTGACACAATGTTGCATTCATCTATGGGTGTGTTTTTATATACCTATATTATATACATGTCACACCTGTGACAGGTAAAAACATGAAAAACATTGGAAAACATTGAAAGACATTGACAAACATTGAAAAACAGCGCCACCTGCTGGACGTAAAACCAATACACCAACATTTTACCACATGAATTTTGAAAATTCACTAGGTGAAATGTGAAAATTCACATTTTTCACTAGGTATAATTCCAAAATATATCAACAAAAAAATATCAGCAGTCCAGATACAGAAGACTCAGGTAGCACATACATTTACATGTTTAAAAATGCTATAAAAATTGTTGCTCTGTTCTCTGAGGAAACATACTACACTATAGCTGCAGTTATGTTTTTACTGACCGAAATGTCTAAAAATGGGCATTTGCACATATATACCTGAATACTTATAGGAAGCACAGATGAAGGGAATTTTGGGGAAAAGCAGACTGGTTATGAAATGTCACTCCATCAATAATTTCCAGGATAGATAAATCACTTAGTAACAATGTTGGCAATGCCATGAACGAAAATGAACATTTTACCACATGAATTTTGAAAATTAAATCACAAATTTTTCACTAGGTATAATTCCAAAATATATCAACAAAAAAATATCAGCAGTCCAGATACAGAAGACTCAGGTAGTCCTCAACTTGCAACAATTCACTTACTGACCTTTCGAAGTTACAACAGTACTGAAAAAAGTGACTTATTACCATTTTTCATGCTTATGACCATTGCAGCATCCCCATGGTTATGTAATTTATATTCAGCTGCTTGACAACTGACTTACATTTATGACGGTTGCACTATTCCTGGGTCATGTGATCACTTTTTGCAACCTTCTGACAAGCAAAGTCAATGGAGAAACCAGATTCACTTAACAACAGGGTTACTAATTTAACAACTGCTGTGATTCACTTAACAAATGTGGCAACAAAAAAAAGTGGTAAAATGGGGCAAAACTCACTTAAGAAATTTCTCACTTAGCAACGTAGATTTTGATTTCAGTTGTGGTTGTAAATTAAGGACTACCTGTATTAAAGATTGATTGGATTCGATTGGAAAGATTTAAAGAGCTCAAAACCAGATAAGAAAAATATAGTGCTACAAACATAGCAATAGAAACTTAGATATAGAAATTCATAATTCTATAAAATATAAATAGTTGTAAATTAAAGTAATGAGCTCTAGCTTAAGATAGGTAGGAGAGTCCAAACAAATATATTGTTAACATAACATGATGTGGTGCGGAGAGCTGCGAAGGCCTGGCCTGAAAAGGTAAGGGCGATGACGGGGGATGCAGAAGTGGCTGGGCCAGAGATAGAGATAAACAGAGAGAGAGGGAGAGAGATACATACAGAAATACAGAGAGACGGGGGGTGGGGGTGGGGGGGAGAGACACATACAGAGATACAGAGAGAGAGGGTGGGAGAGAGAGAGACAGAGAGAGATACAGAAAGAGTGGCAAGAGAGAGACATAGAGATACAGAGAGAGGGGGGAGAGAGAGAGACATAGAGAGATACAGAGGGGGGAGAGAGAGAGACATAGAGAGATACAGAGAGAGGGGGAGAGAGAGACACATAGAGAGATACAGATGGGGGAGAGAGAGACATAGAGAGATACAGAGGGGGGAGAGAGAGACATAGAGAGATACAGAGAGAGGGGGAAGAGAGAGAGAGACAGAGGTACAGAGAGAGGGGGAGAGAGAGACACATAGAGAGATACAGAGGGGGAGAGAGAGAGACATAGAGAGATACAAAGAGAGAGGGGGAGACAGAGAGGGAGGATTTTGTGGTTCCCATTGTTTTTTAGCAACCGGTTCTCTGCCCTAATCACCAGCTGCGTAGGCGTGGCTCGGGGGCTGTCATATGACTGATGAAAATGAGTGACGTCGAGTTGGCCACACCCACCAAATGTTTGTGGAGAGTTTGGAACTTCAGCCTCGCTCTTTTAGCCCAGCGGAAGCACCAGACTGGGCCACAGCAACGCGTGGCCAGGTACAGCTAGCATATATATATAAAAATCAATGGATAAATACAAAATAACCCAGACATTCTTTTTAAATCAAGAAAGGCAGAAATAGATTATCTGAATATTGGGATGTGATGGGGAGTGGCAGCCTTTATCCATTTAGAAGGCATAGTAGAAATTGCAATTGTGCAAGCCACAGGGTAATAGCTCAGAACATAACTGTCTTCTTGTTATAATGGTTAACAATGTCCATACTCTGATTTACCATGAAAAAGGTATAATTTCCTCTGAAGACAAGAGATGGGATATGACTATGATAGGTAAGATCTTATTTTATCATATGTGTGCCCTGTTCACAACTGGAGATTTAAAACCTATATACAGAAACCTGTATACAGGATGTTGATGTGGATTAGAGCTGCACAATGGAAATAAAGTTTTGAACAGACCTAGTTCCAAAGAAAATAAAAAAGTACAAAGTTCACTTGAATAAGTCTAGTTCTTTGAGTTACTGTAAAATATCATGAATAACCCAACACTATTTGTACTTTCCTGGCAGGAAGTCCTCTTTTTATTTAGTTTTTACAGATTAATAGTAGTGTAAAGTCACTCTTCCTAGTTTGATGCTGTTGTATTTTTTTTAAAAAAATCGCCAAATTGAACTTCTGTTCCAATGAGACTGAAATCCAACTGGTACCAAATTCCTTGGAGAACTTGGAGTCCCTAAATAGACTCTTTGCCTTAATGTCATCATTTGCATTTGTTAAAAAGGAAGAATAGCAAAGACTTTATATTGATGATTGGAGCAATGATTGTTAATTTGATGCCTGAGTAGCCATGCATGTATTTTGCTTGACTCCACATAAATTCTTCATGCTGTGGTTACTGTGTTGATGCAAACAGGAGAAAAAAGAAAGGCAAGTGACTTCACTTTATTGGAAGAATAATTTTATGTCTTAGACATTATCTAACGTCATCTTCCATGTTCTGGTGCCCTCATGATATGCAGGATTTTCCTTATGGACATATGGCAAAATATGCAGACTGCAGTCCCATCCATCTGGAGACCAACAGATGAAAATGAGTGGGTCTATTTTGTCTGGAGTTCTATTCTTTAATGAATTACTTGTCCTGAGTCAATGTCAGAACAGAGTAGATTTTATCCATAGCTCTGATAAAATCTCAACTGATGATCTTAGCACATTTTATTTCCTCATGTTTAACCTCCAACTGCAAAATGAGAAGGTTTAATTTAAGGCATTTTGGGGAAGGCTTAGTAGCAGCCTTGAAAATATTATAGTTTTTGCACTGTATTGTTATCATTGGTGAATTGAAAACCATTTAGCTTTGTGGTTTGGAAAAACACTCTTAAGTGGTGATTTATGTCTGCTAGTAATAGAGATTTTGAAGGATAAAATGTTATTTACAAATCTTAGGCTAGTAGGAGTTTCATAAAAATCCGCTCCTTCTGATAAGTACCTTATAGAATAACAAGAGCAATTCTAAGAAAACCTGTTGCAGCATTTGACTCTTACGCATTCTTGAACTAAATCTGAATTAAGAATTTGCATACAATGGCTTTCTAGGTTGAATATTTTCAGTCAGATATTAGATTCATAGTATATAGTCTACAACAATTTCTAAATCAATTCTGTTTTGTTAATTTAGATAGTGACTAAAGCCTTTTTAAACACGTTATAATTTAATTGTGAGGATGATGGATCTAACCCAATAACTCATAAGACACAAGTATAATCTTCTTTTCATTTCTTTATTGCAGGCCTGAACTAGTCCTAGGCCCATTCAGTTGATAACCACTGACCTTTGTCTCTCTCTTACAGCTATACATCTGGAACTGCTGGATGGCCTCGTGGTGGGACCTCTTATACCCAGGGGGAGGAGTCAGAGGTAAGGTGGAATGATGGGATATGTGGTTATGTTAAACCTTGCAGGACTATGAGGGGATGTGATACGAATGGGTTAGACATTTAATTTGACATTAATAATGATGTATTCTTCATCTCTTCCTCCTCTATTAATATTTTTATAGCACTAACCATTTATGCTGATTTTTATAATCTAAGTAATCCCAGAAAAGGAAAAAGAAATGACAGAAAGGGAGTGAAGAACTTGAGATGATTTCCAAACTCCTTTATGCTTGATCATTGACCATGAAGGGATGATGGGATCTGGATTACTAAAGCCTCCAAAGGCTTCATCACTCATAATAATAGGTAATAAAATTTAACACTGACCATTAGCCCCAATTATGAAGAGAAAGAGACACGATCTGTCTACTGATATAGTTTCCTTTTCCATTGTGGACTTATTCCCAACATCCCATTCCCAACTACCCTCTGTAGTCTGCAGATATATATGGAAGAAATGTAGGTGATAGTCTGCATCTCTGCTATACTCTAAAATCCAGAAATATATATTCTTTTAGCAAACCTCTTTTACATTGTCTTATTTTAGGTACTCCTGAAGCTCAGTCTGATTGCCAGAAAGATGGAGAAAAGCAACACAACTGGGTTGAGGGACTTCTACTTGACTGAACTGTCTGATCTGCCTGAAGTACAGACTGCCCTCTTTGTGGTGATTCTGCTGATCTACTTGATCACCCTGGCAGGGAACGGGTCTATTCTCATGGCCATAGGAACAGATGCGCACCTACAAACTCCAATGTACTTCTTTCTGAGTAATTTATCACTTCTGGATATCCTTTGTCCAACAGTCATTGTACCAAAGATGCTTCAGATATTCTTGTCAAAGGACAAGAAAATATCCTTTGTTGGCTGCGTGCTGCAACTCTTCTTCCTCATTGATATGGTGGGCACTGAAATCTTCTTGCTTGCAGTGATGGCTTATGACCGCTATGTGGCTATATGTAGTCCTTTACATTATGCTAATATAATGAATAAACAATGGTGTATTCAATTGATGACTGTGATTTGGCTATTGGGCTTAATTAATTCTATGATTCACACCTCATTGACTTTTAGATTGTCTTTCTGTGGATCTAAGAAACTCAACCAATATTTCTGTGATCTTCAACCTGTGATGGCTCTCTCTTGCTCTTCTACTTTCCTTGCAGAAATTGTTCATCTACTTGTGGCTGGTATTATAGGAAGTGGGGCTTTTCTGGTCACCCTGATCTCTTACATCTACATAATTTCTACCATCTTGCGCATGCCTTCCACTGAGGGGAGGCACAAAGCCTTTTCCACTTGTGGGTCTCATTTAATTGTTGTATGTCTTTTCTATGGGGCCACCATTGCTACCTATGCCCGTCCCACCTTTTCTTATTCAGGCAAACAGGGCAGAATAATTTCCATGCTATATGGGATAATCACTCCCATGCTGAACCCTATGATCTACAGTCTGAGAAATAAGGAAGTTAAAAAAGCATTGTACAAAGCCTTCAATCTGAAAAGATTTTCATAAACATCTCCTTTCTTTCCTTCTTTAATGATCAAAATATGTTAAGTTTTTAAAACATTGGGTTTTTTTTTTCTGATCTAGCCATACTGTCAGTGTACTGAGCCTACCGTAGGTGAGCACTAAGATTGCCTGCTTTTGTTCAATATTTGTAATGGTATGTGGAAAAGAGCTTTGGAAATTGGGCAAAGAGAGCTGCCAAGAGAATGGTCAGATAAGAAACAACCAGTGGTGAAATGTAAAATTTGTTACTACCGGTTCTGTGGGTGTGGCTTGATGGTGGTGGTGGTAATGTGACTGGGTGGGCGTGTCCAACTTTTTATTTTTATTTTTAAAAGCATTTCTTCTATAAACTTAAGAGGTTGCAGAAAAAAAATGCTTTTAAAAGCCTCTGATGATCAGGCAACTCAGCTGGGATCATCAAAGGCTTTTAAAGGCAATTTTGTTTCTACAACCTCTTCGGCCAAAGAGGTTGCAGAAAAAAAATGCTTTTAAAAGCCTCTGATGATTCCAGCTGAGCCGTGTGATCATCAGAGGGTTTTTATTTTTACTTTTAAAAGCATTTTTTCGGCTGAAGAGGTTATAGAAAAAATGCTTTTAAAAGTAAAAAAAAGAGTCTCTGATGATTGCATGTCTCAGCTGGGCATGCGGGGGGCAGGGATTTTTGCTACCGGTTCTCCAAACCACCCACCGCCATCGCTACTGGATTGGGCGATCCGGTCTGAACTGGGAGCATTTCACCCCTGGAAACAACATACCCTGAAGCTGTATAGTGGGAAGGGCAAAAAGCATAGATGAGACACTCCTTTGTTTGTAAAGAAAATGGGGGAGAAATATGTACTTTCAGTATTGCAAGATTTTGACAATGTAATTAGAAATAAAATCATCTAGTTGTGATTGTTTGTCCCACAAGGCTGACAATATTTCTCTATTGATATCAATAAGGAGAGAACCAGCTTGGTGTGATGATTAAGGCATCAGGCTAGAAAGTGGGAGACTGTGAATTCTAGTCCTTCCTTATTGTAAACCATTTCTGGAAAACCTTGCCAAGAAAATTGCCAGGACTTGTCTAGGCAATCGCTGAGAATCAGACATGATTGAAAGGAAGAAAAAAAATGTATAAAGGGGTGGCTGAAGGTTTTTGCTTTTGTTTTAGAACCATCCATGCCTTAGATATTAGAATGGATGATTTTGTGATGTAAATGTACTTACAATGCAATGTTGCAACAATCCAATTCTGTTATCCTTTTTTAAAAAATTTTTTAAAAACTTTTATTAATTTAAGAAACCTCATAATACATTTATAAATGCAAGTAAAACAATTTACAACAAGCATCATCTTAATGACATCTACCTATAATATCTGAATTGTTACAATATCAATATCCTATATTCTTCAGTATACATTATTTCTCTCACCTTATATAATGATATTATTTTATCGATATCTGGTGTCTCTTTCTTAAATTTCATTTGATGTAAAAATTTATTTTACTCTATTGATATCTTTTCTTTTATTTAATTTTTCTTTCTTTCTTCTTCTCTTTTTTTTTTCACTTCCCTCTAACCATTTATACCACTTTTGCCAGACCAGATAATATTCAGATTCTTCCTTTCCTTGGATCTCCTTGGTGAGTTTATCCATCTCAGTGCATTCCATAATTTTGGATATTAATTTCTCTTGAGTCGGGACCTCTTCTTGTTTCCAATTTTGTGCGTATATGATTCTTGCTGCAGTCAAAATGTATGTTATTAAATATATTATTTCTTTTTCATATTTGCTTGTAGGTATTCCTAATAAGTAAGTTTCTGGTTTTAATGGTACCTTTTGAGTTATTATTTGTTCCAGTTGCATTTTTATATTGTTCCAGAATTTTTTAGCTTTGGGACTATATGGTAGTCATGTCCCAATTCTGTTATCCTAATTGACATTCTCACTTGTAGCTGAGATTCCTTCTGCCCTCTATTGAAAAGAAGGCAATATTACTCTTTGATAAATGTGATTTTTTTTCACTCAAAACAAATGCTTCTTGTAAAGTTTATGGATCCATGGTATTTTTCTACCAACTTTTGGAATTTAAATAACAATAGCTTAATGCATGTTCCTCTTTTGTCTTAATTTTTCTAAGAATACATGAAATTAATGTGAACTACATATAAGTGAGATAAGCATACATTCTCATTATATGTCAATACTTGTCCTCAGCCCCTCAATAATTCTGATTTTGAATGGGATTTCTTCAGATTTTTCCAGTTCCAGAACCAACAGTAACTCAGGCAGAGGCACTCCTCCTCCCTCCCTCCCTCCCTCCCTCCCTCCTTCCTTCCTTCCTTCCCTCCCTCCCTCCCTCCCTCCCTCCCTCCCTTTCTTTTCAATTTAACTTTTTTATTAGTTTATCAAAGTATAAAATAGAAAGAAAAAGAAACATGGAAAAGTAAGAAGAGAGGAAGGGATAAAGAGGGGGTATAGTGTAACAGGAGGAAAAAAAAGAAAAAGACATCAACTTCTGACTCTCTTTGGCACAGTCGAAGGTAACAACATTACAACCACAAATTTTTGCTTTTACACAACAGTATGTACA
Organism: Pituophis catenifer annectens; assembly: GCF_029215685.1. NCBI lineage: Eukaryota > Metazoa > Chordata > Lepidosauria > Squamata > Colubridae > Pituophis > Pituophis catenifer. The sequence continues at coordinate 235,330,142 of NW_027256881.1, forward strand.
AGCCATTTCTATAACAATAAGCCTGTCTAATTTACAAAAACAGAATCAAAGTTTCTTTTTTTTTCTCATTGGAAACACAAAATCCAGAAGCAATTTCAAACTAGAGGCAAAATTAAATACAACTTATTTGGATAAAAGAATCATTTAAAACCATCTCAGCTTCTTCTTGCTGTGGGGAATAATATATCATTCATTCTCATATTTTTCAAATCTAGTCCATAATATTTTACCAACTTTAGAATATTATTCAGCATTACATAAAGAACCGGCAGCCTGCATATACATACGTATTCATTTCATACATACAAAACTGACTTAAAGCGTTCTAACAGTACATATATTATATTTTTTAAAAATCTATCCTAATTAATTAAACCAGATTTAAGTCACTCCCTCCAGTTTATCTTCATAGAATAGAGACTTTTTCTTCTCAGGAGAATCTATCAAGTCTCCTTTCTTAAGAAAGAAGATTATAAATATAAATGTACAATTATGAAATGATAGATTGGGTAAAATGGGAAAGAAATTGAAAAGAAAGTATATATTATTAGAAAATTGGAGTTGCTTGAATACCAAGTAAGGAAAATATTGCACAACAAAGGAGAAAGAAAAGAAAGAGGAGGAGAGGGATAGAGGAGGAGAGGGAGAGAGAGGAATGGAAGAAAGGGGAAGGAGAGGAAGAAAGGATAGGGGACAAGAGCAGGAGAGAAGGTGAGAAAGGGGGAAAAGAGGGGAGGAGTGGGGGAGAGGAAGGGGAAGTAGGGGAGGAGAGGAGAGGAGGAGGAAGAAAGTAGAAGAGGAGAGGAGGGAGGGAGGGGAAAGAAAGAAGGAGAAGAAGGTTTGTTGTGAAAAGAGGGAAAAGAGAGGGTAGAAGAGCAACCCCAAATATAATTAAAATTTCTTATTTTTATACTTTCATTAGAAAAAAAATATGTATATATAGGATAAATTATGGATAAGAGAATGTACATTTACAATATGGGTATAAGAAATAAAAATAAAAAAACTTTTTTCAAAAAAAGTCTCCTTTCCTGAAGAAGTTCTCAGATTTATTTATATCCATTAAAAAAAATGTCCCAAAGTGTTCTGTTAGATGTTGTAAATTGGTCTGAAGCATATCTTCCCTGATTAAATTTTCCTTCACTGAAATAGCTATCATATCTTTTTTTCTCGAAGAATTCTCAGCCTTGTTAACAAGGCTGAGAATTCCTCCTCCTTCTTTCTGATTACATTACAAAGGTTCCTTCTATCCCTTATTCAATCAGTTTTACATTCAGCAAATCAAGGAATCATCATTCCACTTTTCCCCCCATATTCAGTAATATGTTCCAAAAAAGATTTCAAAACCTTTATTGTCATTGTACATCATGTATACAATGAAATTGGTTTAGCCTCTACTGGTGCAATCCATACAAGAATACAAGACAACATGAATAATATAAAGAATAATCCTCATACAAGTACCCTGTTTTCCCCAAAATAAGACATCCCCTGATAATAAGCCCAATCGGGCTTTTGAGATCATGGCAATAAGGCCAAGCACTTATTTCAGGAAAATATAATACAGGGTCTTATTTTTAGGAAAACACGGTACTTAGGAAAAAAACCTAGTCATAAGTTTCCATATGTACATCATATTCTGTGCAACATGTATATTACTCTGGTGTATAATCTTATATCATAGTATATACATATTACACACTACACTGGCACCAGTGAAATTCATCATATTAATTTATTTGTGGTGCGATATTGTGTTCAGGACTCTGACAGCCCATGGGTAGAAGCTGTTTTTAACCTGTTTGTCCGTCTGGCTATATTTCTGTGTCTTCTGCCCAATGGTAAAAGTGAAAAGAGACTCTGGCCAGGGTGTGAATCATCCTTAAGTATCTTCCCAATTGATACTTGAAGTAGGCTTCCCTGATCCAGAAACATTTGATCATATTCACTCCCATCTTCAACCTATACTTTCTTGGGAAAGTGATGACAATGATAACTCAATTTCAACTTTGAGAAAATTAATTATTTTGAAATCCGGTCATGGAATAAAAACGGTGTCAGTCACTTTAGTGGATGAAGTTTGTCAGGATAGGAATGAAAAAAGAGGTCCCCCTGGTTCTTTTGGTTGTCCCAGGGTTGAATATTCTCCTCCATGCATTTTCTCGCCATGCTATATAAAACCATTGGAGAGGGGCATCTGTTGTGTAGGATGAGATTCGTTTATTTATTTTATTTGAATGCTGCCCACTGGCTCTGATGACATTCAGGTATGCATTACTAAACTGAAAATGACTTAACCAATGTCTATCAGATAGAAAAGAAAGCCCAATTAAATAACCCAAGTCATTCATCAGTAAACATACAGAAACATCGTTTTCCCCCAAAGGACTTGGGGCATGAGTTAGGGGCCATCATAGAAACTGTGGTTATGGTTTATGTGGCAGTCATGACCTCTTTGGCCCAGTATGGTCAGGACTGATCATTCATGCTTTAAGCATCACTTGGGTGTAATGTACTTTAAGTTGGGTAGGCTTTGGAGAGCACCTGGAAACCACAGCTGGTTTAGAATGCAGCTGCAAGATTAATGGTGAGCCAATCCTGCCATGGCAGGATCACATCTTTCCTGAAACCACTGCATTAGATCCCACTAGTCTTCAAGACCCAACTTAAAGTACTGGTAATGACCTATAAGGTCCTATGAGACAGCACTATGTTACATTCAGTTCTACTTGCAGCTATTGAATCCGCCTCTTCACAGAAAAAAAAAATCTCAAGAAAACCTGTTAAGAATCACCCTCCCCACCCTGAATTGAGGAGGGGGCATGAATGAGATGATAGGCTTTCTCTGTGGCAATGCCTACACCTTGGAATTCTTAAACCACAAAGATCTGCAAAGCTCCATCTATAATAATCTTAAGAGAACAAAGGAGCGAGTTTGGGAGCTATAGCATGGGTGCATAGGGCATCTTTCGGAAACTTCACATCCCGTGGTTTGTGTCTGTGTTTTTATTGACCCTCAATATACTTTTAATTGGTTTCTGTTTTAATGTAATTATTTTTAGGATTTTTGTCACTCCAGGTTTCTTGGCTAGATGCCTGGCCATATAAATTGGATGGATAATTGAATGAATGAATGAATGAATGAGAGAGTTAGTGAATGAATGAATGCTACCATTTAAAGACATTTTTATTACACTGTGCCTTCAACCCTAGCTTGATTTTATAGATTTTATAGACATCCATCTTAGGAGAGGGTTGATTTATTATTACTGTTTTTTTTTTAAAAAATGGCTCATTTCTATTGTTGATTTTTTTAATTTTAATCTGTTGCCCTTTACCTAGTGCATGGTTGGTTGAGTGGGGAAAGATATAAAAAGCTTATATATATATATATATATATATATATATATATATATATATATATATATATATATCTTTGTCTCCTAGAAGCACGAAGCCGAAAACACCAGCCTGAAGATGACAAATGAGACTTCGTCAAAACGTCGCCAAGACACTTCCAAATTTATGCGGGAGAAAACCCGAATAACCAAAGACCTACATACAAACACCCACGAAAACCTCAGAAAACAAACAAATATATATATATAGTTAAAATCTCAGGTGTTTCCCCGCGTCATTAAAAGTCTGTTAGTTAAAATGCTTAAAATCCTGGTTAAAATCCCAGCTTAAAATCCCAACAAAACACTTTGTAAAGTCTTTAAAAATTCTAGCTAAAATCCTAACCAACACTTTAAAAGTTTTCTTTTTGGCAACATTTCGACAAGCTCTCTATCTCTCTAAAGACAGAGTTACAGGCTAACCAGCATAACCAGCTTTTTATCAGGTTCGCCTGATACGCCAGTTGCGCCCCTTTCTGGATCGGGACTCCTTGGGCACAGTCACTCATGCCTTGGTCATGTCACGCCTGGACTACTGCAACGCTCTCTACATGGGGCTCCCCCTGAGGAGCACCCGGAGGCTCCAGCTGGTGCAGAATGCGGCCGCGCGGGTGATTATGGGAGCGATGTGGTGCTCCCACGTAACACCTCTCCTGCGTGAGCTGCATTGGCTCCTGATGGTCTTCCGGGTGCGCTTTAAGGTGTTGGTTCTCATCTTTAAAACGCTCCATGGCTTAGGGCCAGGGTATTTGCGAGACCGCCTGCTGCTACCGATAACCTCCCACCGGCCAATACGCTCTCACAGAGAGGGCCTCCTCAGGGTGCCGTCAGTCAGGCAATGTCGGCTGGCGGCCCCCAGGGGGAGAGCCTTCTCTGTGGGGGCACCTGCCCTGTGGAATGAGCTGCCTCCTGGAATACGATTGATTCCGGACCTCCATACCTTCCGTAAAGCCCTGAAGACGTTTTTATTCCATCAAGCTGGCCTAGCCTAAATGGTTTTTTAAAATTGGGATTTTAAATTTTATGGATTTGGGGGTTTTAAATTGGGAAGCTAGTGATTTAATTCTTTTTAATTATCTTAACTTTTGTATTTGTATGTTTTTTTAATTTTGGCTGTTCACCGCCCTGAGTCCCTTCTGGGAGAAGGGCGGTATACAAATTAAATTAATAAATAAATAAAATAAATACGTCTGCAGCAACGAACATAGAAAAGCAACAACTCTGACCTCGCAGCATACCCAAAACTTCTAAACTGAAAGTAGGGGCCCGATGATGATAAGTTAGAGAGCTTGTCGAAACGTTGCCAAAAAGAAAACTTTTAAAGTGTTGGTTAGGATTTTAGCTAGAGTTTTAAAAGACCTTACAAAGTGTTTGTTGGGATTTTGGAGGATTTTAAGCTGGGATTTTAGCCAGGATTTTAAGCATTTTAATTAACAGACTTTTAATGACAGGGGAAAACACCCGAGATTTTAACTTTTTACATACACACACCCGTGAAAACTTGAGAAGACATATATATACATTGCTCATAGAAGCACGAAGCCGAAAACACCAGCCTGAAGATGACGAATGAGATTTCGTCGAAATGTCACCAAGACACTTCCAATTTTACGTGGGAGAAAACCCGAATAATCAAAGACCTACATACAAATACCCACGAAAACCTCAGAAAACTATATATATATACATACATACATGCATACATACATACACACACACACACACACACAGACACACACACACACACACACACACACACACACACACACATCATATTATAAAAAACAATTTCTTAATTTTCATTCTTCTCCAGGCTCCTTTAACTTCTTTGTTTCTTAAAACATAGATAAGGGGGTTCAGCATGGGGATCACAACAGCGTAAAACACAGAAATTACTTTGTCATAATTCAGAGAATGAGAAGAGCTTGGTTGCACATACATGAAGAAGAGGGTGCCATAGAAAATCACAATAGCAGTCAGGTGGGATGCACAGGTAGAGAAGGCTTTGTGTCTTCCACTAGTAGAATGTTTTCTAAAGATGGCATTCAGAATATAGACATAGGAGATCATGACTGTGAAGAGGGACCCAGTTAAATTGATAGTACTCAATGCAAAAAGCTGGATTTCTTTTGGCTGAGTGTTAGAGCAGGATAAAGCTAGAAGTGGTGGGTCATTGCAATAAAAGTGATTAATTAAATTTGGACCACAGAAGGATAACTGGAATGTTAATGCTGTCTGGATAATCGAATTCACAAATCCATAGCTATAGACACAAACTACCAAGGAAACACAGCGCTTTTTGGACATAATTCTGGAATAAAGCAATGGATGGCAAATGGCCACATATCGATCATAGGCCATGACTGATAGCAAAAACAATTCAGTGGTCACCAATGCAACAAACATAAAAAATTGTATAAGACATCCAGTCCATGAAATAGTTTTCTTGTCAGCTAAAAAATCTGCTATTGCCTTGGGGGTAACAGTTGAAGAATAGCTGGCATCCAGGAAGGCCAAATGGCTGAGAAAGAAGTACATTGGAGTATGTAGCTGGGAATCCACCTTGATCAACAGGATCATCCCAAGATTTGCACTCAGTGTGATGATATAAATCATCAAGAATATATTAAAGAGAACAACTTGTAATTCTAGATGATCTGTGAATCCTGAAAAGATGAATTCAGTCACCTGAGTTTGATTTTGTCCAATCATGTAGTCCTCTCCTTTTTTTTTTTTTTCCTGCCAAGGGTTTGAAGAAAGGAAGAAGAAATCAAGATTACTATATTGTTGTTCATTAACTTTTGATGTTTACTGGATTATTTTAAAATAAATATTAAATGTTTGTTGATCTGAAAAGTGGACCCTGCACCTGTGGGAATAACATTAGGAAGTTGATGATTTAAATATGCTTCACCAGAGTTTATAATTCAAGCTCACTCATTTTATTATTGAACTTGAGAGTCAGTTTGGTCTAGTGTTTAAGGCACCAATCTAGAAACCAGGAGACTGCGAGGTCTAGTTCTGCCTTAGCCATGAAAGCCAGCTGGGTGACTTTGGGCCAGTCACTCTTTCTCAGCCCAACTCACCTCACAGTGTTGTTGTGGGAAAAAGATGAAGATGAAGGTGTGTTGGATATGTTTGCTGCTTTGAGTTATTTGTAAAAATAATGAAGACACTATATAAAAACAAACAAAGAAATAATACAATTTCTCTAAATTAAATAAAATGCTTTTCATATATTCATATTCTTTTCAATTGAAAACTGAAAAGAAAACTTTTGGCTGGAACAATCTTGTTCCAGTGTAGTCATACTGCCCTTCCCAAATCTTGTTCATTATCCTTTCTTGTCATCCTTTCAGTAAGACTTCTGTTAACACTTTCCCAGGGATATTTAATAAACTTGTCTACAGTACTTGCATCCATTCTTTTTATCTTTTTTTGTATAAGGAATAATAATTATTTCAATTTTCAGGTAGAGACACAGCTCCCACAAATGTTAATTAAGTCTTATAGTCGTTTTGGAAACAATTGACACCCATATTTTAACAATTTTTTAATTACACCATTTACATTTACTGTTGGTAGAACAAATATTAGAATTGGCAGTGAAAATATTGGTGAATAGCTTCTGCCTTTTAGGATCAACCATCAACAGTAAACTAACAGTCTAGAATTAAAATGCACATGGTAGGGCATCCTGAAGGCTTTGGAAAAGAATATGCCTATAATATAATACCTACCTATATACCTACAAAATACTACAAGCCATATTATTCTCTGTGACATTGTATGGAATAAAAGTTGGACTTTGAAGAAGCAGGATAAGAACAATATTTGATGCTTTAATTTTGGTATTGGAAACCTGAGAATGCCATGGACAGCCAAAAAAGCCCCAAAACGAATGGATCAACAAATTAACCAAGAATTCTCATGTAAGGCACAAATGATCAGTCTCAAATGATTGTACTCTGGATACAACCTTATGCAAAGACCTAGTTGTGTTGAGAAGGTTCTAATGCTAGGAAAGATTGAAGGAAAGCCAGAAGGTCTTCTTTACCTTGACATTGATTGCTGCCCTCCAGGACCCAAATATATTTTTTTACAAACTCACCAGTGGAACAATGATCAGGCAGGTTTTGTTTTTTCTCCAAATGTTCTGATGGAAGGAAGGGTAGACGAATGAACTGACTGTTGTTTAAAAAAATTAAAAGGTGAAATTGACAAGGCTGTGCTCTTTCCAGGACTATGTGCAACTAAAATGTACAAAAAAAAGCCATCACTAAATGTTAATTTTAGCTTTTGCAAAAATTAATTATTAAAGTATAATTTAAAAATTCCTGCATTATTGCATCCTCTTTTTTTTTTTTTTTTTTACTTTCTGATCATTTGAGCACTACCCATATATATGTTTCTGAAGCTGGAGTAAGTTGATTTCATCTTTAACCAGCTACCAATTGAGCAAATCAATGGTAGAAAGCGGCAACAGTATATATATATATTTAAAAAATGCTCTTGAATTAAAAGCCTACCTGATTAGTCCAATGTACCCTTGAAGCACAGTTGTTATCAATAATTTATATAGGAAACCCCATAATTATATACAGTATTTCAGTTGGCTTAATGATTTTCTCCCTTGAGAAAATTAAGCATGTTTACTAACAAGCAGCGAAAAATGGAGGAAAAATGGAAACAGCCAGACATCATTTTCCTACAAAGCTGAGTCTCCGATGAGGTTCTCCTGTGTCTGACTTATTTTTGAAAGATCTCTGCCTAGCTCAGCAAAACAGCAGCTGCCTCCATTTTGGCTGCACATTTGTGTGTAGAATGCAAACACTGCCAGAAATAACTGGTCTCATGAAATACTATTCTGTAAAAAAAAAAAAACCCTCTCCCTGAACACAGAAAATTGAATAACAGCAGATACTTTTAAAGCTTGTTTTGATCCTATTGTGCTAGAGCTGTATTTACAAGGCAGGAGTTTCTGAGATGCCAAGATGTTCAGAAGCAAACATTGTTCTTTGTTCTCTTTTTTCATGTTATTTGCTGATGTTGACAACGGCCTTTACTGGGATCTAGTTCAAGGAATGAATCTCTCTGAACATGAAAATTTTACCTTTGATTCTCTTAGGAACCATAGAAGGGTAGCTTCCTAGTTAATGAAGAAGGGCAGATAAAGTACAGGAAAATGGACAACAGCTGAAAGAAGCAAAAGATTAAATCTTTTGGAGAAGACCAAATCCTATACAGCAGTCTTGTCCAATCCATGGCCTCCAGGCCTGGATAGCTAGTAATGTGGCCCCACAACTTTTAACATTATTATGTGCTTTTTAGTGATTTTTTAAAGTGATACTATATTATATATTTTATATGTGGACCAAGATCTTCACTCCTCACTTAGTGAGGTCCAAGCAAGCCAAAAGATTGGACACTCATGCTATGTAGCATCCTTAATTTCTCTTACTAAGAGCTGGAACTATTGAGTGGTGTGGAGATAATATTGAAAAAGGAATGCAAAAGTCTGCTCCAAAGCACTGTGACTTGAAAGTCCATGATTACTCTATTCCAGGTGATTAGGACAGAGTTTTATCTATTATGTGTCTCCTTTTCTCCTTGCTTTTTGCCTTTTGCCATCCTGGCATGTTAGAAAACTGGGAGTTGCAATCATTTCTTCAGTCAGCATGTCTGATTACAGAATGGGAAAGCATCACAAAACTTCTAAGGTTTGCTTGGATCCTTCCATAGAGATTGGATTTCATCGCCTCTGGTTATATAATCCAGTTTGCTTCCCATTTGGAATATAGACAAATCCAATGCATATCCCTACAGTGGAATCATTGCATTAAGTCTGTCTCTCTTTCTTTCTGATTGCTGTGTCTTTTTATGGTCACTGCAATCTGAAGACTGGCAGAATATTTCTGAATCTGGAATTAGCACAACAATGCATCTGATTTACAAAAGTATGCTGATTCTTCAGTGCAGAAAAGCATAAATGGATTTGTGGAAACATCTCTTCTTTCTATTCTTTTTCTTTTATTTCTGATAATTCTGCTGTAATTGCAGTTACCACTGTACTAAAATGAAGAGGTTTTTTTGGACATAAGTAGTATAAAGGTAAAGGTAAAGGTTCCCCTTGCACATATGTGCTAGTCGTTCCCAACTCTAGGAGGCGATGCTCATCTCCGTTTTAAAGCTGAAGAGCCAGCGCTATCCGAAGACATCTCCATGGTCATGTGGCCGGCATGACTAAATGCCAAAGACGCACAGAATGCTTTTACTGTCCCACCAAGGTGGTCCCTATTTTTCTACTTGCATTTTTTACATGCTTTCAAACTGCTAGGTTGGCAGAAGCTGGGACAACTAACAGGAGCTCACCCCATTATGCGGCACCAGGGATTTGAACCACTGAACTGCCGACCTTTCAATCGACAAGCTCAGCATCTTAGCCACTGAGCCACCGTGTCCCTGTTGAAGTAGTATAATGCACTCCAATTCATATTCGGGGGAAGATGGGGAGAAGACAAATAAAATTATTCTTTATACTTTTTTGCTGCCACCTCATAAGGATTTAATTGGGATCCATATGTTAAACTTGGATCTTATACTCATTTAAGATCCGCGTGCTGTTGGGCATCTTGTCTGTTCTTTTCTTGGAACTCCAGTACTTTAGTTGTACATGTGCATATAGATGAATGGGTGTGTGTGTATGCATGAACATTATAAACTGCCCCATTTTTTAATTTGAAAGCCAAGTCAACCATGAACAAATATTGTATAAAGAAGATAGCATAGGATATGATGAATTGTTTCTTTTTAAAGTGATGCATACACAGTACAGTACAATTCCTCTCTGTTTAATTAGAATAAATTGGCAGTTTTAATCTTTTTAAAATATTTCTTTATTATATACCAGCCATCTCCTTCTCTCCCACTATTTTTCTCTGTGTGTCTTTTTCTCAACTACACCCCCTCCCCTTCTCTCTCTGTTTCTGTATGTGTATATGTAACTTTCAGAGGTGGGTTTCAGCCGTTTCTGACCAGTTCTGGAGAACCGGTAGCAGAAATTTTGAGTAATTCGGAAAACTGGTAAATACCACCTGTGACTGGTTCTGCCCCCATCTATTCTCTGCCTCCAGAGTCCCAGCTGATCGGGAGGAAATGGGGATTTTGCAATAACCTTCCCCGGGATTGGGGAGGGAATGGAGATTTTACAGTATCCTTCCCCTGCCATGCCCACCAAGCCATGCCACACCCACCAAGCCACACCCACAGAACCAATACTAAAAAATTTGGAAACCCACCACTGGCAACTTTGAGTTAGTGTTGACTCTTGGCAATTGTCTGGGCAACTGCAGCTTTCTTAACAGAATTTCAGAAATGGTTTGGCATTGCCTCCTTCCTCAGGCTAAAACAGAGGGAGAGACTGGTCCAGAGTCACCCAGCTGGCTTTGTGCCTAAAGCAGAACTAAAACTCACAGTCTCTTGGTTTCCAGTCTAGTGTCTTAACCACTACACCTAAGTGGTTTCTTGTAAGGAAGTGGCAGTTTATTTATTCACATTCAAATAAAATAATATAATAGCATAATCTGTCATCCCAAACACAATTCAAAGCCAGCTTTCATAATAAGCAGTCATACATGACAGCCATAGTAGATAAATAGAAGGGCACCTCCTATTTTTGGAGAAAAAGCAATAAGAGATGAACCTGTAAAATAGCAATAAATCTCAAAAACATCATGTATTCCTCCTCTGTATCATGCTATAAGGAATACATTTATTAAGAAATAGCAAAGGATTCAAATAACTTATTTAGAAAGGCTCACATTCTATATGTACATAGCAGAAACAATTCTGTTGAACAGAAGGAATGACAAATTGTATATGGAATATAAATTATGACACCAATTGAGCCCAAAATTTATGTTCTAAGCAAGACATTTGTTAAGTGAATTTTGCCTTTTGACATCTTTTTGTTTGCAGTCTGCGTTAAGAACTTGTCTCTTTTAAATATTCTTTAAGATTTGAAAATTACATACTTTAAAGGTCATTATTCACAATATGTAAATCTACGTATAACCTCAAGCATATATGACTATTTTTGTTTTTGTTATATATACAATAATGCCAATGATGATTTGGGTCAAGTCATATTCTTCTGAGTTTGATCATTCTTGAATCAGAAATCTTATACAATATTTAGCGAAACCGGCTAATTACAGTAGCAGTTACCAAGAACTATGTTAATTTAATCTAAAGAAATTTCATCCTGATTACAAATAAAACAATTTAATTTATTTTTCTTCAGAGTCTCTGCATCTCAATTGTACAGATTAATTGTAAACTTGCGATTCCGTTCCATTCGCTTTACAGTTTGCCTTTCCTTAATTTCAGAGATTGGAATATTAATAGTTGGTAAGAAGAGGCAACAGTTAGAAAAGGTTAAGTGCCATATCAGTGGCTGAAGGGGGAGGTTCCATGCAGTATCTGATATGGCACAGAGCTATTGAAATGCAAAGCTGTTCATTCACAAGTAGCTATGTGAATAAGCGGAAGCCATTGAAATTAACAGGTTATAAAGGCTTGTTCCATTTTCTCAACATTCATGTACCTGAATGAACTTGCTTTCTGTAAATTCCAGCTCTATCACAAAACATTTGAATGAAGATCATGGGGACTTCTTTCTTGATTGTGGCTTAGCAGCTGCAGCAAGCACAGGTTCTTAGTTATGGCCACTTCATCACTTCATGTTTCTCAAACCAATAGCAAGTCAAAGGCCTCCCTATCCATTTCACTAGGACTAAAGATGTTGGTTTCTTTTCTGGATTTCTTGATGCAGGATGGTCTTTTAATTCTCTCAGTGCCTCTTATGTTAGACTTTTTATTTTGTGATGCAACAGGGGTTTCCGAGCTCTGGGAAATTTGCATAGAAGGTGGGTTGTTAAGGAAATTTTTCACAGCTAATCACAGAATGAAACAATTGAGGCCACATTGCCATAGAATAGAATAGAATAGAATAGAATAGAATAGAATAGAATAGAATAGAATAGAATAGAATTCTTTATTGGCCAAGTGAGATTGGACACAAGGAATTTGTATTGGTGCATACGCTCTTGATATACATAAAAGAAAAGATATATACACTGAGAGCATATGCACCAAGACAAATTCCTTGTTGGCCAACCAACACTTGTTATGAAGAATGAGTAAATTGCATTTGAAATTGACAGTTTTTCACACTAGAAAGTTTTCTTGCAGCTTATTTTTCTCAAATTTTCTGAGAATTTGGCCCATGTGCCCACTATTGGACATATCAAGACCAAGCATTGTTTGCAAGGCGTCTCACAATAAAAAAACATTTCTTCCCCATCACCTTTTTAAAGGCTTCCTTCACTTCTTTGTTTCTCAGGCTATAGATAAGGGGATTCAGCATGGGGATAACAACAGCATAAAAAACTGACACCACCTTGTCATAACTGAGGGCATGAGTGGAGCTTGGTTTCAGGTACATGAAGAAGAGGGTGCCATAGAATATGATGACAGCAGTCAGGTGGGAGGCACAGGTGGAGAAAGCTCTGTGTCTTCTCCCAGAAGAGTGTTTTCCAAAGATGGTGCACAGAATGTAGACATAAGAGACAACGATTGTCAAGAGAGAACTACTTAAATTGATACCAGACAAGACTAAAAGCTGGATTTCTTTAGGACGCGTGTCAGAGCAGGACAAGGCTAACAGTGGAGGGTCATTGCAGTAGAAATGATCGATCACATTTGAGGAACAGAAAGAGAGTGTAAAAGTTAATGCTGTTTGAATCACTGAGCTCACAAAGCCATAGAAATACACACTGGTCACTAATAAGGTGCACAACTTCTTCGACATAACAACAGAATAAAGCAGTGGGTTACAGATGGCTACATACCGGTCATAAGCCATGACGGACAGTAAGAACAATTCCGTCATCACCAAACCATCAAACATGTAAAATTGAATAGCACATCCAGTCAAGGAAATGCTTTTCTTTTTGGCAAAAAAACCTGCCATTGCTTTAGGAGTAACTGTGGAAGAATAGCCGGCATCCAGGAAAGACAAATGGCTGAGAAAGAAGTACATTGGAGTATTCAGCTGGGGATCAGTTTTGATCAATAGGATCATCCCTAGATTTGCACTCAATGTGATAGTGTAAATAATCAAGAACAGGGCAAACAGAACTACTTGCAATTGTGGATAATCCGTGAGTCCTGAGAAGATGAACTGTGTTACTTGGCTTCTATTTTTCTCATTCATTTATAGTGGTTTTTTTAATTTTAAAAAACCTATCAGAGAAAGAAGGGAAAGAGAACAACCCAAAACAAACTGGAAAAAAGAAGATAAAATTATAGTTATTTATTTATTTTTTATTAAATTATGGTACTCACAGAAATTATCATAAATGCAATAAATTGAAACAGATCAAATTCTAAATTCTACTTTATATTTTGAAAACATTTACATTCAAGATTGTGCACGTTTGGTAATTCTGAAATGATCCAATAATCCAGTTATTTTTGTTGTCCATGGTACATCCTAGGATCACTGGAATTTAGAGCTAAAATGCATGGTGGTGTGCATATGAAAAAAAATGTACCACTGATTTCTTTGAGAATGAAATGTGATTCACCAGCATTGCATGCTCTCTATTAATCTTTATCATTGATCAGTTGAAAATTTTTACCGAACTGAATACAGTACTCTTGAGCAAAATTCATTGAAAAAAAAGAACATGTATTTTAGTAAAGTATATATTGTAGCAATTAGAAAGAAAAGGAATCAGGAACAATGCTGATGTGGTAAACACATCTTCGCTATCTTCCCCTTGCTCCAGAGTTTGTAAATGTAAAAGTACACAAGGTACCATCAGTTTTATGACTATTATGGTTAATGTTAGATTACCCCGGCTCTACCCTTTTCTATTCCAAAAGCTTGCTTTATACTAAAATCATTAAACATATGTTCTGTCTTCAGCTATTGTAATTCTGTTAAATAAAATTCCTAATTTGGGAAAAGGAAGGAAGTAAACAGTGCAGATGTGTTGCTTCTTACAAGTTAGAATAGTAATTATTTCATTTTCCACCAATCACTGGCTGATACACATATCTTAGTGAGACTTACCTGTTTTAAGCAGTGCAATCTCCAGCTGAAATGATGTAGTGGAATAATGCACAGCACAATAATATACTGCAATTACATCTCATGGGTATGATCTTTGGAATCCTCAAGACTGATGAAACTCAGCAATTAAACTACACTGGGTACCAGGTCATTTTTCTCTGCTCCCTCAGAATTTTCTATTTGTCCTTGTTGCTGTCAAATGAGTCCCAGAACTTGATAGATGCTTCCTTGGTAGAAAAATAACTATTGGAGGTGACAATTTAAGTAAGTGGTACTATGTGTATTTAATTTTTTTTCACCCTCTCTGTTGTTCCATTGGGAGTCTCTCACCAAATTAGTACTCCAATTTTAGGATGCCAAAAACATTGAGCATCCTTTTATTCAGAAATTAAATTATTACAGCTTCCCTATGTGAGATTTTAAACACAATCATTATCTATCTTTTCAGTAAAGCCAATTGTATTTCTATATGCTAATATTTTCAGTCCTTCTAAAAAGTTGAAAGTATTGTTTTTATCTGTTTCAATAGATAGAGAGGAGGAGCATCTTTTGATCCCTCCATTTATAAAATGTCTTATGGGTCCTTGAAAGAGTGGCTTTTGTGTTGCAGAGCCCGCCCTCTGGGACACCACACTTCATCTGATCTTGACATTGGCCCTGATCCTGTGGCTCTTTCCTAAAGACATGGATATGCTCCAGAGCCTACAAGTTATAAACTTTGCAGACTTTAACAATTGCAAATGAATGAATCAATGAGTAAATATATCTTAAAGAGCAATTAAGAGAGCCAGTTTGGCATAGTGGTTAAGTCACCAGTCTAGAAACCAGGAGTCCATAAGTTCTAGTCCCATGTCAGACACAAAGCCAGCTTGATGACCTTGGACTGGCCTCTCTCTCTCTCTCTCAGCCTAAGGGAGAATGCATGGCAAGCCACTTCTGGAAAACCTTGCCAAGAAAACTGCAGGGATTATCTAGGTGGTTGCCAGAAGTCAAACCCTCCCATTATCAATGAAAACATTTTAGTTTTCAGAAATCAAAGCATTAAAAAAGCTCAGAGGTTTGTTCCAAAGAGGAATAAATTCTTAACTGAAAAAGGACAAAATGGATGACTAAAGCTGATTTTCTTTCAGAAATAATTGCATCTGATGAATACCTCCCCTATTCTAAAGTGAATGATATGTGTGATCAAGATATTTTGGAGCACGAGGGCTAACCTTTAGATAATCTATGTGAGACCTTATTTTATGATGCATCAGTTTTTCCCAGATCCATAAAATTCTGTTCTGTGCCATATCCCGATCCCGTAGAGTATTGAGTGGCATTGCATTATTGCGGTCAACATATATACCTCAAGAGTACAAACTGGGGAAGACTGATCAACTATGTTAATATGTGGAGAGGAAGGGTTCTTTTATTCAAAGCATAGAGAAAATTTCATCTAATTTTTAAATCTGTAATACTTTCTTTCTACACTTAGCTCTTTCTTTTAAAAATTGCCATAATATATTACTGCTCTGTAACTCCTGTTAAAAAAAAGAAAGAAAGATACAAGACAAGATCTGGAATGGGCAGCAGGATATAGTTGAAACAGAAACTCAGTGAAGACTTCCCTAAGAAAACTCCCGAGGTCTTCATTCCATTATAGAAAGTGGTTACAACTGATTCAGTTTATTTCAGGGTAACATCAATCATTGGTGGAAAGATAAAACGGTTAACTGGTTGTGACTTTTCTAATGGCTTCTTTCACCTCCTTATTTCTCAAGCTATAGATTAGGGGATTCAACATGGGTATGATTAATGTGTAAATTATGGAAATTACCATATCAGTATCCTGTCCAGATTTAAGATTGGGATGGATATATGTAAAGGTCCCGGTTCCATAAAGTAAAGCCACTGATGTTAGGTGAGAAGCACAGGTGGAGAAAGCTTTACATTTTCCCTCCATCGAGTTGATCTTCAGGATGGCAGATAAAATGCAGAGATATGAAATAATAATGACTGAAATAGAGGTCATTGCAACTATTCCTGATGCAAAGACAGACAGAGATTCTGAAAGGTGGGATTCAGAGCAGGAAAGCTGAAGAAGTTTAGGGATGTCACAGAAGAAATGTTTGAGGATGTTACATCTACAGTAGAATAATCTGAATATACACGCTGTCTGTAGCACTGCATTTGCAGCACCAGCTGCATATGATCCTGCAACCAGACAGTTGCATACTTCTTGGGACATAAAAACAGGATACAGGAGAGGGTTGCAAATAGCCATATATCGGTCAATTGCCATCACAGCCAAAAGAAAGCACTCAGTAGTCACAAAGACAGTGAACAAACAGAGCTGAACAACACACCCTGTGTAAGAGATGCTTTTATGATCTACCAAGAAGTTCACTAGCATCTTGGGGGCAATCACTGAGACGTAGCAGAGGTCAGTGAAGGATAAATGGAGGAGGAAAAAGTACATGGGAGTGTGAAAGTGGGAGTCAGTCCTAATCAGCACAATTAGGCCGAGGCTTCCAGTCACAGTGAAAAGATAAATGGCAAGAAACAAAAAGAAGAGAACCATCTGCAGGTTGGGTTCATAAGTGAATCGTAGTAGGATGAATTCTGTTACCATTGTGTAGTTATTCTGCTGATCCATCTTTATTGAATCAGGTCTCTGGAGAGAAAAATTAATAATCAAATCAAACAAAAATATAATTACATATTTCTTGCATGATTTCTTACATTTTTTTTTGCATTCATAGGTTTTGCTTGGTTGTACTTTAGTAAAACATATGGACCAAGAAACCCTTGACCTGTTCCTGCAGATAAAAGGTTCTTCACTTGGTTTTATCTCTCCCATTAATGCTAACAATCCGTATCATAGAAGAGTAGTATTTCATCCAGCAGCATCACATGCAGGCCACGGAGAGGGGAGCGAAAAAGGTATGACTGATGATAGCTTATTTCCAGAAAGTGGGAAATACTGAAGAAAACCTTTATAAATTACACATAATATGAACCTTTGGTTTGACATGGCATCCAGATCCAAATACTGAGCTTTTCTAGCTTCTGTGCTGGCTACATGTTAGGTAAACTTTTTGCAGTGAGAACTCCCAGGATATGGCAGGTATACTTGGCTCCCAGTGTTTTCTAGTGAGAGAGGAGGGTAAGAACTCTTCTGCCTTGATGCCTTGATAGGGACCCCACTTCCAGAGATACAGCACATTTTCTCACTACTGGAATAGTCTCTCTGTGTGCTATGTGTTGCCTTGAGCACTTCATTACTGCATACGTTTTTATTTTTATTTATTTATTTAATTTTTCAAATTTCTGTATTGCCCATCACACTTGCGTGACTCAAATAAAACAATGAAGTCATAGAAAAGCCACAATTAAAAATAAAGCTAAAAATAAAATTAAAAGAGAGTCAAAAAGGATGATTTCAAAGTTAAAAGGCAGACGGAGCCTCTTCAACTCACCAGTCACCTTCAGAATTGAATGACCTCCGCACAAAAAAGTTGGCAGAATCAGGTCTTAATGGTTTCCCAAAGGCTAGGAAAGTGGAGGCCTGCCTTGCCTTTGGGGACAAGATGTTTGATGTTCTACCACCAAGATCCTGAAAAATGCAAATCTGCAGAGGAGGGTGGAAAACAACCAAGCAAGCAAACCAGATCTGGATACCAGTTACCACAGATAAGAGGTATCATGAAGCAGATCACACAAAGGTCAATGAAAGATTAAGATAAGATGGGAAGGAATGTGTGACAGATGCTGCTGATAAAAGGATAAAAGTTTTCCAAATCAGGCACACAACTGTAATTGATGGAGTATTCCTGCCTTCTCCAATCCCTGTGCATTCCTTGGACAGGATGTAACAAGCAAAGTGATAATCAGTAAGCATGCATGTATGCATGTATAATATGTGATGCTTAAACTAATGTAAAGAT
Organism: Pituophis catenifer annectens; assembly: GCF_029215685.1. Taxonomy (NCBI): domain Eukaryota; kingdom Metazoa; phylum Chordata; class Lepidosauria; order Squamata; family Colubridae; genus Pituophis; species Pituophis catenifer. The sequence goes on from NW_027256881.1 coordinate 235,348,609, forward strand.
TTGTACTGTAATAGTCTCTCTGTGTGCTATGTGTTGCCTTGAGCACTTCATTACTGCATATGTTTTTATTTTTATTTATTTATTTAATTTTTCAAATTTCTGTATTGCCTATCACACTTGCGTGACTCTGTGCAGTTTCAAATAAAATAATAAAGTCATATAAAAGCCACAATAAAAATAAATCTAAAAACAAATTTAAAAGAGTCAAAAAGGATGATTGCGAAGTTAAAAGGCAGAAGGAGCCTCTTCAATCCACCAATCACCTTCAGAATTAAATGACCCCCCACAAAAAAGTTGGCAGAATCAGGTCTTGATGGTTTTCCAAAGGCTAGGAAAATGGAGGCCTGCCTTGCCTTTGGGGACAAGATGTTCGATGTTCTACCATCAAGAACCTGAACTCTTCTATCTCAATTGAAAGTGTGTGAATGTATACACTCATAAATCCCACTTTCCCACTCAATACTTCATTGGTCAAGATGCAAAGTGAGGTGATTGAAAGAGGAAAGATTGACTAAATGGAGGAATAGAGGAGATTTCTTTTTTCATCTTGCCTCTTGGGAAAGGTCCAGTCTTCAGTAAGCAAATATCTCCAGGTAAATAGTTGTCCTTGTTCATCACATTCATGAAACTATCCTCCTTTGTTCTGCAGAGTGCAATGTTATTGGCTGGGATCAAACATTGAACTTTATTTTAACCATGACTTAAATCTGATCTAATTTATATTTAAATTAAGTCCAAAACAAATGCATTCCATTATGGCTTAATCTTGCATGAGGCAAATCATTCCCTGTTTTAGAATTTAGGACTAGAGGGGGAAATACATTTTTAGTCATAATAAATGAAAGAATACTTTGTTCGAAGAAGGTAGGATGAAGTATTGTTTCTGGAAGCTCAACTAAAGAAGTTTATTGGATGAAAAAACATGTTTCTTTATTACCATCATTTTTAAGCTTCTGGTGGCTATCTTCTCACCAATACAGAATCCTAAACCAATTAAAGTTTAGTCAACACTGATTGTTTTATAGCCTTTATGCTGATTAAAAGCTGTTTTCCAATTACATTAGGTGCAAAAAAAAATCCACTTTTTGGCAGTGGCTGTTTTGCAATGTTATATCAGTGTTTTCTAAGTTCAGTTTTGACATAGTTTAAGAAGTTGTATCTTGGAGGATGAAAACTTAGTGCATTATTTCTGCTGTGAAGTCATTCATGGCACAAAATAGTAAGTTCATGTCATTTTTATGTTGTCATCATAGATAAATTTAGTATTAATGCCTTTTGCTGAAGAGAAGAAGGTTGTGTTCTGAAGGTTTCAGCTGATGGATTTTTCCATTCAATTAAAGCTGATAGATGAATGAGATGCTTTAAGAGAAGCATATTGTGGCAAGTGGCCATCCTTCTCTTTTTTCTCCTGAATATCTCCCTAAATCACTTTGGGAATAAAATTATAACCTAGTCTTTTTGTCAGAATTTAACTACACACACTAGACTAAGATACATTTAAGTCAGAGGTGGGCTGCTGCCGGTTTGGACTGGTTTGGGCAAACCAGTAGTTCTGACCAGCGGTTGGGCCCGCCTAACCCCCCCCCAGCGCTATCCCGTCCTATATAATTGTGTTTTTGATTCCGTGAGCAGGCATGGAAGGCGCGTGCTCACATTTTTGGTTCTGGGTGAACTGGTTGTTACATTGTGTGATGCCCACCTCTGATTTAAGTCCACCAGTATAAATGAAGTTTGTAGACATTGGTAGATATGAACATGCTGTACTACAGAAAAGTGATCATGTACAATCTCATGTACAATCTCTCTCCCTCCCTCCCCCCTCCCTCCCTCCCTCCCTCTCTCTCTCTCTCTCTCTCTCTCACACACACACACACACACACACACACACACACAGAAAGTTTACAGCATTCAGCAGGATGCACATTTTGATGGGCAGATGTAGTCTTTATGTGAAAAAAAAAGCCACTTCTATCAACAAAATTGGTTAACAAATATAGTTGTAAACAATTATATATTTCTTGCTTGTATTCATCCTATATTGATCTCTAAATTTTAACTTTCCCTTCTTTCCCTTTGTCATGAAATATTTATTTGTTAGAAATATTATTCAACTTACCAAAGTATTGCAGAAAAATGGCAGGCATGGGAAACATAAGGGGCCTCTCTACAGTTTTCCATGTCCAACAAATAGATTGATACAGCCTCATTGCATGCAATATTTCAAAAGGGTAAGATCCATATATTTTATTCTCAGAAAATTAGCATATTTTGCTTGTAGAAAATCTAAGATGTCCTGGGGGGGACGCAGGCAGAGTCTTTCGTGTATTATAATAAGTCCCAGTGGCAATGCTCATACTAGAGAAGAAAACTGTGTTATCTCTTGAAAAGTTAGTGTGAATTGTTTAGACATAGTTTACATACAAGATCCAGATGGACAAAGAATTTACAGGATATTATTTTTTGACTCAGCAAGTGGGAGATGGTTTCATATATCCCACTAAAACTCACCTCTCAAGATGTGGATAGACCCTGTTAGCTTTTTGCAAAGCCTTGAAACGTGGCTCTTTTCTTGGGACCAAGCAGAACGTTGGATGAACCTACATGTAATGTAGGTTGAGATTATTTTTGTGCTGTGGCCTTGGTTTCAGGGCATTCTTGTTGTTTTATTTGGTTGGTTATTATCTGTTTTCCATTTTTAATTCAATGTACGTCTCCCAGGGTCAGAACTGTGAACTGATCAGCTATTTAAATTGATTAATGTAATAAAATTCAATAAAAAACAAAAATACACATTATATGTATAACGTATCTATTATGGTGCATGAAACCAGCAATCACAAAATATCTGGTCTGCAGAGAATGATCAGTAAATCTGCAAACCTGTTTTACTACGACTAATCTCTACTAGATTTATTTCTGAGTAGATGTGTATACAAAATAAAGGTCTCACTTATACAATAGACCTGCCCTGCCTTGAATTAAAAATGTCACAAATAGTACTTGATTCTTCAGAAGAAAATACAAACATTCCACTTATTTGTCATAGTGACATTTCAGAACAGACTACTCTTTCTATCCCTCTCTCCAGTAATTCTCTTCACAGTGCTCTGTTTGCAGTAGAGTAATCTAGAAATTTTTAGCATGCATAATCAAGAATATCCAGGGCAACAGATAACAAAACATCCTTTTTTTATTAATTTATAAAGACCATTCTTCCACAAAACTGCCTCAACCTGTATGTCAGGAATCTGCTAAGATGCATCCTTACTGTAGGAAAAAGCTCCATCTGTAAATATCACATCAGAGGTGGGTTTCAGCAGGTCCTGACCAGTTCTGGAGAACCGGTAGCGGAAATTTTGAGTAGTTTGGAGAACCGGTAGTAAAAATTCTGACTGGCCCCACCCCCATCTATTCTCTGTCTCCTGAGTCCCAGCTGATCGGGAGGAAATGGGGATTTGGCAGAAACCTTCCCCTAGATTGGGGAGGGAATGGAGATTTTACAGTATCCTTCCCCTGGAGTGGGGTGGGAATGGAGATTTTACAGTATCCTTCCCATGCCACGCCCACCAAGCCACACCCACAGAACCGGTAGTAAAAATTTTTGAAACCCACCACTGTATCACATGATGTTAACCTAAAGGAGCAACATTGCAGGCAGTTTTCAAATGAATTCTAAAACCCTGGATTTAAACACCCACAGCCTCTTGAATGCCTATATCACTTTTTCTGAAACAATGTGGTCTCCATTGCCTTAGGATTGTTAATGCTTCTTGCCAATGTCATCATCTCCTGACAAGCAAAAATGTTGGTTATTTATGTTTTGCCCAGGCTGATCAGTCTCACCTTAGATTGGGCCCTGTGTCCAAGTGTTCAGTCCTGGATACAATCTGAATTTTAAAAAAAAAAGTTCTTTTCTGAATGTCCAATTGTGTATATCACACACTCTCCTTTTATTTTACTAATAATAAGCAGGCACAGCAGCTAAGCAAAGATGTTCTTGGCACATCTATGCTGATTTCTAGCATGTACCTGGACTCTTGTCAGCCCTTCAAAATAGACCAGGGCAGGAAACAGGGCAAGGATTTCAGGAATGCTACTGTGTTGGTATGGTGGAATAAAAGAATCTCAAAAGCCTGCAAAACGATCCTTCTGCTGCCCAAACATTATAAAGGTGGGGTTGTTTTTTGTTTCTCAGATTGTTTGTTTTTCCTTTCCCAGGACTGAGCTATCTTTTGCTTATTGATCTTTGCATTCATTTTTTCAAGATTATCTGCACACCCTTGATAGTATCAACTCATAGAACAAGAGAAATTAAGGATGCTGTTTAGCAGGGGTGTCCAACCTTCTGGCTTGCCTGGGCCGCATTGAGTGAAGAGGAATTGCCTTGGACCGCATATAAAATATATAATATAGTATCACTTTTAAAAATCACTAAAAAGTATATAATAATGTTAAAAGTTGTGGGGCCACATTACTTGCTATCCAGGTTTGCAGGCGATGGATTGGACAAGTCTGCTGTATAGGATTTGGTCTTCTCCAAAAGAAGATTTAACTTTCAGCTGTTGCTGCTTCCTACCATTGGTCAATTGGTAGTTGGTTGAAGATGACATCAACTTACTCCAGCTTCAGAAACACGGAGTATTTAAATAATCAGAAAGTAAAAAAAAAAAAAAAAAAAAGGAGGATGCAATAATTCAGGAATTTTTAAATAATACTTTAATAATTAATTTTTGCAAAAGCTAAAATTAAGATTTAGTGATGGCTCTTTTGTACATTTTAGTTGCACGGAGTCCTGGAAGGAGAAAAGAGCACAGCCTTGTCAATTTCACCTTTTAATTTTTTTAAACAGTGGTCAGTCCCTCTGTCTACCCTTCCTTCCATCAGAACATTTGGAGGAAAAACAAAACCTGCCTGCTCATTGTTCCACTGATGAGTTTGTAAAAAATATTTGGGTCTTGGAGGGCAGCAATCGATGTCAAGGTAAAGAAGACCTTCTGGATTTCCTTCAATCTTTCCCAGCATTAGAACCTTCTCAACATAACTAGAACAGAACAGAACAGAACAGAACAGAACAGAACAGAATAGAATTTTTTATTGGCCAAGTGTGATTGGACACACAAGGAATTTGTCTTGGTGCATATGCTCTCGGTGTACATAAAAGAAAAGATACATTTGTCAAGAATCATAAGGTACAATGCAACATGCAACTAGGTCTTTGCATAAGGTTGTATCCAGAGTACAATCATTTGAGACTGATCATTTGTGCCTTATATGAGAATTCTTGGTTAATTTGTTGATCCATTGGTTTTGGGTGTTTTTTTTTTTTTTTTTGGCTGTCCATGGCATTCTCAGGTTTCCAATACCAAAATTAAAGCATCAAATATTCTTCTTATCCTGCTTCTTGAAAGTCTAACTTTCATTCCATATAATGTCATAGAGAATAATATGGCTTGCAATATTTTGTAGGTATATAGGTAGGTATTATATTATAGGCATATTCTTTTCCAAAACCTTCAGGATGCCCTATTATGTGCATTTTAATTCTAGACTGTTAGTTTACTGTTGATGATTGATCCTAAAAGGCAGAAGCTATTCACCAATATTTTCCTTGCTCATGTCTTGAATAATTTTCTCCATCTTGCTGGGGTTAAATCAGGGATAGATCAGAGTTAAATCAGGTTTATATCAGGTTATATCAAGTTATGCCAGAGATGTAGCCTCTCTTTGTGGCTTGAGAAGGGAGATGCTGGTTGTTTCAGTGTTCCAGAACGTTAGGTATTCAGAATGTTGTTCCTTGATGCTCACTGTATATTGTTTGTTTGCTGATGTTTGGTTACCCAACTAAATAACATAGTCAGTGCTAGGATAGCACTGATGCTACTTTGTTGGGTAATGAAATATCTGCAAGCAAACAACCAAACTCAGACAGCACAACTCTGATGTATATATACATCAGTATTTGTTCAGTATTTGCTAATATTACTCATTAATGCATTCTGTCTGCTATTTTACATTTGCATTCTGTTTTAAGTTGCAGCCATCATGACCACAACCTTGGCCTTTGACAAACTTTAGGGTTTGTTAGTCATCTTGGTTTTAGTATCATACATTCTGATAGCGTTCTGGAAATGTCAAAAGCTTGCATGTTCAATTGATAACTATGATTTATTAGTTTAACAATATTGATCCATTTAGCTGAACCTAGCTACCATACTAAAATTCTTTATGATAGCACCTGAAAATGTGATTCTGGAGTGTTGGATCAAAATCTGGAAAAAGGCAGATATAATACAGTGATCTAAGTCCTGTTTCTTGTGTACATGTTTGGCATGTACACAACAAACAGCAGTGGGGCTTGATTGTGCCATTACGTCCACAATCCTGCTGATATAAATCACCCAGTTGATACTCTAGTCCAAATATCAGGTAATATAGCAAATGTATTTATATCACATTGTATAAATCTATGTTTTATGATGTATGCTGCTCAGAGTGACTTGCTGGGTTGATCAGATATAGAAATCAAATCAAATCATATCAAATCAATCAATCAATTAATAAAATCACTGCTGAAGTCACATGGTAAAAGCCAAACTATTTTGGGAAAAGGTGTGCTTTAAGAACTTTATTTTATTTATTTATTAAATTTGTTTGCTGCCCATTACCTGGAAATACGCATTGCACCTAAACTTTGTTCTATAATCAAATGGTTGACTTTGACACACTCTTATTTAGTTTAATGTTTGTGTCAATACTGTACATCCATTTCCACAAGAAAAGCATTCAAACATAATTGTATTTGTTTTGATTAATAAAAAGGAATTATCCTTCTTTTTAAGTCAGCATGAAAATGCATTGTCCTTTCCTTTTAGTCTTTGTATCACTTATCTAAAACTTCTTTTCTCACCTCCCTAAATTGTTACCAAGCATTCAATAGGATGTTTCTAAGAGAAATGCAACAATGGCTTTCTTTTTTGACATGAAGGAAGTCACATTTATACCACTCTTATTTCAACAATATTATCTTGTCTAGCATTCTGCTAAATGCATCCTTTACTTCCTTGTTCCGCAGACTATAGATGAGTGGATTAAGTGAGGAGATGACAAGAGTATAAAAGACAGATATGATTTTGTCTTTATCCAATGAGAAATTGGAGCCAGGTCGTATATACATGAAGATGATGGTTCCAAAGAAAATGGTCACAGTGGTGAGATGGGAGGCACAGGTGGAGAAGGCTTTATATCTTCCCTGGGCAGAACTGATCTTCAGGATAGCAATAACAATGGCAATGTAGGAGATCAAAACAGTCAGAAAAGTTGTCAGTGCAATTGCAGTGGATATAACAAAATTCACAAAGTGAGCAATGTGTGTATCTGAACAGGACAACTGAAGCATTGAAGGAACATCACAGAAGAAATGATTAATTATATTTGAATTGCAGAAATTCAAACTAAAAATAAATGTGGTCTGGACTATTGAATTTGCAAAACCACAAGTATATGCAGCTATGACTAAGAGGAAGCAAAGCTTCTTTGACATGACAACAAAATACAGCAATGGGTTGCAGATTGCTGTGAAGCGATCATATGCCATCACAGCCAGAAGGCAACCTTCAGTGGTCACAAAGATGGCAGAAAAGAAGAATTGTGTGGTGCATTCTGTGAAGGAAATGGTTGAATGTTCTATCACAAATGTTGTCAACAATCTTGGGGCAATGGTAGTAGAAAGACTAATATCTATAATGGACAGGTTTCTAAGAAAAAAGTACATGGGGGTGTGAAGCCTAGCATCAATTCTGGTTAGAATAATTATCCCAATGTTTCCCACCAGAGTGATGAGATAGATGAGCAGAAAGAAGATGAAGAGGGGGATCTGAAGCTCTGGGTGGTCCATGAATCCAACAAGGATGAACTCAGTCACAATGGTTTGATTTGTCTGCATTGTTTATTTCCCTCTGATAGAATAAAAAGAGAGGGAAAACCTTATAGCAATATAAGTGTTGGATTGTTTGAGAATGCCTAAGGGAGAGACTCTGAAAACCCCAAGCTAAATGAAACTGTTTGCTTGATAAATATGCTCTTTTCAAAGTACAATGTTGAATTGGAGACTGTGCACACCATTACATAGCACTCCAGTGACAATTAGCTACCTACCATCATCTCCGTGCATATTGGCTACTATGTATGAATATATATTAAATACGCATCTGAAATTAATTCCAATTTATGAACTATAATATTTACTTTTGCAGTTGGTTTTTAGAGCATTTCAAAGTAGCTGATCAGAAGAGTTCCATTTAGTATTTCTTTTTCCAAGTACTCTTAAGTGGAATGCCAAATATATATCTAAATCTTCATTTTAGATAAACTGGCTTTGAAAACTGCAAGACACTGACTAAATCATGCAATATAATATTCCATTGGCAAGAAGTCTCATATGTCAGGTTGTGTTGACTGGAATTGACCAAGAGTATGTAATTGTTGTCCTTCTGAAAATAAATATATTTGCTATATCATAAGTAATATTAATTGAATGAGGAGAGTAACCCTTTCCGTCAATGCACAAATAATGAGATGTCTCACTATAGTATCGACTAATAAGAAAGAAGGCACTAACTGTTGACTCATAAACTTCATTCTGCATTTCTGCATCTCATGTATTATAAGAGATTTAATTTTCACCAAGCATCATGAAGTAGCTTTTGGAGTTTGGGTAAAAGAAAATTCTAAGTAAAACACAGATCAATATTTTCATATCAGAACTTTTGAGTATTCCTACATCTGTCTGCAAAAATCTAATAATGACGAGGAGTAGGAGATGGAAGTGTAGGAGGAGAAGGAGGAAGAAGATATGAACTTTTAACAGTATATTTGGATAATTACAAGTGTTAATTAAAGAACTTACCAGATTAGAAGTCAAGATTCATTTCCAAAGATGAAAAATGAAATATTGGGATATAATTCCTCATTTTATACTTTGTTTGCCATCGCTTAAAAACCAAGCCCATGAAACTCTCTATTGATGTAATTAACATATCATTAAAATACTCAGTACAATTCTTGGCAAAATACACCTGAGGTCCTACTGGGAATTCATATATCCATTGTATAGTTGCTGTACATAATTAGTTCACACTTCCATTGCAACTCACTATGAAACATCATTATATAGTTTGATCAAATTTATTTGTAAGATAAACTTGCTAAAAGAGGAATGTACAGATTAAATCAATCATATTCTGAAAGCCAGAGCAGCCAGACCAACAATACAGAGTAGTGTTGATACCTGTTTTAAAATCAAGTAGAACTGACTGTTCAACATTTCATTTTAGACATAGCCTATCCAGTGGTGGGATTCAATCGGTGTAACAACCGGTTCGCTGAGCATGCGCTTTGCAGTTCCTCACTGTTTTAGGAAGTTATGAAGTGGAGCCTTAAACATGTACAGTCTTTGCATGCTTTCTTTTTTTTTTTTTTTTATAAATACTTTATTGAATTTTTCCAAAATAAAAAAAAAGATAATAAACAATCTCTATCTTGATCAGAGGTACAGTGTTTATACAATTTGGTGAATCATACGTTAAATACATTCCTTCCTTAGCTATACAATGTTCTACGCAATATAAGTCCAATTCAAATGCATAACAAGTCATATCCTACAATCATACTTTTATTTTGTTCTTCAGCCAATTATACCAATTTCCCCATACTTCATAATATTTAGAATTCTCCTCATTTTTTAACTCGCTTGTCAATTTTGCCATTTCTGCGCACTCTAGAATTTTATTTATTAATATTTCTTCTGAAGGTGTAGATTTATTTTTCCAAAGTTTCACAAAGGCTAATCTAGCCGCAGTTGTAATCTGAATTATGAGTTGGGTATTGTTATTGTTAAGGCCATCTTCAGTCATACCCAAGAGGAAGGATTCTGGGGCTAGGACTATCTCCTGTCCCGTTATTTCAGAAAGCCAAAGTCGGACCTTTGACCAGAACTTTTTGGTCTCAGGACAGGTCCACCATAGATGATAGAAGGTGCCAACCGTTTTTCCACATTTCCAACATGTGGCTGGGAGATTTGGGAATATTTTCGCTAACCTAGCCGGGGCTAGGTACCACCTGTGTAACATTTTATAGTGGTTTTCTCTAAATGTTGCCGATTTCGTTATTTTGTAGTTCCGATTCCAGGCCATCTCCCAGTCGTTAAAATTAAGTCTATATCCCAAGTTTTTTTTCCCAGATATTTAGCTGTTTTTTTGCTATGGTCTCTGCTCTGTCCTCATCTAGTAGGAAGTTGTAGATTTTCAATAGCATTTTCTTGTCTGTTCCCCACATAATTTTATCAAAATTTCCATATTTCGCTTCAATACCAAATTTATCTCTATCTTTTTGAAATCTGGAATTTATCTGCAGGTAGGTCCACCAATCCACGTTGAACCCCTGGTCCCTCAATAAATCCAAAGGTTTGAGCTTCATATGCTTTCATATAGGCCAGTGTTGGCGAACCTTTTCGGCACCGAGTGTCAAAACAGGAGCATACGCACGCTGCTAGAAACCAGAAGAGCAGTTCCCGGGCACGCATGTGTGCACTGGGAAGCTGAACTTCCAGTTTCCGGTGTGCGCATGCGCACCAGTCACCTGGTCTTCCAGTTTCTGGCATACATGCACACGCAAAGACCAGCTGGCTGGCACGCATATGTGGGCCAGAAACCAGAAGCTCAGCTTCCCAGCATTCGCATGTGCGCTAGGGAGCTGCACTTCTGGTTTATGGTGATCCCGCACACTCGAAGGCCAGCTGGCTGGCACGCATATGCACGCTGAAAACCGGAAGAGCAATGGGCGACGGCTGGCGTGTCCAGAGAGATGGCTCCACTTCCAACATGCATGCCATAATTTTGCCATCATTGATATAGGCTTTCCACTTTTAAAGTGATGTCCTTCAATATATTCATTGAATCATAGTGGTAGTGAATAAATGAGAACATTCAGCACTCTCTGTAGAGCCAAGTGGGTCATCAGATTTTTAGTGACCCAGCAGCATGAGGAAAAGGAGAGGAAGAAGAATCAGATAAATTTCAACCTTTTCAGGCCTGTCTTGATGATGATTTGGTCATTCAATCAATTAAAACAAATAACATTATCTTTGTATTAAATGACTCCATCAGAGTTTTGCAGAACCTTGTTAATATTGCACGTGTTGCTCTGATGATGTACACTTTTTGATGTAGACTACAAAAAAATAAATTGGGATCCCAGCCCACAACAGATTTCTCTTTTGTTTTTTATTTTATTGCTTTTAAAATAAAGAATCCCCTTCTAAGATAAAACTACATATAGAAAGTACATATAGGTACATATTTAAAAGAAAATTAAAAAAAGAGGTGGAAAAATACAGGAAAGGAAATCATAAAACGTATCCATTCTTGTTCTCCTTGACCTCTCAGTCACCTTGACAGCATTAACCATGGTATCCTTTGGGGCTAGCTGAGGAGTTTGAGGCTAGGTGGCACAGACTTGTGCTGGTTTGGCTCTTTTTCCAAGAATAATCCCAGTTGGTGAGAAGTCTTGTCCACAGCTACTCCTCTGTGGTGTGTTGAATGGGCAGATACTCTCTACACTCTTTTTAAACATCTATATGAAGCTGCTGGGTGAAACCATCCACCACTATGGGTGAGATATGCTGATGATACTCAAGGTTATATATCTATCCTTGGTAACCCAAGTAATAATTTCACTGCCTTCTTGCAGTGCCCAGAAGTTGGGAAAGTTTGGAGGGGGACAGGAGACTTCAGATGAAGCCTGCTAAGACTTTTGGATATAAGGAGCTTCAGGATCTGGAACTTCAATATCTTTAATCGGGATGGGGTTGCACTGTCCTAGACAGATCCAGTGTGCAATTTGGGGGTTCTCCTGGACTCTAAATTTCTGCTTGAAGAGCAAGGGGTAGTCATGGCTAGGAAAACTTTTGCACTGTTATGCACCAGTTGCTCTCTTTCCCAATTGGGAGTCCCTGTTCTCAGTCACTCAAGCCCTGGTCATTTTATGCTTGGACATGGTTTATATGGGGCTACCCTTGAAGGGAATTCAGAAGCTACAGCTGTTGCAGAAGGCAGCCTTGTGGACAGTTCTTGGAGCCCCTAGAGTGGCCCATGTTATATTGTTGATCCACAAGCTGCACTGGTTGCTAGGTTACACCCGATACAATTCAAATGGTTAATTATTACCTTTGAAGCCCTTCATGGCTTAGGTCCAAGTTATCTGAGGAACTGATTTACCCAATGGGAGTAGCTGTGCCAACTGGCCTGGGGCCCCAATGGGTCATTCTGGACATACTTAATTGACTAAGATAAGATCCCATCTCTTCCCCATGTACATCTTGTTTCCTTTTCCCATCTTGTCAATTTTTATTCTTTTAATATTTTACCTTGTTTTTATGATTGTAAGCTGCTTAGAGTCACCTTTAGGTGCAATGCAGAGCATATGAGTTTAAATAAATAAATAAGCAAATAAAAGTAGAGGACTACTTTCAAGCATGATAATTTCAAGCAAGCCAGATATGGAAGACTGATCATCATTAGTTGGTAGTTGCATTTTAGTAAAGATCTTCTTGGAATCAAAGAAACACTTCTGGCTATCTATTGTGTTTTCAGTCAACAACAGTTTTGTTTTCTCCATCAAATTTATAATTCAAAGACCCTTAAAATATCTTTCTGCTTTGTAATTAATATTGTTTTGTGACCATTTCCCATTTTTATTATAAGGTGTTTTGAAGGAATGTTTTAAAATTGACTGAAACAGTTTAAGTGGGAGTAATTAAGCAAAACTGAACATACATGTTGCCCTTTACCAATTAATTGACATAGACATTCTATCAGTTACATCCAGCTCGGTCAGTTCATTCTATTAGTTACATCCAATAAAATAATAAAAATTTTTACATCTGAATTACATGGAACTACAGATTCCATCTAAACTTTGTTTTATGATCAATCATCGACTTTGGCACACTCTTCTGAAGTTTAATGTTTCTGTCTATACTGTACATCATTTACAGAGGAAGAAGCATTCAAACATAATTTTGTTTTGATTAATAAAAACAATTCTTCTTCTTATAGGTCAATTTAAAAATGCATTGTCCTTTCATTTATTCCTTCAATTTATTTAGCATTTGGATAACCTACGTGAAATTTCAAGCCTTTTTTCACCTGCTCAAAATATTATCAAGTATTCAACAGTATTTTTCTCAGAGAAATCCAAGTATGGGTTTCTTTTTTGACATGAAGAAAGCCACATTTATACCATTTTTATTTCAACAATATCATCTTGTCTAGCATTCTGCTAAATGCATCCTTTACTTCTTTGTTCCGCAGACTGTAGATGAGTGGATTAAGTGAGGAGATGACAAGAGTATAAAAGACGGATATGATTTTGTCTTTATCCAATAAGATATTGGAGCCAGGTCGTATATACATGAAGATGATGGTTCCAAAGAAAATGGTCACAGTGATGAGATGGGAGGCACAGGTGGAGAAGGCTTTATATCTTCCCTGGGCAGAGCTGATCTTCAGGATGGCAATAACAATGGCAATGTAGGAAATCAAAACAGTCAGAAAAGTTGTCAGTGCAATTGCAGTGGATATAACAAAATGCACAATGCGAGTAATGTGTGTATCTGAACAGGACAACTGAAGCATTGGAGGAACGTCACAGAAAAAGTGATTAATTGTATTTGAGCTGCAGAAATTCAAGTTAAAAATAACTATAGTGTGCACTGTTGAACTTGTAAACCCACAAGTATAGGCAGCTGTAGCTAAGAGGAAGCAAAGCTTCTTTGACATGACAACAAAATACAGCAATGGGTTGCAGATTGCTGTGAAGCGATCATATGCCATCACAGCCAGAAGGCAACCTTCAGTGGTCACAAAGATGACAAAAAAGAAGAATTGTGTAGTGCATCCTGTGAAGGAAATGGTTGAATGTTCTATCATAAATGTTGTCAACAATTTAGGGGCAATGGTGGTAGAAAGGCCAAGATCTATAATAGAGAGATTTCTAAGAAAAAAGTACATGGGGGTGTGAAGCCTAGCATCAATTTTTGTTACAATGATTATCCCAATGTTTCCCACCAGAGTGATGAGATAGATGAGCAGAAAGAAGATGAAGAGGGGGATCTGAAGCTCTGGGTGGTCCATGAATCCAACAAGGATGAACTCAGTCACAGTGGTTTGATTTGTCTGCATTCTTTATTTCCCTCTGATAGAATAAAAAAGGCAATACGTATGGCAGTATGACTGTTGGATTGTTTAGAATGCCCAAGGGAAAGAAAACCCAAAATTATAAAGGAAGAATTTGCTTGGGATGTATGAGTGCTCACTGTTGTATTATGGGCTCTTGATAAATATGCCCTTTTCAAAATACAAAATACAATACCAAACAATGTTGTATTGGA